>NC_064930.1:105226153-105826153 GCF_023897955.1 Schistocerca gregaria | reverse complement strand
GTTGTGACGCCTGCGACAAAATGTGAGAACGAAACGACTTAAAATGCAGCAAGACAATTCGTAGCTCCTACACCACGATAACGAACCAGCACATTCATCCCTGTTGATTCGTGACTATTTTACAAAAAAACTAAATTACTGTGGTGTCTCATCCTTCATACTCTCCAGGCCTGGCCCCTGAGAACAATTTTTTATTTCGAAGGTTGAAAACCCCTTTGGAAAGACGAAGATTTGCAACGATAGACGGGATAAAAGTTAATTAGCACATGGCGCTTCCCGCGATCTAGCAACGGGCGTAGCAAGACTGCTTGGTTCAAATGGCTCTGAGCACTATGGGACTTAACATCTGAAGTCATCAGTCTCCTAGAACTTCTTGTTGTTGTTGTGGTCTTCAGTCCTCAGACTGGTTTGATGCAGCTCTCCATGCTACTCTATCCTGTGCAAGCTTCATCTCCCAGTACCTACTGCAACCTACATCCCTCTGAATCTGCTTAGTGTATTCATCTCTTGGTCTCCCTCTGCGATTTTCACCCTCCACACTGCCCTCCAATACTAAATTGGTGATCCCTTGATGCCTCAGAACATGTCCTACCAACCGATCCCTTCTTCTGGTCAAGTTGTGCCACAAACTTCTCTTCTACACAATCCGATTCAGTACTTCCTCATTAGTTATGTGATCTACCCATCTACCCATCTTCAGCATTCTTCTGTAGCACCACATTTCGAAAGCTTCTATTCTCTTCTTGTCCAAACTACTTATCATCCTTGATTCACTTCCATACATGTCTATACTCCATACAAATACTTTCAGAAACGACTTCCTGACACATAAATCTATACTCGATGTTACCAAATTTCTCTTCTTCAGAAACGCTTTCCTTGCCATTGCAAGTCTACACTTTATATCCTCTCTACTTCGACCATCATCAGTTATTTTGCTCCCCAAATAGCAAAACTCCTTTACTACTTTAAGTGTCTCATTTCCTAATCTAATTCCCTCGGCATTACCCGACTTAATGCGACTACATTCCATTATCCTCGTTTTGCTTTTGTTGATGTCCATCTTATATCCTCCTTTCAAGACACTATCTATTCCGTTCAACTGCTCTTCCAAGTTCTTTCTTTCTGTCTCTGACAGAATTACGATGTCATCGGCGAACCTCAAAGTTTTTATTACTTCTCCATGCATTTCAATACCTACTCCGAATTTTTCTTTTGTTTCCTTTACTGCTTGCTCAATACACAGAATGAACAACATCGGGGAGAGACTACAACCCTGTCTCACTCCCTTCCCAACCACTGCTTCCCTTTCATGCCCCTCGACTCTTATAACTGCCATCTGGTTTCTGCACAAATTGTAAATAGCCTTTCGCTTCCTGTTTTTTACCAGTGCCACCTTCAGAATTTGAAAGAGAGTATTCCAGTTAACATTGTCAAAAGCTTTCTCTATGCCTACAAATCCTAGAAACGTAGGTTTGCCTTTCCTTAATCTTGCTTCTAAGATAAGCTGTAGGGTCAGTATTGAATAAGTAGTTGCCACTATTTCTACATCAACATCTACGAGATTACTTTGCTATTCACAATAAAGTGCCTGGCAGAGGGTTCAGTGAACGACCTTCAAGCTGTCTCTACCGTTCCATTCTCGAACGGCTCAGGGGAAAAATGAGCACTTAAATTTTTCTGTGCGAGTCCTGATTTTGTCTTATTTTATCGTGATGACCATTTCTCCTTATGTAGGTGGGTGCCAACAGAATGTTTTCGCAATCGGAGGAGAAAACTGGTGATTGAAATTTCACGATAAGATGCCGTCGCAACTAAAATCGCCTTTGTTTTAATGATTGCAACTCCAATTCACGTATCATGTCTGTGACACTATCTGGCCTATTTCGCGATAATACAAAATGAGCTGCCCTGTTTTGTGCTTTCTTCGATGTCATCCGTCAGTCCCACCTGATGCGGATCCCACACCGCACAGCAGTACTTCAGAATAGGGCGGACAAGCGTGGTGTAAGCAGTCTCTTTGGTAGACCTGTTGTACCTTCAAAGTGATCTGCCAATGAATCGGAGTCTTTGGTCTTCTCTGCCCACAACACAATCTATGTGATTATTACAATTTAGGTTATTTGTAATTGTAATCCCTAAGTATTTAGTTGAATTTACAGCCTTCAGATTTGTGTGACTTACTGCGTAATCGAAATTTAGCTGATTTCCTTTAGTACTCATGTGAATAGCTTCACACTTTTCCTTATTCAGGGTCAGTTGCCACTTTTCACGCCATACAGATATCTTATCTAAATCATTTTGCAAGTCGTTTTGATCATCTAATGACTTTACAAGACGTTAAATGACAGCATCATCTGCAAACAGTCTAATAGGGCTACTCACCATGTTTCATAGGTCGTTAATATAGATCAGGAACAATAGAGGGCCTATAACACTTCTTTGGGGAACGCCGGATATTACTTCTGTTTTACTCGATGACTTTCTGTCTATTACTACGAACTGTGACCTTTCTGGCAGGAAATCACGAATCCAGTCGCACAACTGAGGCGATACTCCGTAGGGACGCAGTTTGGTTAGAAGACGCTTGTGAGGAACGGTGCATGTTCCGAAACCCAACTGCAAATCGACATTAGTAATATAGGGCTGTAATTTAGCGGATTACTCCTACTTCCCTTTTTGGGTATTGGTGAGCAGTTTTCCAATCTTTAGGTACGTATCTTTCTGTGAGTTACTGGTTGTATATAATTACTAAATATGGAGCTATTGAATCAGCATACTCTGATAGGAATCTGACTGGTATACAATCTGGACCCTTGCCTTTATTAAGTGATTTAAGCTTCTTTGCGACACTGAGGATATCTACCTCTCTGTTTCTCATCTTGGCTGTTATTCTTGATTGGAATTCAGGAATATTTACTTCGTCCTCTGTGGTGAAGGAGTTTCAGAAACTGTCTTTAATAACCCTACTTTGGTGGCACTGTCATCAGTGACTTCGCCGTTGTTATCGCGTAGTGAAGTTATTGATAGCGTCTTGCCACTGGTGTGCTTTATGTATGACCAGAATCTCTTTGGGTTTTCTGCCAGATTTCGAGACAGAATTTCGTTGTGGAAATTATTAAAAGCATCTCGCATTGAAGTTCGCGCCATATTTCGAACTTCTGTAAAACTTGGCCAATCTTGGGGATTTTGCGTCCTTTTAAATTTGACATGCCTTTTTCGTTGCTTCTGCAACAGTGATCTGACCCGTCTTGTGTACCATGGGAGATCAGTACCATAACTTATTAACTTATGTGGTCTACATCTCTCAATTGCTGTCGATACTACCTCTTTGAAAATATTCCCCAACTTTTCTACGCTTACATAATCAGATCGGAAGAAGTGGAGACTGTCTCTTAAAAAGGCGTAAAGAGCATTTTTATCAGGTTTTTAAATAGGTATACCTTGCGTTTCGTTTTGATGGTTGTAGGCGTTAGGGTATTCAGCCTAGTAGCCACTGCCTCGTGCTCGCTAATTCCTGTTTTCGTCGCAATACTCACTATTTGTCCAGGATTATTTGTTGCTGAAAGCTGAAGCATGCCTTCGCAACCATTTACGCTTCGAGTGGGCTCATGAACTAACTGTTGAAAATAATTTTCTGAGAAAGCATTCAGTACAATTCCGGGTAACGTTTTATGCCCGCCGCCGGATTTAAACGTATAATTTTTCCAGCATATTGAGGGTAGATTGAAGTCATCACCGACTATAATTGTGTGAGCCGGGTACTTATTTGAAATGAGACTTAAGTTTTCTTTGAACTGTTCAGCAACTATATCTTCTGACCAGGAAAGTACATGGGCGCGAACAAACAGATATGTATGAACGTTTGGTTACAAGACCATTATGTACCTCTGAATGCGCTGCTGGGTCTCGTTTTTCTGCAAAACTCTGCAGTCATGCTCTAGATATCACTGTAGATGTAATTGTAGACGCTATACGCAATGCAGGAATCTTAACTATAAATGCAAATGCGGAATGTCAATAAAATGCTCCGAGCAATACGAATGACTGCAAAACGCACAGTGAACAAATGCAAGTTGATCGCATGGCGTATTTGCACATTCTGTAATATCAGTGTTGAACGCAACGTCAGTGACACTTTCGAAGTTGTTCACTGGTTCACCAACATCGTGGCCAGCGTAACGAAGCATTGCTCTGTATACTCCCGCAGATAACTGATTGTAAATGACAGAGTGCATATTCGTAATAAAGAATCTGTCGTGCAATTTCGGCTGCATATTACTGGAACGTAGTTTAATGAAGTCTGTTATTCTCTTGGCATATATTTTATATTGCCTGAAGAAACACACATCCAGAGGTTCTGCATATTTTGTAGTTTTAGGCGGAATGATTTCTAAATCTACATGCTTTCCGCCAGATTATTGCAGTGGTACTCGTTCATCGTTATGTCCAGACTAGGAATCACAAAGTACTAATTTTCTCGACAAATGTGGATTCAAAACTGACAGAAAAAACGCCTTCAGATGTTGTTGCGTCATCTTCCCACTCACACTTGCATCGACGACGACATTTGGAGGGCACCGCGTTTCTATTTCCCTTGACACGCGGGGCCCAAACTTTCCACTGGATTCTTGGAAGAAAATATAGAGTTTGTCTGCCAATCGCCCGTCCATTGATGTAGCAACATCGATCGTGTAACTAAGTGTTGCACAGTTAACTGATTGCAACATCGCGACAGTGTTTCCCTCCCCTTTCGTGGATAGTTTTCTGTCACAAGAAAGTTCATAGTTGAACTGACTCTGATCACAGTTCCATACAGAACTAACGTCGATGTTTTCTCCAGTGATATGCTCGTTGACGTCAGCAACAAACGTTTGAGCTCTTTCAATCAGCTCTTCTTCGTGATCCTTATCTCTACGTACTTGGAGCATAGTGATATGGCGAGATTCTAAACACTTTCTTCAAATTAGTAATAAATCCTAGTGAAGCTGTAAAGTTTGTACACCCGAGATTTCTGGCCACGTCCAATTCCCAATGCTGTGAATGCCAATAATGAACGGCGGAACCGCATTCTCGCGCTTCATCGAATTTCGCCATTACACGCTCCTCGATAGTCTTTGAAATCTGTATTTCCTTCTCTTTTCTTTGCCACGTAATCCAGTATCTTTCTAATATCGCTTTTAGACTTCAGTTTAGGGTATCTTTTCAGAAGCTTGTCGTATGAGTCGATACCTCTTACGTAATAATCATCGTACATGTTCTCCAGTGTGTTGTCATCAAACGCCGTGATCATACTTGCAACTTTAACCTTCTTCTTGGGAGACGGTTGGTATTCACTGTCACTGCTTCCATCGCCTCTTCCCGCACTTGCCTTAGCACTACCGTTTGCAATGAGTTGTTCGTCATTATCATCTCTATCATCATCATTATGTGTTAGTATTACAACAGTATCTGTTTCTAACTTATGCTCATATTTCTACACTATAATAGATACCAGAAAACATGTACAATTGTACACCAATACTATCTTCACGAAGAAGGGTTCTTCGTAACTTCATCTCAACCAATCGCAATACATTAGCAGGATTGATTACCAATCGCCGAGCCATCTGACGCTTCAATACACAAATAATGTCGTAAAACGCAACTTCAGAGGTACAATGCATCGTCCCTACTGGTTCCGACTGGCGTACCGGCAGGTCAGTGTGCAATGCGGCATGGCATACGCAGAGGCCTCTAGCGGACGACTGCAGAGTTTTGCAGATGCGGGAGTATAACTAGTGCAATAAGAGACCTTTAGATTATTTCTCACACGATTTTCGTGTATTTGTGTTTGTTCGAGCCCAAGTACTTTCCTGGTGAGTCGGGGGTCGGTAAAACGATCCAGTTAATAGTGCACTTCGATCGTCAGGTATAACCTCTACCCACACTATTTCACACGAACTATCTACTTCAATTTCGCTACAAGGCAAACTACCTCTGACAGCAATAAGTACTCCACCACCAACTGTATTTAATCTATCCTTTCTGAACACTACTAGATCGTTTGAAAAAATCTCGGCTGAATTTATTTCTGGCTTTAGCCAACTCTCTGTACCTACAACTATTTGAGCTTCAGCGCTTTCTATTAGGGCCTGGAGCTCTGGTTCTTTCCCAACACAGCTACGACAGTTTACAACTACAGTATCGTTTCTACCTTACAGTGTTTCACCTGCCCACTTTTACACGGACGTCCCTTCTGTGGTTCCCTGAGACCCTCTAACCTAAAAAACCGGCCAGTCTCTTCCACACAGTCCCCGCTACCCGTGTGGCCGCCTCCTGTGTGTAGTTCGTGTGTGTAGTTCCAACCCTCGTATAAAGAACTTGGCCTGGATTCATGCCCTCATTCAGAAGGGAAGAGTGTCACAAAGCCATTCTCTCATCCCCTGAGGTGAGGTGGCCCACAACAGCACATCCAGACACTCCGGGATGATGATGGCATTGAAACAGAGGATGACACGCGTAAAGCTGAAATACTAAACACCTTTTTCCAAAGCTGTTTCACAGAGGAAGACCGCACTGCAGTTCCTTCTCTAAATCCTCGCACGAACGAAAAAATGGCTGACATCGAAATAAGTGTCCAAGGAATAGAAAAGCAACTGAAATCAATCAACAGAGGAAAGTCCACTGGACCTGACGGAATACCAATTCGATTCTACACAGAGTACGCGAAAGAACTTGCCCCCCTTCTAACAGCCGTGTACCGCAAATCTCTAGAGCACCGGAAGGTTCCAAATGATTGGAAAAGAGCACAGGTAGTCCCAGTCTTCAAGAAGGGTCGTCGAGCAGATGCGTAAAACTATAGACCTGTATCTCTGACGTCGATCTGTTGTAGAATTATAGAACATGTTTTTTGCTCGAGTATCATGTCGTTTTTGGAAACCCAGAATCTACTCTGTACGAATCAACATGGATTCCGGAAACCGTGATCGTGTGAGACCCAACTCGCTTTATTTGTTCATGATACCCAGAAAATATTAGATACAGGCTCCCAGGTAGATGCTATTTTTTCTTGACTTCCGGAAGGCGTTCGATACAGTTCCGCCCTGTCGCCTGATAAACAAAATAAGAGCCTACGGAATATCAGACCAGCCGTGTGGCTGGATTCAAGAGTTTTTAGCAAACAGAACACAACATGTTATTCTCAATGGAGAGACGTCTACAGACGTTAAAGTAACCTCTGGCGTGCCACAGGGGAGTGATATGGGACCATTGCTTTTCACAATATATATAAATGACCTAGTAGATAGTGTCGGAAGTTCCATGCGGCTTTTCACAGATGATGCCGTTGTATACAGAGAAGTTGCAGCATTCGAAAAGATCTGCAGCGGATAGGCACTTGGTGCAGGGAGTGGCAACTGACCTTTAACATAGACAAATGTAATGTATTGCGAATACATAGAAAGAAGGATCCTTTATTGTATGATTATATGATACCGCAACAAACACTGGTAGCAGTTACTTCTGTAAAATATCTGGGAGTATGTGTGCGGAACGATTTGAAGTGGAATGATCATATAAAATTAATTGTTGGTAAGGCGGGTACCAGGTTGAGATTCATTGGGAGAGTCCTTAGAAAATGTAATCCATCAACAAAGGAGGTGGCTCACAAAACACTCGTTAGACCTATACTTGAGTATTGCTCGTCAGTGTGGGCTCCATACCAGATCGGGTTGACGGAGGAGATAGAGAAGATCCAAAGAAGAGCGGCGCGTTTCGTCATAGGTTTATTTGGTAAGCGTGATAGCGTTACGGAGATGTTTAACAAACTCAAGTGGCAGACTCTGCAAGAGAGGCGCTCTACATCGCGGTGTAGCTTGCTGTCCAGGTTTCGAGAGGGTGCGTTTCTAGATGAGGTATCGAACATATTGCTTCCCCCTACTTATACCTCCCGAGGAGATCACGAATGTAAAATTAGAGAGATTCGAGCGCGCACGGAGGCTTTCCGGGAGTCGTTCTTCCCGCGAACCATACGCGACTGGAACAGGAAAGGGAGGTAATGACAGTGGCACGTAAAGTGCCCTCCGCCACACACCGTTGGGTTGCTTGCGGAGTATAAATGTAGATGTAGATGAAAGTTTGTGGGTGGTTCTCGATATTAGGAATACTGGTACTAGGACAGAGTTTCTGTCTGAACTAGTCCCACACATATTACGTCAGGGTGGATATGGGGCTTGTAACGCCGGAAATTCATATCCTCCTATTTCCATCTATTGTACGATAAATTTTTTTTCCTTATTTTGTTACCTGAACAATTTCTGTGTCTTTATATATTGGAATTGTTTCACTATGTCGATGTATAAATGGTTTGTTTTGTAAACATTATTTGTATTTTTATGCCGGGTCTGGCCTAGGGAAAACTATGCTATCGAACAATTCCATCGATAGGTTGTGTGGAGAACCAAAGTGTTTAGGATCTTGGGTAGTGTTAACTCTGACGCATGGAGCGCGGGCGGAGCAGGGTCTGGCTGGAGTAGGGCGGTGGAGCAGGTGTGTTGTGTGACGCTCCCACGAGTTGCCGCGCTTCTGGGGTTTGGCAGCATGTAATTGTGCTCGACTTGCTATGATAGTTTCTGGCACGGTGTCACGGACGGGAAGCATTAGCTGGCGCACCGTTTCGCCTGGTGACCGTGTCTAGAAGAAGGCGCACCAACATCCAGCTTCTGCAACAGCGATGGCCGACAATGAGTGACTGTCGCCACCTCCTCGATCGACGACTCCAAACCTTCAATCAACCAACAAGGAAGGCTGAAAGCACGTGAAGGTTTAGAACTGTATGGCAGAACTCAGCTTTTCAAACTGTTGCATCACAGAATTACAGCAACGTAGTATGAACCTTTGTTGCTCATTGTCCCAATTGCATTACCAAGCAGGGTCCCTTCCTTTTCCCGAATGAACCCGAGTGTCATTGAAATTCAAACGCCAGCATTAAACTAATATCATTCCACTTCACTGCTTTAATTTCAAATTTCAGTTAAGATATTCGTAGATGGCTACAATATTTAGATTACACAAGGAGAAATTAAGAGTGCAAGTTTTGTTAGTAGATTTTAGCTTACCTGTGACTGCAGCTCAGCTTGGTATGTACTAAATTTTACTACTGTTAATTGTTCAGAATCATTTAATTCAAGTTCAAAGTTAAATCTCTTTTTTCTAAATTACATAGATTCAATTAGCTTTTGAAATGATTGTTGAGGTAGCCCAAGACTAACCTTATTTTATTGAATTTCGTAGTGCTTCAGAAATAAAGTTTCACTATTAATTTCAGTCACTAAATTAACTTTCTGTTTCCCAGCTTCAATAATTCTTTTGCTACATTAAGTCAGGGTGTAGCAAAATTTATTACTTCTGGCAAACATTCAGTTTTCACACGACACGTCTCAACCTTCAGTTGCCACGCTTTTAGTGCCAATTACATGTGCAATAATCTTTCATTTTCAGTTATTGTAGTAGTTGTCCAAATCTCAAATATCTAATTAACGCCAGTTAATTGTTAACATAATGACTGCACATTTACTTTCTTTATTAACTTTACCGCTTTTCAAAATTAATTTCAACCAGTTTCATTTGCATTTTTTCTTTCATTTAGATGTAACCCTTTCCTCCCTCTTAACTGACAGATTAACTTCGGTGACAATTGCTTTTCCCAAATTTCCATTAGGTGCACGCGGTTTAATTTTTCACTGTCATTAAGGTCGATAATTGAGGGGGAGGTTACAGGCTGTTGCTAGTCACTAGAGTATCTTGAAAATCACGCAGACAGTTCATAGCAACACAAATTGTGTGTGTATGTGTGTGTGTGTGTGTGTGTGTGTGTGCAAACATTGTCCTGTTGAAAAATGATACCACAATTCTATCGTGTGATAGGTGACACGTGTGGACACAGAATGTCCGTTAAGTACCTACTGCTGTTCTGTCATAATTGCATCAATAACAGCCATCTATGACCTGAAGTCATACCCCATGTTCCCCACTCCATGACAGCAGGAGTAATACCGTTGTGTCTCAGCAGAAGATTCGAGGGATGGGACCTCTCCCTAGGTTGCTGCCACAGTTCCTGACGATGTGGTAGAGCAGAACCTGATTCGTCGCCGAACACAGTGCGATGCTACTTGTCAGCATTATTACGAATAAATTAAGTTGGAACGTTCACATAGATAATATTGTAAGTAGGCTGTTTAGGTTTTCTTATTGGTAACGCCACGTAGCGCTCTGTATGAAAATCACTGGCTGTGCTGTGTGCAGTCTGTGGCTAGTTTGCATTGTTGTCTGCCATTGTAGTGTTGGGCAGCTGGATGTTAACAGCGCGAAGCGTTGCGCAGTTGGAGGTGAGCCGCCAGCAATGGTGGATGTGGGGAAGTGAGATGGCGGATTTTTGAGAATGGCTAATCTGGAGGTGTGTCCATCAGAAACAGTAGATTCGTAAGAATGGATGTCATGAACTGCTATATATATTATGACTATTAAGGTAAATACATTGTTTGTCCTTTATTAAAATCTTTCTTTTGCTAACTGTACCTATAAGTAGTTAGTGCCTTCTGTAGTTTGAATCTTTTATTTAGCTGGCAGTAGTGGCGCTCGCTGTTTTGCAGCAGTTCGAGTAACGAAGATTTTTGTGAGGTAAGTGATTTGTGAAACGTATAGGTTAATGTTAGTCAGGGCCAATCTCTTGTAGGGATTACTGAAAGTCAGATTGCGTTGCGCCAAAAAAATATTGTGTGTCAGTTTAAGCACAGTCAAGTATAATTTTTCTAAGGGGACGATTCAATATTGCCAGAACACTCAGAAAATGCAGCAGGTCTGCTAAAGAGCAGCCTATACCATTCTTGTACGATCTGCATCAGATAGGACCGATGGATAACTTCAAAAAAATTCAGAGAAGGGCAGCTCGGTTTGTACTATCCCGAAACAGAGGAGAGAGCGCCACGGATGTGATATGTAAACTGGAGTGGCAACCATTAAAACCAAGAGTTTTTTGTTGCGGGAGGGTCTTCTGATAAAATTTCAGTCACCAGCTTTCTTCTCGGAGTGTGAAAATATTTTGTTGGCGCCCAACTACATAGGGAGGAATCATCGTCGCAATAAAACAAGAGGAATCAAACCTCTCACGGAAACTTCTAAGTGCTCTTTTACTCCACACGCTATTCGAGAGTGGAGCGGCAGAGGAATAGTCTAGGTGGTTCACTTAACTGTGAACTGCAGACTACCGATGTAGATGTAGACCTACAATATATGCTTCCTGGTGATGGCGCCACTGCAAACGCCTCTGTTTATCCTGTGGTGTCAACGACATTGTGCACATGCGACAGTAATTCCCCAGTTTGGCAGCTGTCAGTCCTCGTCCAATGCTGTTGAATGGCACGGTATGTCGCATTGACACCATTACTTGTTCCCAGAGTACAGGCGCATATGTGAAGTGGTTACCATGTGCTTGGTGTACAATACAGCCATCATCCCTTTTCGTGGTCTGGCGTGATCGAGAAGAACACTGACGATGTGAAGTCACCATCACAACCCTACGCCTCCAAAATCAGGCCTCTGTGACTTTTGGACAATCCGTAAATACAGGTACCGTACGATGCCACCGATTGGCCCACCTGGAGATCCACGATGAGACCCTTTTCAGATTGCGTCAGATGTGGATACCGCTGACCCACTCAACATCTCACACTGACTGAGGTGGGGCAGTCGATAGCACACTGGGCTCACATTTGCGAGAACAAAGCATCAAATCAGAGACCATCAATCCTGATTTAGGTTCTCTGTCACTTCCCTAAGTTGCTCACTCAAATGCCCGGGAGATTGCTTTGAAAGGGTATGGTCGATTTTCTTCCCCATCCCTTGAAACATTCTGTTGCTTGTGCGCCACCTCTAATCACCTTCCTTCCCCTCTTCCTTCAGCATCTGACCCTGTCCATTTTTTTATATGCCGGCCGGAGTGGCCTAGCGGTTCTAGGCGCTACAGTCTGGAACAGCGCGACCGCTACGGTCGCAGGTTGGAATCCTGCCTCGGGCATGTATGTGTGTGATGTCCTTAGGTTAGTTAGGTTTAAGTAGTTCTAAGTTCTAGTGGACTGATGACCTCAAGTTACGTCCCATAGTGCTCAAAGCCATTTGAACCATTTTGAAGTTTCTTATATACCGTACCATGTCTGGTAGGAGCACTGAACATGAACAAGTCTAGAACCCTTTGGGGCTGCTCTACCTCTACCTGTCACAGAACACCGCGACTCCAATCATTTACATACCCACCAATGGTCTGTACATATACAAAGTTACATTGACATCTGACTGTGTCTTGAGCGAGCTTCAGTTCCTTTATCAGGCAGTGTATTTACACCACTCGCCATTAAAATTGCTACACCACAAAGATGACGTGCTACAGACGCGAACTTTGACCGACACGAAAAAGATGCTATGATATGCAAATGATTTGGTTTTCAGAGCATTCGCACAAGATTGGCGCCGGAGGAGACACCTACAACTTGCTGACATGAGGAAAGTTTCCAACCGATTTCTCATACACAAGCAGCAGTTGACCGGCGTTGCCTGGTGAAACGTTGTTGTGTTGCCTCGTGTAAGGAGCAGAAATGCGTACCATCACGTTTCCGAGTTTGATAAAGCTTGGATTGTAGCCAATCGCGATTGCGGTTTATCGTATCGCGACATTGGTGGTCGCGTTGGACGAGATCCAACGACTATTAGCAGAATATGGAATCGGTCAGTTCAGGAGGGTAATACGGAACGCCGTACTGGATCCCAACGGCCTCATATCACTAGCAGTCGAGATGACAGGCATCTTATCCGCATGGCTGTAACGGATCGCGCAGCCACGTTGCGATCCCTGAGTCAACAGATGGGGGCGTTTGCAAGATCACAACCATCTGCACGAACAGTTCGACGACGTTTGCAGCAGCATGGACTATCAGCTCGGAGACCGTGGCTGCGGTTACCATTCACGCTGCATCACAGACAGGAGCGCTTTCGATGGTGAACACGATGACGAACCTGGGTGCACGAATGGCAAAACGTCATTTTTTCGAATGAATCCAGGTTCTGTTTACAGCATCGTGATAGTCGCATCCGTGTTTGGCGACGTCGCGGTGAACGCACATTGGAAGCGTGTATTCGTGATCACCATGCTGGTGTATCACCCGGCGTGACGGTATGGGGTCTCGGTCACCTCTTTTTCGCATATACGGCACTTTGAACAGGGACTTTACATTTCAGATGTTTACAATCCATGGTTCTACCCTTCATTCGATCTCTCCGAAACCCTACATTTCAGCAGGATAATGCACGACCGCATTTTGCAGGTCCTGTACAGGCCTTTCTGGATACAGAAAATGTTCGACTGCTCTGCTGGCCAGCACATTCTCCATATGTCTCACCGATTGAGAACGTCTGGTAAATGGCGGCCGAGCAACTGGCTGGTCACAATACGCCAGTCACTACTCTTGATGGACTGTGGTATTGTGTTGAAGCTGCATGGGCAGCTGTACCTGTACATGCCATCCAAGCTCTGTTTGACTCAATGCCCAGGCGTATTAAGGCCGTTATTACGCCCAGAGGTGGTTGTTGTGGGTACTGATTTCTTAGGATCTATGCACCAAAATTGTGTGAAAATGTAATCACATGTCAGTTCTAGTATAATATATTTGTCCAATGATTACCCGTTTGTGATCTGCATTTCTTCTTGGTGTAGCAATTTTTATGGCCAGTAGTGTATATTATGAATTAACTTTTTGGAGAAATTTAATGAAGTACCTTTTTTTTGAAATGGTGTTGGCTTGTTCATACACATGATGAGTAGTTTATACAAGCAGCTTATTAAAATTGCATACCTTATACAGTTTATTGTTGGAGCTCCTTTGCTAGCCTTGTACTCCACTTCATTGTGAGAAAAACTGCACAGCTTCCGAATTCTGGTGTTTGTACTGTTTACAATGTATCAGAATTTGCTGCCTCCTAGCACGCCACATCAGTGGAAGCTGTTGCCATATAAGAGTCGGGGGTTTCTGAATCAGTAAGTGCAACACAGCAGTGAACATTTGGTACCTCTACAGTGTCTGATCATCCATGAGTGCCTCGAGCTGTGTATCAGTAGAAATTGGATCTGGGTCAGTGCGCATTGTGTTAGCCATTAGTAATGCAGATATCACACATATTTTTATATTTGATAGTTTCACATGTGAAAAAAAAGTATACATTAAGAGGAGGTTAACGCTATGGTTTGGCCAGACTGCTGCCGCACAGTACTCACTTGCCGTAGTCGGGGTCGTCGGGCCGAGGCGAGATGCGGCCCTGGAAGTGGTCGGAGAAGGGGTTGGTGGCCTGCGACTCGGCGTGCTCCTGTGCCACGCGGTCGAACAGCTGCACGCGGTCCAGCAGGCGCGGGCTGCTGCTGCGCCGCCGGCGTGGCTCCTCGCCCGGCACGCCCTGAGGAAGGACGCCTTTTGTCGCAAAGAAAGCTCGGCACTATAAAATGTGCAGACAGACTCAGAGCGCGACCCTGACCCACTGTGTTTCCCCAGCTACAGCACACACAGTGTGTTCGAGGTAAAAGTGGGCCTGTGACAGTAATACACAAAGCCGGTCATCAAACAACCATCACTTCATTTAAAACTGTAATATACCTTTGATGGTTACATTTAAAAAATCTAACAAAATTGTACAATCTTGTCACAAGGATGTAATGCGCTATTTCTACTTCAAGAAGATGCACTTACTTCCTGCTTTTATCAAACTGACCTGTTGCAGACAGTGCAGTCCTTCTTTGTATCTGTTAAAATACATAAAAATAAATGACAATCTTGTTAAAATCATGTGTTTACAATATTTTGGTAGTTTGACAAGACTGGTAAACACCCACGAAAAAATGGAATCATGGTTGGTAAGCTTGATTATTCCAAGGTTTGTATAAAGAATTTCAACAATCTACAGCACATAGTTCATTATTGACAGATTTCTGAATTGTTCAATGACTCGATTACAACTGGAAACCAAGAAAAAAAGAGTTTACGCCGTTATTAAAATTTGTCGTTTGAACTTGGACTGCCACACAAAGCAAAACAGAATTTGATGAAGTTCATGCGGACTCTGCAACACCTTTGAAGACTATTTAATTTTAGATTAATGAATTTAATCGTGGTCGACCAAGCAGCGGAGACAAAGAATGCTGTGGATGCCCAGTTGAAGTTACCACAAAGGAAACCAGTGACCAAATCCACAATATGGAAACGCAAGAGTGCAGGTTAAAAATTCATGATATTTACGAGACTGTGAGCATCTCTACTGATGGAGAACTAACTACAGAGAAGCTATGTGTGCTCATACATAGCCGGCCGGGGTGGCCTAGCGGTTCTAGGCGTTACAGTCTGGAACTGCGCGACCGCCACGGTCGCAGGTTCGAATCCTGCCTCGGGCATGGATGTGTGCGATGTCCTTAGGTTTAACTAGTTCTAAGTCCTAGGGGACTGATGACCTCAGAAGTTAAGTCCCATAGTGCTCAGAATAATTTTTTTGCTCATATGTAATGAATGTGCAATAACAGGCTGTAGACGCATGGTTGCCAATGCATGGAAATTTGGGTCTGGCCTTGAGTCATGCTCAGATACCCTAATGCCTTTCGCACTTACCATATTTCTGAATTAGCTAATAAGGATTTTGGTAAATCTGCATATGTTTCTCCTTCTTCCTTGTCATTGTATACTCGTAACAGGAGGAAAATATCTGTTAACGAATCTGTATTCATTTGG
Organism: Schistocerca gregaria; assembly: GCF_023897955.1. Taxonomy (NCBI): domain Eukaryota; kingdom Metazoa; phylum Arthropoda; class Insecta; order Orthoptera; family Acrididae; genus Schistocerca; species Schistocerca gregaria. Next base: position 105,810,356 of record NC_064930.1, on the reverse strand, counting down.
GTTAAAGGCAAAGGTGTATGTGAATATGTAAAATTTGTTGGTGATTCTACTGTATATTTCCATAAATAAAGTTTTTTTTTTTTTGCAAACTGATCTGTAGCGTAGCTTAGAACCGGACATGGGTACATCTAGAACCGGGGGCTCAAGGAGGCAACAGCATGTCACGCCACAAAGGCGGCTGACGCAATCCGCCGACCAACTTACGTAATCTTGGCAGCGCGCCTGGCTGAGAGAACTGGGTTCGAGTCCTGGTCCAGGGCAAGTTCCCACTGCCCTCATTCCATTATATAGCTGATGGTTTAATGCATAGTTAATGAGGTTGAAACCTCCCATTAGAAAAATTTATTGATTACATTTCTCTCTTTACTTATTCTAATCAACACTAAACTGACACACAATATTTTTCGCGTAACGCAATCTCACTTTCAGTAATCCCTACAAAAGAATGGCCCTGACTAACAATAACCTATACCTTTCATGAATCACTTACCACACAAAAATCTTCGTTATTCGAACTACTGCAATACAGCGAGCGCCACTACTGCCAGGTAAATAAAAGATTCAAACTACTGAAGGCACTAACTACTGATGGGCATAGTTAGCAAATGAAAGGTTTTGATAGAGAACAAATAATGTATTTCCCTTAATAATGTTCAAAAGTCATCTCATATATATCAGTTCATGATATACGGTATTACAAATGTACTCTTTCTGATGGACACACGTCCAGATCGCCCGCTCTCAAAACTCCGCTATCTCTTTCCCCACATCCACCACTGCTGGCGGCTCACCTCCTACTGCGCAACGCTACACGCTGTTCATATCCAACTGCCCAACACTACAATAGCGAATATTGCAACAATGCCAACCAGCCACAGACTGCACACAGCACAGCCAGTGATTTTCATACAGAGCGCTACGTGACGTTACCAACATAAAAACCTAAACAGCCTACTTACAAGGTTAACTTTATTGGGTATTTTTTTGTTCCTTGTGCTCTCTTCCATATTAGTATCTAATAGGTGATAGTCTTGTGCTTTATCATTTTGTAACTCCTGTATCACGCAGCTCACTATACACAGTGATTTTTCTAAATGTGGGTGAATTGCAGGAACCTATTGGTGATAGGATAAGGAGCATGAAAGGTTCGTATGGACATGTTTTCCGTTGAAGATGGACGTAAAAGATGTTTGACAGTGTAGCCTTCAGTAACTGAAAACACACATGATGACTCAGCAGGTGTGTGCGAATACTCTAGCTGTACTAGTGTTTAAGCTCCACACTAAAAATTTCAGTGATGTCCATGACGGATGTGCGATCACACGTTTTGGCTCTAGGGAGTATGTGCTTCACTACTGCGGCAAACTGGCTATGGTGCAGACACGTATCGTTTAGTGCAATGCTGAGAGTCGATGGCCAGGAACACATCAACGTGGTCTTCACATATAGATAGACGAATGGCAATGAGTACAGATCTGCCATGCCGACCCGTTGTATGGATTGGAACTGGACGGTCAAGAAATTGCTTACCACAACTAGTATCCCAGCAGGGTAAGGGCAGCCATCTGGTAGCCGTGCGACTTGTTTACCCAGGTGAAGTTTAGCAGATGCCATGTGACCTCTTCATCCATATGAGGCTGGGGGAACGCGATTCATCTTGCCCACTAAAACGTTTCTCCAAGTGTTAGTGGATTTCGTGACTGTGTGTTCTCGCGAAGTAGCGCTGAGACGATTTTATAGCTGACAATAGACATTGAGATTACAATGAAATTAATATCACTGTAATGGATAATCTATGTAATTTAGGAGAACAAGGACTCGCATCTTTTTTGCTCTCTCTCTTCCTTTTCAGCCACTGGCTGGCACGGTCATAAAATATATTGCTTGGTCTACCTTATGTAGAGATTTTATTTGTGCTCCTATTGCATAATAATATTTAATTTCATTGTGTTTGTTATTACGACTAATCATACCATTTTCCTCTGCATTTATTTAATGATTTTTATAATGAAATGTGTTTTACTTTGTGTGGGGATGTCTTTTAGTGAATGATCGCGTATTAACGGCACCAATCAGTGTAATATGTTCGGTTTGCTTTCAGAATACAATCTGCATCTAAAATTTCACTTTTTACAAAACAAATTGCGATACTTTTAGGCGTAAATCACGTCCCAAAATTATACTCGCCAACAGACAATCCCGATAGAGTAGCCTAGCTAAAAAAAAAATTAGTCATTTATTGTGGTGTTAAAAATTGACAAATTGCATTCAAATTTCAGTATTTAAAAGTATTTTACGTAATTTTTCAAGTACGTAATTTTCTTGCTTTAACTGAAGGCTCATTTAGCCAAAGATAATTTTAATTTGATCCAGACTTGCATTTAAGTTCAAGCATTTTAAAATCCGGAATCATATAAAATTAAATACTGATTTCAAAACCCAGTAATAATAAACAATAAAAAGCCACCATTAAACCAACCATGCTGGTTCAAAATCATGACTTCTTAACACTGTGATCAGGGTACAACAGGGGTGGCGGATTTGAACCATGTCCTGGCGGCGTCTACCAAGTACTCGATGGCAGGGGCTGTCTTGTACGAGAAACTGCTTGCGTGAGGCTACCCCAACCTATAAGTGTAACTCCTTCATTTTGCAAGTTCGATACGTATTGCTATTAATTGCTCGCTAACTATTTAAAAGACACCGGTATCCAGCTTTGACCTATAAGTTGTGTGAATATAGTCATAGCATGGTACAAGCCCAGTTCGAACACTGAAACATCTGTTTTTGTTTTCACTTTGCATTAACAACTTATCTTTATTAACGACGCTATTGTCCAGTTTTCTACTATACGTTGCTCTGGATGTCATTCTCATACGGAACTCCCCCTGTTCACAACCAGAATTGTCATTTTGTGTTTTTATTTTATATTACGAACTTACCTTTGTACTTCAGACTTATTATTACACTATTGGCCATTAAAATTGCTAGACCAAGAAGAAATGCAGATGATAAACGGGTATTCATTGGACAAATATGTTATACTACAACTGACACGTGATTACATTCTCAGGCAATTTGGGTGCATAGATCATGATAAATCAGTACCCAGAACAACTACCTCGGGCCGTAATAACGGCCTTGATGCACCTGGGCATTGAGTGAAACAGAGCTTGGATGGCGTGTACAGGTACAGCTGCCCATGCAGCTTCAACACGATACCACAGTTCATCGAGAGCAGTGACTGGCGTATTGTGACCAACCATTTGCTCGGCCACCATTCACCAGACGTTTTCAGTTGGTGAGAGATCTGGAGAATGAGCTGGCCAGGGCAGCAGTCGAATATTTTCTGTATCCAGAAAGGCCCGTACAGGACCTGCAACATGCGGTCATGCATTATCCTGCTGAAATGTAAGGTTTTGCTGGGATCGAATGGAGGGTAGAACCACGGGTCGTAACACATCTGAAATGTCCACTGTTCAAAGTGCCGTCTATGCGAACAAGAGGTGACCGAGACGTGTAACCAATGGCACTCCATACCATCACGCCAGGTGATAAGCCAGTATGGCGATGACGAATACACGCTTCCAATGTGCGTTCACCGCGATGTCGGCTAACACGGATGCGACCATCATGATGCTGTAAACATAACCTGGATTCATCCGAAAAATTGAAGTTTTGTCATTCGTGCACCCAGGTTCGTCTTCGGGTACACCATCGCAGGAGCTCCTGTCTGTGATGCAGTGTCATGGGTAACCGCAGCCACGGTCTCCGAGCTAATAGTCCGTGCTGCTGCAAACGTCGTCGAACTGTTCGTGCAGATGGTTGTTGTCTTACAGACGTCTCCATCTGTAGACTCAGGGATCGAGACGTGGCTGCGCGATCCGTTACAGCCATGCGGATAAGATGCCTGTCATCTCGACTGCTAGTGATACGAGGCCGTTGGAATCCAGCACGGCGTTCCGTATTACCCTCCTGAACTGACCGATTCCATGTTGTGCTAACAGTCATTGGATCTCGACCAACGCGAGCAGCAATGTCGCGATACGATAAACCGCAATCGCGATAGGCTACAATCCGACCTTTATCAAAGTCGGAAACGTGATGTTACGTATTTCTCCTCCTTACACGTGGCATCAGAACAACGTTCCACCAGGCAAAGCCGATCAACTGCTGCTTGTGTATGAGAAATCGGTTGGAAACTTTCCTCATGTCAGCAAGTTGTAGGTGTCTCCTCCGGCGCCAATCTTGTGCGAATGCTCTGAAAAGCTAATCATTTGCATATCACAGCATCTTTTCCGTGTCGGTCAAAGTTCGCGTCTGTAGCACGTCATCTTCTTGGTGTATCAATTTTAATGGCCAGTAGTGTATTTTAGTGTGAAAATTGCACTAACGTAACTCTGGCTCTTTGGTAATTACTGCTGGATGTAAGGTAACAGTCTTTCAGTGTTTTTATTTCACGTTAAGAACTCTTTTTTGTCCTACTGTGGAAAGTGCAATTATGTTAACATAGCATTTATGTATCCACTGTTGGCTGTATTGCCTTTGCTAGCCAATGAAAAAAATAAGTAGATGGAAGAAATGTCAATGGGCAGGTGACAGTACAACTGTACCTGGGAAGGTATTCATGCCGATAGCAAGCTCACCGTAAACTCTTTGCAACAGCGTTTGGTCGTTAGTGCGAAACAAGCTCGTTTACAGGTGCAGCTGGTATGTAGTACACAGCACTTAGAGGAACAGGTGTTAAGCACTGTGGAAGATGGCGCCAGCTTCAGTACCAGGCACACCGGCATGGAGTAAGCAAACCATCGTGTGGAATGATCTCTTTGAAAACTGGCCACTATCCGTTTACGAGAGTCGTTACTACTCACAGACTTACCTCCACAGCGATGGCTTTGTCGCTGGTCCATCGCACAGGCCACCACGGTACCGGCATTTCTGTCATATTCACAGGTGGGGCTACAGTTACAAGAGTTAGTGTCATCAACCTTCACGACACCCTCCAGTAGACTATGAAGAATCTCCATAGTATGGTGTCAGCAAGCCATCAGCATCGTTTAGGCCTCAATGTGTGAGTGGGTATCATTGGTGAGTGCCCCATGTGGCCTGTCATGATTCCACAACACTTCACAGGTGAGGCAGTATCTGCACTTCATGCAAGAGACCCTAACTCCAGTACCAGGAGGGCATGCCTTTGGTGGTACGAAGGGTAATGTGGGTAATACATGTTGCTGCCGCAGTTCACTTCATGCTAGCCAATGGATCAGATGTGGTGGCCCAGTCGCATGGCCTGCCCAGTTCGCCAGACCTTCACATTTCTATCTGTGGGAAGAAGTCGTGCATCTGGAGCCTGTACTGGACGTTTACACGCAATAAGAACGCCTTCTGCTCCCTGTGACGCCATTCGGCTAAAGGAGGGGACCTTCGGACGAGTACCTCAGTCACTGCTGCATCTTGTTCCTGTGTGCTTAGAGGCCCTTGTCTGACTGAGGTCCACTCACATCGTACAGGCATGATGGATGAATAAGTACCTCGTAGCACAGAATTACCTGCCAGATGTCCATATGACTTTTTTTGTTCCTTGTCGCCTCAGCGTTAGTTTCCTGCAGTTCTATAGGTCGGTGGTGCAGATTCCGTCCACGTCTATAAATGTTATGATCTGCAAACCATTCTAAAGCTCATGGCAGATTGTACCAGTCACATTCCAATCAGCTGTCATGTTACAGATCAGTCAAGAGCAAGCGTTTGGTGTGTACCACCCCTTATGTTAATCTGAGTATAGATTGGTTTATTCGGTCGCCGGCTAGCATTTAACCATTACACCGCCCATTCTTTAGTGGTTCAAACACCGATGTATGAAACAACTGCGAACTTCTGATCACCCTACATGTGAGTTATTTTGTTGAGTAATTGATGCCAATATAATTTGCAGTCATCCTTTCATTCAGAATTCCTTGAATGTCGATTAATATATTTTTTCCAGAATGAGATTTTTCACTCTGCAGCGGAGTGTGCGCTGATATGAAACTTTCTGGCAGATTAAAACTGTGTGCCGGACCGAGACTCAAACTCGGGACCTTTGCCTTTCACGGGCAAGTGCTCTACCAACTGAGCTAGCGAAGCACGACTCACGCCCCGTCCTCACAGCTTTACTTCTGCTGTGGCTAAGCCACGTTTCTGCAATCTTTCTTTCAGGAGTGCTACTTCTGAAAGGTTCGCAGGAGAGCTTCTGTTAAGTGTGGAAGGTAGGAGACGAGGTACTGGCAGGAGTAAAGCTGTGAGTACCGGGCGTGAGTCGTGCTTCGGTGGCTCAGATGGTAGAGCACTTGCTCGCGAAAGGCAAAGGTCCCGAGTTAGAGTCTAGATCGGCCACCCAGTTTTAATCTGCCAGCAAGTTTCATTCGAAATTATGTTAAAAGTTTGTTGCAACTCGCTAAGAGTCCTCATGATCGAACACTGGGTGAGAATTGTATTGTACGTTAACCGGGGACCTAGAAACGACGGAGAGGCTCCTTCCCCGCCGCAGCCGCAGTGGTCCACAACCCCACGACGACTACCGCAGTCCACTTCACCCCTCTGCCGCCCCCACACCTAACCCAGGGTTACTGTGCTGTTCGGCCCCCGGTGGACCCTCCAGGGAACGTCTGACACCACATGAGTGTAACCCCCGTGTTTGCGTGGTAGAGCAACGGTGGTGTATGCGTACGTGGAGAACTTGTTTGCGCAGCAATCGCCGACATAGTGTAGCTGAGGTGGAATAAGGGGAGCCAGCCCGCATTCGCCGAGGCAGATGGAAAACCGCCTAAAAACCATCCAAAGACTGGCCGGTTCACCGGACCTCGACACAAGACCGCCGGGCTGATTCGTGCCGGGGACCAGGCGCTCCTTCCCAGTCCGGAAAGCCGTGCGTTAGACCGCACGGGCAGATGAGAATTGCCTTGGTAATCTGTATTCCGTTTTAAGCAAAAACTAGCTTTTCACGCATGTCAATGTTTATGGCGTCATATCTTCTCAGCTATGAGTAGTATAGTGATATAATCTTGGACGTATATTCAGTGGTGTATGTGGACACTGTATGCAAAATGTGTTGCGAATGAACTTCGCATTAAAGAAGAAATAAATTAAATAGTCTTCAGTTTTCGTCTACATTAGAAGATCCCTTCAGTCTCCTTTCTTCTGCGATCCACTGCTTCCTTTTTAATGATGCTGTATGTGCTGCCGTCGATCACATCGTATGGGATCTGAAATATCTTCGTGCCTCGTCTCATCATCTCCTCCCCATATCCTTCTAAAGCTGTTTCTGTAGGGCCCTCCATCTTTGTTTACGTATGTCCAATCCATTTGCGTTTCCTTCTTTTTATTAGGTCCAGTAATCGTCTTTGCCCTCCCGCTGTTTTTCACCCTACCCTTCTAACAAACGGAGGCCATGACGTTGGGATCACAGATTTACTTCAAACCTTTTACACTTTCAGTAGGCCATTATAACAACATAATGTGCAAGTGCGCTAAAGCGCCAAAGAAACTGGTACAGGCAAGCGTATTCAAATACAGAGGTATGTAAACAGGCAGAATACGGCGCTGCGCTCGGCAACTCCTACATAGGTCAATAAGTATCTGGCGCATCTGTTACTATGGCAGGTTATCAAGGTTTAAGTTTGAACGTGGTGTTATAGTCGGCGCACGAGCGATGCGACACAGCATATCCGAGGTAGCGATGAAATGGAGATTTTTCCCGTACGAGCATTTCACAAGTGTACCGTGAATATCAGGAATTCGGCAAAACATCAAATCTCCGACATCGCCTCGGCCGGAAAAAGATCCTTCAAGAACGGGTCCAACGACGACTGAAGAGAATCGCTCAGCGTGACAAAAGTTCAGCCCTCCAGCAATCTGCTGCAGATTTCAGTGCTGGGCCTTCAACAAGTGTCAACATGCGAACCATTCAACGAAACATCATCGATATGGGCATTTGATGTCGAAAGTCGACTCGTGTAGCCATTGATCGCTGCACGACACAAAGCTTTACGGCTCAACAGGGCATTGGACGGAAACGCATTGCCTGATCGGACAAGTCACGTATCAGATGTATTGAGCGGAACTACTTAAACCTAACTAACCTAAGGACACCACACACATCGATGCCCGAGGCAGGATTCGAACCTGCGACCGTAAGGGTCGCTCAGCTCCAGACTGTAGCGACTAGAACCGCACGGACACTGCAGCCGGCGTAATTTTTGTAGCAGAAAGTTTATTAGATACAGTATAAGGTGTAAATATAGGCATCAGGTTAGGCTACAGAACAATCTGCTGTCACCTACATTTAGCATTTGCATTAATTGGCTTTGCAAACACTATACCTTTTTAAAATGAGATGGAAATCCAAATACTGTCGGTATAGCATCGTCCTTCAGTTGACGTCTATTTACATAATTTTCCATGTAACAATTCTCTTCACAATGAAGAGAGCACGGCAAATGATTTGCTGTCGGTTGGAAGTTCTCTCTCCGAGTAGCAACAATCCATTTCCGATTTATAAAATCATTTGTAAGAGGAAATCTAAACAATAACAAACGCCCATGATGTATTATTTCTCCATGAAAATACTACATACAAGTAATAGAAATGACTGACCTGTGAAATGTAACATTGTTTCCGCCTTCGTCTTTGCTTCCATTATAGTGTTACAATTAAAAGCAGCACACGAACGAACCCTGTTTAAGCACTGTTTCCCTGCAAATGGCGGCTTCTATCCCGTTCAATGAGGGGACGCGACACTAGCGCCAATGCGCGGTCTAGTTTTTATTTAGTAAGTCTGTGGTGAGGGCGGAGGCTACCATGCGGTGTGAGTTAACACGTCTGCTAGAACGTCTATTGCACAGGCTAACTCATAAGGCTAACTCATATACTAGGGTCTCCATCTCATTTTCATTGAAAAAGGGGACATTTAAAATAAATTAGAGAAAAACCTGGGACAATGAAGAAAAAAAAAAACGGGACATAAATATTGTATCGACTAAATTTAATATACATACAAGATTACCTTTACAACGTGCACTCAGATGATCCCAAATCACTTTTTACAATTATTCTGCCTTACTATCACCGTACTTTCCACTTTTATGTGCTTTATCAGCAAGTGCATTTTCGCCTGAAATTGTATCATAAAAGTCAGTACACGATAGCTTCTTGTGCTGCCAACTGCCTATCCATTTCTGTTACTGACTAAGTTTACATGGTTGTCACTCACGCATTTATTTGCTCTTTTCTTTTGATCACTGATGCGATGTTTCTTCGCCTTAATGTGATTCACAATGTCAGACCTTCCACAATGATCAATAGCAAATTTCGATCTGCACAACGTACATTCTACAGTTTCTGCACTACCAGTGACAAAAGGAAACTCGCTTTTTATACTGCTGTTAAAATTACACTTTCGATTTGGCATAATGAAATAGTGATTGCACAGTGCAAAACATTAACAGTGTGATAACGAAATCCAGAGAGCAGGTATCAGTGGTGTAGAGTATCTCTGGACCGAAAGGATGGATTCAGTGAGTCTATTTAGAAAAGGGGAATCTACGTTGTTATTCGTAACCTATAGTGCGTTTGAAATTACTTGCGATTGTTGACAGTTCGGTACATGTTTGGGGTATGCTGAAAGTCTTCACACGCTTCCTAGCGTAAATAATTGCGCAGTTAATAGCAAGTCAAACAAGCAGTAACGTAAAATACTCTAGCGAAGCGGAATCATAAGAAAATGGGACATTTGAGCGTCCCCAAAAAAACTTTCGGGACAGCGAGACATTTTGGTAAAAAACGGGACTGTCCCGGGAAAAACGGAACGAATGGTCACCCTACCCTACACGCCATCACTGATTACCTCAAAATTTAGCGTATCTATCTACAGGGTGTTTCAAAAATGTCCGGTATATTTGAAACGCCAATACAAACTAAACGAGCAGCGATAGAAATACACCGTTTGTTGCAATATGCTTGGGACAACAGTACATTTTCAGGCAGACACACTTTCGAAATTACAGTAGTTGCAATTGTCAACAACAGATGGCGCTGCGGTCTGGGAAACTCTATAGTACGATATTTTCCACATATCCATCATGCGTAGCAATAATATGGCGTAGTCTCTGAATGAAATTACCCGAAACCTTTGACAACGTGTCTGGTGGAATGGCTTCACATGCAGATGAGATGTACTGCTTCAGCTGTTCAATTGTTTCTGGATTCTGGCGGTACACCTGGTCTTTCAAGTGTCCCCACAGAAAGATGTCACAGGGGTTCATCATGTCTGGCGAATAGGGAGGCCAATCCACGCCGCCTCCTGTATGTTTCGGATAGCCCAAAGCAATCACACGATCATCGAAATATTCATTCAGGAAATTAAAGACGTCGGCCGTGCGATGTGGCCGGGAACCATCTTGCGTAAATCACGAGGTGTTCGCAGTATCGTCTAAGGAAGTTTGTACCGCCACAAATTCACGAAGAATGTCCAGGTAGCGTGATGCAGTAATCGTTTCGGATCTGAAAAATGGGCCAATGATTCCTTTCGAAGAAATGGCGGCCCAGACCAGTACTTTTTGAGGATGCAGGGACGATGGGACTGCAACATGGGGCTTTTCGGTTCCCCATACGCGCCAGTTCTGTTTATTGACGAAGCTGTCCAGGTAAAAATAAGCTTCGTCAGTAAACCAAATGCTGCCCACATGCATATCGCCGTCATAAATCCAGTGCACTATATCGTTAGCGAATGTCTCTCGTGCAGCAATGGTAGCGGCGCTGAGGGGTTGCCGCGTTTGAATTTTGTATGGATAGAGGTGTAAACTCTGGCGCATGAGACGATACGTGGACGTTGGCGTCATTTGGACCGCAGCTGCAACACGGCGAACGGAAACCTCAGGCCGCTGTCGGATCACCTGCTGCACTAGCTGCGCGTTGCCCTCTGTGGTTGCCGTACGCGGTCGCCCTACCTTTCCAGCACGTTCATCCGTCACGTTCCCAGTCCATTGAAATTTTTCAAACAGATCCTTTATTGTATCGCTTTTCGGTCCTTTGGTTACATTAAACCTCCGTTGAAAACTTCGTCTTGTTGCAACAACACTATGTTCTAGGGGGTGGAATTCCAACACCAGAAAAATCCTCTGTTCTAAGGGATAAATCATGTTGTCCACAGCACACTTGCACGTTGTGAACAGCACACGCTTACAGCAGAAAGACGACGTACAGAATGGCGCACCCACAGACTGCGTTGTCTTCTATATCTTTCACATCACTTGCAGGGCCATCTGTTGTTGAAAATTGTAACTACTGTAATTTCGAAAGTTTGTCTGCCTGAAAATGTACTGTTGTCCCAAGCATATTGCAACAAACGGTGTATTTCTATCACTGCTCGTTTAGTTTGTATTGCCGTTTCAAATATACCGGTCATTTTTGAAACACCCTGTACATCTACACAGATACTCTGCAAATCACACTTATATGCCTGGTAGAGGGTTCATCGAACAACCTTCACAATAATTCTCTATTACTCTACTCTCCAACAGCGGGCGGAAAACAAACACCGATATCTTTTCGTGCGAGTTCGGATTTCCCCTATTTTATTACGACACTTTCTCACTAAGTAGGTCGGTATCAACAAAATATTTCCGCATTGGGAGGAGAAAAAAACGCTTCAGATGGCTCTGACCACTATGGGACTCAACATCTTAGGTCATAAGTCCCCCAGAACTCAGTACTACTTAAACCTAACTAACCTAAGGATATCACACACATCCATTCCCGAAGCAGGATTCGAACCTGCGACCGTAGCGGTCGTGCGGTTCCGGACTGTAGCGCCTAGAACCGCTCGACCACTCCGGCCGGCCCGCTATCGGAGGAGAAAGCTGGTGACTGAAATTTCGTGGGGAGATTCCGTCGCATGTCCACTCAATACCTGTACGATGTCACTGACACTCTCGCCGCTATTCTAGGATAATAGAAAACATGCTGCTCTTCTTTGATCTTTCTCGATGTACTCCGTTAACCCTAACTGATAAGGATTCCACACGACGCAGCACTATTCAAAAAGAGGACGGACAAGCGTAGCGTAGGCAGTCTCTTTAGTAGATCTGTTACATTTTTTAAGTGTCCTGCCAATAAAAGGCAGTCTTTGGCTAGCGTTCCTCCACAACATTTCTACATCTGCATCTACACGACTACTCTGCAATTCACATTTAAGTGCTTGGCAGAGGGTTCATCGAACCACAATCATACTATCTGTCTACCATTCCACTCTCTAACAGCGCGCGGGAAAACCTAAACGTTTCTGTTCGAGCTCCGATTTCTCTTATTTTATTTTGATGATCATTCCTACCTATGTAGGTGGGCTCAACAAAATATTTTCGCGTTCGGAAGAGAAAGTTGGTGACTGACATTCCGTAAATAGATCTTGCCGCGACGAAAAACGTCTTTGCTTTAATGACTTCCATCCCAACTCGCGTATCATATCTGCCACACTCTCTCACAATTACGTGATAATACAAAACGAGCTGCCCTTTTTTGCACCCTTTCGATGTCCTCCGTCAATCCCACCTGGTAAGGATCCCACACCGCGCAGCAACATTCTAACGGAGGACGAACGAGTGTAGTGTAAGCTGTCTCTTTAGTGGACTTGTTGCATCTTCTAAGTGTCCTGCCAATGAAACGCAACCTTTGGCTCGCCTTCCCCACAATATTATCTATGTGGTCTTTCCAACTAAAGTTGTTCGTAATTTTAACACCCAGGTACTTACTTGAATCGACAGCCTCGAGATTGTACTATTTACCGAGTAATCGAATTCCAACGGATTTCTTTTGGAACTCGTGTGGATCACCTCACACTTTTCGTTACTTAGCGTCAACTGCCACCTGCCACATCATACAGCAATCTTTTCTAAATCGCTTTGCAGCTGATACTGGTCTTCGGATGAGCTTACTAGACTGTAAATTACAGCATCATCTGCGAACAACCTAAGAGAACTGCTCACATTGTCACCCACGTCATTTATACAGATCAGGAACAGCAGAGGTCCAAGGACGCTTCCCTGGGGAACACCTGATATCACTTCAGTTTTACTCGATGATTTGCCGTCTATTTCCTGTGTGTTCCTTCCAGTTCGAGTTGGTCGAAATTGTAATTCCTAGGTATTTAGTTACACTTAAATGATTTATCGTGTAACCGAAGTTTAACGGATTCCCTTCAGCAAGCTTTCGTTATTACGGTCAATTGCCAATTTTCGGACCATGCAGATACCTTTTCTAAAGCGTTTTGCAATTTGTTTTAATCGTCTGATGATTTTACTGGACGATAAACGACGGTATTATCTGCAAATAACCTAAGACGGCTGCTCAGATTGTCTTCTAAATAGTTCATATAGATAAGGAACAGCAGAGCGTAGATAACACTACTTCGGGGAACGTCAGAAATCACTTCTGTTTTACTCGATCACTTTCCGTCAGTTACTACGAGCTGTGACCTCTCCGACAGGAAATCACGTAACTGAAACGATATTCCATAAGCACGCAATTTCTCTAGAATCCGCTCATGTGGTACAATGTCAAAAGCCATCTGGTTATCTATAGATACAGAATCAATGTGAAATACCTTGTCAAAAGCACTCAGCACTTTACAAGAACGATGTTTCTAAATTAGTGTTGACTATGTGTCATCTGACCGTTCTCTTCGAAGCGATTCATAATGTTAGAGCCGGCCGGTGTGGCCGTGCGGTTCTAGGCGCTTCAGTCTGGAACCGCGTGACCGCTATGGTCGCAGGTTCGAATCCTGCCTCGGGTATGGATGTGTGTGATTTCCTTAGGTTAGTTAGGTTTAAGTAGTTCTAAGTATAGGGGACCGATGACCTCAGATGTTAAGTCCCATAGTGCTCAGAGCCATTTTAACCATACTGTTAGAACACAATATATCTCCCAAAATGCTGCTGCATATCGACGTTTATGATGTTGGCGGGTAATTTAGTGATTACTGCAATTATCTTTCTTGAATACTGGTGTGACCTGTACAAGTTTCCAGTCTTTGTGTACGGATCTTTCTTAGAGTGAGCGGTTGTCCACTATTGTTAAGTAAGGAGCTATTGCATCAGAATTATCTGAAAGGAACCTAACTGGTATACAGTCTCGACGAGAAGACTCGGTTTTATTACGTGATTTAAGTTTTTTCAATACTCCGAGGATATCCACATCGGAGTTATTCATGTTGTCAGCTGTTCTTGATTCGCGTTCTGGAATATTTACTTAGTCTCCTTTGGTGAAGGGAAGTCTGCTTTAGCAGTACTGTCATCGATAGCATTTCCATTGCTATCGTCTACAGAAGGCATCTATTGTCTCTTGCGGCTAGCATGCCTTACATACGACCCAAATCTGTTTGGATTTTCTGCCAGGTTTCGAGACAAATTTTCGCAGTGGAAATTACACTGAAGCGCCACAGAAAATGGTGTAAGTATGCGTATTCAAAAAGAGAGATATTTAAACAGGCAGAATACGGCACTGCAGTCGGCTGTAGCTAAATCAGACAAATGTCTGGCGGAGTTGTTAGATCGGTTACTGCTGCTGTAATGCCAGGTTGTCAGAATGTAAGTGAGTTTCAACGTTATAGTCGGCGCACGAGCCATGGGACAGAGCGTCTCCGAGGTAGTGATGAAGTGGGGACTTACCTGTACGAGCATTTCACGAGTGTACCGTGCATATTAAGAGTCCGGTAAAACAAAGTCTCCGACATTGCTGCGGCCGGAAAAAGGTTCTGCAAGAACAGGATCAACAACGACTGAAAGAATCGTGATAGAAGTGCAACCCTTCCGTAAACTGCTGCAGATACAGTACTGGGCAATCAGCAAGTGCCAACGTGCGAGCTGGCCGGAGTGGCCGAGCGGTTCTAGGCGCTAGAGTCTGTAACCGTGCGACCGCTACGGTCGCAGGTTGGAATAATCCTGCCTCGGGCATGGATGTGTTTGATGTCCTTAGGTTAGTTAGGTTTCAGTAGTTCTAAGTTCTAGGCGACTGATGACCTCAGCAGTTAAGTCCCATAGTGCTCAGAGCCATTATGAACCAACGTGTGGTCCCGGCGGAGGTTCAGGTCCTCCCTCGGGCATGTGTGTGTTCGTCCTTAGGATCATTTAGGTTAAGTAGTGTGTAAGCTTAGGGACTGATGGCCTTAGCAGATTTCACACATTTTTGAACCAACGTGCGAAGCATTCAACAAAACATCATCGAAATGGCCTTTCAGAGCCCAAGACCCACCCCTGTACACTTGGTGACTGCACGACACAAAACTTGGCGCCTCACCTGGGCCCGTCAACACCGACATTGGACTGTAGATGACTGGAAACATGTCTGCTCGGACGAGTCTCGTTTCAAATTGTTCAAAAATGGTTCAAATGGCTCTGCGCACTATGGGACTCAACTGCTGAGGTCACCAGTCCCCTAGACTTAGAACTACTTTACTCTAACTAAGCTAAGGACATCACACACATCTCCATGCTCGAGGCAGGATTCGAACCTGCGTTGCTAGCAGCAGCGCCTAGAACCGCTCGGCCACATCGGTCGGCTCCAGTTTTGTGTAGCAAGAGCTGTCAGCTCTGTCGTTTGTCAATGTGCTTATAAATCTCTCAACCGCTGGCGATACTATTTCTTTGAATTCAACCCTCATCATGTCTACACTTATACAGGGTGTTACAAAAAATTACGGCCAAACTTTCAGGGAACATTCCTCACACACAAATGAAGAAAGGATGTTATGTGGAAATGTGCCCCGGAAACGCTTAATTTCCATGTTAGAGTTGATTTTAGTTTCGTCAATATGTGCTGTACTTCCTCGATTCACCGCCAGTTGGCCCAATTGAAGGAAGGTAGTGTTGACTTCGGTGCTTGTGTTGACATGCGACTCATCGCTCTACAGTACTAGCATCGAGCACATCAGTACGTAGCATCGACAGGTTAGTGTTCATCACGAACGTGGTTTTGCAGTCAGTGCAATGTTTACAAATGCCGAGTTGGCAGATGCCCATTTGATGTACGGATTAGCACGGGGCAATAGCCGTGGCGCGGTACGTTTGTATCGAGAGAGATTTCCAGAACTGAGGTGTCCCTACAGAAGACGTTCGAAGCAATTGATCGGCGTCTTCGGGAGCACGGAACATTCCAGCCTATGACTCGCGACTGGGGAAGTCCTAGAACGACGAGAACACCTGCAATGGACGAGGCAATTCTTCGTGCAGTTGACGATAACCCTAATGTCAGCGTCAAGAGAGGTTGCTGCTGTACAAAGTAACGCTGAGCACGTCACTGTATGGAGAGTGCTACGGCAGAACCAGTTGTTTCCGTACCGTGTACAGCGTGTGCAGGCACTATCAGCAGCTGACTGGCCTCCACGGGTACACTTCTGCAAATGGTTCATCCAACAATGTGTCAATCCTCATTTCAGTGCAAATGTTCTCTTTACGGATGAGGCTTCATTCCGACGTGATCAAATTGTAAATTTTCACAATCAACATGTGTGGGCTGACGAGAATCCGCACGCAATTGTGGAATCACGTCATCAACGCAGATTTTCTGGGAACGTTTGGGCAGGCATTGTTGGTGATGTCTCGATTGGGTCCCATGTTCTTCCACCGACAGTCAATGGAGCACGTTATCACGTTTTCATACGGGATACTCTACCTGTGCTGCTAGAACATGTGCCTTTACAAGTACGACACAAGATGTTGTTTATGCACGATGGATCTCCTGCACATTTCAGTGGAAGTGTTCGTACGCTTCTCAACAACAGATTCGGTGACCGATGGATTGGTAGAGGCGGACCAATTCCGTGGCCTCCACGCTCTCCTGACCTCAACGCTCTTGACTTCATTTATGGGGGTATTTCAAAGCTCTTGTCTACGCCACCCCGGTAGCAAATGTAGAGACTCTTCGTGCTCGTATTGTGGACGGCTGTGATACAATACGCCATTCTCCAGGGTTGCATCAGCGCATCAGGGATTCCATGCGACGGATGGTGGATGCATGTATCCTCGCTAACGGAGGACATTTTGAACATTTCCTGTAACAAAGTGTTTGAAGTCACGCTGGTACGTTCTGTTGCTGTGTGTTTCCATTCCATGATTAGTGTGATTAGAAGAGAAGTAATAAAACGAGCTCTAACATGGAAAGTAAGCGTTTCCGGACACATGTGCACATAACATATTTTCTTTCTTTGTGTGTGAGGTATGTTTCCTGAAAGTTTGGCCGTACCTTTTTTTTAACACCCTGTATTGTAAATGTGGAAGGAGTGGAGACATGCAGGGCTTGCCCAGAAATGAAAGAGACTTAAGCGGGAGCTCCAGAGGACAGAGCGTGTAGAGCAAAACAGCATTTATGATGCGGACCGGGTGAGACATGAACCTTTTATGTTAGTGTAGTTTACACAGGCAGCGGTTGCTACGGCGGAGGCGGCGCGTAACTCGCTGTATAGCGTCGCGGATTCTCTGTGCGTTTCCTACAGAAATAATGTCCACTCACTTTGCGGTGGTTTCTTATTCTACAGTCCGGTCCACACGCCTCCCTGTTCAAAATGAATGAGGTTCGTCTACTGGGAGAGCTGTAGCAGGACCCGTAGCATTAGGAGGTCTGTTCAAAAAATTCCGGAACTTCGTCCAAACAATTTTTCTACCCTTACGTTGTCCTTACAGTGCATGGTCTCCTTCGAAATAGGCTCCTCCACACTTGATACACTACTCCCAACACAGTTGTGACTGCCGGAAACAGCCTCGGTATTGCGTCTTGCTGGATGGCGAGAAGCAACGTCTACGAATTTTCTTTCATCTCCAGAATGAGATTTTCACTCTGCAGCGGAGTGTGCGCTGATATGAAACTTCCTGGCAGATTAAAACTGTCTGCCAGACCGGTAGGAGACGAGATACTGGTAGATCTAAGGCTGTCAGGACGGGGCGTGAGTCGTGCTTGGGTAGCTCAGCTGGTAGAGCACTTGCCCGCGAAAGGCAAAGGTCCCGAGTTCGAGTCTCGGTCCGGCACACAGTTTTAATCTGCCAGGAAGTTTCTTTTGTCTGTCGTTGCAAATCTGTGTTCTTCCAACGGGTTCTTCGACATTGAAAATAAAAAAAAATGTCCGCAGGAGCCAGGTCTGGAGATATGGAGGATCTTTTAGGTTAGAGGGTCTCGGGAAACACACAAAGGGCTTGAGTCATATATGGCGCAGACCGACCACACGAAGAACGTAGATACAGGACACGTTGGCGTAACAGTTGTAAATTGTCGTAGCTGTGTTGGGAAAGTACCAGAGCTCCAAGCGCTAATAGAAAGCACTGATGCTCAAATCGCTGTAGGCACTGAAAATGGCTGAAGCTGGATATAAGCGCAGCAGAAATTTTTGCAAAGAACCTAACGTTGTTCCGAAAGGATAGGCTAAACACGGTTGGCGGTGGCGTGTTTGTTGCTGTTAGAATTAGTTTATCTTGTCGCGAAACTGAAATAGATACTTCCTGTGAGTTAGTACCGCCAGAGGTCATTGTTGGCAACCGGAATGAAACAGTAATTTGATCCTTTTATCGACCTCCAAATTCAGATGATACAATTGCTGAAAAGTTCAAAGAAAACTTGAGTTTGATTTCAAACACGTATCTGATTCATACAATTTATCCTCTATGTGTTGGCGAAAATACGTGTTTAATTCCGGAGGTACGCGTAAAACATCATTCGAAATTGCGATAAGCGCTTTCTCTGAATTATTTCGAGCAGTTAGTTCGTGGCCGGCCGCGGTGGACGTGCGGTTCTAGGTCGCAGGTTCGAATCCTGACTCGAGCATGATGTCCTTTGGTTAGTTAGGGGTTTAAGTAGTTCTAAGTTCTATGGGTCTGATGGCCTCAGCTGTTCAGTCCCATAGTGTTCAGAGTCATTTGAACTTTTTTTTTCTTTTTTTTTAGTTAGTTCGTGAGCCTACTCGAATAGTAAACGGTTGTGAAAATACACTTGACCTCTTAGCAAGAAATAAGCCTGAGTAAATAACGATCATCAAAACCGATTCAGGGATTAGTGAGCACAGGTTTGTCGTAGCGAGAGAGAATATTGTAGCCCCCAAATCCTTCACAAATAAACGAAAAATATACCTATTCAAAAAAGCACATAAAAGTTCACTTGACCGCTTCCTAGAGACAATCTGCTCTCCTTCCAAATTAAGAGTATAAGTGTAGACCATACGTGCCTTGAATTCAGAACAATAGTATCGGCAGCAATTGAAAGATTTGTACCAAATAAACTAACAAAAGACGGGGCATATCCTCCTTGGTACACAAAACGGGTCAGAACACTGTTGCAGAAACAACGAAAAATGCATGCCTAATTTAAAAGAACTCAAAATTCCCGAGATTGTCGATCTTTCACAGACGCTCGAAACTTAGCGCGGGCTTCAATGCGAGACGCCTATAACAGTTTCCACAACGAAACTTTGTCTCGAAAACTGGCAGAGTATCCAAAGAGCTCCTGGTCGTATGTGAAGTATGTTAGCGGCAGAACACAATCAATGCCTTCTCTACGTGATAGCATTGGAGATACTATCGAAGACATTGCTGCCAAAGCAGAGTTACTAAACACTGTCTATTGAAATGCCCTTACGAAAGAAGACGAAGTAAATATTCCAGAATTCGAATAAAGAACACCTGCGAACATGAGAAACGTAGAAGTAGATATCCTCGGAGTAGTGAAGCAACTTAAGTCACTTAATAAAAGCAAGTCTTCTGGTCCAGACTGTATACCATTTTGGTTGCTTTCAGTGTATGCTGATGCAATATCTCCACACTTAACAATCATATACAACCGTTCGCTAGGTGGTTCAAATGGCTCTGAGCAGTATGGGACTTAACTAGTCAGGTCATCAGTCCCCTAGAACTTAGAACTACTTAAACCTAACTAATCTAAGGACATCACACACATCCATGCCACAGGCAGGATTCGAACCTGCGACCGTAACGGTCGCGCGGTTCCAGGTTGTAGCGCCTAGAACCGCTTGGCCACAGAGGCCGGCCGTTCGCTAGACGAAAGATCTGTACCCAAAGGCTGGAAAGTTCCACAGGTCACAGCAATATTCAAGAAAGGTAGTAGGAGTAATCCACCAAATTACAGGCCCATATGGTTAACGTCGATATGTAGCAGGGTTTTAGAACGTATATTGTGTCCGAACATTATGAATTACCTCGAAGGGAACGGTCTATTGACACACAGTCAACACGAATTTAGAAAACATCGTTCTTGCGAAACACAACTAGCTTTTTACTCGCATGAACTATTGAATGCTACTGAGAAGCGTCTTCAAACTGGTTCCGTATTTCTGGTTTTCCGGAAGGCTTTTGACACTGTACACACAAGCGCCTTGCAGTGAAACTTCGTGCTTACGGAATGTCGTCTCAGTTATTCGGCTGGATTCGCCATTTCCTGTCAGCGAGGTCACAGTTTCTAGCAACTGACGGAAGTGATCGAGTAAAACAGAGATTATTTCTGGAGTTTCCCCAAGCTAGTGTTATAGGCTCTCTGCTGCTCCTTATCTACCTGAGCAATCATCTGCTGTTCGTTATCTATCTGAGCAACCGTCGATACTAACTGGAGGGCTCGGCGCATGAGCCGTTTGCACAAGGTGTTCCGCATAAGTAGAGCCCTTAGTACCGTCACCGCTTCTAGTAGGAATATGCTCTTTATATTTAAGACCCAGAGCTCGCTTCGTTTGCCCGATGTTTTGTAGGTTTCGCGCCTTTAATTTGTCCTCCGTACATGTAAATCTGATGATCTGGCGATTATCACATGCGCGCAATGATTGGCGAGCGTGGTTGGTCAAGCTGTTCATCTTCTTTCTTTTATCCACATTTTCCTTTTACGATGAAGGTGACTTTAGGTCGTTGAACACCTCACGTTTTGAAACTTCCTGGCAGATTAAAACTGTGTGCCCGACCGAGACTCGAACTCGGGACCCTTGCCTTTCGCGGGCAAGTGCTCCACCAACTGAGCTACCGAAGCACGACTCACGTCCGGCACTCACAGCTTTACTTCTGCCAGGAGTGCTAGTTCTGCAAGGTTCGCAGAAGAGCTTCTGTAAAGTTTGCAAGGTAGGAGACGGATACTGGCAGAAGTAAAGCTGTGAGTGCCGGACGTGAGTCGTGCTTCGGTAGCTCAGTTGGTGGAGCACTTGCCCGCGAAAGGCAAGGGTCCCGAGTTCGAGTCTCGGGCGGGCACACAGTTTTAATCTGCCAGGAAGTTTCATATCAGCGCACACTCCGCTGCAGAGTGAAAATCTCATTCTGGAAACCTCACGTTTTATCCCTATCTCTTTATTACCCCACGACGTCTTTAGATTTCGTCCCCTCACACCCCCCCCCCCCCCCCCCCCCCCCGCTCCCTAGGCTAACTACTGGCTTTTGGGTATAGTTTTTAAGAGTTCCGCTTGTTGTCATATTTTAGGTTTCATCTCCTATTCAGCTCGTCTCTTGTTCTATCCATTCCATTTTTTGACATACGTTGATCTACGGTCGGGGACATACGGGCTATTTAGCCCCGACCCAGGTATAAACTTTGTAAGTAGGCTGTTCAGGTTTTCTTATTGGTAACGCCGCTTAGCGCTCGGTATGAAAAATCACTGGCTGTGCTGTGCGCAGTCTGTGTTTAGTTTGCATTGTTGTCTGCCATTGTAGTGTTGAGCAGCGGCAGCTGGATGTTAACAGCGCGTAGTGTTGCGCAGTTGGAGGTGGGGAGAGAGATGGCGGAGTTTTGAAATTTGTAAGAATTGGTGTCATGAACTGATATATATATTATGACTATAAAGGTAAATACATTGTTTGTTCCCTATTAAAATCTTTCATTTGCTAACTGTGCCTATCAGTAGTTAGTGCCTTCCGTAGTTTGAATCTTTTATTTAGCTGGCAGTAGTGGCGCTCGCTGTATTGCAGTAGTTCGAGTAACGAAGATTTTTGTAAGTGATTTGTGAAACGTATAGGTTAATGATATTCAGGGCCATTCTCTTGTAGGGATTATTGGAAGTCAGATTGCGTTTCGCTAAAAACTATTGTGTGTCAGTTTAAGCACAGTCGTGTATAATTGTTCAAAGAGGACGTTTCACATAGACCAGTCTTGTATAATTTTTCTAAGGGGACGTTTCAACTTTCTCGTACTCGTATGCACATGCGCATTCAAGTAACTTACCTTGTCTTGAGCATGTTGCATACATAGCGGGTCGGGCTTGTAAGTGAGCGACGGTTCGTAGCTGCAGTTTATGGCGGGTCATGGCCCATCGAACATAGGCCGTTGTGAGGTGGAGCGTACACCATTAAGTTAAGCAGTGGTTTTGACTTTGTACATGTGTACTGTTTGTGTTTTCTTTTTCTTTTTCATTTGTAAATGTATACCTATGGTGTTCTTTTAATCACTGACAACGGTCTTCTTAGCCACTTGTGGGTTTTATTGTTGTTCTGAAAAAGGTGTAGTTATCTACGCCGAAACCTGGGTTAACACTTAACACTAGGTGCTTTTTTCGCAATCGAGGCGGGTTTCTAGTTTTTTAATGTATAGGTGTTCGTTCTTTTCTCGAGCTGTATGAGATTAGAATAATAGAGAATTGTGGAGGTGGTTCGATAAACCCTCTGCCAAATACTTAAATGTGACTTGCGGTGTATGCATGTAGATGTAGACAGCACAGTGATTTCGTTTCTTGTGCAATAGTCACGGGCCAACACGGATGAATGTGCGCTGCGTTATCCTGATACAAGGGTCACGAATTGTCTCGCCACATTTCAGGCCGTTTCCTTTTCACGTTTTCTCGCACGCATCGCAACACATCCCGATACTACCATCGATTGATAGTTTGTCCCTGTGACACCATGATAACCTAACCGTTCAAAGTCAAAGAAAACTACCAGCATGGCTTTGACATCTGACCTGATCAGCTGAGCGTTTTTTGGCCTCGGAGAACCTTTAAAGACCCATACTGAAGACTAAACCTTCGTTTATTTACTCGTCAAGTTCGGCAGGACCAATTTGAACAGCGAATCTCCAAGGTGTCATTACATGAAATTACAACAGTACATGAAATTACAACATAAAAGAAAAAGTAATAACAGGTACAAATAAAATATTTATGAACCCAGGAAAGTCAAGCCATAAGTTTAAGTAAACGCAATCAACAAAACAACATAATAATCAGGTTAATTGTTCAAGGAACTCCTCGACAGAATAGAAGGAGTGACCCATGAGAAAACTCTTCTGTTTCTATTTCAAAGCGCGTGAACTACTGCTAAAATTTTCGAATTTTAGTGGCAGCTTATTGAAAATGGATGCAGCAGTATACTGCACACCCTTCTGCACACGAGTTAAGGAAGTACGATCTAAATCCAGGATTGATTTCTGCCAAGTATTAACTGAGTGAAAGCTGCTTCATCTTGCAACTAAGCTAATCTTGTTAACAAGAAATGACTATATATATACACTCCTGGAAATTGAAATAAGAACACCGTGAATTGATTGTCCCAGGAAGGGGAAACTTTATTGACACATTCCTGGGGTCAGATACATCACATGATCACACTGACAGAACCACAGGCACATAGACACAGGCAACAGAGCATGCACAATGTCGGCACTAGTACAGTGTATATCCACCTTTCGCAGCAATGCAGGCTGCTATTCTCCCATTGAGACGATCGTAGAGATGCTGGATGTAGTCCTGTGGAACGGCTTGCCATGCCATTTCTACCTGGCGCCTCAGTTGGACCATCGTTCGTGCTGGACGTGCAGACCGCGTGAGACGACACTTCATCCAGTCTCAAACATGCTCAATGGGGGACAGATCCGGAGATCTTGCTGGCCAGGGTAGTTGACTTACACCTTCTAGAGCACGTTGGGTGGCACGGGATACATGCGGACGTCCATTGTCCTGTTGGAACAGCAAGTTCCCTTGCCGGTCTAGGAATGGTAGAACGATGGGTTCGATGACGGTTTGGATGTACCGTGCACTATTCAGTGTCCCCTCGACGATCACCAGAGGTGTACGGCCAGTGTAGGAGATCGCTCCCAACACCATGATGCCGGGTGTTGGCCCTGTGTGCCTCGGTCATATGCAGTCCTCATTGTGGCGCTCACCTGCACTTCGCCAAACACGCATACGACCATCATTGGCACCAAGGCAGAAGCGACTCTCATCGCTGAAGACGACACGTCTCCATTCGTCCCTCCATTCAAGCCTGTCGCGACACCACTGGAGGCGGGCTGCACGATGTTGGGGCGTGAGCGGAAGTCCGCCTAACGGTGTGCGGGACCGTAGCCCAGCTTCATGGAGACGGTTGCGAATGGTCCTCGCCGATAGCCCAGGAGCAACAGTGTCCCTAATTTGCTGGGAAGTGGCGGTGCGGTCCCCTACGGCACTGTGTAGGATCCTACGGTCTTGGCGTGCATCCGTGCGTCGCTGCGGTCCGGTCCCAGGTCGACGGGCACGTGCACCTTCCGCCGAC
Organism: Schistocerca gregaria; assembly: GCF_023897955.1. Taxonomy (NCBI): domain Eukaryota; kingdom Metazoa; phylum Arthropoda; class Insecta; order Orthoptera; family Acrididae; genus Schistocerca; species Schistocerca gregaria. Next base: position 105,785,841 of record NC_064930.1, on the reverse strand, counting down.
CACTGGCGACAACATCGATGTACTGTGGAGACCTCACGCCCCACGTGTTGAGCAATTCGGCGGTACGTCCACCCGGCCTCTCGCATTCCCACTATACGCCCTCGCTCAAAGTCCGTCAACTGCACATACGGTTCACGTCCACGCTGTCGCGGCATGCTACCAGTGTTAAAGACTGCGATGGAGCTCCGTATGCCACGGCAAACTGGCTGACACTGACGGCGGCGGTGCAAAAATGCTGCACAGCTAGCGCCATTCGACGGCCAACACCGCGGTTCCTGGTGTGTCCGCTGTGCCGTGCGTGTAATCATTGGTTGTACAGCCCCCTCGCAGTGTCCGGAGCAAGTATGGTGGGTCTGACACACCGGTGTCAATGTGTTCTTTTTTCCATTTCCAGGAGTGTATTTAATTACCGGTATTACAAGCAGGAGTGGAATTAAAATACGAGGTGAAAGGATATCAATGATACGATTCGCTGATGACATTGCTATCCTGAGTGAAAGTGAAAAAGAATTAAATGATCTGCTGAACGGAATGAACAGTCTAATGAGTACACAGTATTGTTTGAGAGTAAATCGGAGAAAGACGAAGGTAATGAGAAGTAGTAGAAATGAGAACAGCGAGAAACTTAACATCAGGATTGATGGTCACGAAGTCAATGAAGTTAAGGAATTCTGCTACCTAGGCAGTAAAATAACCAATGACGGACGGAGCAAGGAGGACATCAAAAGCAGACTCGCTATGGCAAAAAAGGCATTTCTGGCCAAGAGAAGTGCACTAATATCAAATACCGGCCTTAATCTGAGGAAGAAATTTCTGAGGATGTACGTCTGGAGTACAGCATTGTATGGTAGTGAAACATGGACTGTGGGAAAACCGGAACAGAAGAGAATCGAAGCATTTGAGACGTGGTGCTATAGACGAATGTTGAAAATTAGGTGGACTGATAAGGTATGGAATGAGGAGGTGCTACGCAGAATCGGAGAGGAAAGGAATAGAAAACACTGATACGGGGAAGAGACAGGATGCTAGGAGATCTGCTAAGACATGAGGGAATGACTTCCATGGTAATAGAGGGAGCTGTAGAGGGCAAAAAGTGTAGAGGAAGACAGAGATTGGAATACGTCAAGCAAATAATTGAGGACGTAGGTTGCAGGTGCTACTCTGAGATGAAGAGGTTAGCACAGGGGAGGAATTCGTGGCGGGCCGCATCAAACCAGTCAGTAGATTGATGACAAAAAAAAAAAAACAATTACGAGCAGATAGATGGAGTTGCGATGGATAGTCCGTTGTCTCCTGTGATCGTAAATTTGTTTATAGAAGACTTCGAGGAGCGTGCACAGGAGTCGGTGGCTTTGAAACCCGCCTGTTTCTTTAGATACGTTGACGATACCTTCGTTGTTTGGCCTCACGGTAGGGAGAATTTGAATGCCTTTCTAGAACATCTGAACACGACCCAGCCGAACATTCGTTTTAAGATGGAGGTGGAAGAGGATGGTTGCATTCCCTTTCTTGACGTCTTGGTTAGGAGGAAGGATGATGGATCATTGCCACATGCAGTGTACAGGAAACGTACTCACATCGACTCGTACTTACAAGCTAATAGTTGTCAGCATCCGGCTCAGTTTGAAGGGGTACTTCGCACCTTGGTACACAGGGCACATGTCATTTCTGACGCTGAGACTTTGCCAGCTGAGCTGTCCCACCTTGAAGTTACATTTCGTCAAAATGGTTATAGTGAAAGGCAGATCGTGCGTTGCGCTCTCGACCAACTGTACATCGAGTGATTGATGATAATTCTGAGTCGACACCTAAGCCTACTGCCTTTTTGCTTTACATAGGAAACACATCCGACAAGATCGGTCGTATTTTACGGAAATGTGTTTTCCTACCGCAATCTAAAATTAGAGGATGATCTTAGACTGCGTAAGCCGGGTGTACATCGTATTCCTTGTAACTGCGGCATGGCATACTTTGGTCAAACTATCAGACCGTGGAGGACCAATGTACTGAGCATAAACGGCACACACGATCACAGCAGCCAAGTAGATCTGCTATTGCCGAACATTGCTTGGATACTGGTCACCCCATGTTATACAACAACATTGAGGTACTGGCATGCACGTCCAGCTATTGGGACAGTGTTATTAGGGAGGCAGTTGAGATTAGATTAGCGAGCAACCTCGTAAACAGGGATGGAGGTTTTTGTTTAAACTCTGGAGTCCGGCTCCCTCCCTTGTCAGAAAACAGAGGGACAGAGTCAACGCTACGTCGCCTGCGAATTCATACTCTCACTATCGATATCCTCTGACTTTGACCATCTTTGGTGGCACTAGCGTTCAGTGTGTGTGTTATCTTTCCTGCTTCAGTCCGAGGTTTTAAATTAGCACGTACGCCGCCTATCCGCTGCAGTTTGCCTTGAAAATGGCGGCGTGTTCTCCCGCCGAAATATCGGCGGTCGCTGAAAGTGTTACCTGGCTGAATTCCCGGAAGTTATTTCATTTCGATGATGTTTCGTCGAATGGTTCGCACGCTGACACTTGTTGATGGCCCAGCATCGAAATATGCAGCAATTTAGGGAAGGGTTGCACCTCTATCACGTTTAACGATTCTCTTCAGTTATTGTTGGTCACGTTATCGCAGAAACTTTTTTCCAGCCGCAGTCATCACGGAGATTTGATATTTTACCGGATTCCTGATATTCACGGTACGCTCTTGAATTGTTCGTACTCGAAAACCCCTACTTCATAGTTACCTCGGAGATGCTGTGACCCATCGCTCGTGTGCTGACTTATAACACCACGTTCCAATTCACTTAATTCTTGACAACCTGCCACCATCGCAGTAGTAATCGATCTAACAACGGCGCCAGAAACTTGTGGTCACCGACCACAGTGCCGTATTCTGACCGTTTGTATTTACCTGTATTTGAATACGCATGCCTATACCAGTTTCTTTGGCGCTTCAGTGTATAAACACGTAAAAGGGAAAAGACACTTGCTGAATAAGGTGAAATTTACCGAAAAATATGGAGTAACAACTACTTCTAAATCTACATCTACATTCACAGTCCGCAAGCCATCTGACGGTGTGTGGCGGAGGGTACCTTGATTACCTCTATCGCTTCTCCCTTCTATTCCAGTCTCGTATTGTTCTTGGAAAGAAGGATTGTCGGTATGCTTCTGTCTGGGCTCTTATCTCTCTGATTTTATCCTCACGGTTTCTTCGCGAGATATACGTAGGAGGGAGCAATATACTGCTTGACCCTTCAGTGAGGGTATGTTCTCGAAACTTCAACAAAAGCCCGTACCGAGCTACTGAGCGTCTCTCCTGCAGAGTCTTTCACTGGAGTTTATCTATCATCTCCGTAACGCTTTCGCGATTACTAAATGATCCTGTAACGAAGCGCGCTGCTCTCCGTTGGATCTTCCCTATCTCTTCTATCAACCCTATCTGGTATGGATCCTACACTGCTGAGCAGTATTCGAGCAGTGGGCAAACAAGCGTACTGTAACCTACTTCCTTTGTTTTCGGATTGCGTTTCCTTAGGATTCTTCCAATGAATCTCAGTCTGGCATCTGCTTTACTGACGATCAACTTTATATGATCATTCCATTTGAAATCCCTCCTAATGAGTACTCCCAGATAATTTATGGAATTAACTGCTTCCAGTTGCTGACCTGCTATTTTGTAGCTAAATGATAAGGGATTTATCTTTCTATTTATTCGCAGCACATTACACTTGTCTACATTGAGAATCAATTGCCATTCCCTGCACCATGCGTCAATTCGCTGCAGATCCTCTTGCATTTCAGTACAATTTTCCATTGTTACAACCTCTCGTTATACCACAGCATCATACGCAAAAAGCCTCAGTAAACTTCCGATGTCATCCACCAGGTCATTTATGTATATTGTGAATAGCAAAGGCCCTACGACACTCCCCTGCGGCACACCTGAAATCACTCTTACTTCAGAAGACTTCTCTACATTGAGAATGACATGCTGCGTTCTGTTATCTAGGAACTCTTCAATCCAATCACACAATTGGTCTGATAGTCCATATGCTCTCACTTTGTTCATTAAACGACTGTGGGAAACTGTATCGAACGCCGCAACAACTTCCACATAATTGTGTTCTAAGTAAAAAATAATTCTATTAAATAAATTTTTTACTTCACATCTATAACCTCCCCCGGCTCAGAGTGTAGCGACGACGTGCCAGCTAGATACGGCAACCTTAGGCCCTTATCTTCGCTATTATGACTGCCGATTCGCCTCTCTTCCGCTTACATTCTTTGCTTGCCCTGTCACGCGCCCGCTAGCACCAGCAGGTGGCGTTCAACCTCGCCGTGGTTGTTTTGGCCTAGTCGCCGCTTGCAGCTGACGCTGTGAAAGCGTGACGGACACGTGCGCGGGACACCTGTTGCACGAGCTTCCCTTTGAGCAGCGCCGAGGTGACTCCACCGGTCCCTGCGGTGAGCCAGGAAACGCTAGCGACAGCCCCGGACATATGCACAAGCCCCGCCCATTTACCCCCCCTCCACACCTAGCCCCCCCCCCCTCGCCACATCAACCAAGAGCGCATCGGTATTATCTTTGTCGCTGTTTCTGTTCGTCGTTTTTTGTTTTACTACCGCGGTTGTTCATACTAGCCCTGTTGTGCTGTTAGTACTTCTGGGCAGTTTGTGCAATACTGTCAAAATGAAACATAGATATGCACTCTCAATAAAGTTATCATACACAAGGTACCTAATCTTGACTGTTGTGGCCAACTGCTGTCAAAACTGATGCCTAACAGACATTAGAGTACGATAAGATGGAATGACACTGACGAAATTATGTACATATGTTTAACAATAGGCACCTCTAAAGCTCTCAAACACTGAAGAAGAACTCAAAGTAATCTTGTGTCTGCTATAAGCAAGCAGTCATAAGAGTTCACAAGTAAAAATTCACCCATTACACAGGCAAATATTAATGAAGAATGTAACTGTATAAAAATATCTGACTGCTTGCATTATGCATTTCTACATTATCCCACTCTTATCTTCTTTAGTCTTAATGAGGTAATCAGAAACAAACCGAGACATCGACTTTGCCTTGCTTACGGACAACATTGACTTTAGACAATCGAGATAATGGAGAGCATCCTTGGCAATACTACCAATTAATATTTCCCAACAGAATTTCTTACACTACACGAGGTGACGGAAATTTGCGTTCACTGCACGTAACAAATATCCGATTTTTTGATACAGTGCAGATGAAAGCTCATGAAATAAAAAAGACAGTGTGGATACCATTTTTATTTTTCATTCTTATTGATGATTTTTCAACTCGCATCTTCAATGAACATATTTCTAATTCTTTTCACAATGGTACTGTAAAAACTGTATTTCGTACTAACTGCTAATTTTCTCCGTTGTTATGACTGGCATATCTGTGATGTTGGAACATGCGGCAGACCATGGGCAGAGCTTAGCATATGGATTGGTGTGGAGGGGATGAATGGGCGGGACTTGTGCACCATCCGGGGCTGTCGCTAACGTTACGTCGGTCAGCCAGGCATCTCTGTGCTCAATCACGTACGATATAGCGAGGCGCCAGAGTCGGAGAATGCTTCCTGCATTTCTACAGTTACATCTGTTCTCAGCAAACCACTGTCAAGCAGTGGCGCAGCGTCCATTACGGCTGTCTGACTAAGAATACTAAAAAAAAATCCTAAATAATTCGTCCAAACTGAATTTAATCCGATCTGATCACGTACCCTGATAAATGTTTTCAAATATCTTACGTTTGAACTTCGTATATGCTCCCAAAACGTTCATAGGATTTCATATTAACAGAATCTTCCGTCGGTTCTTGGTAGAACAACATTATAATAAATGAAAAGCACCAGTTTGCTTTTTAAAAAGAGAAATTCATCAACATCGGGTATAGATTTAAGAGTCAGGAAGTCGTTTCTGAAAGTATTTGTATGGAGTGAAGCCATGTATGGAAGTGAAACATGGACGATAAATAGTTTAGACAAGAAGAGAGTAGAAGCTTTCGAAATGTGCTGCTACAGAAGAATGCTGAACATTAGATGGGTAGATCACATAACTAATGAGGAAGTATTGAATAGGATTGGGGAGAAGAGAAGTTTGTGGCACAACTTGACCAGAAGAAGGGATCGGTTGGTAGGACATGTTCTGAGGCATCAAGGGATCACCAATTTAGTATTGGAGGGCAGCGTGGAGGGTAAAAATCGTAGAGGGAGACCAAGAGATGAATACACTAAGCAGATTCAGAAGGATATAGGTTGCAGTAGGTACTGGGAGATGAAGAAGCTTGAACAGGATAGAGTAGCATGGAGAGCTGCATCAAACCAGTCTCAGGACTGAATACGACAACAACAACACTGTAAACCGGTTTTCGGCTTACAAGGCCATCTTCAGACCAAAAAAAATGGTTCAAATGGCTCTGAGCACTATGGGACTTAACATCTATGGTCATCAGTCCCCTAGAACTTAGAACTACTTAAACCTAACTAACCTAAGGACATCACACACACCCATGCCCGAGGCAGGATTCAAACCTGCGACCGTAGCAGTCGCGCGGCTCCGGACTGAGCGCCTAGAACCGCTAGACCACCGTGGCCGGCCATCTTCAGACATTTACTGAGTATTATCACCAAAGAAGTTAAATGTTAAGAGACAACATTTGAAGAGAAGTAACACATCTAGACTGATGTCGAAACATACAGTAATATCTTTTCAATGAAAAAGTAAAAACTGAACTGTACATGAATAACAATGGAGTAGATAGGAAAACCTTTAGCACAAAATAGAAATAGCATGCCTACATAACAGTTTCTATTAATAAGCAAAACTAATAAAATAAAACAACATTAGTACTAGACAAGGCTTCTTACACAACAAATTAAAAGAAGAGCCAGTTATCAATGTAAATACAGAGTAAGGAAATTAAACAATATCAATAAGATAAACAGAAATAGATGAAAGCAGGAAAATGGAGGTGTTTGAGGGAACCTACAGTCTAAGAGTGTGGTGGTAGTGCATTTTAACATTAACATTATAATCAAAGCAGTGCCTGTGCAACTGTTTTCATTAAAAAAAATGAGCAAAGTAAAATATGAACAGTATTTGAGACAACTACAAGGGGTGTTAAACATAGACAGTAATACAAATACCAGTTAAAAGAAGGCTTTAACTATTGAAACTACAGTCTATGTGGAATACAAAGATAACTTCAACAAAACAAAACAACTTAATGCATACAGGTAAATGGGAATATGTAGGAAGAGAGAGTGTGGGAAGTAATGAACAACAAATATGGTTATATGAAGTTTAGAAGAGGGGAAGTGTTGAGCTGTGTCTGGTCATTTAGGATGAGATCTGGAGTGTGAGCAAAAATGTTTGTTAACTTCCAGGGCTTCCAGCAGTTTGGGTATGGCTTTTGTTTGCTAAGTGAAGTACATGGGACACTGGCTGGTAGCTGTGACCCTCACTCAGTACATGCTCAGCAAATGCAGAGTCTGAATTCTGGAACCTCAGGATTTGTCTACCTGGAAAAGGCGCTCGTCAATGCAAAATGGTGCAAGATGTTAGAAATTCTGAGAAAAATAGGGGGTAATGTGTAGGGAGAGACGGGGAATATACTATATGTACAAGAGCCAAGAGGGGATAATAGGAGTGGGCGACCAAGAACAAAGTGCTCGGATTAAAAAGGGTGTAAGACAGGGATGCAGGCTTTCGTCCCTACTGTTCAATCTGTACATCGAAGAAACAGTGATGGAAATAAAAGACTCAGGAGTGGATTGGGTTGTTTTGGGGAGAAGGCCAGAGAGCGAGGTCATCGGTCTCATCGGATTAGGGAAGGACAGGGAAGGAAGTCGGCCGTGCCCTTTCAACAGAACCATCCCAGCATTTACCTGGAGCGATTTAGGGAGATCACGGAAAACCTAAATCAGGATGACCGGATGCGGGATTGAACCGTCGTCCATGAGTGGAACTGAAATTCAAGGTGAACGGATATCAATGATCCGATTTGCTGATGACATTGCTATCCTGAGTGAAAGTGAAGAAGAATTACATGATCTGCTGAATGAAATGGACAGTCTAAAGAGTACAGAATATGGATGGAGAGTAAATCGGAGAAAGTCGATACTAATAAGAAGTAGCAGAATTAAGAACAGCGAGGACATCAGTATTTATGGTCACGAAGTAGACGAAGTAGAGAAACTGTATTACCTAGACAGCAAAATGCGGAATGGAGCAAGGAGAAGATCAAAAGCAGACTAGAACGGGCAAAAAAGGGGATTCCTGGTCAGGAGAAGTCTACTAGTGTCAAACAAAGGCCTTAATTAGAGGAAGAAGGATGTACGTATGCAGGACAGCATTCTATGGCTGTGCAAAACCGGAACAGAAGAGAATACCGGGATTTGAGATGTGGTGTTACAGACAAATGTTGAAAGTTAGGTGGACTGATAAATGCGTAGGTTCTGCACAGAATCGGAGAGGAAAGGAATACGTGGGAAACACTGCCAAGGAGAAGGGACAGGATGATAGGACATCTGCTAAGACATGAGGGAATGGCTTCCATGGTATTAGAGGGAGCTGTAGACGGCAAAAACTGTAGAGGAAGATAAGAGATTGGAATACAACCAGCAGATAAGGACGTACGTTGCAAGTGCTACTCTGAGATGAAGAGGTTGGCACAGGAGACGTATTCGTGGTGTAAGAGAACTGATGGCTACCTCTCTCTCTCTCTCTCTCTCTCTCTCTATATATATATATATATATATATATATATATATATATATATATATATATAATGAATGCCTGCTTGTTCCTTATGTTTTAAATGAACTTATATATATATATATATATGGTGAGTCACCTAACATTACCGCTGGACATATTTCGTAAACCACATCAAATGCTGACGAACCGATTCCACAGACCGAACGTGAGGAGAGGGGCTAGTGTAATTGTTTAATGCAAACCATAAAAAAATGTACGGAAGTATGTTTTTAACACAAACCTACGTTTTTGAAATGGAACCACGTTAGTTTTGTTAGCACATCTGAACATATAAACAAATGCGTAATCAGTGCCGTTTGTTGCATTGTAAAATGTCAATTACATCCGGAGATATTGTAACCTAAAGTTGACGCTTGAGTACCATTCCTCCGCTGTTCGATCGTGCGTATCGGAGAGCACCGAATTACGTAGGGTTCCAAAGGGAACGGCGATGGACCTTAGGTACAGAAGAGACTGGATCGTACTGAATGTCTTCTCATAAAATTAGTTTGAACAGCTTGTTGAGGAACCCTCTCGAAGTGTAACTGGTTGCAAAAACATACGTCACATCTTAGAAACAGATAATCATGAACAAACACGGAACACCATGAGGATACAGAGATTCGTGACGGGAAGGTTTTTGCATCTACACTGAAAACTGTAACATCCAAACACATAAAAATAAAAGCTAAATACATATCCAGAATGAGATTTTCACTCTGCAGCGGAGTGTGCGTTGATATGAAACTTCCTGGCAGATTAAAACTGTGTGCCAGACCGAGACTCGAACTCGGGACCTTTGCCTTTCGCGGGCAAGTGCTCTACCATCTGAGCTACCCAAGCACGACCCACAACCCGTCTTCACAGCTTTACTTCTGCCAGCACCTCGTCTCCTACCTTCTAAACTTCACAGAAGCTCTTCTGCGAACCTTGCAGAACTAGCGCTCCTGAAAGAAAGGACATTGTGGAGACATGGCTTAGCCACTGCCTGGGGGATGTTTCCAGAATGAGATTTTCACTCTGCAGCGGAGTGTGCGCTGATATGAAACTTCCTGGCAGATTAAAACTGTGTGCCAGACAGAGACTCAAACTCGGGACCTTTGCCTTTCGCGGGCAAGTACTCTACCATCTGAGCTACCCAAGGACGACTCACGATCCGTCCTCACAGATTGAATTCTGTCAGTACCTCGTCTCCTACCTTCCAAACTTCACAGAAGCACAGAGCACTTGCCCACGAAAGTCAAAGGTCATGAGTTCGAGTCTGAGTCCGGCACACAGTTTTAATCTGCCAGCAAGTTTCACAATACATATATTTTAAAAAAAACAGATAAAAGAGCGCTTGACACATTCCTAAGAGACAGTCTCCACTCCTTCCAAACCTACTGTTAAGCATAGACCAAATGCGGTTTAAAATCGAAGAAACAGTACCGACCGCAGTTGAGACACACGGAAGCGCCCAAAAAATTAATATAGTAATGAATATTCAAGTACAGAGACATGTACACAGGCAGAATACGGCGGTGTGGTCGGCAACGTCTGTATACTGTAAGATAGCAACTTTCTGGGGCAGTTGTTACATCAATTACTGTTGCTACAGTGGCGGTTTATCAAGATTTAACCGAGTCTGAAAGTGGTGTTATAGTCGGCTCACGGGCCATGGGACACAGAATCTCCGAGGTAGTGATGAAGCGGGGATTTTCGCGTACCACCATTTCACGAGTGTACCGTGAATATCAGGAATCGGGTAAAACTTCAAATCTCCGACATCGCTGCGGCCGAAAAAAGATCCTGCAAGAACGGCACCAACGACGTCTGGAGAGGATCTTTCAACGTGACAGAAGTACAACCCTTCCGCAAATTTGTGCAGATTTCAATGCATCGACAAGTGTCAGCGAGCGAACCACTCAACGGAGCATCATCGCTATAGGCTTTGGCAGCCGAAGGTCCACTCGTGTACCGTTGATGACTGCGAGACACAAATCTTTGCGCCTCGCCTGGGCCCGTCAACACCGACATTGGACTGTTGATGATTGGAAACATGCTGCCTGGTCGGACGAGTCTCGTTTCAAATTGTAACGAGCGAATGGACGTGTACAGGTATGGAGACAGCCTCACGAATCAATGGAACCCACATGTCGGCAGGGGACTGTTCAAGCTGGTGGAGGCTCTGTAATGTTGTGGGGCGTGTGCAGTCGGAGTGATATGGGACCCCTGATAAATCTAGATGCCACTCTGACAGGTGACACGTAAGTAAGCATCCATTCATGTCCATCATGCATTCCGACGGATTTGGGCAAATTCAGCAGGACAATGCGACACGCCACACGTCCAGAATTGCTAGAGAATGGGTCCATGAAGACTCTTGAGTTTAAACACTTCCGCTGGGCACCAAACTCCCCAGACACGAACATACTGAGCATATATGGAATACCTTGCAACGTGCTGTTGATAAGAAATCTCCACCCCCTCGTATTCTTACGGATTTATGGACAGCGCTGCAGGATTCATGGTGTCAGTTCCCTCCAGCACTTCTTCAGACGTTATTCGAGTCCACGCCACGTCGTCTTACGGCACTTTTGCGTGCTCGCGAGGGCCCTTCACGATATTAGGCAGGAGTACCAGTTTCTTTGGGCCTTCAGTATATATACCACATAAATTAAGAGGACGGGGTACCGATCCCCCATGGTACACAAAACAGGTCAGAGCACTGTTGCAGAAGCAACGAAAGCATGCCGAAATTGAAAGAGCGCAGATTCCCACAGGTTACTTTTACAGACGCTCGGAATCTAGAGCGAAGTTCAATCCCAGATGCTTTTAATATTTTCCACGAGATGACTTTGTTTCGAAATCTGACAAAAAATCCGAAGAGAATGCGGTCGTATGTAAAGTATACTTGCGGTCAGGGGCGGATCCAAGTCGGGGGGGGGGGGAAGGGGGGGAGGCAAAGGGGGCAACTGCCCTCCCCCCTCCCTGGTGCGTGACCGATCTTTTTTTGCGACTGCTTTAGGTGCTCATTACGTCGGCCTATCTAGTATGTTTTACTTGCCTCACCTGAAACTTATATAAGAACATCGATGAAAGAAACCGCCTCCTTGGTCTTGCACTTATGCATATTCATTACCAGATTCCTATAGACGTAGAAAAAGTAATTACAAGATTTTCAAAAAGTGGTCGTAGATGGATATAAGAATTTAATATTTAAGAGTAGTATTGTGAATATACATATTTAATATTAAATTTCATTTTATTTATACTTTTGCATTTTTATTTTATTTCTTATTTTTTTTACAAGAAGAAAGAAAGAAATTTCTTAGTGTTAATATTTACATTCATGAGGAAAAACAGTTTATTATGAGCATAAAATGACGTAATTAACAATATAAGATGATTTCCTGAACACGGTCAAATACCCTATTATAACTTTTCGCAGTCGTATCGTCATTGCTGCGTATAAACACATGCGCGAGCTCGATGGCAACATTCTGTCAAATGAAAGCAATTGGTGAACTAATTTCGTAGATTTAAGAATGTAAACAAATGAACATTAACATTTTTATAGATTATTTTACACTAGCAGACAAACACAGAATTTTTCAAGTGCACGTGTCGTATTTGAAGAGTATTTTTTAGGTAATACAGTAAATTATTTCATTAAACACACAGCGCGCGCGTATAGACTATTAATGGTTTTATTTGGAATTAATTTTCTGGGAGGCAGGTACCAAAAAAATTGCCCCCCCCCCCTGACCGAGATCCAGGATCCGCCCCTGCCAGCGGCAAAGTGGGCAAAAAATACTTTTGTAAGTGGGCTGTTTAGGTTTTTATGTTGGCAACGCCACGTAGCGCTCTGTATAAAAATCACTGACTGTGCTGTGTGAAGGCTGTGGCTGGTTTGCATTGTTGGAATATTCGCTATTGTAGTGTTGAGCAGTTGGAGGTGAGCCGCCAGCAGTGGTGGATGTGGGGAGAGAGGTGGCGGAGTTTTGAGAGCGGACGATCTGGACGTGTGTCCACCAGAGACAGTAAATTTGTAAGGCTGGATGTCATGAACTGATATATTTATATTATGACTACTGAACACTATTAAGGTTAATACATTGTTTGTTCTCTATCAAAATCTTTCATTTGCTAACTATGCCTATCAGTAGTTAGTGCCTTCAGTAGTTTGAATCTTTTATTTAGCTGGCAGTATTGGCGCTCGCTGTATTGCAGTAATGAAGATTTTTGTGAGGTAAGTGATTCATGAAAGGTATAGGTTAATGTTAGTCAGGGCCATTCTTTAGTAGGGATTATTGAAAGTCAGATTGCGTTGCGCTAACAATATTGTGTGTCAGTTTAGTGTTGATCAGAATAAGTAAAGAGAGAAATGTCTACGTACGTTCAGTTCTGCTCAGCTGTTTGAAAAACAAATAACATAAGCGGTTTACCAGCACAGTAATTCAATAAATTTTTCTAAGGGGACGTTTCACTTTTACTGTGTGTGATAATATTGGTGATGTCACTAAAGCAGAGTTACAAAAAATAGAGTTTTGTAATTCCTGCATCAAAGAAGACGAAGTAATTATCTCAGAATATGAATCAAGAAAAACTGCCCACATGAAGAACAGAAGTCGATAGGTGTAAAATACCAGGTTCCATCAGTTAATAAATGCAAAGCTTTTGGTCCTTACTGTACAACAACATGTCTACCTCAGAGTATGCTGATATAATAGCTCCGTTCATAGTAGTCACGAACAACCGCTAGCTCGTCGAAAGATCCGCACTGGAAGACTGGAAAGTTGCACAGGTCATACCAATACCCAAGAAAGTAAATAGGAGCAATCCGGCAAACTACACCCATATCGCTAACGCCGACTTGCTTTGGGATTTTGGAACCCATACTGTGCTCGAGCACTCTGAATTACCTAGCATAAAAAGACTTATTGACAAACAGTCAACATGAATTCGGAAAATGTGATTCTTGTGAAACGCAACTAGCTTTTCATCCCCACGAAGTAATAAGCGCTATCGAGAGGGGATTCCGTATTTCTAGATTTCTAGAAGGCTTCATACACCGTTTCTCACAACCGACTTCTTATCAAATTGATTGGCTATGGAACACCATCCTGGTTGAGCCATTGGATTCGTGATTTCCTGTCAGAAGGGGCAGAGTCCGTAATGATTGACGGAGGGCCTTAGCGTTGGACATAAGTAATATCTGGCGTTCCCCTTTGAAGTGTTATAGTCCATCTGCTCTTCCTGATCTACATAAACGATATAGAAGACAGTATGAGCAGCCCTCTTAGATTATTTGCAGTCCGTATAGTCCCTTACCATCTCATAAAGCCATCAGAGCAACTAAATGAATTCAAAAGTGATGTAGACAATGTACCTCAAAAATGAGATCGACGGGACGTGCAAAATGGCTAAGCAGGGATGACTAGAGGACAATTGCAAGGACGTAGAGGCATATATCACTATGGGTAAGATAGATACTGCCTACAGGAAAATTAAAGAGACGTTTGGAGAAAAGAGAACCACCTGTATGAATATATAGAGCTCAGATGGAAAACATGTCCTAAGCAAAAAAGGGTAGGCAGAAAGATTGAAGGAGTATATAGACAGTTTATACAAAGGCGATGTACTCGAGGGCAATATTATGGAAATGGAAGAGGACGTGGATGAAGATGAAATTGGAGGTTTGATTCTGCGTGAAGAATTTGACAGAGCACTTAAAGACCTATGTCGAAACAAGGCCCCAGGAGAAGACAACATTCCATTAGAACTATTGATAGCCTTGGGAGAGCGTCCCATGGCAAAAATCTACCATCTGGTGAGCAAGATGTATGACACAGGCGAAATACCCTCAGACGTCAAGAAGAATATAATAATTCCAATCCCGAAGAAAGCAGGTTTGATAGGTGTGAAAATAACCAGACTATCAGTCTAATAAGTCATGGCTGCAAAATAGTAACACGAATTCTTTACAGACGAATGGAAAAACTGGTAGAAGCCAACCTTGGGGAAGATCAGTTTGGATTCCACAGAAATGTTGGAACACACAAGGCAATACGGACCCTACTTACCTTGAAAGATGGATTAAGGAAAGGCACACCTACGTTTCTGAGATTTGTAGACTTAGAGAAAGCTTTTGACAATGTTAACTAGAATATTCTCTTTCAAATTCTGAAGGTGGCAGGGATAAAATACAGGGAGTGAAAGGCTATTTATAATTTGTACAGCAACCACATGGCAGTTATGAGTCGAGGGGTATGAAAGGGAGGCAGTGGTTGTAGCCTATCCCCGATGTTATTCAGTCTGTATACTGAGCAAGCAGTAAAGGAAACAAAAGAAAAATTTGGATTAGAAATTAAAATCTATGGAGAAGAAATAAAAACTTTGAGGTTCGACGATGACATTGTAATTCTGTCAGAGACAGCACAGGACTTGGAAGAGTAGTTGAACGGAATGGACAGTGTCTTGAAAGGAGGCTAAAAGATGAACATCAACAGGAGTAAAACTAGGATAATGGAATGTAGTCGGATTAAGTCGAGTGATGCTGAGGAAATTTGATTAGGAAATGACACACTTAAAGCAGTAGATGAGTTTTGCTATTTGTGGAGTACAATAGCTGATGATGGTCGAAGTAGGGAGAACATAAAACGTAGACTGGGTATGGTAATGAAAGAGTTTCTGAATAAGAGAAATTTGTTAACATCGAGTATAAAGTATCAGGAAGTCCTTTCTGAATATATTTGTGCGGAGTGTAGCCATTTATGGAAGTGAAACATGGACGATAAATAGTTTAGACAAGAAGAGAATAGAAGCTTTAGAAATGTGGTGCTACAGAAAAATGCTGAAGATGGGTAGATCATGCAGCTAACGAGGAGGTACTCAATAGATTTGGGGATAAGAGGAATTTGTGTCACAACTTGACTAGAAGAAGGAATCGGTTGGTACGACACGCTCTGAGGAATCACGGGATCACCAGTTTAGTTCTAGATGGAAGTGTGGAGGGTAAAAATCATAGAGAGAGACCACGAGATAAATAAACTAAGCAGGTTCAGAAGGATGTAGGTTGCAGTAGTTACTCGGAGATGAAGAAGCTTGCACAGGATAGAGTAGCATGGAGAGCTGCATCAAACCTGTCTCTGGATTGTAGACTACAACATCAACACCTCTATGGTGCGGAAAATGGAAGTTGACTAAATTATGAAAAGTGAGAACTCAGCCACAGGATTACCAAATGGAATCGACTAAATTTCGGGTAAATGATAAATCACACAGATCTAAAGGCTATATATTCAACTACATATTTAAGAATCCCCATTACGAATAAGTTGAAATGATTACATAGATATTGTTGTGGGGACAGCAAACCAAGGACTGCGATTGTTTCTTGGCAGAAATGCAACAAATCTGCCAGGGAGACTGCTGGCACCACGCTTTTCAACCTTCAAAATGGCTCCGAGCACTATAGGACTTAACATCTTTGCTCATCAGTCCCCTAGAACTTAGAACTACTTAAACCTAACTAACCTAAGGACATCACACACATCCATGCCCGAGGCAAGTTTCGGACCTGCGACCGTAGCGGTCGCGTGGTTCCAGACTGTAGCGCCTAGAACCGCTCGGCCACACTGGCCGGCCGCGACATTGGATTCTGAGATCTTTGTTTTTCCTTGTCGCCAGTCAGATCACATTTGATTTTAACTAACACTTTAAGTATTTTATTGGAGAAACTGAAAGGTCCTGTGAATGATTCTCCATTAACAGAACTGCGATCATTCTCTACTGCACAATCGTTGTTTTTTCATCTATTTTTAATTATGTATATTACTGACCTCTTCCCCACCCACCAATTAACAATTTAATAAAACTAAGGATCGTTGAAACTGACACGTTCCTGTGAACACATTTTGTGCTCTGCTGCAGGAAACATGCACATAGTTCACAAGCCGAAGTCTAGGATATATCAACACATGTCAGTACCACGTGTTAGTAACGAGCAAAGAAGGCGATAATGCAACCAAGAACAAAATATTGCCGGTCGGAGTGACTGTGCGGTTCTAGGCGATACAGTCTGGAACCGCAAGACCGCTGCGGTCGCAGGTTCGAATCCTGCCTCGGGCATGGATGTGTGTGGTGTCCTTAGTTAGGTTTAAGTAGTTCTAAGTTCCAGGGGACTGCTGACCTTAGAAGTTATGTCTCATAGTGTTCAGAGCCATTTTTGAACAAAATATTGTAGAGTTGGCAATTTAAGTAGGGTAGGGGGAGTAAAGTACCGGGTGATCAAAAAGTCAGTATAAATTTGAAATCTTAATAAACCACGGAATAATGTATATAGAGAGGTAAAAACTGACACACATTTTTGGAATGACATGGGGTTTTATTAGAACCAGGCGCTCGACCCCATATTTCTAGATGCGTGAAACGTGTGGTGATGATCGTTTGCTTAGCCGGCACTTTCGTCATGCTTGGCCTCCCAGGTCCCCAGACCTCAGTCCGTGCGATTATTGGCTTTGGGGTTACCTGAAGTCGCAAGTGTATCGTGATCAACCGACATCTCTAGGGATGCTGAAAGACAACATCTGACGCCAATGCCTCACCATAACTCCGGACATGCTTTACAGTGCTGTTCACAACATCTTTCCTCGACTACAGTATTGTTGAAGAATGATGGTGGACATATTGAGCATTTCCTGTAAAGAACATCATCTTTGCTTTGCCTTACTTTGTTATACTAATTACTGCTATTCTGATCAGATGAAGCGCCATCTGTCGGACATTTTTGAACGTTTATTTTTTTTTTGTTCTAATAAAACCCCATGTCATTCGAAGCATATGTGTCAATTTCTACCTCTCTATCTACATTATTCTGTGATTTATTCAGTTTTCAAATTTATACTGAATTTTTTTGATCACCCTATAGTATTCCGCCATAACTGACCTTGGAGAATAACGAGTTCGAAAACTTTCGCGCAGTCTGAGGGACCACACCTCGTGAGTTAACCCTTTCGTGGGCAAAATTAACGAGCAGTTATTTTTTAATGCCTGGAGAGCAGACAGTAGTTAACAGATAGGTGTATTTATCATACAGAATATCAAATTTGCTCCAACTGTGAAAGTGAGGTCACACAACAAGGTGGGAAGTATTCTTCCCACTGCCCTTCCTTGGAGTTAAATGACAAAAACAACTTTTTCAATACATGTCATATTTATTTGATAAATTTACTTCTCTTGTTACAATGATTGTTCACAATTACTTGCCATGAAATTTTCTGAAACATGGGTCTATGCAAAGTGGTATTTGACAATATGTACAAACACAGCGAGTGCTCTTTTCCGCAGCTTTGACACTACAATGACGGCACGTCCAGTAGGTTTCTCCTAAAATGGGTTGATGCTCCCCTGCAGCCACATGACGAAAATCTTCAGGTACTTTACCCCTTTTTGCCAGAAAGTCAGGTTTTTGTCCACCCCTTTTTTGGGATGAGAATCCAGCGATCAATTGTATGGCTAGATGGATCCTGTATGTGAGCTGTATCATGCTGTCCACTTTCTCTTTTACTTATTTTCCACAGGATAATACTGTTCACTGCAGCAACGTCCACCAGGAAATAAAATGTTCTGTGCCACAATTTTACAGAACGTCTGCCAATAACATACCTTTCTCGTAATTGATCAAATTTATCGACACGACCCATTATTTTGTTGTATTCTGCCACAATTTCAGGACAAGAAATCTCTTAGGTAGTAGCATCCTTTTCACTGTGGGTATTTCTCATGGGTCATGAATTGAGGACAGGAAAGTGACTGGACGGTTATCCATCCATTTCATTGCATAAATGGCTCCTTTTGTTTCAAAGTGGAATTCTCCTCTTTCCAATTTTCGTTTTCCTTCATAAATTTGGGTAAATCAAAAGTATTTACCTTATACTGTAGCTTTGAGGGGGGGAAAATCACAAAATGTCACGCAAACAGCACTGAAAGGCTCCTCTACAGAGCAACACTCAACTATACGATGCCTCTGGGCGAAGGTACAGCAAAAACGGCAGGAACTTCCCATTGGAAGTAGTACCCTATACTGATGATTTTCACGGGTATGCAGCCGGGTTCCATCGTCCTGATGACAGCACGATATTTCGGCGGACCATGTGACCGCCATCTTCAGGTGAGATTGAGTGCACAATCACGCCGGAACTGAAGAGACCTCAGATTCGGCGGCTCCTTTATACCCCAGGTACTGGCCGTTGCGCGTGCGGGAGCAACGGAAGAGCTGCCCTCTGTGAGGCGAAGAATTGCAGCGGCGCCAGCGGTGGAAACTGTCAAAAGCGAGGAATCGCAAAATTAAAATGCAGCCGGTCGGAAACCAGACCGTTGTTTTTTTATCTGTGATAAAACAGGATTCCACGTCTTACTTAAAGGAAAACCTTTATCTCTATTAATAGTATCATCAGACAGACGTATTTCAATTGATTCTTTCAATACGCAATCCGAGTAATGGGAAGCTGAGACAATAATTTGCGTCTCACTATACGACATATTGTGCCCTTCATTAAGAAAGTGTACAGCAATGGCTGACTTTTCCGGCTGGAGCAGACGTGTATGCCGTTGATGTTCCACACACCGATCTTGAACTGTACGAACAGTCTGCCCAGTGTAGGCCTTGCTGCAGTCACAGGGGATCTTGTATACCGCAGGCTTCCTCAGTCCCAAATCATCTTTAACCGATCCCAGAAGGGATCTAGTTTTGGCCAGAGGCATAAGGACGCTTTTAATATCATACTTCCTGAGGATTCTTGAAATTTTCGAAGAAATACTTCCCACAAAGGGTAAAAAAAGCAACTGATTTGGGAGTGTCCACCGTTGGTTCTCGTGGGGGGTCCAAATTGAAAAGCACGAGTAATTTGGAGATCAGAATACCCATACTGCCTGAAAACAACCTTAAGGTGATCCAACTCCTGTTTCAAGTTATTGGAATCCGAAGCAGCATAAGCCCTCTTGACCAGTGTGCGTAAAACTCCCAAAAGCGTTGATGACAACTTGTGGCATGGAGGTAGTGGTCCGTATGCGTAGATCTTCGGTATACACTGTGTCCCAAAGTCCCATTTTCTTTCTCATGTACTAAGACATCCAAACAAGGTAAAATGCCATATTTTTTTCCCAATTTCCATCGTAAATTTGATTCGTGGATGAACGCAGTTAAAATGTGATTGTGCACTCAATCATCACCTGAAGACGACGGCCAGATGGTCCGCCGAAATATCGTGTTGTCGTGAGGAGGATGGAACCCGCTGCAAACCTGTGAAAATCATCAGTATTTGATGTTGTTGTTGTTGTGGTCTTCAGTCCTGAGACTGGTTTGATGCAGCTCTCCATGCTACTCTATCCTCTGAAAGCTTCTTCATCTCCAGTACCTACTGCACCCTACATCCTTCTGAATCTGCTTAGTGTATTCATCTCTTGGTCTCCCTCTACGATTTTTACCCTCCACATTGCCCTCCAATACTAAATTCGTGATCCCTTGATGCCTCAGAACATGTCCTACAAACCGATCCCTTCTTCTGGTCAAGTTGTGCCACAAACTTTTCTTCTCCCCAATCCGGTTCAATACTTCCTCATTAGTGATTTACCCATCTAATCTTCAGCATTCTTCTGTGGCACCACATTCCGAAAGCTTCTATTCTCTTCTTGTCCAAACAATTTATCGTCCATGCTTCACTTCCATACATGGCTACACTCCATACAAATACTTTCAGAAATGACTTCCTGACACTTAACTCTGTACATCGACCATCATCAGTTATTTTATTCCCGAAATAGCAAAACTCCTTTACTACTTTAAGTGTCTCATTTCCTAATCTAATTCCCTCAGCATCATTTAATTCGACTAGATTCCATTATCCTCGTTTTGCTTTTGTTGATGTTCATCTTATATCCTCCTTTCAAGACACTATCCATTCCGTTCAACTGCTCTTCCAAGTCCTTTGCTGTCTCTGACAGAATTACAATGTCATCGGTGAACCTCAAAGTTTTTGATACACCGCGAAAATCTACGTTATCACAGTACCCTACACTGTTCACTAGGTGGTAGCACCGTACAGGACTAGTGTAAGACGTGCATATTTCTATTGTGTATTGTCAAACCACAATTTATGAAAGATGTTTATATTATATTAATAGGATTAAGTAGGAATAATTAATATTTGTCATGTTGGAAATAATTGTGGTAGCAGGGAATATCTGCACCAAAGTATTGTTGATATAACTTTAACAAGGGCGGGAGAAACTGCGTATGGATACATTTTAAGAAAAGAGCGGGAAAGACCGCTCATTGATACATTTTGTAATGGTATCGGGGATTGTCTGCACCAGAAAGCATTGTTGGCGCCAGAGAGCGCACTTTGGCATTTGTAGGAAGTCAGTAGTAAGCGAGAAGTGAAGCGAGTCGGTAGCAGGTCTGAAGCGAGAGGTTGAGAGGAGCGGTGTGTCTGCCAGCCACCAGCTATGACTTACAAGAGATTATAAACAGATGTACAGAGACGTCAGCTAACTAATATCATAAGAGGAACTAATATTATTGAATTATTTTTTTGAGAAACTCAAGACTACTGAAGGTATGTTTGCGCATTGCTAGGTGTAAGATTATTCTAAAAAGTAAGTCCCATTTCAACGTTTGTAAAATCATTTCATTCAGAATATAATTAACTTTTGCCAGCAATATTGCATTCCTAATTATAATCCATCCCAAAAACGATCAACGTAAAACTTTGCAAAATTTTATTGATGTCGAGAAAAAGTTTAACTATGAATTACGTAATTCCAGTGAAATTAATTAAAGAACAACGTCAGCTATGCTATTAAAGAATAACGTCAGCTCTGGTAATAGACAGAGCCACTTATTATGAAAGCCCACCAGCAACTAATGGAGTATCGCAGTTCGATGCAGCAGTCAGATGGCGATCCAGTAACAGTAAAAAAGATAAGGAACAGTTTTGGGTTATTTCAGGTAACGACTGAGGGCCACGACGACGACACATTCTGTGTTTCGTCGAAATAATCAGAAAATCACTTTTAATAAGCAGCAATTAAATTTGTATGTGAAGATAAAGAAAGAGAATAAATTTCAAAGGGAAGATTTCATTTGTTATTATTAAGCAAGAGATAGAAATCCTAAGGAAAGGTTTCACAGTTTATTGTATGACGTAAGGTTGGGTAATAACAAAAGAGATATAGTGGAGTCGGGAAGGTTTCACTAGGAGCGTGGTCATTGTAGTGGGAAGCACGTTTCCCACGGCTCACGAAAGGGTTAAGGGTTAATGAACGGAAAGGTTGACGACTCACCAAGCGCGCCATGTTCTCCAGCTCCGGGTGGTGTTCGTCGTCGTCCATGACTCGCTCGTCTTCAGCGGGCTCTGGAGACTCCAGCCGCTGCCTCGGCGCAGGTGTGACACACACTAACACGCTACACTCCCCGCACGGACCTGCAGCAGGTGTACCGCCAGAGTCTGCTGCGCCGTGTCTGTTTTGACCACAGCTGCCGCGAGTTAAATGCGGCGCGGGACGGCTGCCCGAAAAAAAAAACACTGCCCCCCCCCTTTCCCCTCCTCTACCCTCTCGCCACGAGGTCTTCCCTCCCCCCCCTCCCCCCCCCAAACGCTTACTCTAATCTGCCGGCGCGCACAATGCGAGACGGGGTGCCCCCACTCCACCGGGCGCCGTCTATAAATACCACGCTCCACCGCTGCAGGCGCAGCCGCCCTAGTGAACGGAGAAGCGACGTGACGCGCCCAGCCGCGAACTTCCGGACGCCTCGGCGGTTAACCAACCGCGCGGACTCTATACTCGCCGACCGCATTTAGCGCGAAACCGTTCTTCGAGTGCGCCTACGCTTATCCGCCCAAATTAATAACGACGGCCATGTTAGGCGTGGTACGGCGCCGCGGCTAAAGATACCCGCTACTCTCATCGCGACAGCTCGAGGATCGGCTACGTCCGTTGTACGCACCTCTGCGGCCGGGAATCGTGAAATTTGCCGGAACTCCCTGTACCGGTTGACAGGACAGCTTGGCTGTGGAAGTGGAAGGGTAGCCCTCAACATAGACAACAGTAGTCACAATTACAGACAGCCAAGCTTCAATGATCTTCCAGCAATAAAGGCTGTTAACAAATCGCAATTAAGCAAGGGCATATAAACTTGTGAATTTTAAAATTTTCCCGGCGAATTGAGTGTTCAAACAAATTTCGGGCTTGCAGCCGGTCGTCGTTCAATACCTCGCACGACATTTCAACCGGGCACCTGCCAGTCATCTTCAGGTGAGCCGTCGCAGACTGGCGAAAACGTCCTCCGTTCCGCAATATACAGCGTACTGTAGCTTCTGCACACGCGTCCAAAACTTGATAGTTGGACCACACTGCCCGCCGCCAGCGCCCTCGCTGGTGGAATAGCGGAACTCCTGCGTTGCAGTTTGCCACGGCCGTCGACGCACTCTGTCGTCTTCGATTTGAGCAAATCGTGGAGATGATGGGATTCCGTGCACCGTCCAGCTGGTATCCGCTGACACGGTTTAGCAGATTTTCCGCCAGACGTATTTCTACGGATTCTTTAACAATGGAGTCCCAGAATGATGTTGCTGTGGACAAAATCATTGTTTTCTCATACTCCATCGAATGTCCAGTAGAAATACAATGTTCAGCAATAGCGGACTTGCTTGGCTGCAAAAGGCGGGTGTAACGTTGATGTTCAGTGCAGCGTTCTTTCACGGTGCGTGTGGTTTGACCTATGTAAGCCATACCACATTGGCATGGTATCTTGTAAAATCCGGCCTTTCGTAGTAACAGCTTGTCCTTAACAGATCCCACAAGGTCCGCAATCTTCGATGGTGGGCGGAAAACCACTAAATGTCTTTTTCCAAAGCTGTTTCACAGAGGAAGACTGCACTGTAGTTCCTTCTCTAGATTGTCGCACAGTTGAAAAAATGATAGATATCGTAATAGACGACAGAGCGATAGAGAAACAATTAAAATCGCTCAAAAGAGGAAAGGCCGCTGGACTTGATGGGATACCAGTTCGATTTTACACAGAGTACGCGGAGGAAGTTGCCCCTCTTCTTGCAGCGGTGTACCGTAGGTCTCTAGAAGAGAGTAGCGTCCCAAAGGTTTGGAAAAGGGCACAGGTCATCCCCGTTTTCAAGAAGGGTGTCGAACAGATGTGCAGAACTATAGACCTATATCTCTAACGTCGATCAGTTGTAGAATTTTGGAACACGTATTAGGTTCGAGTATAATGACTTTTCTGGAGACTAGAAATCTACTCTGTAGGAATCAGCATGGGTTTCGAAAAAGACGGTCGCGTGAAACCCAGCTCGCGCTATTCGTCCACGAGACTCAGAGGGCCATAGACACGGGTTCACAGGTAGATGCCGTGTTTCTTGACTTCCGCAAGGCGTTCGATACAGTTCCCCACAGTCGTTTAATGAACAAAGTAAGAGCATATGAACTATCAGACCAATTTTGTGATTGGATTGAAGAGTTGCTTGATAACAGAACGCAGCATGTCATTCTCAGTGGAGAGAAGTAAGAGTGATTTCAAGTGTGCCGCAGGGGAGTGTCATAGGACCGTTGCTATTCACAATATACATAAACGACCTGGTGGATGACATCGGAAGTACTGAAATGCAGGAGGATCTGCAGCGAATTGACGCATGGTGCAGGGAATGGCAATTGAATCTCAATGTAGACAAGTGCGAAAACATAGAAAGATAGATCCCTTATCATTTAGCTACAAAACAGCAGGTCAGCAATTGGAAGCAGTTAATACCATAATTTATCTGGAAGTACGCATTAGGAGTGATTTAAATTTTACGGAGTTGATAGATAAACTCCAGTGGAAGACTCTGCAGGAGAGACGCTCAGTAGCTCGGTACGGGCTTTTGTTAAAGTTTCGAGAACATACCTTCACCGAAGAGTCAAGCATTATATTGCTCCCTCCTACTTATATCTCGCGAAGAGACCATGAGGATAAAATCAGAGAGATTAGAGCCCACACAGAAGCATACCGACAATCCTTCTTTCCACCAACAATACGAGACTGAAATAGAAGGTAGGACCGATAGAGGTACTCAGGGTACCCTCCGCCACACACCGTCAGGTGGCTTGCGGAGTATGGATGTAGATGTAGATGTAGATGTAGATGTAGATGTAGATGTAGATGTAGATGTACCTGCAATTTTCGGAGGATTCTTGCTATTTTAAACGAAGTGTTGCCAACGAAAGAATCCGTAGAAATACGACTGGCGGAAAATCTGCTAAACCGTGACAGCGGCTACCAGCTGGACGGTGCACGGAATCCCATCATCTCCACGATTTGCTCAAATCGAAGACGACAGAGTGCGTCGACGGCCGTGGCAAACAGCAACGCAGGAGTTCCGCTATTCCACCAGCGAGGGCGCTGCCCGCGGGCAGTGTGGCCCAAGTATCAAGTTTTGGACGCGTGTGCAGAAGCTACAGTACGCTGTATATTGCGGAACGGAGGACGTTTTCGCCAGTCTGCGACGGCTCACCTGAAGATGACTGGCAGGCGCCCGGTTGAAATATCGTGCGAAGTATTGAACGATGACCGGCTGCAAGCCCGAAATTTGTTTGAACATCCAAACTTGGTTACAAACATATGTTAACCTTCAACCAGTGAATAACCCCAATAAAGAATTACCAATCAATAAAACGTAGATAAAGGACTGCTTTACAAGAATGCTTAAATTAACTAAAATCATGAAAGCTAAGTTACAAATTTTATGTTAAGCTTCAACAGGTGAATAACCCCAATAAAGAATTCTCATTTAAATAAAACATAGGTAGGAAAATGCCTTACCGAAATGCTTGACTTGTGTAAAATCATGAAAAGCCGAGTTAAAAGTTTTCTCACGAACTACTTAGGAATTCACAGCAAATAAACAAGTTTGGTGTGCTTAACCAGAAGGTAACTGCCAAGTCGAAGCGACGGAAGCCACTCAGAGCGGACGACCGTCCCACCGCCGGTCACCACACGACATGCGTCACGGCCCAGTGGCCACCGTGCTAAAACAGGCTGGCGTTTCGGTAAGCGGCCGACAGCAACACAGGAGTAACACTGACTCAACGTCCCCTGAAGCGGGAGCAGGCACAGCTGAGTAGCGGCCATACAACCGCGAGCAAACAAATCCCTCGCCGCCCGTAGTAAAGCTAGCAGCAAATTGAGACGCGTACAGCACGTGTGACGTGACGTACTTCGCACGAGCCGACTGGCCACGCTCTGCGCTGACAGAACCGAAGCGCGCGCAACCTGTTATCTTCCTCAAACGATTTTACAGAAACTATTCACTGAAAATATTTGATTTTTGCCTGACTTGTAGCGTTATATGTCAGCTTCGCGGCGAAGAGCCCGTCACCTCGCTAATGACCATTCTTACTCTGATGTATACATTTTAGTAAGACACTACGAAAAACTCAAAAAGTTTGCAACGAAAATTAGGGGTCGCTATGCTTTTGCGTTTGGTGCGTATTACACCATATGTTGCTGCATATGAAATTTATCTAACACGCTGAATTTTTGTTTAGACTTGGGAGGAGATCTCTCTCTGCCTCCGATCTCGAGAAAATGGATCCCATGTATCGCGCTCACTTCCGATCTCACGCCCGCGAGAATGAAATACTCGCAACATCTCTCGTATCTCCTAAACCGCTCGAGACATCGAAACCAAAGTTTGGCGAATGACAGCACACAAGGAGGAGAGTGTTTTGTCAAATATTAAACAAACGGAACTTTCTTATCTATGGCGATATATCACTACTTATACTTCTTTTTTCTATTTATTTCACTCCAGTGACTAATTTTTTAAGAGTTATCGTCAGCTAGCGAAACAAGTGCTTCCTAGTATGAAAATAAACATAACATTTCTTCTTTTATGTTACTTGAAACCGATAGTATGAGATTTTTCGTGAGCTATTGAGCTCTGTGATTCCCAATTGCTTGTTCAATGAGGCCCTCCGTTTCGGAATTCTGTCTCAATAACTGCTGTGAGATGAGTTTGGCAAATAACACTGTGACAAAGGAAGTACAATTCAACTAGTCACCAAGAGAAATGTGGCCTTTACTCATGAATGGTGATGCTTCTTCGAATGAGAAAAGGTTAACAACTCACACAAAAACAGATTGGCAATTCTGTTGGAATTTTGGTGGAATCCCCGTAACCCATCGTATTTTTAACACTGAGCGACTGGAATGTAAATTTACCAAAGGATTTTATTCCTTCTCTTGATCTGAGCAGTATTAAAATAATGACGAGCGTTCCTTCAGGCGGAATGATAGATAGGCACATGCCAGATACTGTTTACTCACCTAGGGCTTGCCAAACTGACAATGCGTGATCGCGCATATGCCATATGCTCACATCCGAACTCCGCATTTGAGTATTGCCCATACGATAAATTTTACCTTACTGTGTACTAAATTTTATTGCCTTTGGTAGTGTCTCGTTTTTTGCCATTTAAACGCTCCAGCTTTCTTCGTTAGTATGTTTTACTTTTCTCTTATTTATATCTGAATAGTTTTGTTTTGTTTTTCTTCTGTCAAGAAAAATGCATACTTCAGTAACTGATGAGCCATTGGCCGCTGGAATTGCATCATACGCCTCCGCGATGTTTTCAGGTCGGAAGAAGGGACAGAGGGTACTGAAAAAGGAAGCAAGGAATATTGTAAAATCATGTGATTAAGAATCAAGGTAGGAAAGTAAAACAAGGTTATCTTCTCGCTGCCTAGTATGCTGGCGTATCTGTACGATCTGTTACAAAAATTTAGAAAGGGATAATCTCCACAGGTGTGATCCCTTTGTGCTCCTGGTAAAATGCGCCCACGATCTGAAGTATAGAAGTCTCTCTGTGATTACTCTGACATGGATGTAATAATGTAATACGACACACTGTACTCCATGCATGTGAACATCACATTTCCACTGCAAACTAGAAACAGTAGAAAAGCAGTCACAAATAACGATGTTTTAATTGATTCGCCGTGATGAGAAAAAGCATTTCAATTGTTGCATGGACATTATCAGCATTAATAAACTAATTATACAACAAGAGGCTACACAAATGAAGAAAATGGTCGGTGTTATTACGAAAGTAGGAATATCCTAAAAGAGTGTTATGATTAGATATAATTAATTTGTTGAAATGTGCTGCTAACAAAGGCAGATCTACTTTCATGACAATGTTTTTCGAACTCCGTCTCACAAGGCACACATGGCTAGCTTGTGCATTCCTGTGCGCGCATTATCCTTCGCTGCTGACAATACACTGACCATTGTGTTGTGCGACAGATCAGTTGCTTACTTTTCTCAATAACAACTACTTTATTCGCGATCACGCATTGTCAGTTTGGCAAGCCCTAGGTGAGTAAACAGTATCTGGCATGTGCCTATCATTCCGCCTGAAGGAACGCTCGTCATTATTTTAATACTGCTCAGATCAAGAGAAGGAATAAAATCCTTTGATAAGTACTGATATATCGCCACAGATAAGAAAGTTTCGTGTGTTTAATAATTGGCAAAACAGTCTCCTCCTTGTGTGCTATCATTCGCCAAACTTTCGTTTCGATGTCTCGAGCGGTTTAGGAGATACGAGAGATGTTGCGAGTATTTCATTCTCGCGGGCGTGAGATCGGAAGTGAGCGCGCTACATGGGATCCATTTTCTCGAGATCGGAGGCAGATAGAGACCTCCTCCCAAGTCTAAACAAAAATTCAGCGTGTTAGCTAAATTTCATACGCAGCAACATATGGTGTCATACGCACCAAACGCAAAATGATAGCGACCCCTAATTTTCGTTGCAAACTTTTTGAGTTTTGCGTAGTGTCTTACTAAAATGTGTACATCACAATAAGAATGGTCATTAGCGAGGTGATCAGGACTTCGTCACCAAGCTGACTTATAACGATACAAGTAAGGCAAAACTCATATATTTTGAGTGAATAGTTTCTGTAAAATCGTTTGAGAAAGATAACAGGTTGCGCGCGCTTCGGTTCTGTCAGCGCAGAGCGTAGTACGGTGTAGGCATCGCAATATGCGCTGCAGCCGTGCGGCACGTGCGTGTCGTGCTGTAGTGTCGTGTCACGTCACACGTGCTGTACGCTTCTCAATTTGCGCCTAGCCCATACAACCGCGAGCAAACAAATCCCACACCGCCCGTACTAACGCGAGAAATGTAAGCGAGCGACAAAGAGGCCACGCGCAAAGCAGCAACTTTGCCTACCCATCGACCACAGAATCCGCCCTGTCTCCTCGTCTATGGTGATACAATTTATAGCACACAAGAAACGATTTAATAATGGCATTAGTTCAACGCAAGATCAGTTAACAGTTGGGTCGAGTAAAGATTTACCCACGGATTTACCTTCAAACCAACTTCCGGACCAGAGGCGGAAATTAGTAAACTTGGCATAAGTTTTCACAAGACCGATAAACAAGAAATCAAATTGAACAGTAGCCGAAAAACAGTCACGATACGCAAGCCCTTCAAGACCTTGCTATCTTACAGTTATCATTAACGGCGAGACATACACAAATGAATGACGAGAAATTCACCATTTAAAGCAAAAACACGCCACAAAGGTTAAATTAATTAATTTCCAGACGAGCCAGTCACTGAAAGCTCAGTTCCACAAGATTAGAACTAACCTCAGTCGGGAGCAATACATTTGTGTGCTTGATAACTAGGTTGCCCAAACAGGGCTCCAAAACAACAGGTCACACGTCAGCTGTCTTGTTCTCGGGTACTAGGCACCACCGGACTAAGACAATCGCGACGAGAAAAAAAAAATCTCTGAAATTACAGCTGCCTGCAGCAAAACAAGTGAGTCATGGTGCACGAACGTAAATCGCAAGCCACTGTTCCAGCCTGGAGAGTAACCTGTTCAGTGCACATACGGACAGAACAACACACGGGGGCATAAAGGGAGCAGCAGATGCGCACCGAGCAAACTGTACGGCGCCAAAATACGACCACAAACCGGAGACCTGCTCCCGGAGCTGGTGTCTGCTCGCCGGACTGCCGCAGCTCTCTGTCCCCCGGAAAGCGATGCTGACTGCCGCCTCGCTCGACGCTCCCTTCTCGGCCGTGCACGACTCTTCTCTCGTCGCCTCAGAGTGCCGCCGCAATGTCCGTTCTCCCCTGCTGTGCGCCTCAGACTCTCCTTACTCGCACTCACTCCCCCGTTAGGACCCGCTCCGACACGAGGCGCTCGCGATCGCACATAGTGCCAGTCAACCAGAGGAATCATCGATAGCGTCTTGCGCCCGAGAGCCGCGACACGGCTCACTCCCCACTCGGAGTAAACCTCCGGATGTGTCTCAGTTCAGCGAGGGAGTCCGTACATGATGCTATAAAGGGCGTTCAGCATAACCGGCCACGTTTTCCCACCCGAGTGTAGTGGTTAATAAAAAAGAAAAAGGGAAGAAAAGAAAAGGTTCAAAATGTGCAAACAAATGGTGAATAAAAACTGGGTTTTAAAATCGTTAGTGACCGTGGAATAGGGAAAGAATGAAATGCAAATCGGACTTCGAGTTACAGAAAAGTTATCGGACTTCGTGATTCGGAAAATCTATTGTTGGGATGGTCCTTGTGGCGTTTCTGAGCAAAAGTCAAACCAATATCTACTACAAAAATTATTTGAAAAGAACAGAGAATAACAAAATGTGATTAACAGGGGGAAATGGCGTAGATAAGAGTTCTTCCTTTACCATGTTAACATGTCTTCTTTCGTGCGGCGTCCAGGTCATCGAAAATCTCCTACTTCCTTTCTGCATGAAATGTAGTAGCTGCCGGCCGCGGTTGTCTCGCGGTTCTAGGCGCGCAGTCTGGAACCGTGCGACTGCTACGGTCGCAGGTTCGAATCCTGCCTCGGGCATGTATGTGTGTGATGTCCTTAGGTTATTTAGTTTTAAGTAGTTCTAAGTTCTAGGGGACTAATGACCACAGCAGTTGAGTCCCATAGTGCTCAGAGCCATTTGAACCATTTTTTTGTAATAGCTGCTCCAAAATCTTGCAATCGTCCAGGAATCACTAATTTATACAAATGAAAATCATCTTGACACTGAATGCAATTTATTTTACGTTGCTACTTCCGTCCTCCGAATTTCATAACAACTTCCACACATGTCTACACATTAATAAGTTTTTTCGTCTTAATCAGATCAAGACTAGCTAATAAGTTTTTGACGTCTGCATTAAGCTTCCGCTCTTGAGACAAAAAAAGGATAGAAAACAAAAAAAAAGTTACAATTTTAGTATTTTCTCTGCCGTCGAGCGCTCATACCGCTGCGATGGTATAATTTATATCTGAGAGAACGAGTGTAGCGCGGCGAAATTCAAAGTCCCGCTACAAGAGTTTTGCGATAATGACACCAGTCCGCTGTTGAACCGATTCGGTGAGCGGCCGCACAGGAATGAGTCCTCTGTGTTATGTGGAGATGCTCTGTAGTTGAATGCCGGACATTTGCCACACCGGACATTTGCCACGCCGGACATTCGCCACGCCGGACATTTGCCACACCAGACATTTGCCACACCAGACATTTGCCACGCCGGACATTTGCCACACCGGACATTGCCACACCGGACATTTGCCACGCCGGACATTTGCCACGCCGAACATTTGCCACGCTGGACATTTGCCACACTTGCCCCTTCGCCAGGTAGCGATCTCTCAGGTAAGGGACGCCCTTCCTCGTACTTCTTCTGTTCGCTTTCAAACAGCCGTATCCTCATCTTATTCGATACGACCAACACCTTATTCTTGACAAATTGACCAAATACAGAGCTTCTTTTACGAAATTGAAATATTTATAATTTTTGGGAAACGAAAGCAATACCGACGATAAAGTCATTATGTAATTAGTTCTGCCAAGTATATATATAGGGTGTTACAAAAAGGTACGGCCAAACTTTCAGGAAACATTCCTCACACACAAATAAAGAAAAGATGTTATGTGGACATGTGTCCGGAAACGCTTAATTTCCATGTTAGAGCTCATTTTAGTTTCGTCAGTATGTACTGTACTTCCTCGATTCAACGCCAGTTGACCCAACTGAAGGAAGGTAAAGTTGACTTCTGTGCTTGTGTTGACATGCGACTCATTGCTCTACAGTACTAGCATTAAGCACATCAGTACGTAGCATCGACACGTTAGTGTTCATCACGAACGTGGTTTTGCAGTCAGCGCAATGTTTACAAATGCGGAGTTGGCAGATGCCCATTTGATGTATGGATTAGCACAGGGCAACAGCCATGGCGCGGTACGTTTGTATCGAGACAGATTTCCAGAACGAAGGTGTCCCGGCAGGAAGACGTTCGAAGCAATTGATCGGCGTCTTAGGGAGCACGGAACATTGCAGCCTATGACTCGTGACTGAGGAAGACCTAGAACGACGAGGACACCTGCAATTGACGAGGCAATTCTTCGAGCAGTAAGAGAAGTTGCTGCTGTACAAGGTAACGTTGACCACGTCACTGTATGGAGTGTGCTACGGGAGAACCAGTTGTTTCCGTACCGTTTAGAGCGTGTGCAGGCACTATCAGCAGCTGATTGGCCTCCACGGATGCACTTCTGCGAATGGTTCGTCCAACAATGTGTCAATCCTCATTTCAGTGCAAATGTTCTCTTTAAGGATGAGGCTTCATTACGACCTGATCAAATAGTTAATTTTCACAGTCGACATGTGTGGGCTGACGAGAATCCGCACGCAATTGTGCAATCGCGTCATCGACACAGATATTCTGTGAACTTTTGGGCAGGCATTGTTGGTGATGCCTTGATTGGGTCCCATGTTCTTCCACCTACGCTCAATGGAGCACGTTATCATGATTTCATACGAGATACTCTGCCTGTGCTGCTAGAACATGTGCCTTTACAAGTACGACACAACATGTGGTTCATGCACGATGGAGCTCCCGCAAATTTCAGTGGAAGTGTTCGTACGTTTCTCAACAACAGATTCTGTGAACGACGGATAGGTAGAGGCGGACCAATTCCGTGGCCTCCACGCTCTCCTGACCTCAACCCTCTTGACTTTCATTTATGGGGGCATTTGAAAGCTCTTGTCTATGCAACCCCAGTTCCAATGTAGAGACTCTCCGTGCTCGCAGGTTCGAATCCTGCCTCGGGCATGGATGTGTGTGATGTCCTTAGGTTAGTCAGGTTTAAGTAGTTCTAAGTTCTAGGGGACTAATGACCACAGCAGTTGAGTCCCATAGTGCTCAGAGCCATTTGAACCATCTCCGTGCTCGTATTGTAGGCGGCTGTGATACAATACGCCATTCTCCAGGGCTGCATCAGCGCATCAGGGATTCCGTGCGACGGAGGATGGATGCGTGTGTCCTCGCTAACGGAGGACGTTTTGAACATTTCCTGCAACAAAGTGTTTGAAGTCACGCTGGTACGTTCTGTTGCTGTGTGTTTCCATCCCATGATTAATGTGATGAGAAGAGAAGTAATAAAATGAGCTCTAACATGGAAAGTAAGCGTTTCCGGACACATGTCCACATAACATATTTTCTTTCTTTGTGTGTGACGAATGTTTCCTGAAAGTTTGGCCGTACCTTTTTGTAACACCCTGTATATATAAAATGGTTCAAATGGCTCTGAGCACGATGGGACTTAACTTCTGTAGTCACGAGTCCCCTAGAACCTAGAACTAATTAAACCTAACTAATCTAAGGACATCACATACACCCATGCCCTAGGCAGGATTCGAACCTGCCACCGTAGCGGTCTTGCAGTTCCAGACTGCAGCGCCGGCTCCTGTGTATATATAGATCCCTCTGTCTGTACGGTAGCTTCCTTTCATGCTTACTGATTGCTATAGAAACAGTGTAGTGTAACGATGTAAGTTTTGTATAAATGAAATTCTTTTGACATATGACCATGTGCAGACTCCGTCAGCTACGTCAGTTACAAAACACTTCAAAATTATTTAAATTCTGTTTAAAGTTGTCTCTGAATGGTTCCTGAACGAAACTGCAATTAAAATATCATCATTTGAGCCATATGCGCAGAATTACGTTACTCAGTCCAATTGGTTTGCGCAAACTTTTTTTAATTTAGATGTCGTTTGTTTCTTCTCAGAAATTATATTAATGCAAGTTATCTGCTTTAATAAATATTGAAACCACATTGAATAAACTTTTAAGACTCAAACTCGCGATGAACGTTGTCAAAAATTAATAATCTTGTCAAATACATCAGTAATACTTCTTCCTTAATATAATTCTTAATAAATAAATTCTCGGAACATGTATTTAAACTTTTGCAGTATACACTAGTTTATTATCTTCATATATACTACATATCGACGTGAACAAGAGCCTTGACAAGATAGGACTGAAGATTTAGAACACGATTAAACTTTATATGACGTCATTGTTGTAGAAACATTACAAATTCTTATTTTTTCAGTTTTTAGAAGCACGACGCAACAACTCGGTTTCAGGATCGTCTCTTGCCCTTTCGCTGTCGACCCGGGGCGTATAGTGGCCAGCAATTTTCTCTCTGGTCCCGGCAGTGAAGATGCTGTCTCCGTTCATTGCGCCGCCCTCTCCGTACATGAAACATAAAAATAAATACAAAACTGTAGATGATTCACAAACATTACAAATATTACAAAATACATAAACAAAACACTAAATTAAACTAATATTCACC
Source organism: Schistocerca gregaria (assembly GCF_023897955.1). Taxonomy (NCBI): domain Eukaryota; kingdom Metazoa; phylum Arthropoda; class Insecta; order Orthoptera; family Acrididae; genus Schistocerca; species Schistocerca gregaria. The sequence continues at coordinate 105,751,322 of NC_064930.1, read as the reverse complement.
TGCAAACTGGCTGACACTGGTGGATGGGTGACGCTTCAATTTCGCGTTCCACTACAACAGTCAATCGTCATGGGAGAAACATGAAAGGAACGATGTAACGAGAATTCGAATGTACACATTTCTTTCTGATCACTGCATTTGTGCCTACTTTAACTGCTACAACTGCATGCACAAAAGCCGGCCGCGGTGGTCTCGCGGTTAAGGCGCTCAGTCCGGAGCCGCGCGACTGCTTCGGTCGCAGGTTCGAATCCTGCCTCGGGCATGGATGTGTGTTATGTCCTTAGGTTAGTTAGGTGTAAGTAGTTCTAAGTTCTAGGGGACTGATGACCATAGATGTTAAGTCCCATAGTGCTCAGAGCCATTTGAATCATGCACAAAAGACAATAAGGAAAGAAGAAATGGGTATGTGAATGTGGGAAAAGAAGAACGACATACTCCATATTAATTTACTCTCTAAAATGCGACATCCCTTGCGGCGAAACATTAGTTAATAAAGTGTAGCGGGAGAATGTCCAAAACATGACTGAAAATGCGTTCACTAAATAGAGATAAGAACATCTATGACTGACATGTCATCTAAAGTCGACGTACAATTTTAATATGTTACAAATAAGGAAATGAAGTAATACAGAATGCTTTGCTTGCAACGTACGTTGTTGTTCTACATTGTTTAGCTCTGGTATTTACAGGGTCACGGAGAAAGCATCCTAGGTTTTGGAGGGAAAAACCGTAACTGTAATGCTCTGCACTACGGCAGAAACAAGAAGCACAATGTAAGGAAAAATAATGTAATGTGTGTTGGAGCTCACAAGCGACATTGAAGCAGATAGTTCCTGTGACTTAGTATAGGCAGAGGTTATATTCCACAGCCGGAATAAATTAATAACTGGCGCCTTCTACCAACCCCCGGTCTTAGACGAAACATGCAATTTTGTCATATGATGACATGATGGAGACTGTGGCTGTTGTTTCAAGACAAATGCTGGTGTTAGGACAGCAACCAGCCACAAATTTACTTTCAGTACCTTTATTCAAAGGCTACCGTTACCGGCTTCGAATCGTTGGTATTCATCCTCAGACGGTTTACATGCTTTCTTTATGACATGTGGTGTGTTTTTTTTTTTATAGATGATGAAAACAAACACTGGAAACCGACGTTTCACGACAATTAATCTATAAAAAAACACACCACATGTCATAAAGAAAGCATGTAAACCGTCTGAGGATGAATCACAACGATTCGAAACCAGTAACGGTAGCCTTTGAGTAAAGGAACTGAAAGTAAATTTGTGGCTAGTTGCTGTCCTAACACCATCAACATTAGATGAAACAGTTGCTGAACAGTTCAAAAAAACTTGAGTCTTGTCACAAGTAGGTACCCTACTCATACAATTATAGTTGGCAGTGACTTCAATCTACCTTCCGTATGTTGACAAAAATACGTTTTCAGACCCTATTGTCGACAGAAAAGGACTTCCGTAATTGTACTAAATGCTTTTTTTAAACATTATGTTTAACAATTAGTTCACGAGGCCATGGTTACGAAAACACACTTGACCTCTTAGCCACAAATAATTCTGAGCATCACAATGGATGCAGGGGTTAGTAAACACACAGTCGTTGGAGGATGACAAAACTTACTGTATATAATTGTAATTTTGTTTAAATAATTTTTTATAGAAATGTTAATATGTGCAAAGGTTCTGTTTTATTTAAAATGTTTGTTTGATGTTATGTAAACTGCTGACCTTCACTTAGGGTTATTGGTTATTTTATATGTAAAAGGTGGCTCGTTATATGATCTACCCATCTAATGCATTTACGGAGTTCTGTGTGAGAAAAAATGGACAGAACAACTAGTGAGAGGTAACGCATTGGTGCTACAACAAAGTGTTCACACAAGCTGACGGTACTGATAAGTCCGCCTTATATTTTCCACTTTATCTCATTCACTTGTAACGTAAAGCTTCAAACTATTACAAAAAAAAAAAAAAAAAAAAAAGAAGGTAAGTACGTACAATGGAAAACTCAACGGAAGTTTCAATAAATTGCGCATAAATTCAGGCAACACCATGGAAACAAGCACATACAATCTTTTGTTTTCACAGCAGCGCGCGAAAAACAATTTCAGTCTCTGACCGCCAGAGAGATCTATGTATTGCACAATAACATCTATGAAACAGTAGAGCAGAGTTACTGTTAAGGCCGGTCCACACGCAACGATCTGTCTGCGCAAAAGCCTGCGCACATCATATCTGCGCAGGCAGATCGTTGCGTGTGGACAGAAGATTTGCACCAACCTGAGGTATGTGCAAACCTGGGAGTTGGAGGTTTGAGCGAAACCTCTCAAATCTGTGGATTCAAACCACATCTGCGCAGACAAGTTGGAGCGTGTGGACAGGAGATCGCCGCAAATCTGGCGCGAAACAGCTGCTTGTTCAGTATAGTGTTTGTATTTGTGCGCACAGGACATTAAAATGGCTGATACTCTTCAGTGTTCTCGAGAGTTTGTAAGTGAGTTCATTGAAATATATAGAAACCACTCATGTTTGTGGAAGATTAAAAGTAAAGAATACAGTGACCCCAGACAAAAAGACAGCAGCATACAATGCTCTAATTGAAAAATTGCGGGCAGTTGACGCCTCGGCAAACAGAGAAACGGTAATAAAAAAATGCGTTGCGAACTGGCGAAATTATTTGCAGATGGATGTCGAAACTTAAAATTATCTCTTAAGGCTTGTAACCCCTCATATTATGAGAAAAAAATACTTGTATGAGAAGGTCAGTTTCTCCTCATAAATGGCTGGCGTAAGATTCCTAGCAACATGAAGGAGCTAGATGGATTTGGAATTTTCAACTGCAATATCGAAACAAGCGTTGAGTGAAATAATACCCAACAAATGTGAAGCTATTTACGCTGTCCTGAAGGATAAACACTGTGGGTTGCATGTTGCATCCTTCGAGGCTTACGTTGAAGGATTATTATTATTTTTTTTTTGCTTTTAATTTTCTTATTTCAGTTTTCTGGGCATGCTATGTAATTATTTTGGCTAACATCAGAATCCTCCCCCCATGAGGTCAGGAGAGCGTGGAGGCCACGGAATTGGTCCGCCTCTACCAATCCATCGGTCACCGAATCTGTTGTTGAGAAGCGTACGAACACTTCGACTGAAATCTGCAGGAGCTCCATCGTGCATGAACCACATGCTGTGTCGCACTTGTAAAGGCACATGTCCTAGCAGCACAGGTAGAGTATCCTGTATGAAATCATCATAACTGGCGGTGAATCAAGGAAGTAAAGTACATACTGACGAAACTAAAATGAGCTCTAACATGGAAATTAAGCGTTTCTGGACACATGTACACATAACGTCTTTTCTTTATTTGTGTGTGAGGAATGTTTCCTGAAAGTTCGTGTGTACCTTTTTCTAACACCCTGTATATTCCTACTGAAACTGCCTTTGTATGTTACTTTGTAATACTAAAAGAGATGCATTTTTTATGAGTAAAATTGCTGTACAGTACTTCTTTTTGGCAAATAAACATGTACAGTTCGATTATTCGAACAAACCAGTTTTCCGAACACCCATGTCCCTCAATCACTTCGGGTAATCGACGCTCTACTGTAATTCTGAACTGACCCCTTTCTTTCGTCCGCTGTGGTTCCGTTTTTGCTTAGATTACAGGACGATAGCAACATGAGATGTCAGCACTTGTTCAAGGTTCCTGTGCTAAGCAGAAGCAAACCACATGAACGCGTCCACAACAGAGGGGCGAATTTTCAGGTGCGAGAAATTCCAGTAGAATCGAGATGACCGCCTTACCTTTCTCTGGTGTCAGGACGGAGGAGAAGAGAGTGACGTCACGGGACTGCACTGGCGGCTAAAGGACCTTACACACGCACTAACCGACTGACAAATTGCTCGTGTGTAGGCGTTCTGACCTATCGGCCAGCGAACTTTCCAAGTCGGGCCAGACACTCCGGGATGATGATGGCATTGAAACAGAGGATGACACGCGTAAAGCTGAAATAATAAACACCATTTTCCAAAGCTGTTTCACAGAGGAAGACCGCACTGCAGTTCCTTCTCCAAATCCTCCCACAAACGAAAAAATGGCCGACATCGAAATAAGTGTCCGAGGAATTGAAAAGCAACTGGAATCACTCAACAGAGGAAAGTCCACTGGACGTGACGGGATACCAATTCGATTCTACACAGACTACGCGAAATAACTTGCCCCCCTTCTAACAGCCGTGTACCGCAAGTCTCTAGGGGAACGAAAGGTTCCAAATGATTGGAAAAGAGCACAGGTAGCTCCAGTCTTCAAGAGGGGTCGTCGAGCAGATGCGCAAAGCTATAGGCCTATATCTCTGGCGTCGATCTGTTGTAGAATTTTAGAACATGTTTTTTTGCTCGAGTATCATGTCGTTTTTGGAAACCCACAAACTACTCTGTAGGAATCAACATGGATTCCGGAAACCGTGATCGTGTGAGACCCAACTCGCTTTATTTGTTCATGAGACCCAAAAAATATTAGATACAGGCTCCCAGGTAGATGCCATTTTCCTCGACTTCCGGAAGGCGTTCGATGCAGTTCCGCACTGTCTCCTGATAAACAAAGTAAGAGCCCACGGAATATCAGACCAGCTGTGTGGCTGGATTGAAGAGTTTTTAGCAAACAGAACACAGCATGTTGTTCTCAATGGAGAGGCGTTAAAGTAACCTCTGGCGTGGCACAGGGGAGTGATATGGTACCATTGCTTTTCACAATATCTGTAAATGACCTAGTAGATAGTGTGGGAAGTTCCATGCGACTTTTACCGGATGATGCTGTAGTATACAGAGAAGTTGCAGCATTAGAAAATTGCAGCGAAATGCAGGAAGATCTGCAGCGGATAGGCACTTGGTGCAGGGAGTGGCAACTGACCCTTAACATAGACAAATGTAATGTGTTACGAATACATAGAAAGAAGGATCCTTTATTGTATGATTATATGATAGCGGAACAAACACTGGTAGCAGTTACTTCTGTAAAATATCTGGGAGTATGCGGAACGATTTGAAATGGAATGATCATATAAAATTAATTGTTGGTAAGGCGGGTACCAGGTTGAGGTTCATTGGGAGAGTCCTTAGAAAATGTAGTCCGTCAACAAAGGAGGTGGCTTACAAAACACTCGTTCGACCTATACTTGAGTATTGCACATCAGTGTGGGATCCGTACCAGGTCGGTTTGACGGAGGAGATAGAGAAGATCCAAAGAAGAGCGGCGCGTTTCGTCACAGGGTTATTTGCTAAGCGTGGTAGCGTTACGGAGATGTTTAGCAAACTCAAGTGGCAGACTCTGCAAGAGAGGCGCTCTGCATCGTGGTGTAGCTTGCTGTCCAGGTTTCGAGAGGGTGCGTTTGTGGATGAGGTATCGAATATATTTCTTCCACCAACTTATACCTCCCGAGGAGATCAGGAATGTAAAATTAGAGAGATTAGAGCCCGCACGGAGGCTTTCCGGCAGTCGTTCTTCCCGCGAACCATACGCGACTGAAACAGAAAAGGGAGGTAATGACAGTGGCACGTAAAGTGCCCTCCGCCACACATCGCTGGGTGGCTTGCGGAGTATAAATGTAGATGTAGATATATCCAGAAACACTGAGGTTCGAAAACCGCTATCTCATATGCTTTGACCTCGAAGTCTTCCATAACAAATTTTGCTACTAGGGGATACAAAGGGCTACTCATAGAAAGACTGTCACTTTCCCTAAAATATTGTTCGTTGACAAAAGTACGTCGAGACGAGGAGATGACTGAAAAGTTGTTAAGGTGTCATCCTTCAACTTAGCCGACATGAACTATTTTGAATCCTGCAGGCGCACCTGTATCGGTAAAGGAAGTGAATGGAAACTCCCTAATACGTCAGATGGTTCGAGATGCAAATTCGGTAGTCTATGTATAAAATCTTCGGTGTTTCGGATACGGTGTTCACTTTCTTACCAAAGAGCTCAAAATAAAACCGGAATGTTTTATTAGGTAATATGCCGGGGGCCATAGATTGCTTACAACGCGGCAAAGCGGAACACATCTTTCTTATATATCTTAGGCGGGCCATAAATTTAAAAATGGTTCAAATGGCTCTAAGCACTATGGGACTTAACATCTGAGGTCATCAGTCCTTTAGATCTTAGAACTACTTCAACCTAACTGACCTAAGGACATCACACACATCCATGCCCGAGGCAGGATTCGAACCTGCGACCGTAGCGGCTCGCACGGTTGCTGACTGAAGCGGCTAGAACCGCTCGGCCACAGCGGCCGGCAGGCCATAAAGTCGTGGTGGTACTGGCTCACAAATATTTTAGCTCTTTTTCAGATGTTAGCAAACTATATATATTTGCCAAGTCAGCGGCAGTATACACAGGATGATTCGCGAAGATACGCAGATATTTTAATAAGTTGATCTGCTAGTAAAACTAAAGAAAAAAGTTCATATCATCATAGGTCCGCAAATGTTTAGTTACGGATTTACGGCTAGCAAAAGATTTTGCTGAAATTTAGCAACTTCACTAACATGAAGCCGGCGGAAAACTGTGCGAGGTTGAAGTGAAGCACGGTTTCCATTTGTTGTTATCGATCAGGTAAATGTGATAAAGCATGTCCCAGGCATGTATATGCAGTAGTTTTACAGAATATCCAGAGAAGCAAATAAGTAATTTCGTAAAATTTTTAATTTATTTCCTACTTGGCCCAATTTGTTTTTTAAATTCCAGACATTTGCATAAAATTTTCAACACAATTTGTAGAGAATACAGTTTTGGAAAAATTATGGTAACAATGTAAACAGAAACTGTATGAGTGTGTCAGATAATCTGCTTTCATTAATACCATGTTACTATGTGGTTTCACTTAAATACACGGTTACTACTATGTTCTTTCACTGAACAATACAGAAAAATAACTCGTTTCAAGGTTAGGAAACAGCTTAAACAAGTCACTAACGGTTGCCAACAATGTGATAAACGTTTCTAAATTCTTAATGAAAAGTAAACAAATTTACTTGTATCGTAATCTTTGCTTCTTTAGATGTTCTGGAAAACTACTGCAGATACACGTCGCGGACATGATTTATTAGATTCACCAGAGCAATAACAACAAAATAAACGAAACTCGTGCTTTATTTAAACTTCGTACAATTTTTGCGATGGTTTCATATTAGCGAAGGTGCTAAATTTCAGGCAAAATCTTTTGCTAGCCGTAACTCCGTAACTAAACATTGGCGGAGCTATGTTTGCAGGAACTTTTTTCTTTCGTTTTACTTGTAGAATAACATATTAAAATAATTGCATATATCCGTGAATCATATATATGTTACCGGGTGATTTATTCAGTTTTTAAATTTATACTGACTTTTTGATCACCCGATAGGGTGGTCCATTGATAGTGAATGACCCAAATATGTCACGAAATAAGCATCAAACGAAAAAACTACAAAGAACGAAACTTGTCTAGCTTGAAGGGGGAAACCAGATGGCGCTATGGTTGGCCAACTAGATTGCGCTGCCATAGGACAAACCGATATCAACTGCGTTTTTTAAATAGGAACCCCCAGTTTTTATTACATATTCGTGTAGTACGTAAAGAAATGGGAATGTTTTAGTTGGACCACTTATTTCGCTTTGTGATAGATGGCGCTGTAATAGTCACAAACATATGGCTCCCAATTTTAGACGAACAGTTGGTTAATAACTAGCTTTTTGAAATTAAAATACAGAACGTAGATATGTTTGAACATTTTATTTCGGTTGTTCCAATGTGATACATGTACCTTTGTGAACTTATCTTTTCTGACAACGCATGCTGTTACTGCGTGATTACCTGTAAATACCACATTAATGCAATAAATGCTCAAAATGATGTCCGTCAACCTCAATGCATTTGCCAATACGTGTAACGACATTCCTCTCAACAGCGAGTAGTTCGCTTTCCGTAATGTTCGGACATGCATTGATGCATTGACAATGCGCTGACGCATGTTGTCAGGCTTTGTCAGTGGATCACCATAGCAAATATCCTTCAACTTTCCCCACAGAAAGAAATCCGGGGACGTCAGATCCGGTGAACGTGCGGGCCACGGTATGGTGCTTCGACGACCGATCCACCTGTCACGAAATATGCTATTCAATACCGCTTCAACCGCACGCGAGCTATGAGCCGGACATCTATCATGTTGGAAGTACATCGCCGTTCTGTCATGCAGTGAAACATCTTGTAGTAACATCGGTATAACATTACGTAGAAAATCAGTATACATTGCACCATTTAGATTGCCATCGATAAAATAGTGACTAATTATCCATCCTCCCATAATGCCGCACCATACATTAACCCGCCAAGGTCGCCGATGTTCCACTTGTCGCAGGCATCAAGGTTTTTCCGTTGCTCATTACTGCATATTATGCCGGTTTACGTTATCGCTGTTGGTGAATGACGCTTCGTCGCTAAATAGAACGAGTGCAAAAAATCTGTCATTGTCCCGTAATTTCTCTTGTGCCCAGTGGCAGAACTGAACACGATGTTCAAAGACGTCGCCATGCAATTTATGGTGCATAGAAATATGGTACGGGTGCAATCGATGTTGACGTAGCATTCTCAACACCGACGTTTTTGAGATTCCTGATTCTCGCGGAATTTGTCTGCTACTGATGTGTGGATTAGCCGCGACAGCAGCTGAAACACCTACATCTACATGACTACTCTGCAATTCACATTTAAGTGCTTGGCAGTGGGTTCATCGAACCACAATCATACTATCTCTCTACTATTCCACTCCCGAACAGCGAGCGGGAAAAACGAACACCTAAACCTTTCTGTTCGAGCTCTGATTTCTCTTATTTTATTTTGATGATCATTCCTATCTATGTAGGTTGGGCTCAACAAAATATTTTCGCATTCGGAAGAGAAAGTTGGTGACTGAAATTTCGTAAAAAGGTCTCGCCGCGACGAAAAACGTCTATGCTGTAATGACTTCCATCCCAACTCGTGTATCATATCTGCCACACTCTCTCCCCTATAACGCGATAATACAAAACGAGCTGCCCTTTTTTGCACCCTTTCGATGTCCTCCGTCAATCCCACCTGGTAAGGATCCCACACCGCGCAGCAATATTCTAACAGAGGACGAACGAGTGTAGTGTAAGCTGTCTCTTTAGTGGACTTGTTGCATCTTCTAAGTGTCCTGCCAATGACACGCAACCTTTGGCTCGCCTTCCCGACAATATTATCTATGTGGTCCTTCCAACTGAAGTTGTTCGTAATTTTAACACCCAGGTACTTAGTTGAAATGACAGCCTTGAGAATTGTACTATTTATCGAGTAATCGAATTCCAACGGATTTCTTTTGGAACTCATGTGGATCATCTCACACTTTTCGTTATTTAGCGTCAACTGCCACCTGACACACCATACAGCAATCTTTTCTAAATCGCTTTGCAGCTGATACTGGTCTTCGGGTGACCTTACTAGACTGTAAATTACAGCATCATCTGCGAACAGTCTAAGAGAACTGCTCAGATTGTCACCCAGGTCATTTATATAGATCAGGAACAGTAGAGGTCCCAGAACGCTTCCCTGGGGAACACCTGATATCACTTCAGTTTTACTCGATGATTTGCCGTCTATTACTACGAACTGCGACCTTCCTGACAGGAAATCACAAATCCAGTCGCACAACTGAGACGATACCCCATAGCTCCGCAGCTTGATTAGAAGTCGCTTGTGAGGAACGGTGTCAAAAGCTTTCCGGAAATCTAGAAATATGGAATCAACTTGAGATCCCCTGTCGATAGCGGCCATTACTTCGTGCGAATAAAGAGCTAGCTGCGTTGCACAAGAGCGATGTTTTCTGAAGCCATGCTGATTACATGTCAATACATCGTTCCCTTCGAGGTGATTCATAATGTTTGAATACAGTATATGCTCCAAAACCCTACTGCAAACCGACGTCAATGATATAGGTCTGTAGTTAAATGGATTACTCCTACTACCCTTCTTAAACACTGGTGCGACCTGCGCAATTTTCCAATCTGTAGGTACAGATCTATCGGTGAGCGAGAGGTTGTATATGAGTGCTAAGTAGGGAGCTATAGTATCAGCGTAATCTGAAAGGAACCTAATCGGTATACAATCTGGACCTGAAGACTTGCCCGTATGAAGCGATTTGAGTTGCTTCGCAACCCCTAAGGTATCTACTTCTAAGAAACTCATGCTAGCAGATGTTCGTGTTTCAAATTCTGGAATATTCCATTCGTCTTCCCTGGTGAAAGAATTTCGGAAAACTGCGTTCAATAACTCCGCTTTAGCGGCACAGTCGTCGATAACAGTACCATCGGCACTGCGCAGCGAAGGTATTGACTGCGTCTTGCCGCTTGTGTACTTTACATACGACCAGAATTTCTTCGGATTTTCTACCAAATTTCGAGACAATATTTCGTTGTGGAACCTATTAAAGGCATCTCGCATCGAAGTACGTGCCAAATTTCGCGCGTCTGTAAATTTTAGCCCATCTTCGGGATTTCGCGTTCTTCTGAACTTCGCATGCTTTTTCCGTTGCCTCTGCAACAGCGTTCGGACCTTTTTTGTGTACCACGGGGGATCTGTTCCATCTCTTACCAATTTATGAGGTATGAATATCTCAATTGCTGTTGCTACTATATCTTTGAATTTGAGCCACATCTCGTCTACATTCGCATAGTCAGTTCGGAAGGAATGGAAATTGTCTTTTAGGAAGGCTTCTAGTGGCACTTTATCCACTTTTGTAAATAAAATTATTTTGCGTTTGTTTCTGATGGATTTGGAAGAAATGGTATTGAGCCTAGCTACAATGACCTTGTGATCACTAATCCCTGTATCAGTCATGATGCTCTCTATCAACTCTGGATTGTTTGTGGCTAAGAGGTCAAGTGTGTTTTCGCAACCATTTACAATTCGCGTGGGTTCGTGGACTAACTGCTCGAAATAATTTTCGGAGAATGCATTTAGGACAATCTCGGAAGACGTTTTATGCCTACCACCGGTTTTGAACAAGTATTTTTGCCAACATACCGAGGGTAGGTTGAAGTCCCCACCAACTATAACCGTATGAGTGGGGTATTTATTTGTTACAAGACTCAAACTTTCTCTGAACTGTTCCGCAACTGTATCATCGGAGTCTGGGGGTCGGTAGAAGGAGCCAATTATTAACTTAATTCGGCTGTTAAGTATAACCTCCACCCACACCAATTCACACGGAGTATCTACTTCGACTTCACTACAAGATAAACCACTACTGACAGACACAAACACTCCACCACCAATTCTGCCTAATCTATCTTTCCTGAACACCGTCTGAGACTTCGTAAAAATTTCTGCAGAACTTATTTCAGGCTTTAGCCGGCTTCATCATTTGTTGCAGATCGTGGTCGACATTTCACATGTGACTGAACACTTCCTGTTTCCTTAAATAACGTAACTATCCGGCGAACGGTCCGAACTCTTGAATGATGTCGTCCAGGATACCGAGCAGCATACATATCACACGCCCGTTGGGCATTTTGATCACAATAGCTATCCATCAACACCGTATTACCCTTTTCTTCAATTGGTAAACGGTCCATTTTAACGCGGGTAATGTATCACGGAGCAAATACCGTCCACACTGGCGGATTGTTACGCGATACAACGTACTTATACGTTTGTGACTATTACAGCGCCATCTATCACAAAGCGAAAAAAATGGTCCAACTAAAACATTCATATTTCTTTACGTACTACACGAATATGCTATAAAAATAGGGGTTCCTATTTAAAAAACAAACGCAGTTGATATCGGTTTGACCTATGGCAGCGCCATCTAGCGGGTCAACCATAGCGCCATCTGCTTTCCCCCTTCAAGCTAGACGAGTTTCGTTCTTTGTAGTTTTTTCGTTTGACGCTTTTTTCGTGGGATATTTGGCCCGGTCAGTATCATTGGACCACCCTGTATGTATAGTTTACTCATTACACAGAGTCAGATGCAGTCAAGAGGAGTAAAGAATGAGCGAGGAGGGCTTTGGTGTGTGAGAGAGAGAATCCGTTAGACAAGGCGTCAGACTTCCAAGTTCCATCGCCCTGCACTCCCTACTACGCAGACGGGTGTGGCGTTCGCTGGGTTATTCAGTGGTTTGATATTTAACTAATTTGTAAATGGAAATGGCAATCTTATTTTATTACATCGAGTAATTACTAAATAAATTTTCTCCCGGCTAAAGAATTGGTCAAGTTGATAAAGAACTCGCAGTTAACGTTGTGTTAAAGTGCTGTCTGTAAGTTGTGTAAGTGTCACTATATCACAGTTCATACAACAGATTCTATACAGCTAAGGATTATGATGGAAACAGTTATCTTCAGCAAAATGATCATTGAAACTACCGAATATCAGCCGCGCACAACACTGACGTATGTTACCTGAAACAATATTCTTCGCAACTCGTGCGTAATTAATTTCGGCTCCATACATCAGCTAGAAACGTTTGCTATAACGATCGTGCTATGAGCACTATTTTTAAAGTATCAATCTGATCCGAATTATTTTCATTAAAATGAGTTCGGAACCACCGGTGCACATTTAGTTTTACACATTCGTATTACGTTCGGCATTTATGTCTGCAGAGTTGCATAACTTGAATTTGCCGTTGAGATAATTGTTAAGATGGCGGCAGACAATTGATACTTTCTATTGTTAGACCAAATAAGAAAGTACCTGAAATGATTATTAAACTCTATAAACTATACTTGCATATTGTGCACTATCTAGACCTCATCAAGCAAACATCAAGCGAACAGTTCGTATTTACTGAGTATTATGAAAATATGCATTTATGTGAAATAGCGTACTAAAGATCTCTACAAAATACGTCATTTTTAGTACGGTTTGTTGTGCTAAAGTACACAAAATGTGACACTGTAGCGCAACACACTGTACCGGTACCAAAAGTGGTTCGTTTCGGAAAATGTCATCACGTTTGTGACTGGGTAAACATGACACTCCCCTTTTTTACTCACTTCACTTAATAGGCTAAGTAGGGCTTAATATAAAGAAATTACCTCTTATCAATTATGAAAGCACTTTTGCTTACCTCAATTCATTTGTTTATAGACGAAGTCAGTTTAATAAGCCACAGCTGCAAAATACTAACACGAATTCTTTACAGACGAATGGAAAAACTAGTAGAAACCGACCTCGGGGAAGATGTTTGGATTCCGTAGAAACACTGGAACACGTGAGGCAATACTGACCTTACGACTTATCTTAGAAGAAAGATTAAGGAAAGGCAAACCTACGTTTATAGCATTTGTAGACTTAGAGAAAGCTTTTGACAATGTTGACTGGAATACCCTCTTTCAAATTTTAAAGGTGGCAAGGGTAAAATACAGGGAGCGAAAGGCTATTTACAATTTGTACAGAAAGCAGATGGCAGTTATAAGAGTCGAGGGGCATGAAAGGGAAGCAGTGCTTGGGAAGGGAGTGAGACAGGGTTGTAGCCTCTCCCCTATGTTATTCAATCTGTATATTGAGCCAGCAGTAAAGGAAACAAAAGAAAAATTTGGAGTAGGTATTAAAATCCAGAGAGAAGAAATAAAAACTTTGAGGTTCGCCGATGACATTGTAATTCTGTCAGAGACGACAAAGGACTTGGAAGAGCAGTTGAACGGAATGGACAGTGTAAGGAGGATATAAGATGAACATCAACAAAAGCAAAACGAGGATAATGGAATGTAGTCGAATTAAGTCGGGTGATGGTGAGGCTATTAGATTAGGAAATGAGGCAGTTAAAGTAGTAAAGGAGTTTTGCTATTTGGGGAGTAAAATAACTGATGATGGTCGAAGTAGAGAGGATATAAAATGTAGACTGGCAATGGCAAGGAAAGCGTTTCTGAAGAAGAGAAATTTATTAACATCGTATAGTTTTAAGTGTGAGGAAGTAGTTTCTGAAAGTATTTGTTTGGAGTGTAGCCACGTATGGAAGTGAAACATGGACGATAAATGGTTTGGGCAAGAAGAGAATAGAAGCTTCCGAAATGTGGTGCTACAGAAGAACGTTGAAGATTAGGTGGGTAGATCATATAACTAATGAGGAGGTATTGAATAGGATTGGGGAGAAGAGAAGTTTGTGGCACAACTTGAGTAGAAGAGGGGATCGGTTGGTAGGACATGTTCTGAGGCATCAAGGGATCACAAATTTAGCATTGGAGGGCAGCGTGGAGGGTAAAAATCGTAGAGGGAGACAAAGAGATGAATACACCAAGCAGATTCAGAAGGATGTAGGCTGCAGTAGGTACTGGGAGATGAAGCAGCTTGCACAGGATAGAGTAGCATGGAGAGCTGCATCAAACCGTCTCAGGACGGAAGGCCACAACAACAACAACAATCGTTTGTTTGGATTAAAAAACTTCGTTGTTTGCTTTATTCCGTGTTCTCTGCCGCACTTATTACTGTAGATTCACTGTGTGTTCAGTTGTCTGTTTTCGAACATCTATGGATTCGAACGTAAAAACGTACCTCTTTCACTAAATGAAAAATTAGCAATGCTACAAAGTCTGGACGAAGGAGATTTGCTCCAAAAAAAATTGCAAAGAAACTGAATGTAGATGTTACGACAATTAAGGGTTGGAGGAAGAATCGGAAAGACATTGACTCCTATACAGTTACGATTGATGGTGATAACACTCTGAAGAATCGCAAAACATTAAAAAAGCCTAAACTTGGACTGCCTGATAATGCATTGTGGACTTGGTTTTAGACAAGAAAGAAAGAAAGGAACTCCAATATCCGGGCCAATTCTCAAAGAAAAAGCGATAGTTTTGCACAAAAAACTGGAAGCCGAAACTAAATTTGCTGCCAGTGAAGGCAGGATTGATCCTTGGAAAACTCGTCAAAATTGTATCCCCGACTTTTTTGTAATTTGTAATTTGTTTCCGTTTTTTCTGTAAAAACAATGCATACAGTATAATCATTTATTAGTTTATACATACAGTAGTTTATTTCCTTGTAAAAAAAATTTATTTTTATATACAGTGCTATTAACATTTTTAGTTGACAGTATATATCGTTTATACGTTATTATGTACAGTACAGTATTGTAACTTGTTTGTCGTTTTTCCTTTTAAAACCAATACATATTATAGAGTGTGTAGACGTTTTTTAGTTAATATACTGTTTAACACTGTGTAAAAAACATCTTTTTATATTACTGTAGACATCTTTTAGTTGTTAAATCGTTTAATTTTTTGTACTAAATGTCTTTTTATATTTTTTGCAATAAATATTAGACTTTTCGGATAATCCGACCTTTTTCTCGTTCCGACCATGTTCCCGGTCCCGAAGGTGACGGATTAGAGTGGTTCTACTGTAATTCTTTCTAGGCACTCAACAATTTCCTTTTGGTATTTGTATACAGTGGTTACGCTCCGTGGTTTAAAATTCCATCTGATGCACTGCGGACAGGTAGGAATACGCTTCTTCACTGCTTCTTCAAGAATGGCTGTACGCCTAGAAGACCGGGAAAAAAGGTGGAAATTCCTTCCAACTTACTAAAGAAGATCCGCACTTGTTCATTGCCCGTCACACAACGTTCAACAATTAAATTTAACTGATGTGCGTAACAGTGAATAAAGTGAGCATTCCTGTACATTTCTCTGATTCTAGTTTGAACTCCACTTTTACGGCCAGTTTTTCAGGTGTTTCATGTACATTCATTTTCTGTAGCTCGCAGAGAACAGCTGCAGTTGCATCGTCTGCACTTTGACTTTTTGTGCGTACAAAGGAAATAAAAATCTTTCATTTATTTGTCCCAGTAGCTCATAGCGAATTATTAGGACCAATTGTGACACATTTGCACAGTCAGTAGTTTCATCAACTTCTATTGCGAGAGTGTTTGCGTTCGACAGTTCACTCCTGATGAGATTGAGGCATACCACATAAATTGATTCCAGGTGTTCATTTTGAATTATCTTCGATAGGCCTAAGGAAACACGGTTTTCTGTTTCCTCAATGTTCTGCTTCAAGACGCGGTCCAGTTCTGCCATTAGACTGACAAATCCTCGAAAAATTCCTGGGTTTTTGGAATCCTCTGTTTCGTCGTGGCCCCTTAAGGCTAGCTCGAATTGGCCGCAAAATTTAATACAGTATATCACTTTACCCATAATATACCGATTTTTTTATACATTTTCATTATACACTCCCAGAAATGGAAAAAAGAACACATTGACACTGGTGTGTAAGACCCACCAAACTTGCTCCGGACACTGCGAGAGGGCTGTACAAGCAATGATCACACGCACGGCACAGCGGACACACCAGGAACCGCGGTGTTGGCCGTCGAATGGCGCTAGCTGCGCAGCATTTGTGCACCGCCGCCGTCAGTGTCAGCCAGTTTCCGTGGCATACGGAGCTCCATCGCAGTCATTAACACTGGTAGCATGCCGCGACAGCGTGGACGTGAACCGTATGTGCAGTTGATGGACTTTGAGCGGGGGCGTATAGTGGGCATGCGGGAGGCCGGGTGGACGTACCGCCGAATTGCTCAACACGTGGGGCGTGAGGTCTCCACAGTACATCGATGTTGTCGCCAGTGGTCGGCGGAAGGTGCACGTGCCCGTCGACCTGGGACCGGACCGCAGCGACGCACGGATGCACGCCAAGACCGTAGGATCCTACGCAGTGCCGTAGGGGACCGCACCGCCACTTCCCAGCAAATTAGGGACACTGTTGCTCCTGGGGTATCGGCGAGGACCATTCGCAACCGTCTCCAAGAAGCTGGGCTACGGTCCCGCACACCGTTAGGCCGTCTTCCGCTCACGCCCCAACATCGTGCAGCCCGCCTCCAGTGGTGTCGCGACAGGCGTGAATGGAGGGACGAATGGAGACGTGTCATCTTCAGCGATGAGAGTCGCTTCTGCCTCGGTGCCAATGATGGTCGTATGCGTGTTTGGCGCCGTGCAGGTGAGCGCCACAATCAGGACTGCATACGACCGAGGCACACAGGGCCAACACCCGGCATCATGGTGTGGGGAGCGATCTCCTACATTGGCCGTACACCTCTGGTGATCGTCGAGGGGACACTGAATAGTGCACGGTACATCCAAACCGTCATCGAACCCATCATTCTACCATTCCTAGACCGGCAAGGGAACTTGCTGTTCCAACAGGACAATGCACGTCCGCATGTATCCCGTGCCACCCAACGTGCTCTAGAAGGTGTAAGTCAACTACCCTGGCCAGCAAGATCTCTGGATCTGTCCTCCATTGAGCATGTTTGGGACTGGATGAAGCGTCGTCTCACGCGGTCTGCACGTCCAGCACGAACGCTGGTCCAACTGAGGCGCCAGGTGGAAAAGGCATGGCAAGCCGTTCCACAGGACTACATCCAGCATCTCTACGATCGTCTCCATGGGAGAATGGCAGCCTGCATTGCTGCGAAAGGTGGATATACACTGTACTAGTGCCGACATTGTGCATGCTCTGTTGCCTGTGTCTATGTGCCTGTGGTTCTGTCAGTGTGATCATGTGATGTATCTGACCCCAGGAATGTGTCAATAAAGTTTCCCCTTCCTGGGACAATGAATTCACGGTGTTCTTATTTGAATTTCCAGGAGTGTATATCTTTATGTTACGGCGGTAAGCACAGTCTAATTGGCACATAATGTCCACTGAGCTAGGTGGCGCAGTGGTTTGCACACTGGACTCGCATTCGGGAGGACGACGGTTCAATCCCGTCACCGGCCATCCTGATTTAGGTTTTCCGTGATTTCCCTAAATCGTTCCAGGCAAATGCCGGGATGGTTCCTTTGAAAGGGCACGGCCGATTTCCTTCTCAATCCTTCCCTAACCTGAGCTTGCACTTTGTCTCTAATGACCTCGTTGTCGACGGGACGTTAAACACTAACCACCACCACCACATAATGTCCACTTACCGTAGTATTGAAAACTCAATGAAACCATTTGAATGTTTTTCGCTGGAATTATTTCTTCACCTTTGCGTGAAAATTCTTTAAGTCAGTGATACCAGTTTCAGTCCATCCACTATCAGTACTATTTGTAAGAAGACAGGTGAAACAGAAAAATGCATTTTTCACTTCACAACCACACAACCACTCAGCTGCATCGCACATTGCTCTATGAAAACTGCGTTTGTATCCTTGCTTAGATTTGCACTGTTTCTGTTCTTGATTGATCGTTAGATCGGGTCTGGATGCACTCAAGTTCTTTCACTTTCATCCTATGGCCGTGTTCCAAGTTTTTACCTATTAAATTGCACACTGAATTCATATTGCGCTGGTTTCACACTCGCGGTACGTCGCAGATATTCACAAGCAAGTAAGACTCACTAAACTCTTGCAAAATACACTCCGAAAAAGAAACTTGCTAATATCTCACGGTATCAACAAAATCAGTCCGCATCAGCAAACAAGGAAAGTAAAGTAAAGGGGACAAAATTCGTGCGCTTTGTCCTCTAATTACTTATGAAACTCTCGCTAGATGGCAGTACTGTTATGTTACTGTAGTCTAGTGCACTCCGGCGGGATATTTTCAGACTTATTCTAAATGCGGATAAAATAGACGATGGCAGAAACAAAACAACTATGTAAAACATTATCAAAACAATAATACTTAAAGTCGATTAATGACGCATCGAACCGTAGTAGAGATTTTCAGAGACAGAGGTTGTATAGCGAAGTTTCGGCCACTCTACATTCATTTATTACATACATAGTGGAACGTGAAAAACGTGTAGTGGTTGGTATGACACCCTTAGGCTGCAAGCTCTGAGGTTTCGGGTCCCCCATAAAGAACAGTACTATGTAGAAGCCACGCCCCCAAACCGCTGCTATATGCAGCTTACGGACTTTCCAAGGCGCAGCCTAAACACTACTAACCGTTCGGAAAACATCTATCGATACAAACAGTTCCAAAAACGTTGAGCGACGTTATTTTAATCGGAATGGGAAATGTGCGAAATTTGTCCTGATAATTTAAATTATGTGATACGTTCTTGCGAAATTTACTGTAACATTTTGGGGTGGCTCCGCCTAAGAGCCTTTAATTACGAACCGCGCCTGCCCGTGTTATAGAAAACAATTGTTGCTATTCTCACACGTGTTTATGTGGGTCGTACAACAATTGCAGCATATGCCTTAACGAGAATTCGCAGGAGGCTGGGAGGACTCCGCTCCTTAGCTCGCGCCTGCCCTCTGTCTGCGGAAGTTCATACTACGTCTGGCGGCCGCTCGCCTGCGCCGGTAGCTGCTTGCCCTCTGGTGGCGCTCATCTACACTAAGTGCAGCCGGCTGGTAGAAGAGTCGCCGCCATTAGGCCGCCATCTCTCTCTTTTTTGTCCTTTATTGTTATTTTAATACCTATACAATCAGGTAGGCTGTCAGCCTACCGGACAGCAGAGAGCGGCTGACGAAGTGCCGCGACGCCGCCTGAGAACAAAAACTGCCGGACAGAGAGACCAGTTAAGGTGAAGTGAAATTAACGAAATTACAAGCTGGCCAAGCACGAGTATTCCATCTTTTAACCGTCCCCTGTGCTTAGAAAAGCCTACTGTGCAAGGCGGCGGTTGCAGCTTGGCGTATCGGTCGAAATTTTCGTTCATTCGTTTGGGCGAAACCTGTCGGTGGGGAACAACCGCAGTACTTCTGCATATTGTCTGAATTACTCATTCTTCGCTTTCAGTCGAAACCAATATGTTGTTTTCCTGTCGGTTGGACCACGTATTCTTTCTTTCAAGTGAAATCACTCCTTTCAGTTGATTGAACTGGCGATTCATCCTTCTCACTGAGAACACTCTATAGTTTTCGAAGCTTTGCACAGTGCTGTTACGCTCGCTGGAGAAAGATTTAGTCACCTGATCTTCATTACGTCAACTTTCTTTTCAAGCTTCTACGATGGCTCACTGGAGCCCATTGGTGGATCCGAAATCGTGACATTCATCGAGCCTTAAGCGAAGCTTACCTTTCAGACAAAGTCAAGGAGAGGGCATGTACCTTATTTCGAAAGTTGGACATGATACGTGACAGTACACCACAACACACCACAGTAGATACGGTAGAACCCTTATGCAACCACAAATAGTATTTGAGCCTCCGTAAATAATATCCCTACACAATTCTCCATAATTTAAGGACATATAGTCCTTTAGAACTTCTACAGACATGTTTTCACACACACCAAAAGCAGCGAGTTAAAGGACCCTTCTGTGTGTCCAAACTAAAGCTGAAAGAAGAATAAATAAATAAAGAGGAAATTTTTACCCCTTCCACTCCCTACAGAAGTAAAAATCAACGAAGTTGATCAGACTTGAGCACCACCACAAAAAAAAAAAAAAAGATCATGCTTCGTGTAGACTCCAGTTCACTCGTAACGTGGAAAGGCCGGTATTACACTATCGAATTTCTTTTTCCAATATCTTTTTCAAATATCTTTGTCAACGAAATTTGATTGTGTAATTTGTCAAATGTCGTCAAATATTTGATCAAATCTCGGGCCTCGCTGTAGATTTGATCAAAGAAGTCGCTTGTCTTCTGTTCACTGCAATGAGAAATGTTACCACGTGGAGCGCTAGCATCGCTGCAGCGTTCTGTCATCTGTAGTGTGTTTATAAACATGGCCGGGAAATAGAGTTGGTGTTTACCGACAACTGCAAAATTAATAGAGGTGTATAAAGCTGATGAGGCGCTTTACAACACTGAGGCACCCTGAGTATCAAAATAGATTAAGAAGATTGGAGAGCTATAAAATTACCTGCGGAGGTTATTAGCCGTGACATACGGCCTAGCTGCACGACTGACGACATTAAGAAGAAAATTAATGGCCTCCACTCAAGCTACCCCTACGAGAAAGCAAAAGTACGTATCGGCATATTTCTTTCTTTTTATTTACGCAAGTAAAGTTTACATGACATACAAATGATTACCATAAATTGGTTCACTGCAGCAACTTGTAGCATACAATAATGTTTACGTAACCTATAAGTACTTTGCATCATTTTCATTACTATTATTGCAGATGCTTAAAAGTAGAGCCAGTGTACAGGCGCTTTATACTCCGCAAGTGTGCTGGATCCACATGCTGAAGTTCCTCGACCAGCCCACAGAGCCAGTGATGTCGACAGCACAGAAAATGGAAGCGAACGCCGTACACCAACATTCGAAGAAATGTCTGAGGTATGAAAGCACCGAAGCTGAAATCGTTATAGGTACAGAAAGCTGGCTGAAGCCAGAGGTAAATTCTGCCGAATTTTTTACAAAGGCACAGACGGCGTTTAGAAAGGATATATTGCGTGCAACCGATGGTGGCGTGTTTGTCGCTGTTATTAGTAGCTTATCCTGTAGTGAAGTAGAAGTGGATAGTTACTGTGAATCATTATGGGTGGAGGTTATACTCAGCAACTGAGCTAGGTTAATAGTTGGCTCCTTTTTCCGACCTCCCAACACAGCAGCATTAGTGGCAGAACAACTGAGAGAAAATCAGGAATACATTTCACATAAATGTTCTCAGCATGTTATAGTCTTAGGTGCAGATTTCAATTTACTAGATATAGACTGGGACACTCAGCTGTTTAGGACCGGTGGTAGGGACAGAGCATCGAGTGACATTATACTGAGTGCACTATCCGAAAATTACCTCGAGCAATTAAACAGAGAACCGACTCGTGGAGATAACATCTTCGACCTACTGATAACAAACAGATCCGAACTTTTCGACTCTGTAAGCGCAGAACAGGGAATCAGTGATCATAAGGCCGTTGCAGCATCTCTGGATATGGAAGTAAATAGGAATATAAAAAGGGAGGAAGGTTTATCTGTTTAGCAAGAGTAAAAGGAGGCAGATTTCAGACTACCTAACAGATCAAAAAGAAAATTTCTGTTCCGGTAATGGCAACGTTGAGTGTCTATGGAAAAAGTTAAGGGCGATCGTAAAATGCGTTTTAGACAGGTGCGTGTCGAGTAAAAGTGTGAGGGACTGGAAAAACCCACCGTGGTTCAAGAACAAAGTTAGGAAACTTCTGCGGAAGCAAAGAGAGCTACACTGCAAATTTAAACACAGTAAAAAAAAAAAAAAAAATCTCAGACACACGGGAGCTAAACGATGTCAAAGTTAGCGTAAGGACGGCTATGCGTGAAGCGTTCAGTGAATTCGAAAGTAAAATTCTATGTACCGACTTGAGAGAAAATCCTAGGAAGTTCTGGCCTTACGTGAAATCAGTAAGTGGCTCGAAACAGAGGATGGCATGCGTAAAGCTGAAATACTAAACACCTTTTTCCAAAGCTGTTTCGTAGGTGAAGACTGCACTGCAGTTCCTTCTCTAAATGCTCGCACGAACGAAAAAATGGCTGAAATCGATATAAGTGTCGAAGGAATAGAAAAGCAAACTGAAATCACTTGACAGAGGTAAGTCCAATGCACTTGACGGGATACCAATTCGATTCTACACAGAGTACGCGAAAGAACTTGCCATTTTTGGAAACACAGAATCCACTCTGTAGGAATCAACATGGATTCCGGAAACAGTGATCGTGTGAGACCCAACTCGCTTTATTTGTTTATGAGACCCAGATAATTTTAGATACAGGCTCCCAGGTAGATGCTATTTTCCTCGACTTCTGGAAGGCGTTCGATACAGTTCCGCACTGTCGCCTGATAAACAAAGTAAGAGCCTACGGAATATCAGACCAGCTGTGTGGCTGGATTGAAGAGTTTTTAGCAAAAAGAACACAGCATGTTGTTCTCAATGGAGAGACGTCTACAGACGTTAAAGTAACCTCTGGCGTGTCACAGGGGAGTGTTATGGGACCATTGCGTGTCACAGGGGAGTGTTATGGAACCATTGCTTTTCACAATATATAAATATAAATGACCTAGTAGATAGTGTGGGAAGTTCCATGCGACTTTTCGCGGATGATGCTGTAGTATACAGAGAAGTTGCAGCATTAGAAAATTGCAGCGAAATGCAGGAAGATCTGCAGCGGATAGGCACTTGGTGCAGGGAGTGGCAACTGACCCTTAACATAGACAAATGTAATGTATTGCGAATACATAGAAAGAAGGATCCTTTATTGCACGATTATATGATAGCGGAACAAACACTGGTAGCAGTTACTTCTGTAAAATATCTGGGAGTATGCGTGCGGAACGATTTGAAGTGGAATGATCACATAAAATTAATTGTTGGTAAGGCAGGTACCAGGTTGAGATTCATTGGGAGAGTCCTTAGAAAATGTAGTCCATCAACAAAGGAGGTGGCTTACAAAACACTCGTTCGACCTATACTGGAGTATTGCTCATCAGTGTGGGATCCGTTCCAGGTCGTGTTGACAGAGGAGGTAAAGCAGATCCAAAGAAGAGCGGCGCGTTTCGTCACAGGGTTACTTGGTAAGCGTGATAGCGTTACGGAGATGTTTAGCAAACTCAAGTGGCAGAGTCTGCAAGAGAGGCGCCCTGCGTTGCGGTGTAGCTTGCTGTCCAGGTTTCGAGAGGGTGCGTTTGTGGATGAGGTATCGAATATATTGCTTCCCCCTACTTATTCCTCCCGAGGAGATCACGAGTGTAAAATTAGAGAGATTCGAGCGCGCACGGAGGCTTTCAGACAGTCGTTCTTCCCGCGAAACATACTCGAGTGGAACAGAAAAGGGAGGTAACGAGAGTGGCACGTAAAGTGCCCTCCACCACACACCGTTGGGTGGCTTGCGGAGTATAAATGTAGATGTAGAAGTTCATTTGTTTACATTTTACATAACTAAATGTGTTTATATTGGCAGGGCACTTTCCCAGCGCCATTGTAAAATGTCTTAAAGCATTCCCTAACTGCAATCCCGTGTATTGGGCGTCCAGAAGCAGCTCGGCAAGCTATTGGTTCCGTTCGGTGTAGGTCCTCAGTGCTTTGAGACTCAAGAGAAGTGCAGTCTCCTGCTAATGCAGACAGTGTTTCCTGACAAGTGTACAACTGTTTCCTTCTCTCAGTTCAAATGGCTCTGAGCATTGTGGTACTTGACTTCTGAGGTCATCCGTCCCCTAGAACTGAGAACTACTTAAACGTAACTAACCTAAGGACATCACACACATCCATGCCCGCGGCAGGATTCGAACCTGCGACCATAGCAGTCGCGTGGTTCAGGACTGAAGCGCCTAGAACCGCTCGGCCACACCGGCCGGGTTCTCTCAGTTAACAAGTTGTGGAGTGTGCAGGCAGCCAGTGTAATTGTTGTAATTTTGTGGCGGCAGATTAATGGTGGTAAGAAAAATGCAGCCAAGCCTGCTCTCCCCTAATTTTCTTCCTCGTGACAGTCTGTAATTGAAACCTTTTCTTCCTTAGTGATTCCTTTTAAGGGTTATGGCTTCATAATGGTGTAATTCAGAGGAAAATCACCATCTGCCAGTACAACCACTGGATTTGTGATTTTTCTGTCCCAAGCTTCCTGCCTTCAGGGATGTTGAGAATAGAAGGGTCAATGAGACACTCTTGTACGCTTACATCTACATCTACATGGATACTCTGCAAATGACATTTAAGTGCCTGGCAGATGGTCCATCGAACCACCTTCACAATTCTCTATTATTCCAATCTCCTATAGCGGGCGGAAAGAACGAACACCTATATCTTTCCGTACGAGCTCTGATTTCCCTTATTTTATCGTGGTGATCGTTCCTCCCTATGTAGGTCGGTGTCAAATATTTTCGCATTCGGAAGAGAAAGTTGGTGATTGGAATTTAGTGAGAAGATTCCGTTGCAAAGAAAAACGCCTTTCGTTTAACGATTTCCAGCCCAAATCCAGTATCATTTCTGTGACACTCTCTCCCATATTTCGCGATAATACAAAACTTGGTGCCTTTCTTTGAACTTTTTCGATGTACTCCGTCAGTCCTACCTGGTAAGGATCCCACACAGCACAGCATAACTCTGAAAGAGGACGGAGAAGCGTAGAGTAGGCAGTGTCCTTAGTAGATCTGTTGCATTTTCTAAGTGTCCTGCCAATAAAGCGCAGTGTTTGGTTAGCCTACCCCACAACATTTTCTATATTTGCTCCCAATTTAAGTTGTTCATAATTGGAATACCTAGTTATTTAGCTGAATTTACAGCTTTTAGATTAGACTCATTTATCGTGTAACCAAAGTTTAACGAGTTACTTTTAGCACTCATGTGGATGACCTCACACTTTTCGTTATTCAGGGTCAACTGCCACTTTTCGTTTGCTTTTTGAAAACACTCTAGCGTCATCAATACGGCCGTTAGCTCCTACATCAACATACAAAAATCTGCAGGAAGCATCTACCATGGCAAATAAAATGATACTGCTAAAGGATTTGTAATTTAAAAAATGAGATCCACTACCTTGTGGGCATTTAATACAAATATGCTTTCCGTCCATTGCTCCTATAATATTATAACAGTTGTTCTAGAAATGCTCTGTAATTTGCTCCCACTCTTCTCTGCTTGTGGTTACCTGGAAGTACGATGTATGTGCTAGGAAGTATGTAGCTAACGGATGCAATCTCTTATTTTATAGCGTGACACGCAGGCTCAACAAGAACCTGTTGCCGCGTGGGGTGAGCCACAGCCAGAGCTTCAAGAACGGCCTCCCACAGATAGGAGGAGAGGCACAGCAGACGTCATCGTGGAGGTCACCAGGACACTGAAGGCTGGAGCTGATATGGCCAGGACCTTGCCCGACCCTGTCCAAGGAGACCGCTCCAATGCCCTTGCCACGCACATCGCACCTCAAATGGCTGAGATGGAGGATGTGGGCGGTAACGAATTTACAACGGCCACAGTACACGGTTTACCGCGGTATTTGATGGACGGGTGGGATTTGCTGGATGCGACATCTCGACATGCTCAACCGTCCACCTCGGCATATTTATCCGGGCTCCCTCCAGCAGGCTGGTGTAGAAGAGGACGATACATATAATAAATTATATACAGGGTGTTACAAAAAGGTGCGGCCAAACTTTCAGTAAACATTCCTCACACACAAAGAAAGAAAAGATGTTATGTGGACATGTGTCCGGAAACGCTTAATTTCCATGTTAGAGCTCATTTTAGTTTCGTCCACCTACGCTCAATGGAGCACGTTATGGTGATTTCATACGGGATACTCTACCTGTGCTGCTAGAACGTGTGCCTTTACAAGTACGACACAACATGTGGTTCATGCACGATGGAGCTCCTGCACATTTCAGTCGAAGTGATCGTACGCTTCTCAACAACAGATTCGGTGACCGACGGATTGGTAGAGGCGGACCAATTGCGTGGCCTCCACGCTCTCCTGACCTCAACCCTCTCGACTTTCATTTATGGGGGCATTTGAAAGCTCTCGTCTACGCAACCCCGGTACCAAATGTAGAGACTCTTCGTGCTCGTGTTGTGGACGGCTGTGATACAATACGCCATTCTGCAGGACTGCATCAACGCATCAGGGATTCCGTGCGACAGAGGATGGATGCGTGTATCCTCGCTAACGGAGGACATTTTGAACATTTCCTGTAACAAAGTGTTTGAAGTCACGCTGGTACGTTCTGTTGCTGTGTGTTTCCATTCCATGATTAATGTGATTTGAAGAGAAGTAATAAAATCAGCTCTAACATACAAAGTAAGCGTTTCCGGACACATGTTCACATAACATATTTTCTTTCTTTGTATGTGAGGAATGTTCCTGACAGTTTGGCCGTACCTTTTTGTAACACCATATATATATGGTGAGTCACCCAACATTACTGCTGGACATATTTCGTAAACCACGTCAAATACTGACGAACCGATTCCACAGACCGAACGTGAGGAGAGGGGCTAGTGTAATTGTTTAATACAAACCATAAAAAAATGGACGGAAGTATGTTTTTTAACACAAACCTATGTTTTTTAAATGGAATCCCGTTAGCATCGTTAGCACATCTGAACATATAAACAAATACGTAATCAGTGCCGTTTGTTGCTCTGTAAAATGTTAATTACATCCGGAGATATTGTAACCTAAAGTTGACGCTTGAGTACCACTCCTCCGCTGTTCGGTCGTGTGTATCGGAGAGCACCGAATTACGTAGGGATCCAAAGGGAACGGTGATGGACCTTAGGTACAGAAGAGACTGGAACAGCACATTACGTCCACATGCTAACACCTTTTTATCGGTCTTTTTCACTGACGCACATGTACATTACTATCAGGGGTGAGGTACACGTAGACGCGTAGTTTCTGTTTTCAATTACGGAGTGGAATAGAGTGTGTCCCGACATGTCAGGCCAATAGATGTTCAATGTGGTGGCCATCATTTGCTGCACACAATCGCAATCTCTGGCGTAATGAATGTCGTACACGCCGCAGTACATCTGGTGTAATGTCGCCGCAGGCTGCCACAATACGTTGTTTCGTATCCTCTGGGGTTGTAGGCACATCACGGTACACATTCTCCTTTAACGTACCCCACAGAAAGAAGTCCAGAGGTGTAAGATCAGGAGACCGGCCTGGCCAATTTATGCGTCCTCCACGTCCTATGAAACGTACCCCAATTTTGCGGAATGTGCAGGTGCACCATCATGCTGATACCACATACGTCGACGCGTTTCCAGTGGGACAATTTCGAGCAACGTTGGCAGATCATTCTGTAGAAACGGGATGTATGTTGCAGCTGTTAGGGCCCGTGCAATGAAGTGTTTCTCACAACACGCAACTGAACGTCGGAGGTTTCAAGCGTCAACTTTAGGTAACAATATCTCCTGATGTAATTAACATTTTACAAACGGCACTGATTACGTATTTGTTTATATGTTCAGATGTGCTAGCAAAACTAACGTGTTTCCATTTAAAAAAAAACGTAGGTTTGTGTTAAAAAACATACTTCCGCGCATTTTTGTATGGTTTGTATTAAACAATTACACTAGCTCCTCCCCTCACGTTCGGTCTGTGGAATCGGTTCGTCAGTATTTGATGTGGTTTACGAAATATATCCAGCGGTAATGTTAGGTGACTCACGATATATACACTCATGGAAATGGAAAAAAGAACACATTGACACCGGTGTGTCAGACCCACCATACTTGCTCCGGACACTGCGAGAGGGCTGTACAAGCAATGATCACACGCACGGCACAGCGGACACAGCAGGAACCGTGGTGTTGGCCGTCGAATGGCGCTAGCTGCACAGCATTTGTGCACCGCCGCCGTCAGTGTCAGCCAGTTTGCCGTGGCATACGGAGCTCCATCGCAGTCTTTAACACTGGTAGCATGCCGCGACAGCGTGGACGTGAACCGTATGTGCAGTTGACGGACTTTGAGCGAGGGCGTATAGTGGGCATGCGGGAGGCCGGGTGGACGTACCGCCGAATTGCTCAACACGTGGGGCGTGAGGTCTCCACAGTACATCGATATTGTCGCCAGTGGTCGGCGGAAGGTGTACGTGCCCGTCGACCTGGGACCGGACCGCAGCGACGCACGGATCCACGCCAAGACCGCAGGATCCTACGCAGTGCTGTAGGGGACCACACCGCCACTTGCCAGCAAATTAGGGACACTGTTGCTCCTGGGGTATCGGCGAGGACCATTCGCAACCGTCTCCATGAAGCTGGGCTACGGTCCCGCACACCGTTAGGCCGTCTTCCGCTCACGCCCCAACATCGTGCAGCCCGCCTCCAGTGGTGTCGCGACAGGCGTGAATGGAGGGACGAATGGAGACATGTCGTCTTCAGCGATGAGAGTCGCTTCTGCCTTGGTGCCAATGGTGGTCGTATGCGTGTTTGGCGCCGTGCAGGTGAGCGCCACAATCAGGACTGCATACGACCGAGGCACACAGGGCCAACACCCGGCATCGTGGTGTGGGGAGCGATCTCCTACACTGGCCGTACACCTCTGGTGATCGTCGAGGGGACACTGAATAGTGCACGGTACATCCAAACCGTCATCGAACCCATCGTTCTACCATTCCTAGACCGGCAAGGGAACTTGCTGTTCCAACAGGACAATGCACGTCCGCATGTATCCCGTGCCACCCAACGTGCTCTAGAAGGTGTAAGTCAACTACCGTGGCCAGCAAGATCTCCGGATCTATTCCCCATTGAGCATGTTTGGGACTGGATGAAGTGTCGTCTCACGCGGTCTGCACGTCCAGCACGAACGCTGGTCCAACTGAGGCGCCAGGTGGAAATGGCATGGCAAGCCGTTCCACAGGACTACACCCACCATCTCTACGATCGTCTCCATGGGAGAATAGCAGCCTGCATTGCTGCGAAAGGTGGATATACACTGTACTAGTGCCGACATTGTGCATGCTCTGTTGCCTGTGTCTATGTGCCTGTGGTTCTGTCAGTGTGATCATGTGATGTATCTGACCCCAGGAATGTGTCAATAAAGTTTCCCCTTCCTGGGAGAATGATTTCACGGTGTTCTTATTTCAATTTCCAGGAGTGTGTATATATATATGTCTCTCGTGAGTCACCTAAGCTGTAACACGGCGTTTATTCCAGGGGCGATTGCACTTTTCGGCGAATCATGGTACATGCACAATAATCACAACGTTTATATTGACCAAGACAAAGAGGCAAGTACATGTTTTTTAAATGGGACGCTATACCTTTTTTACCATCATTCGGACGCTCTGGAAAAGACGCGTATAGTGATGTAACGCATGTTGCTATTGTGATTCAAACTTTGCTTATGAGTCGCTGGGAAATATTGTACGATTGAAGGTCGAGGCGGTCGGAAGCGGCTGCAGGCTGTAAACACGGCTCGCGCGACAGCGACGTACGACTATAGTTCAACTCTTCTATCTTGGCGGTTCGCGCAATCCCACCCAGACGCGGAAGATTGCTGTGTTGCCAGTTGTACGCGCCAAGGGAAGCAGCGCCGTAATATAGTTCGCAAGCTTACGTTTAGGGGAGAGTGCGCAGTGTATGGAGTAAAGCCACCACGGCTGCATTAACCCTTTCGCTGCTACAGAGACGTGCTCCACGCATTCGGCGATGTGCGCCATTTTGTCATCATTGCACTGCTTGCCTGTGCAGACACGTGCTGTTTAGACTGCTTTGACACACTTTATCATTCGATTTCACAAAAGCTATTTGGCCCAAAAATTTGAATTTTACACATTTTCATGACTGATACCTTCTCCCCCATTATTGACTTAATTTTGTTTCGATGTTCAACGCAGTTATTGTGCAGTATTAGATGTAGTAAACCATTGCACGAAATTTTTTAAGAGTTTGGAAAGGTAAAAGTCCACAGCGTATACTTTCCGTATGGTCGATTTCAGTTGCCACTTGACATTTCAAAAAATTACATTCAAGCGGATGAAATTCATGAAGTAAGACACTTCGATACTGTTTTTAAGTAAAGAATATATTAAGCACTGAACCAGGTTTGAACTCAGAACCTTTCGCTTAGCAATCATACAGCCCTTTAACCATTATGCTAATGCAGCTCGTCGTTGAATACATCTCCTGGATGACTCTAACAGGTCGCGCAAAATACCGACAAACACTATTTTTATGACTATGAATTACTCACGTTTCGTCGAAGTACAATAGGAAATAAACAATTACCGCTGTTCTTTATTGCGAAAGAGCGGTTAGTGAGAGTGATACAAACACCTTTCCTTGCTATCGCCTGACTTACAAGGCTTATTGCTTGTTTGGTTTAATTACTTAATAGAATATGAAGCAATTGGTATAAAGAATGCTTTTTCCAAACTTTCTATAAAAGAAATTCTGCTAGCAAGACACTGCTTTGGTTCAATTACTTTATTTATGACTGAACATTTCTAAAACTGAAGACACTCGTCCGTGCTCTGCTCTGCAGTCGTGCTCTGCCAACGTCGTTCTCTGTTCATTGGCCGACAGTGTTTTGTGACGTAAGATGCGCAGAACGAACCTAAATTTGGCCGCTGTCATTTCGTGCAATGGTTCACTACATCTAATGCCGCACAATAACTGTGTTGAACATCGAAACAAAATTAAGTCAATAATGGGGGGAAGGTATCAGTCATGAAGATGTGTAAAATTGAAATTTTTGGGCCAAATAGCTTTTGTGAAATCGAATGATAAAGTGTGTAAAAGCAGTCGAAACACGATGTGTCTGCACAGGCGAGCAGTGCGATGATGACATAACCGCGCACATCGCGGAATGCAGGGAGCACGTCTCTGTAGCAGCAAAGGGCTTAATGCGGCTCTGGCGGCTTTACTTTATAAACTGCGAGCTCCCCCCTAAACGTAAGTTTGCGAACTACCCTATACTATGGCGCTGCTTCCCTTGGCGCGTACAACTGGCAACGCAGCAATCTCCCGCGTCTGGGCGGGCATGCGCGAACCGCCACGATAGAAGAGTTGTACTATAGTGCGAAGAAGCAGCTTTAACAGCAGACAAAGGAGGAGGAAGAAGACTGCGACCGACAGAGACCGCCATGAGGCTGTCCTGGCCACGACCTTTATCGATTCTGATTGAGGCGCGAGACGTGTTGCCGCGGAATGTGGGAACAGCCAGACGAGTGTCACGCACATTCTGCACCGGTATAAGTTGCACCCGTACCACCTTCCACTCCATCAGGCACTCGAAGGATGCGATTTCTACCGTCGTACAGAATTTTGTCGGTTCTCTCTGCGACGCCTGCGAGATGATAACACATTCTTCAAACGTGTGCTCTTCACCGATGAAGCAACATTCAGTAATCACGGGATTATTTTCTGATAGCGGCTATCGAGACGAATCCAATGATGTGTAACAGTAAGGTCTTTGAACGCAAACGGAGGTCAAAAAGCTGGCATGAACATCTACTTACATGAAGTGCTGAAATCTTATCATGGATTGAGTAGTATTCCTTATCACTTCGACATTTATCGAAGCACGTGCTCTGACAATTCACTCTCGTATATCGTGCAAATAGTAAATATTCGCAGAAAACAGTGTATCCGTGTAGCGTGCCATTGACATGTAAACACAATTCGCAATACAACACCAGCTAAAACGGTAACACTAGTATCGTCGAATCAAGCGAATGTGAATGATGTACTTCCCAGATGGACAAGTCAATATGTTTCTCATTTATAGAGAATGCCAACGAAATTGTGTGAGAGCTAGAGACTTATATGCTGAAAGAGATCCTGAAAGTCCTCACCCTACATACAGAACATTTAAATATATGATGAACTGAGGACAAATGGATCTTTAACGCTTCGGAAACATATCTGGCAATGAAAAGTTACCAAGTAGGAAACGGAAATTGGTACTCTTTCCACTGTGGTTCGAGATCCTTCGCGTCAAATTGCAAGGGAATCTGGCGTGAGCCATTATTGTCCGTGTTCTGCATCGCCATAAATCTCATCATTACCGTATCAAGTCTCCACCAACAATTAACTGCTACGGATTGTATGGATCGCACTGAATTCTGCCGATGGGCTCAACTTCAGACTCAGAGGGATGACACATTTGTTAATTTGATTTTATTTGCTGACGAGGCTACATTCACAAACCATGGAAATGTTAATTTGCATAACATGCATTATTGGGCAACTGAAAGTCCATGTCGGCTGCGGCAAGTTGCACACCGAAAACCATGGTTGGTGAATGCGTGGTGTGGGATTCTGGAGGACAGAATTATAGGCACCTATTTCATCGAAGTAAATCTTAATGGTAGAAAGTACACCACATTCCTGCAAGAAACATTAGGTCTGTTATTGGAAGAAATACCTTTAGGAACAGGGAACAGAATGTGGTGCCAACACGATGGGTGTCCAGCACATTTTTCGCTGATGGCTAGAAATGAGTTGCAGAGACAATTCCCAAATCGTTAGATTGGACGCGGAGGAGATGTGTCGTGGCCGGCCTGTTCGCCAGACTTAACGCCTCTAGGATTCGCAAAAGACATTCTTTATGAAGACATTCCAACTACACCTGAAGATATGCGAGAGAGAAATGTCAGAGAATGTTCTTCGATAAGTGCCGATGTGATAAGGGATACCACTCGATCCATGGTAAGAAGAATGTAGCTCAGCTTTCATACCAATCACTTAGGACACCTTCTGTAAATGGACGTTCATACAGCTTTCGTGACTTTTGTTGACCTTCAAAGACCTTACTGTTACGGCCGGCCGCAGTGGCCGAGCGGTATCAGGAGACCACGCCACCTTACACGTGGACTGCCATTAGATAGATGTCATGTGCTGTGATACAACTGCGAAATTACTGGGAGAATGGGAGAAAATATCTTTGCAATATTGTGACATTAACTGGCAGCTGGACGCTGGTGTCTGCGATTGTGGCTGAAATTTAAATTGTTGATTAGACCTGGAGCTCGTGTCTCTAAACAGTGTTGCAGATTTTATATGGGAAGTGGTCATCCAGATTTTGTCTCGGCGTCCTTGTCATGTGGTTGGTCTTTTCTCTGCCTCTCTGTCAGGGTGGGTTAGTCCCGCCACCGTGGTCAGACTGCCACTCTGCTCGCAGCGCCCCTACAGCCTGTTCCCGCCTCACCCGCTGCTTCTCCGCACGTATGGCCCTCAGCCGGATTCGCAAACCTCAGGTTTCACAGGAATTTGCACTCTCCCCTCCACAACGGCCAAAGGCTGGTCACGTGATTCCATCTCCACACGGACAATTTTTTCTCACGTTTCCACATAATTCGTAATGAAACGAATGCAAATATCCAAGAACTATTCCAAGGATTAAATGCTGTGAGTGCACATTTAGATTTACTGATAGTTTATCAAATACTAGAATTGATGCCCTTAAGAACAGCCTTAGAAAGTAGTTCAAATGATTGCTTGGCCATTGTACTAACACATCCGGAACAATTCTTACAGATCCTACTATCAATGGAACGAAAGCTAGATGCAACATATATTATGACTTACCCTGTTAACTCTTACAATTTATGTGCTTGCTAAAAGTTAACCACCACACACTCTTTAATGTTTGAAGCTGAATTAACTGTTATTGTTTCTATACCCATTGCTGGATCAAAGCATAGTTTTGAGATGCATAAGATTTATACTTACCCTGGGAAATGGAGACAGGCAGGTATTCATGTAACGTACATACTAAATGATTAACCTACTGATCAGCAAGGATCAAAGATTTTTGTGTCCCTAAATGAAAACGATTTACACATGTGTAAGCACTGTCATAAGTAAATTTGCGCTGAATTGGCTGTATTTTCAGATTGTAGAGTGTAGAGCTGCGAGAAAGAATTGTTTATGAATCATCCCAAGAGATGACTGCCCTAGAATTTTAATGCATCTTTATCATCCATTTCTTGAACGATGTTCTGAAGGTACAATTTTCTCATTTAACTCCACGCTTGATGTCACATTTACATGTAGAAATTATGATACACCTGAGCTATCCTTTACACTGAGATTGAATAATAGTGGATTAATCTTGAGTGCCACATATTGTGATTTATCATGTGAACTATTTGGTATGCCTACTGTACTGCCAACTACATTCCATGCAAGTGGACATTTGCCATTAACAAGAATGTTATCCGTTTATCACAATTATTCATACATATTAACATGTGGAAAGCATTCCTTATCAAGTATTTCTGAAGACAATGATTTAATTAAGGATATCCATGAAAATGTAATTTCTTCTAAAAATGACTTAAATTACAGATTAATTTTTTCCTAAAGTGTTATTCGTGGAGAAGTGCAGCCATATTTTTAACTACTAGACGTTGCATCAAAAATGGTTCAAATGGCTCTAAGCACTATGGGACTTAAAACTGAGGTCATCAGTCCCCTAGACATAGAACTACTTAAACCTAAGTAACCTAAGGACAGCACACACATCCATGCCAGAGGCAGGATTTGAACCTGCGACCGTAGCAACAGCGTGGTTCCGGACTGAAGCGCCTAGAACCGTTCGGCCACAACGGCTGACAGACGTTGCATCTTATACGATACATTACATAAGTAAGGTACTGAAATACATTTTGCTCTATCAAAGTCTTCATTCAGATCATTACCTATAGTAGTGATTCATTTGTTAGTTTTCACTTCGAAATTTTTTTCCACCATTATTAAAGGCCTCAGTTTTGATTAAATTAATTTCTTTCTTTAGTTTTACTGGTGATAGTGGTGCGACTATAGGGTGATCAATAGCTAGATGAAAAAAATTTGGGACTGAGGATGTGTTGAATCTGATCAATATTCATTGCCTTACAGAAGATATTAAAACTGTGTGATTATTATTATATTATTGTATTGTTATGTACTCATCATGGACTTCACATGCTGTATTGTACACTCATTATGGATGTCTGGTTAGATGTAACAGTAGGCATTAAGACATTTATGTCGCCATATAAAATATATAAGTAAACATGTGTTTGCAAAATGCCCAATTATGGATGAAAGGTTTGGATACCATTTAGAGGAGAATGTAAAGAGACAGAGTAAGTTGTAATAATATGTTTTATTCCTCTCAATCAATTCAATGCATCAAGTGTGGAAATACAATATGTACAAAAATAATGAGGAGAGGGAGACAATAAAAAACAAACAATAAGAAGAGTCTTGGCACTTTCACACTGGCAGCTCAGGGTAAGGCTGCACACTCACAAGTAAAACGAACACCAGCCAGTGGATGGTGCTCGAACTAGTAGCAAAAACTATAATAGTAATAGTAATAATAGGGGTCCCAGTAATGAGGGAGGGGGACGGGGTAGTGGCTCATCAGGAGGAATAGTACGGGCACCTGCGTGTCCCTCATAGCCAGGGTCCAAGGAGAACCACAGTGGGACGCAGTGGTGCCTCATCTGGGAGTATGTGTGTGTGTGTGTGTGTGTGTGTATGTATGTGTGAGTGTGTGTGTGTGTGTGTGTGTGTGTGTGTGTGTGTGTGTGTGTCCATCGGGCTCATTTCAGGGCTGAGGAAACGGCAGGGAGAGTCGGGTTGTGCAGGTTGAAAAGCAAAGACTTTGCTAGAGGAAGGACAATGGTCATGACATAAATTCGTCAAGTGTACCAGTAAATATCGGGATTAAAATCAGGTGAGCGGTCTAATTTTACATCAGTCACTTCAAGAGTGAGAGTTGTGTATTTTCTGTGTCCTTCTCCTGTCACCATTTTAAGTCCTCTGAAGGGAACAGTACTGTGAGACTGTGTCGATGTCCTCAACGCCCCCTGCCACGCCAAATTCTATATATCGTCTGCGAAGACCAGTATACTTATTTACAGTTTGAGTTAGTAAATCGGGCAGAGCAGAAAGCATCTGCACGTTTCGGTAGTTTGAGATCATAAGAGCTAGTGCTTTTTTTTTGCATTTTGCGCCTTTCATTCACGTATAAGGGTTGCGTATTTCGAGAAAGATGATGGGTTTAAATGTGGAGTGAGGTCAGCACTAGCTCCATGGTTTTATCCCATTTGAACCCCATCTCAGAGTCAAGGTTGTGCCATTTGCGTTTTGCAAGTGAAGCTGGACGTTGTTTTGCGATATTCTGTGATAGAAAAATTTGGTAAGTAAGAAGCTAAAACTATGCACAGATGGAGTTCAACTTTCAAGATTATGAAATTGGTTGTAATATGTTGAGGAGGACCAATGAACTGATAAGAGACGCTATCACTGTTTGTACAAAGAATGAGTCAATTGGAGTCGTTTGGATGTGGAAGGAATTTAATAAAGTTTGATGAAGTATGAAGGTGCTGGTTTGACAATTCATCAGATCTGCTGTGGCTGCACATGGATATATTCAACTTTCTCTCGATATTGACTTGAGATTTCTGTAGACACCACCGCTGATGTGTTCGACACAGCTAGATATTCTACCTGGTCTGTGGAACATAAGGAGGTTGGGAAGGATAGGATAGTGCCATCTGGCATGTTTCTTCGAGAGAAACGTATGATATAGAGTGTTTGGAGACAAGTCTGCTTTGTGTAGTCAGTCCACCTCAACGTTTGTAACAAAATGGTGATCATCGCCTTTGGGACACCGGTCGAGTTGCGACGTCTGCTACTGACTCGTGTGTAGGTCCAGTGGGTGGAGAGACCCCAACAGTAGGAGGAGCATGTGGGGAATTTGGCAGGGTTAGGTGGCGGATTGGAGGGCTAGGTGCCAGGATGGAGGCGGGGCTATGGGAAGGAGGAGGGGGGGGGGATCGTCGGGGTCGTCTGTGAGACGTGCGACTGTGGCGGCTCACGGCGAGATGAGACAGCTGGACGCCTAGGCCGTAGCTGCTGCTGTCTGTGGCTGGGGGCGGCGAACCAGCGGTCGGCGCTTGGCGAGGAGGCGGCTCAGGCCGGAGGCGGGCGTCGTGGGGGCGGGCTCTGCCGCGGGGGCGGCGCCGTCCGCGGACTCGGGGGCGGCGGGGGCGGGCGGCTCCTCGCTGGCCGACTTCTCTGCTGACTCTGTAACGACAGGTACAGGACTGTGTTATTGCTGTTGTGGTCATCAGGCCACAGACTGCTTTGATGCAGCCATCCATGAAACTCTATCCTCTGAAAGCCTCTTCGCCTCTGGTTAACTCTTGCAACCTATATCTATCTCAACCTGCTTGTTGTATTCATCTCTTGTTCTCCCTCTACGATTTTCACCTCCACACTCTTCCCTCCCTACCTACCAATCCCTTCTGCTAATCAGGTTTTGCCACAAATTTCTTTGCTCCCCTATTCTATTCAATATCTCCTCATTAGTTACACGATCTACCCACCTAACCTTTAGCATTCTTCTGCAGTACCACATTTCAAAAACTTCTCTTTTTGTCTGAAATTTTTATTAACCATCACGTCGCTACAGCCCATACAAATACTTTCAGAAAAAGGCTTCCTAACACTTAAATCTATACGCGACATTAGCAAATTTCTCTTCCTAAGAAACGCTTTTTCTTGCCACTGCCAGTCTACATTTTATGTCCTGTCTAATTCAGCCATCATCTACTGTCTCATTTCCTAATCTAACTCGCTCAGCATCACCTGATTTAATTGAACTACATTCCATTATCCTCGTTTTGCTTTTGTTGATGTTCATCTTATATCTCCCTTTCAATTCCGTTCAGCTGCTCTTCCAAGTCCTTTCCTGCCTCTGACAGAATTACAATATCATCGGCAAACCTCAAAGTTTTTATTACTTTTCCCTAAACATTGATTCTTACTCAAAAATTTTTCTTTGGTTTCCTTTACTGCATGTTCAATGTACAGACTGAATAACATCGGTAATAGGCTTAAGCCCTCTCTCTTACTCCCAACCACTGCTTCCTCTCGATTCTTATAACTGCCGTCTCCTTTCCGTACGAGATGTAAACAGCCTTTCGCTCACTGTATTTTAGCCCTGCACCTTCAGAATTTCAAAGACAGTATTTCCATCAACACTGTTAAAAACTCTAATTCCACAAATGCATGTTTGCCTTTCCTTGACCTATCTTAAAAGAGAAGTCGTAGGCCGAGGCTTTCCTCGCGTGTTCCCATACTGCTCGGGAATCCAACCTCGTTAACTGAATTAAGTGCGCTGAAACGCAGCTAATGTATCGATGCTAATGGAGTTACGGGGGTGCAGTGGCATGAAATGATAGGAGTTACGGGGGTGCAGTGGCATGAAATGATACTGGCAGGAACAATTGAGGCATATGGAACACCAAGAAGGAGTTGTTAGCCGAGTTCCTACATCTGAAAGAAGATGGCTACTTAAATACTGTCCCGTAAGAGCGGCGTTAGTGGCTACTGTGAGGATGTACGAGGGTCAGTCAAAAAGTAATGCCTCCTATTTTTTTCTACGTTTAATTGTCAGGAAATTTAAATGCAATTACATAGGTTGAAAACCACAACATTGAGGATCATTTTGTCATTTTTCAATGTAATCTCCGCCCATCTCTACAGTTTTGGTCCATCTTTGAACAAGGGCATGTATCCCAGCACGGTAAAAATCACAGCTCTGCTTCCTAAGCCATTGACGCACGGATGTTTTGACGGCCTCCTCATCTTCAAAATGAATCCCACGATGAGCTTCTTTTAGTGGCCCGAACAGATGGAAGTCTGATGGTGCCAGGTCAGGGCTGTATGGGGGATGAGGCAAAACTTCCCATCCAATTTTGACAATCTCGTCAGAGGTGTGACGACTGGTGTGTGGTCTTGCATTGTCATGCAAAAGAAGAACATCTGCCATTGATTTTGTTGGGCGAATTCGCTGAAGACGTGCTTTAAGTTTTTTGAGGGTTGTGACGTATTGAACAGAATTTATTGTGCATCCCTGCTCCAAAAAATCAACCAGAATCACACCCTCTGTATCCCAGAAAACTGTTGCCATAACTTTCCCTGCCGATCGCACAGTTTTGAATTTTTTCTTCCTCGGCGAGCTTGTGTGACGCCACTCCATTGACTGCCTCTTTGATTCGGGTTCAAAAAAATGCACCCATGTTTCGTCCCCGGTCACAATTTTTTTCAGAAACTCATCTCCCTCCAAACGGAAGCGCTGCAAGTGTTGGGAGGCTATTGTTTTCCTTGCCTCTTTATTCTGTCGGTTAACATTCTTGGAACCCACCGTGCACAAACTTTTGAGTACCCCAATTGTTTAATAATCGTGATCACACTGCCTTTACACTTCATCTGCAGTCACCCGACGGTCACCACGAATGATGTCATCAACTTGCTGAATGTTGTGTGGAGTCACTGCACTCACCGGCCTGCCGCTCCGCTTTTCGTCAGTCAACGGTGTTTGCCCTTCAGCTTCCTTACAACGACGAACCCATCGTCTAACAGTGCTGACATCCACTGTCACAACACCATACACCTTCTTCAGTCTTTCATGAATGCGTATGGGCGTTTCACCTTCTGCATTCAAGAATTCAATCACACAACGCTGTCTCAAACGAACATCGATGTCGGCCATCTTACAAACTTCTGCTGTGCTGCCACCTGTTGACACAGAAAGTTACTACTGCAGTGGATTGCAGAAGAAGGTTTGAGGAATGGCGCCAAATTCAAATTTTTCATTTAACTTAATTTTTTTAAGTAGAAAAAAAATGGGAGGCATTACTTTTTGACCGACCCTCGTAAATCACATTTGCTCTGAATAACACGCGTTAGGTAGCTTTAAGGCAATGATATACATCAACGGGGACAGTTGAAAATGTGTGCCCCAACCAGGACTCGAACCCGGGATCTCCTGCTTACATGGCAGACGCTCTATCAGGGCACAGATGAATATTGCAACTGCACTGACTTATCCCTTGCACGCTCCCCGTGAGACCCAGACTTCCAACATATAATCCGCACAAGACATTCGTAGTGTCGCTACCCATTACACTCATTAGTCGTGGCAGACAATGTTACCGAGTCCCGTAAGAGTTCGGGTAATGCGTGTGCATCCAGCACAGAAGAATAAGGTAAATGGCCGGTTAGCCTTAACTGTATGAAGATGGTATCTGTTCTTTTGGACATGTCCGAAAGAGCAGATACCATCTTCATATAATTAAGTCAAGAACGCCTTTAAATCGGCAAAGACGTCATTATCAACACCCCACTGAGTTTCAAAGAGGTTATAACGGCCCCCTGCCTTAATATGATGAAAATTTAGTTTTATCTAAGTAAATAAAATGTGACATGCTTTAGCAGAATATAACTTCTCATCAAAACATTTCAAAGATGTTCGCAGGGTGGTCGTCAGAACGCTGAATAGTACTGTTTCAAAGAGACAAAGTTTATGGCTCTTCACTTTTGTTGGCTAGGGTATTACATATTTATAAGAGGTCCGGATTTTTAAAAAAGGTAAGCCTGGAGACATCTAGTAGTTTTATAAAAGT
This sequence comes from Schistocerca gregaria, assembly GCF_023897955.1. Classification (NCBI taxonomy): domain Eukaryota; kingdom Metazoa; phylum Arthropoda; class Insecta; order Orthoptera; family Acrididae; genus Schistocerca; species Schistocerca gregaria. The sequence goes on along the minus strand of NC_064930.1, from coordinate 105,710,540 downwards.
CATCGCGCGTTTTTATTCCTCTTTAAAAAACACACACGTAAAGTTTACATGGCGTCTCTGACAAAACAGTTACATCTTGTGCATCAACCTCTTTGGTTCGGCGATCCACGCATTTTTACATACAATGGACTTATCCATAGAGTAAATATCTCTGGAGGGAGCATCCACATGCGCAGAACAGACTTTGTGTTGTCAGCATACATTGGTCACGTGTTCTCGGGACGTCGTGTATTTGTCCGTATAGCGCCCTGTATGTTTAGAATGTCACTACATCCCTAGTGCAGACGGATTCTTTTCGTAGTGTCGTGGATTATTTATATATGTTGGGCACACATTTTAACAGTATTCATTTGATACCGGGAATAAACCAGCTACGTAACCTTTAAGGGCAAGTGATATTACATTCTGTTTCTTTGCAATAGGTGTCACAGTTCAAGTGCACTCGATTTTTGGTAGTTTTCGGTGTGATACGGCACTTTATGGTATTACAGAGGCTGACGTACATTTTTGCAGTGATAGTCTTGCAAAGCGACTTGACAGTACGCTAGTACTTTTGCAAGTGTCCGAAAAACTCCGAATTTGCCACACATTAGTGATTATATCCCTGCTTATTCGTCCTTTTTTCTGCTATTTCAGCGTATTTATTTTCTCGCTTTTGCGACCTAAAGCACAATTTTTCTTACTGGTGACACTTTTAAGTATTTATTTAACATATTTTACGTACTTGGTCCCAGTTCATTAAATAAATAGTAGACTGAGTAATCTAAATATAAAATCGACAAGTCACTGATAAATGCATAGAGGATAGTATTTGCTGAAACAACTAACCATTCCCTTTCCTATTCCACTAGCAAATTTACGCGAGGAAGCGATTTTTTGTAAGCTTTTGTACGAGCTGTAATATCGATTATATAGTCGATCAAATCGTAGAAAAATAGGTTTGCAGAATCAAGCCTTAATTATAACGCATCTCGAAATTTTTAAACATATACAATGTCTCTTACTAATATGATAACTATAATTAGAGCTACATGATATGTACCAATGAAAAGTTACTATCCTTCCATTCACACATTTTTCTTTGCATCCGTAGCAAAAACAGTAATTCACCATCGCCGTTACATTATCAACAAACGGTGAAACACAACAGAAACTCTTGATATCATAAACCTCAAGCGCTGCAGAAAGCACACACGCACAGCGAAGTCCAGAAAACACGTGACAATCCTGGTTTAATGTTGACAACATGCGCAGAACTCAATGCTCACTCCAGAGATATTTACTCTTTGGAATTATCCGGCACTAAAAACACTGACCGACGTGACTTTCACAACTACACTGAGCCAACTGCCTGCCGGTCTTTGACAGTGCTCTCGTATTTATAACCTTCCAAAGAGATCAACAAATTATCTCTTTTTTTTAGAGTCAGTTAAATTGTTATTAAATTAATTATTTACATGAAATAGTTACGAATGATTCTGGTGCTCAGGTGATTAGATTAAAAAATATAAATGGTGCCTTTTACAAATAATTACAAGTGTCAATCAAGTGAAATAGCTGGAGTACAAATTGTTGAATATGACCTTCCTCATTTGCATAATATTGGGGTGCCAACCTGTAAATTACGTGAGCATACAGAACAAAACTATTACTAAACTTATTTGTTTTTCATGCTAAGTGTAGTGAATAATCAGGTTTTCCTGGGCAAATTTTATAACGAGCAATTTCGTAGTCACATATGTTTACACTTTGAATAAGCCTATGTGAGCAAACAGTGTTAAAACAGTTTAAATAAGTGTACCTTGCTTTTCCAATCTCTTTTGGATCGAAATATTAGATATTAAAGACTTTGAAAAACATTGCATTGTAGTTGCACCCATACGAAATTTAACTAATTTTAGTTTTATTTACTGTGAAATCGTAATTTATTCTCAGTATCGTATACTTCCATACTTCTTTTCCCTCCTATCGGGATCATTACAAGGTCATGCGATTGGGCTACGAGAAGCTGGGTGTTCCTTCTGAGATACTGCAGAACGTCTTGGCAGCAATGCATCGCTGTATATGAATGCTGGCAGCAGTGGTCGCGAGCAGGTACGGTGGCATGAACACTGGGCTCCAGACGGCCACGTAGCACTACCGAGAGGGAAGCCTACGGCGCTAACGAGTCGTACTGCATCTGCAGCAGCAATCTGAGCAGCAGTTGGCGCCACAGAATGGACTGCTACAAACTGTTTACTTCCAGGACAGCTCATAGCCAGACGCCCTGACCACAAAATATCCCTCTTGCCTATTTCAGTAGCGCCAAGCGAGAGGTCATGGAGGGCAGAGTGGAGGTCTGTTACGTTTTGCGACGACAGCTGGTACTGCCTCGGTGCCAGCTATGGCCGTGTGTTGGTTAGGAGGAGGCCGGTTCAAGGCCTGCAATCAACCTGCCTGTGTGCTGGGGCGCGATTTCGCATGACACACTCTCCTTATTATCATACACACCCTGACTCCTCCAAGACTGAACTTCAATCTGGTGATTCGACCTGTTGTGCTGCCATTCATTAACGGCGTTCCGGGTGGGGGGTGTTTTCCAACAGGACAACTTTCGATCACCTACCGCCATTGCAGCCCACCTTCCTGTGTGTTGGGCCGCGAATTAATGTGACAGCAGGAGCACTCTCGGTGTTATCCTACACACCCTGACTCCTCCAAGACTAATCTTAAATTTGCTGATCCGACCTGTTGAGCTGCCATTCATTAACAGCATTCTGTGAGGAGTTTTCCAACAGGATAACGCTCGCTCACCTACCGCCATTGTAGCCCACCTGCCCATGTTTTGAGGCGCGATTTCGTATGACAGGAGGAGCACCCTCGTTGTTATTCTACACACCCTGACTCCTCCAAGACTAAACTTAAACTTTCTGATTCGACCTGTTGTGCTGCCATTCATTAACAGCATTCCAGGGGGTGTTTTCCAACAGGATAACGCTCACTCCCACACCTACCACCGGTGTAGCCCACCTGCCTGTATGTTGGGGCGCGATTTTGTATGACAGCAGGAGTACTCTCGTTGTTATCCTACACACCCTGACTGCTCCAAGACTGAAATTTGCTGAATCGACCTGTTGAGCTGGAATTCGTTAACAGTATTCTGGGGGGTGTTTTCCAACATGATAACGCTCACTCACCTACCGCCATTATAGCCCACCTGCCTGTGTGTTTGGGCACGATTTCGTATCACACACTCTCCTTGTTATCCTACACACCCTGACTCCTCCAAGACTGAACTTCAATATGGTGATACGACCTGTTGTGCTGGCATTCGTTAACATTATTCCGGCGGTGTGTTTTCCAACAGGATAACGCTCACTCACCTACCGCCATTGTAGCCCACCTGCCTGTGTGCTGGGGCGCGATTTCGAATGACACACTCTCTTTGTTATCCTACACACTCTGACTCCACCAAGACTGAACTTCAATCTGGTGATTCGAACTGTTGTGCTGCCATTCATTAACAGCATTCCAGGGGGCTTTTTCCAACAGGATAACGCTCACTCACCTACCGCCATTGTAGCCCACCTGCTTGTGTGTTGGGGCGCGATTTCGTATGACACACTCTCCTTGTTATCCTACACACTCTGACTCCTCCAAGACTGAACTTCAATCTGGTGATTCGAACTGTTGTGCTGCCATTCATTAACAGTATTCCAGGGGGCGTTTTCCAACAGGATAACGCTCACTCACCGACCGCCATTGTAGCCCACCTGCCCATGTTTTGAGGCGCGACTTCTTATGACAGGAGGAGCACCCTCGTTTTTATTCTACACACCCTGACTCCTCCAAGACTAAACTTAAACTTTCTGATTGGACCTGTTGTGCTGCCATTCATTAACGGTGTTCTGGGGGGGGGGGTGTTTTTCAACAGGACAACGCTCGATCACCTACCGCCGCTCTAGCCCAGCATGGTCTACACCGTGTAGAGATGTTGCCTAGGCCTGCTAGATGACCAGATCTGTCTCCAGTCGACCACATACGGGACATCATCGGACAACTCCTGCTTTATCGACAAACTACATTAACAGACCCTGAATTCATTGACCAAGCGCAACAGGCATGGAAATCCATGCTAAAAACTGACATCTGGCACCTCTACAACTGAATGCATGCTCGCATTCAACATCGTGGTGGTTACACCGGTTCTTAATATCACATTTGTGATGACTTATCTGGTGTACATTAATTTGTGATTTTGAGTGTTAATAACTTAATTATGTTACCTAGACAAATGCATTCCCGAAATTTCATTACTCAACATTAATTATTTTTTGCTGTTGCTATTTATACTCCATCTTTGTATGTGCCCGAGAGGGACGGGAATCCTGACTGCTACTTCATGAAAGCAGCTGCCGTAATCATTTGGCTAGTTCAGCACTGATCAAAACCTAACTCACACTTCAGTCATTACTAATTTTTCGCCTACAGCCCTTAAAGACTCCTGCCATAGTGCATCTGGGAACTGCGCCATTGGCTGGCGAAGAATTGAGACTGGCCTCTCCAGAAGTTGCATACTGGACCTTCTCATTTGCCTTTATTGCTCTTATTTGGTAAGTGTCCTAGAGGGGTGAACTACATCGCCTGACAGAAAAACAAAACTGGGAAGGGAGGAGGAACTGAAATGAAACTTCATTGGTTGAGAGGATACGTTGATTTTATTTCAGTGATTACAAACTCGGCTCAAATTTACAAAGAACATGACAGTATGAGGCGATTTGTCACTATGACATTGCATTACCTCTGGGCTCGATGTATGCACTGACTCGGTTGGGAAGTGTGTCATAAAGCAAGACGCAAGGTTCCCTCCCCCGTCCCCTCCTCTGCGCCACAACGTCTGTAACTGATTGTTGTTTGTTAACTGAGGACCTAGAAACGATGGAGAGGGTCTGTCCTCGCTGCAGCCTCAGTGCTCCACAAGCCCACGACGACTACCGCAGTCCACTTCACCCCTCTGCTGCCCCACACCGAACCCAGGGTTATTGTGCGGTTCGGCCCCCAGTGGACCTCGCCTTCCCCCCCCCCCCCTCCCCCCCCGCCCCCACCATTAATGTCTCACAGCAGATGAGTGCAACCCCTACGTTTGCGTGTTAGAGTAATGGTGGTGTACAGCGTACATGGGGAACAGGTTTGTGCTGCAATTGCTGAGATAGTGTAGCTTAGGTGGAGTAAGGGGACCCAACCCACATTCACCGAGGCAGATGGAAAACCGCCTAAAAACCATCCACAGACTGGCTGGCTCACCGGACCTCGACACAAGTCCGCCGGGAGGATTCATATCGGGAACCAGGTGCTCCTTCCCTCTCTGAAAATTCCGTGCGTTTGCTCAGCTAACGGGGTGGGCCTAGCTGATGGTTGATATCCTGGCTGTTCGTGCTGGAACAGAGGTGACATCTGAACTGGTCCCACAAACGTTCCACTGGAGGTAGAGCTAGGGATCTTGTTGGTCGCTGGAGTGCCTCACAGACAATTCACAGTGACACATTCCACGTATGGCTGAGCATTGTTCTGTTGAAAAATGGCACTGTGATACTGTCGCATGAGAGGTAACAAGGAATGCATGGAGACAATGTCGGCAAGGAAGGTGATGGTGACTGTCTTTTGGGACAGAAAAGGTGTGATTTTTGTGGATTTCCTGGAAAGAGGCACTGCAATAAACTCTCAAAGGTATTGCCAAAACTCTGCACAACGTAAGAAGAGCAATACAAAACAAGCGCAGGGGAAAGTTGGGCTCAAAGACCTTGCCACATGGCATATGCCACTCGTGAAGTTCTCGAATCTTTTAAGTGGGAGTTGTTTCCTCATCTGTGGTACAGTCCCGACCTGGCACAGAGCGACTCCCACTTATGCCCAGGAATGAAGAAGTGGTTGGCTATGCAGCGTTTTGATGACGACGCACAGCTTCAAGAAGAGGTAACCACGTGGCTGAAGGCACAGGCGGCCGAATTTTACGACGAAGGAATTTCCAAGCTCGTCCATCGCTACGATAAGTGCTTTAATTTAAATGGCAACTATGTAGAAAAGTAGTATTTAAGTGTGGCTTTCATCTGTATATAATTTTTAAAGAAAATTCCAATACTTTATTTATTTTTAATTCCAAAACGTAATGTACTTTGTGGATAGCCCTCGTAATAAGTGCTGCGAGTCCATCAGACAGAATGCTACCAGATGTGATTGCGAGGAGAGGGATCTGCAGGGAGCCGCTCACCTTGCGCCTCATGCTCCTCAGCGTCTTCGGGGGCGGCGGTGGAGGCGGCGGGGGCGGCCGGCCTGCGGGCCAGCGCGGCGCCGGTGCGCGGGAGGCCTCGGCGCGCGGGGGCGGCGGGGGCGGGCGCCCTGGAGGCGGGCTGCACGCGCAGGCGCGGCCGCTGGCGCAGCTTGCTCAGCGCGTCGGCCGCCGTCGCCGGGCTCGACTCCTGCGAACGGGAAAGACCCTCCTGATGATGGCGCCCTCGTCTCTGCCGAAACGCTGCGGGCACCTCCGTCTCTCTTCTGCGGCTGCCTTCAGACTCCTCGTTCGGCAGCAATTAATGAATTTGGCGAGTCCACTGGCAACGGACCCTACTTGTGATGGCCAAACTTCCTGCCAGATTAAAACTGTGTGCCGGATCGGAACTCGAACACGGGACCTTTGCCTTTCGTGGGCAAGTGGTGTACCAACAGAGCCACCCTAGAACGACTCACGCGACCCGTCCTTATAACTCTACTTCCGCCAGCACTTCATCTCTTACCTTCCAAACTTCACAGAAGTTTTCATGTGAAACATACCAAACTAGCCCTGCTAGAAGAATGGGCATGAGGCGACATGGATTAGCAACAGCTTAAGGGGGCGGGGTGTTTCCACAATTGAGGCACAGAGGTATTACAGACACTGGCCGCGAGTGGGTATTGATAGAAATCAGTGGAGAAAGTCGAAAATTTGTGCCAGACTGGGATTCGAACCCGGGTCCCCTGTTTACTAGCAGATGCTCCGACCACAGGTCATCCCAGCTGCAAGGCTACTTTAGCATGCCTTCCGTCAGATTCAAATTCTCACTTGTACACACACTACTGACGTAGTGTCCTTGCCCATTATCCTGATTACTCGCAGCGCTTCGACAATTGCCGTAAGAGTTCGAGCCTGGTGTGCATCTGCACTGAAGAGACCACTGGCTATCTCGCTTTAATTATATATACATATATGGGGTGTCTGTTCTTTTGGACATATTTGTCTCTTCAAATGTTGCGAGTAATGAGGAGAATGGACCTGTTCAGTCATACACTGACTTCCACGTATTTCCTGTACAGAAACCAATACTACGAGCAAACTGAAGGTGTAGCTATGGGCAGCCCGCTGTCCCCTTTGGTTGCCAACATGTTTATGGAGAGCTTTGAGGAGAGGGCAGCCACATTTAAACCCACATGCTTGTTTAGGTATGTGGATGACACCTTCGTGATCTGGCCACATGGGATGGACAGGCTCAATGAGTTTCTTGAACATCTTAACTCATGCCACCCTAATATCAAGTTCGCCATGGAACTGGAGAAGAATGGCCAGCTGCCATTTCTGGATGTACTAGTCCAGAGGAAAGCAGATGGATCAACTGGCCACAGTGTGTACCGAAAACCAACACACACTGATTTATATCTGCAGGCCAGCAGCTGTCACCACCCTGCAGAGAAGAATGGGGTTCTAAAGACTTTGGTCCACAGAGCACGTGCCCTGTCAGACCAAGAGAATCTACCTATAGAGATAGAACGTCTCAAAACAGTTTTCTCCAAGAATGGATACACGGACAGACAAATTGAGAGGGCACTCCAACCAGCCACTATACCACAGGTTCCTGAAGAAGACCAAGATGGAGCAAAGAAGGTGGCATATCTGCCCTATGCTTGCTCTATTTCTGCCCAAATCACTAGGATCCTCCGTAAGCACAATATCAAGTGTGTTTTCTGTCCATCCAACAAGATCGCGGGACTGCTGGGGAGTGTCAAAGACGAAAACCAGGGATTTACAATATACCTTGTCAATGTGGCATGTCCTACATTGGCCAGACGACAAGAACTGTGGAGATCAGGTGCAAAGAACATCAGAGGCACACTAGATTAAGACAGGTGACTAAGTCAGCCATTGCTGAACACTGTCTAGAACTACACTCCTGGAAATTGAAATAAGAACACCGTGAATTCATTGTCCCAGGAAGGGGAAACTTTATTGACACATTCCTGGGGTCAGATACATCACATGATCACACTGACAGAACCACAGGCACATAGACACAGGTAACAGAGCATGCACAATGTCGGCACTACTACAGTGTATATCCACCTTTCGCAGCAATGCAGGCTGCTATTCTCCCACGGAGACGATCGTAGAGATGCTGGATGTAGTCCTGTGGAACGGCTTGCCATGCCATTTCCACCTGGCGCCTCAGTTGGACCAGCGTTCGTGCTGGACGTGCAGACCACGTGAGACGACGCTTCATCCAGTCCCAAACATTCTCTATGGGGAACAGATCCAGAGATCTTGCTGGCCAGGAAAGTTGACTTACACCTTCTAGAGCACGTTGGGTGGCACGGGATACATGCGGACGTGCATTGTCCTGTTGGAACAGCAAGTTCCCTTGCCGGTGTAGGAATGGTAGAACGATGGGTTCGATGACGGTTTGGATGTACCGTGCACTATTCAGTATCCCCTCGACGATCACCAGAGGTGTACGGCCAGTGTAGGAGATCGCTCCCCACACCGTGATGCCGGGTGTTGCCCCTGTGTGCCTCGGTCGTATGCAGTCCTGATTGTGGCGCTCACCTGCACGGCGCCAAACACGCATACGACCATCATTGGCACCAAGGCAGAAGTGACTCTCATCGCTGAAGACGACACGTCTCCATTCGTCCCTCCATTCACGCCTGTCGCGACACCACTGGAGGCGGGCTGCACGATGTTGGGGCGTGAGCGTAGCCCAGCTTCATGGAGACGGTTGCGAATGGTCCTCGCCGATACCCCAGGAGCAACAGTGTCCCTAATTTGCTGGGAAGTGGCGGTGCGGTCCCCTACAGCACTACGTAGGATCCTACGGTGTTGGCGTGCATCCGTGCGTCGCTGCGGTCCGGTCCCAGGTCGACGGGCACGTGCACCTTCCGCCGACCACTGGCGACAACATCGATGTACTGTGGAGACCTCACGCACCACGTGTTGAGCAATTCGGCGGTACGTCCACCTGGCCTCCCGCATGCCCACTATACGCCCTCGCTCAAAGTCCGTCAACTGCACATACGGTTGACGTCCACGCTATCGCGGCATGCTACCAGTGTTAAAGACTGCGATGGAGCTCCGTATGCCACGGCAAACTGGCTGACACTGACGGCGGCAGTGCACAAATGCTGCGCAGCTAGCGCCATTCGACGGCCAACACCGCGGTTCCTGGTGTGTCCGCTGTGCCGTGCGTGTGATCATTGCTTGTACAGCCCTCTCGCAGTGTCCGGAGCAAGTATGGTGGGTCTGACACACCGGTGTCAATGTGTTCTTTTTTCCATTTCCAGGAGTGTAGATCATGCCATGAAGTATGAGGATACCAAGATTCTAGCACAAACACCCAGGTTTTCGGACAGTGTTATAAGAGAATCGATAGAAATAAAAATGGCTGACGATATTATGAACCGTGACACAGGGTACCAGCTAAGCAGCGCCTGGGATCCGGCTCTGGAATTGTTAAAGGAGCAACGGGGCCAGCTGCAACACTACACAAACAGAAGAAACAGAGACATGGAGATGGGAAACGAGCCCCTGACGGACCGCCAGGCGCACCAGACCGAAAATGGAACACCCAGAAGTGGGACTGGTGGGCGCGGACCGCAGAGGGAACATCCAGAGCCGCAGCGGACGAAAAACGGAGCGGCAACGCTCCAACAGGTCGCAGGGAATGGGCGCGGACCGCAGAGGAAACGCCTGCAGCCGTTGGTGGAGGGGGAAGGCCAGAGGCATAAATACTGGACCAGGCCACTCGAGGAGCAGTCTCAGGTCGCACCTGATGAAGGTAACGAGCTACGTGACCGAAATATCGTGCAAGTACGACGCTGATATCCGGCGGAACACCCGACAACCCAAGATGTCAAGATGGATTACATTAACAGTGTGCCAGTAAGTCGACAACTTGGTCCTGACATATTGTGTGCTGGGACAGTCCATGCAGCGGCCATGGCCACTATGTCCAGGTGGCTTAGTGTCAGAGCATCTGCCTTCTAAACAGGGGATCTGGGTCCAAATCGTTGGCTGGCACGAATTTTCAAGTTGCAGAAAATCTTAAAATTTCATCCAATGCTCACTCGCAGCCAGTGTCTGTGATTCCTTCTTGTCTTAATTGTGGAAACATCCGCCATGCTGTGGCTAAGCCATGTTTCTGCAGTATCGTTTCTTCCAAGAGTGCTAGTCCCACACGTCTCTCAGGGATGAAGTTCTGCGGGAAGTAGATTTGTAATGACGGCTTGCGAGTTGTACTCTGGTAGCTCATTTGTAGTACTTTGGTAGCTTTTGACATCCAAAAGTCAAAAGTTCTGGGTTCGCGTTAGGTCGGACACACAGTTTTAGTCTTCCAGGACATATTCCGCTGCAGACTGAAAATTCATTCTGGACTTTATGATCAAAGTTGTTTCCTCGTCCGTGTCTGCTTCCTAACATTTAACATGGAAATGTGGTTCTGCCTCGAGCAAACGCAATTTATCTTGTCTGCGTTAATATGCTCCAATGAAAACGCCCTGTGGAAGCACGAAAGCGCGAGATACTAGAAGGAAGTAATTGTAGCTTTGCTGCAAATGTCAAACACTTGGCCGGCCGGAGTGGCCGGCCGGAGTGGCCGAGCGGTTCTAGGCGGTTCGAATCCTGCCTCGGGCATGGATGTGTGTGATGTCCTTAGGTTAGTTAGGTTTAAGTAGTTCTAAGTACTAGGGGACCGATGACCTCTGATGTTAAGTCCCACAGTGCTCAGAGCCATTTGAACCATTTTTGAACGAAATGCTTGTGAACACCAGTATGTAATAATAGGATAATATGTAAAACCCAACAACAATATAATAAATGGATATGGATTCTGGATATAGAGGGAGTGGTGGTGGTATTGGCAAGTTCCTATGGAACAAAACTGCTGAGGTCATCAGTCCCTAGGCTTAATCAAACTTACACTAACTTACGCTAAGGACAAAACACACACACACACACACACACACACATGCCCGAGGGTGAACTCGAACCTCATACGTGGGGACTTGCGTGAACCATGGCAAGACGCCCGAGACCGCGCGGCAACCTCGCGAGGCTATACAGGGTGAAACAATAACGTTCGGCAGAAATTGCAAGACACATTCCTCGTACACAGACGAAGAAATAATGTTCTCTGAACATTGGTATGGAAACGCTTTGTATCCATGTTACAATTCACTTGTCCAACTCATTAATCATGAGAACACACGCCAACAGACGGCACCAGCATACCACAAGCAGCTCTTTCTGGCAGGAGATGTTCAGTATGGCCTGAGTGGGCATCCACCCGCCACCGTAGCGAATCTCGCATGCGCTGATGTTTACGTGTGCTATAGGGTGTGTTTTGGCGGCCTTCCCTAAAACGAGCAGGTAGACTCTGAACGTGTTGTACTGGGGTTACGCATACAAGAGCTTTCAAATGTCCCCACAGATAAAAGGCCAGTGGGTTTAGGTCTGGAGAGTGGAGACTGGCCAACTGGTCCACCTCTGCATACCCATGTGTCACCCAATCGAATGATAAAACGAGGAGGCGCTCCATCGTGCATGAAATACAAGTTTTATCAGACATCAAGAGGAACATCTGCTAACAGGAAAGTCCACTGGACCTGACGGGAATTACGATTCTACACAGAGTACACGAAGGAGCTTGCCCCCCTTCTAATAGCCGTGTACCGCAGGTCTCTAGAGGAACGGAAGGTTCCAAATGATTGGAAAAGAGCACAGGTACTCCCAGTCTTCAAGAAGGGTCGTCGAGCAGATGCGCAAAACTACAGACCTATATCTCTGACGTCGATCTGTTGTAAAATCTTAGAACATGTTTTTTGCTCGCGTATCATGTCATTTCTGGAAACCCAGAATCTACTCTGTCGGAATCAACATGGATTCCGGAAACAGCGATCGTGTGAGACCCAACTCGCTTTATTTGTTCATGAGACCCAGAAAATATTAGATACAGGCTCCCAAGTAGATGCCATTTTCCTCGACTTCCGGAACCAGCTGTGTGGCTGGATTGAAGAGTTTTTAGCAAACAGAACACAGCATGTTGTTCTCAACGGAGAGACGTCTACAGACGTTAAAGTAACCTCTGGCGTGCCACAGGGGAGTGTTATGGGACCATTGCTTTTCACAATATGTATAAATGACCTAGCAGATAGTGTGGGAAGTTCCATGCAACATTTCGCGAATGATTTAGTATACAGAGAAGTTGCAGCATTAGAAAATTGTAGAGAAATGCAGGAAGATCTGCAGCGGATAGGCACTTGGTGCAGGGAGTGGCAACTGATCCTTAACATAGACAAATGTAATGTATTGCCAATACATAGAAAGAAGGATCCTTTATTGTATGATTATATGATAGCGGAACACACACTGCTAGCAGTTACTTCTGTAAAATATCTGGGAGTATGCGTGCGGAACGATTTGATGTGGAATGATCATATAAAATTAATTGTTGATAGGCGGTTACCAGGTTGAGATTCATGGGGAGAGTCCTTAGAAAATGTGGTCCATCAACAAAGGAGGTGGCTTACAAAACACTCGTTCGACCTATACTCGAGTATTGCTCATCAGTGTGGGATCCGTACCAGGTCGGGTTGACAGAGGAGATAAAGAAGATCCAAAGAAGAGCGGTGCGTTTCGTCACAGGATTATTTGGTAAGCGTGATGGCGTTACGGAGATGTTTAGCAAAGTCGAGTGGCAGACTGCAAGAGAGGCGCTCTGCATCGCAGTGTAGCTTGCTGCCAAGGTTTCGAGAGGGTTTGTTTCTGGATGAGGTATCGAATATATTGCTTCTCCCTACTTACAACTCCCTAGGAGATCACGAATGTAAAATTAGAGAGATTCGAGCGCGCACGGAGGCTTTCAGACAGTCGTTCTTCCCGCGAACCATACGCGAGTGGAACAGAAAAGGGAGGTAATGACAGTGGCACGTAAAGTGCCCTCCGCCACACACCGTTCGGTGGCTTGCAGAGTATAAATGTAGATGTAGATGTAGATGAACAAATTTGGTAGAACACTCTCTACGAAATTATGGTAAGTTTGTTGAGCCTGGGCGGAAGAAAGAGAGGCGTGGCAACTGGGACATGTAAAACAAAACACTGGCACGGAACAGAGATGTCCCCCGCGATTCTGCAAGTGTAACCCCAAAAGTAAGGTCTCCTATTTTTTTCTTATAAGTACAGAACACTGTTTGTGTGGCAGGTGGTCACACTGTTATGAAGAGTGCCTCACGAGCTGAGTGTAAACATGCTCACGCCGCGCTGAGGCGCTCAGTCGTGGCTTGAAGCCGTTGAGAATGTTACCTCCAAGTGCGAATTGAGCGCAGTTATTCGATTTTTGAACGCTAAGGGCACTGCGCCGATTGAAATCCGTCGCCACTTGACGGAAGTGTGCATGGATGCCACATTCAAGTCAGAACCGGAGAAGAGGGATGTAGGGCAAGGGCGTACACATTCTCAATGACAACGCTCGCCCACACATCGCTAGGCAAACCGTTGCTCTCCTGCAACAGTTTCAGTGGAAGGTAATCACCCACCCACCCTATAGTCCTGAGTTGGCGCCCAGTTACTATCACCTGTTCCCTAGCTTAAAAGAACATTTAACCGGAAAGGATTCAGCTCCGACGACGACGTGAAAGAAGACGTTCATAGATTTCTGAACAGCATGGCGGCGAGCTCGTATAATATGGGCATACAAAAACTGCCACAGCGCCTACAAAAATGCATCGACATAAATGGTGATTATGTCGAAAAATACCGGGTGATCAAAAAGTCAGTATTAATTTGAAAACTTTATACACCACGGAATAATGTAGATAGAGAGGTAAAAAAATGACACACATGCTTGGAATGACATAGGGTTTCATTAGAACAAACAAACAAATTCACAAAATGTCCGAAAGATGGCGCTGGAGAGCAAAACGTCAATGACAATCGTGTATAAAAGGAGCTGTAATGAGTGTTCCGCAGGGAAGCGGCCTGGGACCTCTGCTGCTCCTGATCTATATAAATGACCTGGGTGACAATCTGAGCAGTTCTCTTAGATTGTTCGCAGGTGATGCTGTAATTTACCGTCTAGTAAGGTCATCCGAAGACCAGTATCAGTTGCAAAGCGATTTAGAAAAGGTTGCTGTATGGTGTGTCAGGTGGCAGTTGACGCTAAATAACGAAAAGTGTGAGAAGATCCACATGAGTTCCAAAAGAAATCCGTTGGAATTCGATTACTCGGTAAATAGTACAATTCTCGAGGCTGTCAATTCAAGTAAGTACCTGGGTGTTAAAATTACGAACAACTTTAGTTGGAAAGACCACATAGATAATATTGTGGGGAAGGCGAGCCAAAGGTTGCGTTTCATTGGCAGGACACTTAGAAGATGCAACAAGTCCACTAAAGAGACAGCTTACACTACACTCGTTCGTCCTCTGTTAGAATGTTGCTGCGCGGTGTGGGATCCTTACAGGTGGGATTGACGGAGGACATGGAAAGGGTGCAAAAAAGGGCAGCTCGTTTTGTATTATCGCGTTATAGGGGAGAGAGTGTGGCAGATATGATACGCGAGTTGGGATGGAAGTCATTACTGCATAGACGTTTTTCGTCGCAGCGAGAACTTTTTACGAAATTTCAGTCACCAACTTTCTCTTCCGAATGCGAAAATATTTTGTTGAGCCCAACCTACATAGGTAGGAATGATCATCAAAATAAAATAAGAGAAATCAGAGCTCGAACAGAAAGGTTTAGGTGTTCGTTTTTCCCGCGCGCTGTTCGGGAGTGGAATAGTAGAGAGATAGTATGATTGTGGTTCGATGAACCCTCTGCCAAGCACTTAAATGTGAATTGCAGAGTAGTCATGTAGATGTCATGTAGAATCACATGCGCCAGCAGTCGCAGCATGTTGACGTTACATGAAAAGGCACTTTTAGTGAAGCTGTATTATCAGAATGGGGAATGTGCTAGTTCAGCGTTACGATCCTATCGCCATAGGAAGGGGATTCGAACGGGTAAAGGGCCGTTGACAAATGCAGCTGTGGCGAGAATGATTTCGAAGGTCGAAGAAACGGGTTGTTTAGACGATAGACCCCGTAGTGGCCGACCGAGCACAAGGCGTAATGCTGCTAAGACAGTTCAGGAAGAAAAAAATTGGTTCAAATGGCTTTGAGCACAATGGGACTTAACATCTGAGGTCATCAGTCCCCTAGAACTTAGAACTGCTTAAACCTAACTAACCTAAGGACATCACACACATCCATGCCCGAGGCAGGATTCGAACCTGCGACCGTAGCGGTCGTGCGGTTCCAGACTGAAGCGCCTAGAACCGCTCGGAGCGGCCGGCAGTTCAGGAAGAAATGGTGACTGTAGCTTCCAGGTCCCCAGACATCAGTCCGTGCGATTATTAGCTTTGGGGTTACCTGAAGTCGCAAGTGTATTACCATCAACAGACATCTCTAGGGATGCTGAAAGACAACATCCGACGCCGATGCCTCACCAAATCTCCGGACATGCTTTACAGTGCTGTTCACAACATTATTCCTCGACTACAGGCATTGTTGAGGAATGATGGTGGACATATTGAGCATTTCCTGTAAATAACATTATCTTTGCTTTGTCTTAATTTGTTATGCTAATTATTGCTATTCTGATCTGATGAAGCGCCATCTGTCGGACATTTTTTGAGCTTTTGTCTTTTTTTGGTTCTAACAAAACCACATGTCATTCCAAGCATGTGCGTCAATTTGTACCTCTCTATCTACATTATTTCGTGATTTATTCAGTTTTCAAATTTATACTGACTTTTTGATCACCTGGTAGCTAAATGTTCAAGCTGTAAACTGATGTAAACCATTGTAGAAATACACTATTGGCCATTAAAGTTGCTACACCAAGAAGAAATGCAGATGATAAACCCGTATGCATTGGACGAATATATTATACTAGAAATGACACATGATTACATTTTCACGCAATTTGGGTGGATAGATCCTGTGAAATCAGTACCCAGAACAACCGCCTCTGGCCGTAATAACGGCCTTGATACTCCTGGGCATTGAGTCAAGCAGAGCTTGGATGGCGTGTACAGGTACAGCTGCCCATGCAGCTTGAACACGATACCACAGTTCATCAAGAGTAGTGACTCGCGTATTGTGACGAGCCAGTTGCTCGGCCACCATTGACCAGACGTTTTTAGTTGCTGAGAGATCTGAAGAATGTGCTGGCCAGGGCAGCAGTCTAACATTTTCTGTATCCAGAAAGGCCCGTACAGGACCTGCACCATGGGATCGTGCATTATCCTGCTGAAATGTAGGGTTTCGCAGGGATCGAATGAGCCACAGATCGTAACATATCTGGAATGAAACGTCCACTGTTTTAAGTGCCGTCAATACAAACAAGAGGTGCCCGAGACGTGTAACCAATGGCACCTCGTACCATCACGCCACGTGATACGTCAGTATGGTGATGACGAATACGCGCTTCCTATGTGCGCGATGTCGCGAAACACGGATGCGACCATCACGATGCTGTAAACAGACCCTGGATTCATCTGAAAAACTGACGTTTTACCATTCGTGCACCCAGGTTCGTCATTGAGTACACCATCGCAGGCGCTCGTGTCTGCGATGCAGCGTCAAGGGTAATCGCAGCCACGGTCTCCGAGCTGATAGTCCGTGCTGCTGCAAACGTCGTCGAAATGTTCGTGCAGATGGTTGTTGTCTTGCAAAAGTCCCCATCTGTTGACATAGGAATCGAGACGTGGCTGCACGATCCGTTACAGCCATGTGGATAAGATGTCTGTCTTCTCGACTGCTAGTGATACGAGGCCTTTGGGATCCAACACGGCGTCCCGTATTACCCTCCTGAACCGACCGAATCCATATTCTGCTAACAGTCATTGGATCTCGATACGATACGATAAACCGCAATCGCGATAGGCTACAATCCGAACTTTATCAAAGTCGGAAACGTGATGGTACGCATTTCTCCTCCTTACACGAGGCATGACAACACCGTTTCGCCAGGCAACGTCGGTCAACTGCTGCTTGTGTATGAGAAATCGGTTGGAAACTTTCCTCATGTCAGCACGTTGTAGGTGCGTCCACCGGCGCCAACCTTGTGCGAATGCTCTGAAAAGCTAATCGTTTGTATATCACAGCATCTTCTTCCTGTCCGTTAAATTTGGAATCTGTAGCACGCCATCTTCGTGGTGCAGCAATTTTAGTGGTCAGTAGTGTAAACAGGTCTATGTACTAATAAAAAAATAGGAGACCTTACTTTTGGGATTACATCCTGTTCTTGTGCGTTTCCCGTGATTAATGACTTGGAGGAAATGAGCTGTAACATGGAAATAAAGCGTTTCCATACCCTTGTTCAGATAAAGTAATTTCTTGGTCTACGTGTGAGGAATGGTTCCTGCAATTTTTAATGTACGTTTTCGTTACACCCTGTTGGCGAATATACGTGCAGGTCACTGTGACGTGAGAGCGGCGCTGGCGAAGTATACAGTACCTCCTGCGAGGCGGGGGCGGCGTCGTCGGCGGCGGCTGGAGCTGCGTTGTCCTCCTCGTGGTCCGGCGCCGGCGCCGGCGTCGAGCTGGGACTGGGGGCGGCGTCTGGCGCCGCTGTGGAGGCGGGGGCGGCGCCGGGCAGGCGGGGGCGGCCGCCTCCGGCCAGCGCGCCGATGCGGGGCCCGGGCCGCAGGGGGCGTGGCCCGCCCAGCGGGGGGCGGACTCCAGCCCTGGGGGCGAGAGGCGGGACGACGTGATTGGCTGCGGTTTAGCGCGCGCAAAATGCCGTGCCTGCTAGATGCGCAGTTGGCTGGGGAAGTGTGGGGGGGGAGGGGGAGTGGTGGGGGTGCATACTGCGGGCGTCACTCCAAAGGAATGCACACTACTTTTGTAAAAATCCATCTTTTGTTCTACATGTTTGGAAGCTTTACAGTGTGTAGATACATCCTTTGGGAACAATATTTTGATTTCTCCACATAATTTCCATCCCTCTCAACTGCCTTACGCCATCTTGGAACCAGCGCCTGTATACCCACACGGTAAAATTCTGGACCGACCGTTTGGAGTCACTGTTAGGCAGCGCGCACAAGGGACTCATCATCTTCGAATCTTGTTCCATGAAGAGAGTCTTTCAGTTTCCCAGAGAGATGATAGCCACATGGAGCCAGGTCAGGACTGTAAGGCGGGTGTTTCAGTGTTGTCCATCCGAGTTTGGTGATCGCTTCCATGGTTTTTTGACTGACATGCGGCTCAAATGCCTCTGAACACTAGGCGACTTAACTTCTGACGTCATCAGTCGCATAGAACTTAGAACTAATTAAACCTAACTAAGCTAAGGACATCCTGCCCGAGGCAGGATTCGAACCTGCGACCGTAGCGGTCGCTCGGTTCCAGACTGTAGCGCCTAGAGCCGCACGGCCACTCCGGCTGGCGACTGACATGTGCATTTTTGTCCAACAGCAAAACATCCTGCTTTAGCCGATGTGGTCGAACACAACTCAGTCGAGCTTGAAGTTTCTTCAGTGTCGTCACATATGTATCAGAATTTATGATGGTTCCACTTGGCATGATGTCCACAAGCGAGAGTCCTTCGGAATCGAAAAACACCGTAGCCGTAACTTTTGCAGCACAAGGTGTGGTTTTGAATTTTTTTTTCTTGCATGAATTTGCATGAAGCCACTCCATTGATTGCCTCTTCGTCTCTGGTGAAAAATGATACAGCCATGTTTCATCACCTGTCACAATTCTTCCAAGAAATTCATCTCCTCCATTCTCGTACTGTTCCAAAAGTTTGGTGAATACCGTTTTTCTTGTTTCTTAGTGAGCCACTGTCAACATCCTGGGAACCCACCTGGCACAAACCTATGCATCAGAATTTATGTTGGTTCCACTTGACATGAAGTCCACAAGCGACAGTCCTTCGGAATCGAAAAACACCGTAGCCTTAAATGTTCGAGCACAAGGTGTGGTTTTGAATTTTTTTTTTCCTTTGGTGAATTTGCATGACGCCACTCCATTTACTGTTCGTCCCTAGTGAAAAATGACGTAGCCATGTTTCATCACCTGTCACAATTCTTCCAAGAAATTCATCTCCACCATTCTCGTTCTGGCAGTATTTGTATGGAGTGTAGCCATGTATGGAAGTGAAACATGGACGATAACTAGTTTGGACAAGAAGAGAATAGAAGCTTTCGAAATGTAGTGCTACAGAAGAATGCAGAAGATTACATGGGGACATCACATAACTAATGAGGAGGTATTGAGTAGGATTGGGGAGAAGAGAAGTTTGTGGCACAACTTGACTAGAAAAAGGGATCGGTTGGTAGGACATGTTCTGAGGCATCAAGGGATCACAAATTTAGCATTGGAGGGCAGCGTGGAGGGTAAAAATCGTAGAGGGAGACCAAGAGATGAATACACTAAGCAAATTCAGAAGGATGTAGGTTGCAGTAGGTACTGGGAGATGAAGAGGCTTGCACAGGATAGAGTGGCATGGAGAGCTGCATCAAACCAGTCTCAGGACTGAAGACAACAACAACAACAACAACAACAAACCATTCTCGTACCGTTCCAAAAGTTCGCTGCATACCGTTTTTATTGTTTCTTTGTGAGCCACTGTCAACATCCTGGGAACCCACCTGACACAAACCTATGCATCAGAATTTATGGTGGTTCCACTTGACATGAAGTCCACAAGCGAGAGTCCTTCGGAATCGAAAAACACCGTAGCCATAAATGTTCGAGCACAAGGTGTGGTTTTGAATTTTTTTTTTTCCTTGGGTGAATTTGCATGATGCCACTCCATTGATTGCCTCTTCGTCTCTGGTGAAAAACGATTTTTGTGAGGTGAGTGATTTGTGAAAGGTATAGGTTATTGTTAGTCAGGGCCATTCTTTTGTAGGCATTATTGAAAGTCAGATTGCGTTGCTCTAAAAATATTGTTTGTCAGTTTAGTGTTGATCAGAATAGGTAAAGAGCGAAATGTCTGAGTACGTTCAGTTCGGCTGAGCTGTTTGAAAATCAAATAATGTAAGAGGTTCAGCAGCACAGTAATTCATTAATTTTGCTAAGGGGACGTTTCAACCTCCTTAACCTGGCTTCTCCGACTCCACATTCCCTACCTCAAATAGTTCAGTGGAGCCCTCTCTATGTCCTGTTATATTTTTGCACGCTCTTACGGAAACGCCCTGTATATCTGTTCGTATTTGTTGATGCCATTCAACAGATTTTGTAATTCTTCTTTACCTTCACTGAGGATAGCAATGTAATCAGTGAATGTTATAATGTTGGTATCCTTCCACCTTGAATTTTATACCGCTCATGGAACCTTCTTTTATTCCTGACATCGCTTCTTCGATGTACGAGTGACGTTCAGTAAGTAATGGAACACATTTTGTCTCGACCTGTTTCGGTGGAAAAGTGTGGAATTTACTGCGGAATTTAGTATGCAATTTTCCCGCTGCAGCTGCAGCAGTTTCACGCGGTTCCGATAGGTGGCAGTGCTATACGTAGCCTTCAGAATGGCGCCTGTAACAGAGGCGAATTGCAAGTAGAGAGATGTCATCGCAAATATTCTGCAGAGACCTGGCAGTGAACAAAAGCACGGCGAGTCGTTGAGTGAAGTGTCTGCCATCATGGTAGCAAGGTCTCGAAAACCTGTCTGATCCCCTGCTTGCCAGTCGACCACACACAGCTACCCTCAGGGAACTGCAAAAACAATTTCAGTGTGTTCGTTGCCACAAAACTGTAAAGGAACTTCTCCTTGTCCATGCCAATGGAAACCCTCATACAAGTCTGCCCACCCAATGGGAGCCCACAAAACTTCATTGGACTGTCCCTCTTCACCCACTTGCATCTCACACTTTCCATCTGTTTGGTCCAATGGAAGATGCACTCCACAGAAAGCAGTATGAGGATGATGAGGCGGTATTTGATGCAACAAGACGTTGGCTCTGGAGTCGTCCAATAGAGTAGTACCATGCAGGCATACAGTAAGTTTGTGTAAGGCCATTCCATTGAACGGAAGGTGATTTTGTAACCAAAAGAATGGGAAATAATATGGTGCATTGTAATCCTGAATAAAATCAAATGTTTGCAGAAAAAAAATTGTGTTGCATTACTTAGCGAACACCCCTCGTACACCAAATTCTTCATCTTGACTTCCCTTACAGCACTGTGGGACGCTGCAAACAGTTATCGTTTACAGCTTGTATTGTATGGGAGAGAAGTCTCTAAATGAGACAC
This sequence comes from Schistocerca gregaria, assembly GCF_023897955.1. Classification (NCBI taxonomy): domain Eukaryota; kingdom Metazoa; phylum Arthropoda; class Insecta; order Orthoptera; family Acrididae; genus Schistocerca; species Schistocerca gregaria. The sequence continues at coordinate 105,689,026 of NC_064930.1, read as the reverse complement.
AATGACGGGGTGGTATGGGGTCATGTGTAGGGTTGCTCCAACAGTCCACGGGTGTACTGCCGGTCCGTAGTATCCAACGCGCACAATATTTCGGCGATCAAACATGTCGCTATTGTCAGGTGCGCTGCCGTACTGAGCTCCTGAGGGCGGAGGCCGTCCTAAACACCCTTCCTCCGCGAGGCGTTCTCTCCGCGGTCTCAGGATGGCAGATCAGACGCGCTCTCCGCTCCACCTCTACAGTACAGCGCGTGGAGATGGACGAAGTCACGGAGGAAGAGATACCCACCGCCTAACAGGGTGTTAGAAAAAGGTACGGCCAAACTTTCAGGAAACATTCCTCACACACAAATAAAGAAAAGATGTAATGTGGACCTGTGTCCGGAAACGCCTAATTTCCATGTCAGAGCTCATTTTAGTTTGGTCCATCTACGCTCAATGGAGCACGTTATCATGATTTCATACAGGATACTCTACCTGTGCTGCTAAAACATGTGCCTCTACAAGTACACCACAACATGTGGTTCATGCACGATGGATCTCCGCAACATTTCAGTCGAAGTGTTCGTACGCTTCTCGACAACAGATTCGGTGACCGATGGATTGGTAGAGGCGGACCAATTCCGTGGCATACGCACGACCTGACCTCAACCCTCTTGACTTTCATTTATGGGGGCATTTGAAATCTCTCCTCTACGCAACCCCGGTACCAAATGTAGAGACTCTTCGTGCTCGTATTGTGGACGGCTGTGATACAATACGCCATTCTCCAGGGCTGCATCAGCGCATCAGGGAGTTCGTGCGACAGAGGGTGGATGCACGTATCCTTGCTAACGGAGGACATTTTGAACATTTCCTGTAACAAAGTGTTTGAAGTCACGCTGGTACGTTCTGTTGCTGTGTGTTTCCACTCCACGTTTAATGTGATTTGAAGAGAAGTAATAAAATGAGCTCTAACATGGAAAGTAAGCGTTTCCGGACACATGTACACATAACATATTTTATTTGTTTGTGTGTGAGGAGTGTTCCCTCAAAGTTTGGCCGTACCTTTTTCTAACACCCTGTATACCGTATACTGGCGCACTATCGCGGAAAATAGGACGAATATTGAGGAAACACGGCCCAATAGAACACGAGCATTATTGGGAAGTGTCAAAGACGATATCGGTTTGCGGGAGGCCGGCATATACCAGATTCCATGTGAGTGTGGGAAGACTTACATTGGACAGAGAGTGCGTACCATCGAAGATCGTTGCCGAGAACATCAGAGGCACACTTGACTTGTACCCCAACAAGTCGGCAGTCGCAGAGCACTGTTTGTCCGAAAATCACGAAACGGACTACCAACATAGCATGGTCTGGGCACAGAGATCTAAATACTGGGACAGCGTCGTTAGAGAAGCTACCGAAATTCGTACCAGGGACGGACTCATCAACAGAGATTGCGGCTGTAACCTCAGCAAGGCATGGGCACCAGCACTGAGTCTAATTAAAAAGAGGCTCAGCAAAGGAAACGAGCGAGCGACCAGGGCGGACGAGGCTGTTACAATGACGCCATCACAGACGCCGACGCCAGCCTCTCAGCGGCAGCGGGCGCGGACCGCGGAGAGAACGCCTCACGGAGGAAGGGGATTTAGAACGGCCGCCCGCCCTCAGGAGCTCAAGGCCCATCAGTCTGTTACCAGCAGTCAGCCATGTCTTTGAAAGGCTGCATCTCTGCCGCCTCCTGCGTCACATCAGGGAAGAACGTCTCCTACCGGACGAGCAATGCGGTTTCCGCCCTGGACACGCAACCGCGCACCAACTGCTTCGACTCGTTGAAGAGGAACTCGATGCCATCGAACGGCGGGAATATTTCGGAGCCATATTCCTGGATGTTTGACGGGCGTTCGATTCTGCACGGCATGAGGGGCTTCTCTTCAAGCTCCTGGACCTCGGTGTGCCCCTGCCGCATGTCCGACTCTTAAAACCTTACCTCGCCAACAGGAGCTTTGATGTACGCACAGAGGACCTGTCGACGAGCCGCCGGGTTAGGAGTTCCCCAAGGCTCCGTCCTCGGCCCCCTACTGTACATCCTGTATACCGCAGACATGCCGCGAGTGGACAGGGTCCACTTCGCCCTCTACGCGGATGATACAGAGATGTACACGCGCAGCACGAATGCAGCTCTGCTCCAACGACGCATGCAGGCAGCGGCTGACACAGTGGGCCAGGACGTGACGCCTCAGCCTCAACAGGGCTAAGACGCGAGCCCTCCTCATCACCAAGAAGTGTATCGCAGCCGACCTGCCGCAGATCACCATCAGGGGCAATATCACAAAGTACCTGGGAGTAACGCTGGATGGAGGCCTAACATGGAGATACCATATCGACGACATCGTCAAAGAGGTCAGGGGTACAATGACTCAACACCTTTTTTTTTTTTTTGGTCATCAGTCTATTGACTGGTTTGATGCCGCCCGCCACGAATTCCTCCCCTGTGTTAACCTCTTCATCTCAGAGTAGCACTTGCAACCTACGTCCTCAATTATTTGCTTGACGTATTCCAATCTCTGCTTCCTCCACACTTTTTGCCCTCTACAGCTCCCTCTAGTACAATGGAAGTCATTCCCTCATGTCTTAGCAGATGTCCTATCATCCTGTCCCTTCTCCTTATCAGTGTTTTCCACATATTCCTTTCCTCTCCTATTCTCCGTAGAACCTCCTCGTTCCTTACCTTAACAGTCCACCTAATTTTCAACATTCGCCTATAGCACTACATCTCAAATGCTTCGATTCTCTTCTGTTCCATGTTTCACAACCATACAATGCTGTACTCCAGACGTACATCCTCAGAAATTTCTTCCACAAATTAAGGCCGGTATTTGATATTAGTAGACTTCTCTTGTCCAGAAATGCCTTTTTTGCCATAGCGAGTCTGCTTTTGATGTCCTCCTTGCTCCGTCCGTCATTGGTTACTTTACTGCCTAGGTAGCAGAATCCTTTAAATTCATTGACTTCGTGACCATCAATCCTGATGTTAAGTTTCTCGCTGTTCTCATTTCTACTACTTCTCATTACCTTCGTCTTTCTCCGATTTACTCTCAAACCATACTGTGAACTCATTAGACTGTTCATTCCGTTCAGCAGATCATTTAATTCTTCTTCACTTTCACACAGGATAGCAATGTCATCAGCGAATCGTATCACTGATATCCTTTCACCTTGTATTTGAATCCCACTCCTGAACCTTTCTTTTATTTCCATCATTGCTTCCTCGATGTACAGATTGAAGAGTAGGGGCGAAAGGCTACAGCCTTGACTTACTCCCTTCTTAATACGAGCACTTCGTTCTTGATCGTCCACTCTTATTATTCCCTCTTGGTTGTTGTACATATTGTATATGACCCGTCTCTCCCTATAGCTTACCCCTACTATTTTCAGAATCTTGAACATCTTGCACCATTTTATATTGTCGAACGCTTTTTCCAGGTCGACAAATCCTATGAATGTGTCTTGATTTTTCTTTAGCCTTGCTTCCATTATTAGCTGTAACGTCAGAATTGCCTCTCTCGTGCCTTTACTTTTCCTAAAGCCAAACTGATCGTCACCTAGCGCATTCTCAATTTTCTTTTCTATTCTTCTGTATATTATTCTCGTAAGCAGCTTCGATGCATGAGCTGTTAAGCTGATTGTGCGATAATTCTCGCACTTGTCAGCTCTTGCCGTCTTCGGAATTGTGTGGATGATGCTTTTGCGAAAGTCAGATGGTATGTCGCCAGACTCATATATTCTACACACCAACGTGAACAGTCGTTTTGTTGCCATTTCCCCTAATGATTTTAGAAATTCTGATGGAATGTTATCTATCCCTTCTGCCTTATTTGACCGTAAGTCCTCCAAAGCTCTTTTAAATTCCGATTCTAATACTGGATCCCCTATCTCTTCTAAATCGACTCGTTTCTTCTTCTATCACATCAGACAAATCTTCACCCTCATAGAGGCTTTCAATGTATTCTTTCCACCTATCTGCTCTCTCCTCTGCATTTAACAGTGGAGTTCCCGTTGCACTCTTAGTGTTACCACCGTTGCTTTTAATGTCATCAAACGTTGTTTTGACTTTCCTGTATGCTGAGTCTGTCCTTCCGACAATCATATCTATTTCGGTGTCTTCACATTTTTCCTGCAGCCATTTCGTCTTAGCTTCCCTGCACTTCCTATTTATTTCATTCCTCAGCGACTTGTATTTCTGTATTCCTGATTTTCCCGGAACATGTTTGTACTTCCTCCTTTCATCAATCAACTGAAGTATTTCTTCTGTTACCCATGGTTTCTTCGCAGCTACCTTCTTTGTACCTTTGTTTTCCTTCCCAACTTCTGTGATGGCCCTTTTTAGAGATATCCATTCCTCTTCAACTGTGTTGCCTACTGCGCTATTCCTTATTGCTGTATCTATAGCGCTAGAGAACTTCAAACATATCTCGTCATTCCTCAGTACTTCCGTATCCCACTTCTTAGCGTATTGATTCTTCCTGACTAACGTCTTGAACTTCAGCCTACTCTTCATCACTACTATATTGTGATCTGAGTCTATGTCTGCTCCTGGGTACCCCTTTCTAAACCCGACACCTGCGCTCCCTCCAGAACTGGGTGTTGCTTTCTATCTTACACTCAAACGCCCGCTTATCGACTACGCCGCTGTGGTTTGGGTCGATGCTGCAGCGACCCACGTCGACCGACGCCAGCACCTTCAGAACCGGATTCTACGTCTGGCATTGCACCTCCCTCGCGACGACCTTGACCGAATCTCCAACATTCGAGACGGGTTTCGTCCGGCTGCACGGCTCTTTTACGAGAAGAACACTCAGTCCGGAAATCCGCTCCTTCGAGCACCGGGCCACAGGGTGCTGCGTTTTAACGCAATCAGATGGCTCCACCTGCTTCGAGACCACTGAGTTGCCAGCACATCCAGAACACCGTCCCGGCAGACTGACAGGACATCAAACACGAAGTCAGGCTACATCACACGCTCCGTCAGTTTGGCGGAATAGCCTTCCGGCTTAGAGTCCACCTACCCGCAGGGGCTCATCTGTGCCTGTCAGGCAGCAGCAGCAGCAGGAGCTCAGTTCGTCAGCGCACCTGACGATGGCGACATGTCTGACCGCCGAAATATTGTGCCCGTTGGACTCTATAGACCGGCAGTACACCCGTCGACTGTTAGAGCAAGAAATACGCTGGGAGAAGTTGAAGAATCACAGGTGTAGGGTTGGTTCTGAGTGTGCATGTGGTTATGGTGGTTGTGGAGTTCTTGGTTACAGTTGTGGTCCATGGGTCTGTTATAGGCGTTGTTATGGATGTGCTTATGGCGCTGGTTATGGGGTGCTTATGGGAGGTTTATCGAGTGGTTATGTGGCTCGATATGGTTGAGTTTTAGAGGTCTGTTGTTGGTGCTGGGTAAGGGGTGACTATGGTGGTAGTTATAGCTCTGGTCGTTGAGTGGTTACAGAGTGGTTACATGGGTGGTAATGGGTGTGGTTCACGTGTCTGCCATTGGGGTCACTCCTTTACCTGCCGGGCCTGGTGACAGCTGGTGGGCTGGCCTCAGAGGCGCTCTCTGCGGAGGCGTCTTCTGCGGGGGCGGCGGGCGCGGCGCTGGGGGCGGGTGGCGCCGGCTCGGCGTCTCCGGCGGGGGCGGCGGGGGCGGCCGTCGTGGGGCGGATCACACCACGCCGTCTGCCGAGCACACTGTGCCTGTGGTGAGTATCCCCATATTAACACAGTAGCATATGTGTTGTGGTATAATTTGACTGTCGACTATCGATTGTTAAACCGAGTCGACTGTGGCACCAGCAGTGGGCTCTTTGACTATAAACTAAATTACACTGCATAAATTCAATCTGTTTGTACATAAGACATACAAAGGGCGTATTTCAATAATGGCACAAGTACATTTTTGCTCATTCAGAGATACAGAGTGCTAAAGTTAAATGAGCGCTGAGACATATGTAGTTGAGATACCAGAAATATTCAAGTATTCTGGTTTCAAGTTTATATATATATATATATATATATATATATATATATATATATATATATATATATATATATATATTTCAACTATTCTGGTATTTCAACTACAGAATTTTCAGCGTTCATTTATATTTAGGACTCTGTATCTCAGAATGAGCAAAAATGGACTTGTACCACTATTGAAATAAGCCCTTCATATTTCTAAAAACGTAATGCCATAACTGATTACTAGCTGATTTCCCAGGTTCTATACAATCCTTCCGTTATTGCATTTTAGTATTAATGTAAGAATTCCACATTTCGATTACTGAAAATTCAAATTCATCACCCCATACTTTGCTACCAGGATTATAATGCCTGTATATCCTAACAGAATAATACGTATCGTGGAAGACCCACTCATTTGTGTAATTCCAAAATTGTGTAAAGTATCAATGAGAGAATTTATGGTGCAATATTGAAATTTAATTAAATGAACATTTCAAAAGTAACGTTCATTCAGCTAATACTACAGAACAAAATATCATATTTTATGCATACAACTGTAAAACTAGTGTATCAAGTGAATTAAATATAATAAAATACCAATCATATTATTAAATTCTCCAAACTCGTTAAATATTACAGACTAGCAAAAGCCAAGACCAGTTTTGGAATCAGAACAAAAATTTCTTATAAATGTGACATTTTGCACATGTAATGTAACATTAATGTAACATTCTAATTAGTTTCATTGAAACTGGGATCTTAAATAAAAGAATTAAAAATTAGAACTTAAAAAAATAGAGATCACATAAAATTTGTACATAGATAAAAGTTATCTGTATTTACTGATATACACGTTAATAGAAACATTATCTTACCAACACACGAAAGAATAACTTGTTACGTTAAAAAAAAATTCTTTCGAAAATATCGTTTACAAAAGAAACTTGTAGATTCCAGAAACTTCGATTATAAACTTGAAACTGATTTAAATTGCAAAACAGGATAATTTTGTAGCATAAAATGGGAATTCTCAAAAGATATGCTTTACTTAAAATCCGGGTTCTAACTACAAATCGTAGGATTTAAAAGTGTACTTTTTGAGAAACCTCTGAAGCGAACAGGGAGGATATAAAGAGAAGTAAAGCGCGGTAAGTGCAGCAGTTGTGCTCAATTCGTAAACGTGCAAACGATTCAGATGGCTCTGAGCACTATGGGACTTAACATCTGAGGTCATCAGTCCCCTAGAACTGAGAACTACTTAAACCTAACTAACCTAAGAACATCACACACATCCACGCCCGAGGTAGGATTCGGACCTGCGACCGTAGCAGCAGCGCGGTTCCGGACTGAAGCGCCTAGAACCGCTCGGCCACAGCGGCAGTCCGACTCAGATGCTAAGATGTGCTTTGTGTAGTGGTTCTCTGGTGCGTACATGCACTAAGTTGCTTCTTGGAAAACGGTCAAAATGTCAATAATTACTATGAAGAAAAGTGTCTCAATAGGGAACAAACCTGCAGCATGCTCGTGGAGGCACAAACGAACTTCAAGTACGAGAGAAAACATAAGTAAAATCTTGTAGTATGCCCGCATCTCGTGGTCGTGCGGTAGCGTTCTCGCTTCCCGCGCCCGGGTTCCCAGGTTCGATTCCCGGCGGGGTCAGGGATCTTCTGTGCCTCGTGATGGCTGGGTGTTGTGTGTTGTCCTTAGGTTAGTTAGGTTTAAGTAGTTCTAAGTTCTAGGGGACTGATGACCATAGATGTGAAATCCCATAGTGCTCAGAGCCATTTGAACCGTTTTTTCTTATAATATTTGCAATTATGTATTTCCAGTTATAATTGTGTAGCCAAACATTGGTTTTAAGTTTTACCAAAAATGTACTAGCAATAATTAACGCTCAACGTTTTGGTTATCACTGTTTGGGAAGAGATTTATTGCAACTAGCAGTGTGTCGGCAGTTGTATGGTTGGATGCCTCAAGCTACTTCTGGACATCAGGAACTGTGGGGGGATGGGGGAGGGCACGATTAAAGAAAGAAATAAGGAAAAAAAGTTTCTGAATCGGTGTAAGTAAGCAACGTATGCCGACAGTTTCGTGGGCCTGTGCTAGAGACAAGGACGCGGGCTGTTTGTCTCTTTGGCGTGTTGTGACGTAACAAGATGGCGTCCATCACGACGCGGAAGTCACGACGGCAGGGCTTTTGTCGTTTAGAGTTATGGGCCACCTGCATATAAGAGAGCGATCTCTGTTCAACTCCGGCAGCCGTAAGGACTCGTGAATTCGTGAGCTGGATTACGCAGAAACGAACAGTACCTGGCGTTCAACAAGTCCAAACAAAACTGTAAACTGGGTGCTCTGTAAGAAACTGTTAATTTTTGGAAATCACTGTAAGGAATGTCGTTAGACACTTCACCCAGAGAACGGTACAAGTTGTTTGAAAAGTCTACACAAAAATATTAACGTGGCGGTACTGGGTGATACACAAATCACTACTGTATTTTGTAAATCAGTAGTGGGAGTTTCGTAAGCAGTACCTCACAGTATACGCAAGGAAAAGGGAAAAATGCGGGGTGTTTAAAAAGTCTCCGCAAAAGTGAAAACGTGGTAGTGGCAGGCAGCGGGTTATACACAACGCTGGTGACTACTTTAAAGGTCAGTAGAATTTTGAAACACGTATCTGTTCTGTACGAGCTGTAAAGAAGTAGTTGCCACAATTAAAAAGTTCCAACCCTCGTATTAATGTTCACGCTGTATACAGGGTGGTCCATTGATCGTGACAGGGCCAAATATCCCACGAAAAAAGCGTCAAACGAAAAACTACAAAGAACGAAACTTGTCTAGCTTGAAGGGGGAAACGAGATGGCGCTATGGTTGGCCCGCTAGATGGCACTGCCATAGGTCAAACGGATATCAAACTCGTTTTTTTTAAATAGGAACCCCCATTTTTATTACATATTCGTGTTGTACGTAAAGAAATATGAATGTTTCAGCTGGGCCACTTTTTTCGCTTTGTGATAGATGGCGCTGTAATAGTCACAAACATATGGATCACAATTTTAGACGAACAATTGGTAGGTTTTTGTAAATTAAGATACAGTACGTAGGTACATTTGAACATTTTATTTCGGCTGTTCCAATGTGATACATGTAGCTTTGCGAACTTATCATTTCTGAGAACGGATGCTGTTACAGCGTGATTACCTGTAAAGACCACATAAATGCAATAAATGCACCAAATGATGTCCGTCAACCTCAATGCATTTGCCAATACGAATAACGACATTCCTCTCAACAGCGAGTAGTTAGCCTTCCGTAATGTTCGCACATGCATTGACAATGCGCTGACGCATGTTGTCAGGCGTTGTCAGTGGATGACGATAGCAAATATCCTTCAACTTTCCCCACAGAAAGAAATCCGGGGACGCCAGATCCGGTAAACGTGCGGGCCACGGTATGGTGCTTCGACGACCAATTCACCTGTCATGAAATATGCTATTCAATACCGCTTCAACCGCACGCGAGCTATGTGCCAACATTCCATGATGTTGGAAGTACATCGCCGTTCTGTCATGCAGTGAAGCATCTTGTAGTAACATCGGTAGAACATTACGTAGGAAATCTGCATACATTGCATCATTTAGATAATTGAGGGCCAATAATGCCGCATCATACATTAACCCGCCAAGGTCGCTGATGTTCCATATGTCGCAACCATCTTGGATTTTCCGTTGCCCAATAGTGCATATTATGCCGGTTTACGGTACCGCTGTTGGTGAATGACACTTCATCGCTAAATAGAAAGCGTGCAAAAAATCTGTCATCGTCCCGTAATTTCTCTTGTGCCCAGTGGCAGAATTGAACACGCCGTTCAAAGTCGTCGCCATGCAATTTGACGTAGCATTCTCAACACCGACGTTTTTGAGATTCCTGATTCTCGCGGAATTTGTCTGCTACTGATGTGCGAATTAGCCGCGACAGCAGCTGAAACACCTACTTGGGCATCATCATTTGTTGCAGGTCGTGGTTGACGTTTCACATGTGGCTGAACGCTTCCTGTTTCCTAAAATAACGTAACTATACGGCGAACGGCCCCGAACACTTGGATGATGTCGTTCAGCATACATAGCACACGCCCGTTGGGCATTTTGCTCACATCAACACCGTATTACCCTTCTCCGCAATTGGTAGACGGTCCATTTTAACACGGGTAATGTATCACGAAGCAAATACCGTCCATACTGGCGGATTGTTACGTGATACCACGTACTTATACGTTTGTGACTATTATAGCGCCATCTATCACAAAGAGAAAAAAAGTGGTCCAGTTGAAACATTCATATTTCTTTACGCGCTACACGAATATGTAATAAAAATGGGGGTTGCTATTTAAAAAAAAAAAACGCAGTTGATATCCGTTTGAGCTATGGCAGCGCCATCTAGCGGGCCAACCATAGCGCCATCTGGTTTCCCCCTTGAAGCTAGACGAGTTTCGTTCTTTGTAGTTTTCTCGTTTGACCCTTGTTTCGTGAGATATTTGGTCCGGTCACTATCAATGGACCAACCTGTGTGCTGGTAGGAATGTATGTGTGTGGATGGAGAGAGAGAGAGAGAGAGAGAGAGAGAGAGAGAGAGAGGGGGGGGGGCGGTACGGACCTGTCAGGGAGCGCTGGCCTGTGAGGGGCGGCGGGGGCGGCAGGAGGCGCAGAGCCCTCGTCGGCCGGCGGCTGCTGCTGCTGCTGGGTGGTTGCGGGGGCGGCGGTGGTGGAGCGCGTCCTGGCGCCGCCGAAGCGGCCGCGCGCTGGCCGGGGGGCGGGAGCCGCCGCCTCCTTCGCCTCCTCCTTCACCTCCTCCGACGATTCCCTGTTGGGGGCAGCGGTGCTCGCCTTGCGCCGCGAGCCGAAGTTGCCTCCTGGCCTGCCGGCACAAACACACACAGCGCACCAAGTCAGTCGAGAATCGGGCCCAACACCAGACACACCCCCATCGTGGTAGATGCTTTCAAGAATGTTGTATACTTTGGTTTCGTCACCGCCAGTGGCTTTAGGATGAAGCACCCAACCCTTGAACACCTACTAAAGAAACCTGGAACTTCGTGGCAGACCGAAACTGTGTGCCCGACGGAGTTCGTGTCTCTGTCGTGCACACAGTTTCTGGGATGCCTTGCAACGTGCTGTCCAGAAGAGATCTCCACCCCCCCCCCCCCCCTACTTTAACGGACTTCTGTACAGCCTTGCAGCTTTCATGGTGTCAGTTCCCTCCAGCACTACTTCAGACATTAGTCGAGTCCATGCCACATCGTGTTACGCTACTTCTGCGTGCTCACAGGGGCTCTACACGATATGAGACACGTGCACAGTTTTCTTTGGGTCTTCAGTGCCTAAGAGTGTTGTCCACACAGAGTTTTGAAGATTTTTGGCAACAAAGTGAATCTACCACTTGTCTTTATACAGCAGTATGTATAATGGGTTGATTTGGGGAGAACGAACAGCGAGGCCATCGGTCTCATTGGATTATGGATTGATGGGGAAGGAGGTCGGGCGTACCCTGTCAAAAGAACTATCCCGGCATTTGCCTGAAGCGATTTAGGGAAATCACGGAAAACCCAAATCAGGATGGCCGAACGAGGAAGTGAACCGTCGTCCTCCCGAATGCGAGTCCAGTGTGCTAACTACTGCGCCACCTCGCTCGGTGTAGTATACATAACACTAACTTTGTATGTGGACAAAATTTTGTAAGCAGAATGTACGAGGTACAATCAAGTTCTAAGGCCTTCGATTTTTTTTCTAATTAACTACTCACCCGAAATCGTTGAAACTGGCGTTACTTCTCGACGTAATCGCCCTGCAGACGTACACATTTGTCACAACGCCGACGCCACGATTCCGTGGCAGCGGCGAAGGCTTCTTTAGGAGTCTGTTTTGACCACTGGAAAATCGCTGAGGCCATAGCAGCTCGGCTGGATAATGTGCGGCCACGGAGAGTGTCTTTCATTGTTGGAAAAAGCCAAAAGTCACTAGGAGCCATGTCAGGTGATTAGGGAGAACGAGGAATCACTTCAAAGTTGTTGTCACGAAGAAACTGTTGCGTAACGTTAGATCGATGTGCGGGTGCGTTGTCTCGGTGAAACAGCACACGTGCAGCCCTTCCCCGACGTTTTTGTTGCTGTGCAGGAAGGAATTTGTTCTTCAAAACATTTTCGTAGGATGCACCTGTTGCCGTAGTGCCCTTTGGAACGCAATGGGTAAGGATTACGCCCTCACTGTCCCAGAACATGGACACCGTCATTTTTTCAGCACTGGCGGTTACCCGAAATTTTTTTGGTGGCGGTGAATCTGTGCGCTTCCATTGAGCTGACTGGCGCTTTGTTTCTGGATTGCAAAATGGCATCCACGTCTCATACATTGTCACAACCGACGAAAAGAAAGTCCCATTCGTGCTGTCGCTGGGCGTCAACATTGCTCGGCAACGTGCCACACGGGCAGCTGTGTGGTCGTCCGCCAGCATTCGTGGCACCCACCTGGATGACACTTTTCGCATTTTCAGATCGTTGTGCAGGACTGTGTGCACAGAACCCACAGAAATACCAACTATGGAGGCGATCTCTTCAACAGTCATTCGGCGATCCCCCAAAACAATTCGCTCCACTTTCTCGATCGTGTCGTCAGGCCGGCTTGTGCGATGCCGAGTTTGTTACGGTTTGTCGTCACATGATGTCCTGCCTTCTTTAAACTGTCACACCCACGAATGCACTTTCGACACATCCATAACTCCATCACCACATGTCTCCTTCCACTGTCGATGAATTTCAATTGGTTTCACACCACGCAAATTGAGAAAACGAATGATTGCACGCTGTTCAAGTAGGGAAAACGTCGCCATTTTAAGTATTTAAAACAGTTCTCATTCTCGCCGCTGGCGGTAAAATTCCATCTGCCGTACGGTGCTGCCATCTCTGGGACGTATTGACAATGAACGCGGCCTCATTTTAAAACAATGCGCATGTTTCTATCTCTTTCCAGTCCGGAGAAAAAAAAATCGGAGGCCTTAGAACTTGAATGCACCTCGTATTGTGGTTTTGCCACCGCCAGTGGCTTTAGGATGAACACCTACTAAACATAAAGAAACCTGGAACTTCCTGGCAGATCGAAACTGTGTGCCTGACCGAGTTCGTGTCTCGGTCGGGCATGCAGTTTCATTCTGCCAGGAAGTTTCATATCAGCGCACACTCCGCTGCAGAGTGAAAATCTCATTCTGGAAAAAGAAACCTGCCATACAAGAGTCCTGGAAACGAGGAAGAAAAACTTGGTCCTATGCATATACACTACTGGCCATGAAAATTGCTACACCACGAAGATGACACACAGGAAACGCGGCCGGGATATTTCTAAGGAATCCAAACTGATCTTCCCCTAGGTAGTCTTCTACTAGTTTTTCCATTCGTCTGTAAAGAATTCGCGTTAGTATTTTGCAGCCGTGACTTACTAAACTGATAGTTCAGTAATTTTCACACCTGTCAACACCTGCTTTCTTTGGGATTGGAATTATTATATTCTTCTTGAAGTCTGAGAGTATTTCGCCTGTCTCATACATCTTGCTCACCAGGTGGTAGAGTTTTGTCAGGACTGGCTCTCCCAAGGCCGTCAGTAGTTCTAATGGAATGTTGTCTACTCCTGGGGCCTTATTCCGACTCAGGTCTTTCAGTGCTGAAAGATATAGTAAATTTAAATTATCAGTATTTCCAGTTAAGCGTCAGTTCATCATTTTCTCCACACAAGAGACACTGAACGATGATAGCGTGTCACCTTATTGAATCATTAGGTAATAGAATATTTGCTGTAAAGTTTAGTGAATAATATTTACTTTTGTTCTTTATTTATTTATCAGAAAGCACATTGGCGCAAGGCTAGTGGCCGTGACATTCAAAGTTGAGAAGGAAATTGTATTGGTTTTGTGTAACAGAACTGTAATGGATATTATTGTTTCTTTATTTTGAACGTGAAGGTGGTCAAGGTTTGATTATTTAAATATGTTAAGATGTAGAATAAGCTGCAGCCAATCAGATGGACGGCTTCAGGAAAGGGAAGTGGACTAGTCAGTTGAGAGAAGAGGTTCGGCGGACAGGAAACGCGGCCGGCAACGGGCAGAGCGGCAGTGCTGGAGGAGACGCGAAAGCCGACACTTCGGCTGGAGACACCAAAGTGGACAGTTTCCATTGAGAAGCGAAACCGGACAGCCGGTCTCCAGTCAGCTAGGATGTGAAACGACTTAGAAAATTTCGCGTTATGTGGTATCGCGAGGCTAAGTCACTGAGCGGTGAGCAGCTGCGCGCTTGGTGTAAACTCGTAACTTTTCGCGTACATAACTTGTATTTCGCGATGATCGAACTGCGTCAAATGTAAATGCGCTCGAGTTTAACACCCGGGTTCCCGGGTTCGATTCCCGGCGGGGTCACGGATTTTCTCTGCCTCGTGATGGCTGGGTATTGTGTGATGTTCTTAGGTTAGTTAGGTTTAAGTAGTTCTAAGTTCTAGGGGACTGATGACTAAAGATGTTAAGTCCCATAGTCCTCAGAGCCATTTGAACCATTGAGTTTAACAGTAGCTCTAGATACGAGCACTTTCGCTGTTAGTTTGCTTTCTCAATGAACATTATTCTAACCAAATCGTAACTGTGTGGCCTACATCATTTATGTGTCATTAATTTACACTACTGGCCATTAAAACTGCTACACCACGAAGATGACGTGCTACAGACGCGAAATTTAACAGACAGGAAGAAGATGCTGTGATATGCAAACGATTAGCTTTTCAGAGCATTCACACAAGGTTGGCTCCGGTGGCGACACCTACAACGTGCTGACATGAGGAAAGTTTCCAACCGATTTCTCATATACAGATAGCAGTTGACTGGCGTTGCCTGGTGAAACGTTGTTGTGATGCCTCGTGTAAGGAGGAGAAATGCGTACCATCACGTTTCCGACTTTGATAAAGGTCGGATTGTAGCCTATCGCGATTGCGGTTTATCGTATCGCGACATTGCTGCTCGCGTTGGTCGATATCCAATGACTGTTAGCAGAATATGGAGTGCCATTGGTTACACGTCTCGGTCACCTCTTGTTCGCGTTGACTGCACTTTGAACAGTGGACGCTATATTTCAGATGCGTTGCGACCCGTGGCTCTAACCTGCATTCGATCCGTGCGAAACCCTACATTTCAGCAGGATAATGCACGGCCGCGTGTTGCAGGTCCTGTACGGGCCTTTCTGGATACAGAAAATGTTCGACTGATGCCCTGGCCAGCACTTTCTCCAGATCTCTCACCAATTCAAAACGTCTGGTCAATGGTGGCCAAGCAACTGGCCCATCACAATACGCCAGTCACTACTCTTGATGAACTGTGGTATCGTGTTGAAGCTGCATTGGCAGCTGTACCTGCACACGCCATCCAAGCTCTGTTTGACTCGATGCCCAGGCGTATCAAGGCCGTTATTACGGCCAGAGGTGGTTTTTCTGGCTACAGATTTCTCAGGAGCTATGCACCCAAATTGCGTGAAAACGTAATCACATGTCAGTTCTAGTATAATATATTTGTCCAATGAATACCCGTTTATCATCTGCATTTCTTCTTGTTGTAGCAATTTTAAACGTAAGTACTCTACAAAAGGAGTTCAAAGAGTTTTGCACAGTTGTCTCTAATTTTTTTTTATTTTTTGCAGGTGGAAAATGAAATTTTTGGGAACATACTTGGTACATTTATATATATACTGAGCCTACTCAATATAGCCTCCATCAGCTGTGTCTCATCTGGCCCCATTCCTCAGAGAATGAAACCTATGCCCTTCTGAATCTGCTTATTGTATTCATCTCTTGGTCTCCCTCTACGAGTTTTACCCTCCACACAGCCCTCCAATACTAAATTTGTGATCCCTTGATGCCTCATGTCCTACCAACCGATCCCTTCTTCTAGTCAAGTTGTGCCACAAACTCCTCTTCTCCCCAATCCCATTCAGTACCTCCTCATTCGTTATGTGATCTACCCATATAATCTTCAGCATTCTTCTGTAGCACCACATTTCCATAGCCTCTATTCTCTTCCTGTCCAAACCATTTATCGTCCATGCCTCATTTCCATACATGGCTACACTCCATACAAATACTTTCAGAAATGACTTCCTAACACTTAAATCCATACTCGATGTTATCAAATTTCTCTTCTTCAGAAACGCTTTCCTTGCCATTGCCAGTCTACATTTTATATCCTCTCTACTTCGACCATCATCAGTTATTTTGCTCCCCAAATAGCCAAACTCCTTTACTACCTTAAGTGTCTCATTTCCTAATCTAATACCCTCAACATCACCCGACTTAATTCGACTACATTCGATTATCCTCGTTTTGCGTTTCTTGATGTTCATTTTATACCCTCCTTTCAAGACACTGTCCATTCCGTTCAACTGCTCTTCCAAGTCATTTGCTGCCTCTGACAGAATTACAATGTCATCGGCGAACCTCAAAGTTTTTATTTCTTCTCCATGGATTTTAATACCTACTCCGAATTTTTCTTTTGTTTCCTTTATTGCTTGCTCAATATACGTATTGAATAACATTGGGCAGAGGCTACAACCCTGTCTCACTCCCTTCCCAACCACTGCTTCCCTTTCATGCCCCTCGACTCTTATAACTGCCATCTGGTTTCTGTACAAATTGTAAATAGCCTTTCGTTCCGTGTATTTTACCCCTGCCACTTTCAGAATTTGGAAGAGAGTATTCCAGTCAACATTGTCAAAAGCGTTCTCTAAGTCTACAAATGCTAGAAAAGTAGGTTTGCCTTTTCTTAATGTACCTTCTACAATAAGTCGTAGGGTCAGTATTGCCTCACGTGTCCCCATATTTCTACGGAATCCAAACTGATCTTCCCCAAGGTGACAACTGTAAAACTACAGCATTTGTAGGCCGTGAGAATTGTTTTCCGTGTTTTTACGACGCCTTATCGCTCTGGCTCGTGTGTAACCACATCTATCCTATAAAACAGTGGGCATATTAAAAAAAAGAGTATTTGATTTTTCAATTTTCTCCAAAAAAATTTAATTGTGTAATGTTTTCTTGACTTCAAAATCTGTGACAATCTTTCATAATATATCGATAATTAAGAATGTGTATTTGCAATGAAAAAGGGAATTCTGTGTGTGGTATGTAATTAAAAACGAGAAGACGTGCATTTTTCTTCAAAAAATCATGGCTACGTATGAGTTAATTGCCATATATTGATAATTTTCATAATTAAATGATTTGGGTATTCAAATGGAACAAAAAAAGGTGAAGATGATGGCTTTCGAACCACCATATACCCTATCGTTCGGTAATCAATCAGTGACACTACCGATTACGCCTAGTTTACAATGGTAACTGAGTGACTTATATGTATTACGTTGTGTTTGTCAGCAAGCGTCAAAGCTCATTTTTCTCTGTAATGTTGTGAAAAACATAAAGAACAGCCCTGTCGTCCATTTTCGCGGAACATACTGTACCAACAGCAAGACAATCAGAGCACATGTGGTTCTTGCACAGACTGTGACTGTACACGATTTTTGAAATAAAAATTACGTAGCTAAAGTATGATTAAGAAAAACATTGATGGCGGTTAATACATCAGAGTTTCTTAAAGTCTCATTTACAGTGTGATAGTAATAACATATCAGATACATAACTTGAGCCTACTTCCAAGAGCATAACACCACCAGTGTTCCAGAGCTACGGCTACTGACCAATCATCGCGTTTGTGTTTGTTTACATCAGGTTTGCTCTTATAATGGAGTATAGTGCTACTAGCGTTGTGGCAGCAACACAGAGAAAAACACGAAACGATTGTCAATAGTCTTCAAACGAAACCAAAGGCCAGAAAGAAAGCGACACCTGTTCCGGAACTACCCGTACGAGGAATGGAGAGAAGAGAATGCCACTATTTGTCAACTCTCTGGAACTCCAGATGGCCAGCGGTTATTTCCGTAGCAGTACGAAAATTTGTTCACTCCAGAAACTATTCTCTCTTGAAATATCACCGGGTTCTACGACCTTTAACTGAAGTCACAACGCAGTTACCAACTTCAGGTTAGCTGTAGTGGTAACCCGTTAACTACCAGAGAATAATAACTTTTTAGCGAATACGATAACTGCCAGAAAAGTAACGATCTCTGACTGTTATTTCCATAGTCGCTCGAATTCCTTATGGGCAGTATTGATACCCGCCGAAACTAAGTTGACAGAGACAGTGGTTGGTCAAGCGAACACCCGTACATGTGAAATGCTTTTACAGTCGCTCCCGTCAGTCACGGTTCTGACACCGTTTTTGCTGAAAGTAGTGACTGGCGAGAGCACAACAAAGGAGTAGTACACAGTTATGTCAACACATGGCGCGCAGTCTCACAGTTGTCTCCATGGCCTATAGAACGCCATTCAGATGGTCTGTTCTTCGCGGCCAGATTTTTTTTTTTTTTTAATATTGTGTGTAGTGTGGACTGAAGAGATCACCCTTGATGACTTATTCTTCTAGGATGGGATGTAAGAATAAAAGGAAAACACTTTATTTATTACACATTCATTTAGGCTTGGGCACGCAATGGGCCCTTTAGCCTGCTGTCTTTGGTGATGTCTGTCTCCTGTGAAGGGTGAAATGTGTCAAGGCTGTTATGTGTGGCTGCTTCCTCTTGTTATGACAGATTGCCTATGGGGGGTGAAACGTTATTCACTTCGGTACTCTATACTTGTGCCATCTTGCAGGGTTTACCGTTCCTACCTATTCTAATTGTCGAACTTCGTCCCTAAGGGCATCGATCTTGTAAAAAACTCGTACAGCCTTGTCATGGACCTTCTCTTGTATAGTGGTGTCGTGGAGTGCGGATGTCGACATTTCTTGTCCACCATGGAGCTCCTATGATCCATCGTTAGCAAATGTTTTGCAGCGCTTGGAGATTGTTGTAGTTGGAGACGCACGTAGGTCCCCACGAGGTGGAGCCATACAACATTGCGGGTTCCACCGCTGCCTTATACAATTCGAGTTTAGTTTTAGGGTTGAGATCCTTACTCTTCAGGAACGGAATCAATGACCTGGCCATCTTCTCGGCTGCCGTCGTCAATATGCTGCGTAAAGATTAATTTTTTGTCAAGATAGACACCGACATACTTCACTCCCGGCGACCATGGGATAAATTGGTCAGCTATTCGGAGTCTGTCGTTCAGAACTGGTTTCCTCCGTGTGAACAGAACGGCTGCCGTCTTCGTCGGGTTGATCGTTATCTTATTTTGCAGCGCCCAGCGTTCCATTACAGCAAGTTGCCGTTGCATCCTAGCGATTAGCTGGTCCAAGTGTCGTCCAGTTGTCAGAAAGGCCGTATCGTCCGCATAAAAACTCGCCGTAACAAGGGGGATTGTTGGGATGTCGTTTATATATGAGTTGAAAAGCAGAGGCGAAATGACAGAGACCTGCGCAATTCCTGCGGATATCAGTTTCATTTCGGAGTTTTCGTCGTCGACTCCTGTCCTGTAGAAAGCTGTCTTATGAGTCTAATGTAATCGGCCAGATCTCAGATGACGCGAAAGGGTAGTACGAGCATCGGTCAACAGATGGCACGAGACGCTGTTGGCGGTTATTGAAATTACCGCTTGTAGCAGGTGAGCGGTTATTACACCAACTGCTACCTGTCAGTAGTCGTTTATTTCTATCAGTTACGTTACTTTTTGCCACCTGTACAGTGTAAACGGGAGGAGACGAACAGGATAGTCACAGAGCAAGGCCCCTCTGAGGCTTTGCTGGCACGTATCCAGTGATTAGTTTATGTTCTACTTACAGGGGAACCTCCCCATCGCACCACCCTCAGATTTAGTTATAAGTTGGCACAGTGGATATTGGTTAGCGTGAGCAGCTGCGGAACGAGAGGTCTTTGGTTCAAGTCTCCCTTCGAGTGAAAAGTTTAATTTTTTTTTATTTTCAGTCAATTATCAAAGTTCAGGCACTCACACATAATCAATTTCGCTCTCCAAAATTCCAGATGTGCAGATTTGATGGGACATATGCATGATTTGACGGTCTACACACGGAAAATATGAAAACGTAAAAAACATATGCTTTGACAGAGCACAGGGAAAACTATGAAACTGTTGCATTCATTTGTTGCAGTTTATATGAAAAACTCTTATGTTTCCATCACTTTTTTGGGAGTGATTATCACATCCACAAGAAAACCTAAATCGAGCAAGGTAGAAGAATCTTTTTACCCATTCGCTAACTGTACAAGTTACGTGGGTCGACAACATATTCCTGTCATGTGACGCACATGCCGTCACCAGTGTCGTATAGAATATATCAGACGTGTTTTCCTGTGGAGGAATCGGTTGACCTATGATCTTGCGATCAAATGTTTTCGGTTCCCATTGGAGAGGCACGTTCTTTCGTCTACTAATCGCACGGTTTTGCGGTGCGGTCGCAAAACATAGACACTAAACTTATTACAGTGAACAGAGACGTCAATGAACGGACGGACAGATCATAGCTTCAGCGAAAATGAAAAGAGTACATTTTTCATTCGAGGGAAGACTTGAACCAAGGACATCTCGCTCCGTAGCTGCTCACGCTAAACACGGGACCACGGCGCTCCGCAGCTCCCGTTCTCCTTGATGTGGCATACCATGTACATGGACTACTCAGCTTGTATATTTTGCTTATTTTTTTCATAGTTCCACACAACTTCTTCCTGTTTTCTCGATTGATCTGTGTTCAGTTTTTCAAGGCCTATTCACTGTGCCAACTTATAACTAAATCTGAGGCGGTGCGATGGGGAGGTTCCCTTGTTAGTTCAGTGCTGACTGCACTAGTGAATTTGTTTCTCAGTAGAGAGAGGAACATGTTGGTACTTCACTGCGGCGCTGTTAGTATTAAGAAGCTCTCTCATCGACCAGAGGCAAACTTCTGCTTCCTCGTGCTCCCTCTTTTAATTTGCTTTAATTTAGAAATTTTTAGCTCCTTATTACCTTATTTGATACTTAAGGATCCCCTCCCATTTCCCTCTGACAGAATATTTTTATTATTATAGTTTACACCTGATGATGGAACTTAACTGTTCCGAAACCCGTCGTGTTTACACAATTAAAGATTGTGGATTAAGCAACTGTCATGCGGTTTCTTCGTTTTTTCAGAGTGGACTCGCACAGTTGCGGCTGGCCCTGAAGAAGAACTGCTCCGGTAGCTCACACTCAAGAGGAACATCTTACATGTTCTCGCTGCTGTATTCGTACTGCCTTGGACACTGTTCGGATGCAGCCTGGCTGAAGCGAACGTATGAGACAGAACATGCTACGGCACGCACACGCGTCAATTGAGGCACTTGGAATCCTGTTTTCCACCCATACTGTACCTATGGCTGCATGGTACAGCGGGTATTAGACTGCAGTCTCTGTAACAGTGAGTGAACGTCTCTAGCGTGGAAACCTTGCATTTCCGGACATAAGTTCATTAGATCTTTTTGTTACGTACCCTCTCATCTATCAGTCAAATGTCTCAAATAGCTCTGAGCACTATGGGACTTAACATCTG
This sequence comes from Schistocerca gregaria, assembly GCF_023897955.1. NCBI lineage: Eukaryota > Metazoa > Arthropoda > Insecta > Orthoptera > Acrididae > Schistocerca > Schistocerca gregaria. The sequence continues at coordinate 105,667,450 of NC_064930.1, read as the reverse complement.
AGGTCATCAGTCCCCTAGAACTTAGAACTACGTAAACCTAACTAACCTAAGGACATCACACACATCCATGACCGAGGCAGGATTCGAACCTGCGACAGTAGCAGTCGCACGGTTCCGGACTGAAGCGCCTAGAACCGCTCGGCCACACCGGCCGGCCATCGATCAATCCCTGGAGTTTGTATACTTTTGAAAAAATCACTCTGCATATCCATAATACTTGGTAGGGTACCTGAGTGAGCACTTCAGAATAGGCTGTTATTAGTTGCAAAAAAGTGAAACATGACGAATAAAAACTAACATGTATTGGACAGCTGATCGTCTCGTCTTCGCAGATGATCTCCCACTTTTTTAATATTTTTGTTCTGGTTCGCTAGAGACTGTTGTAAAACAAATCGGTGAACTGAAGACACGAAGAGCAAAGGCAGAACTCTACACCTACTCCGAAAAAACTGAATTTATTAGAAACTAGCGCAATTGCAAAATATGTATGGGAGCTAGGTACCGGTGTACGTCCCAAGTCTTCTCTCTGTCCCTCTCCATCTCCGCTCTCCCTTCGTTCATCTCCTTTTGCTCCTCCCCCTATCTCCGTCGACCACCTCACCCCCAACTTCCTGTTTCCGGCCAGAGTGGCCGTGTGGTTCTAGCCGCTACAGTCTGGAGCCGAGCGACCGCTACGGTCGCAGGTTCGAATCCTGCCTCGGGCATGGATGCGTGTGCTGTCCTTAAGTTAGTTAGGTTTAAGTAGTTCTAAGTTCTAGGCGACTGATGACCTCTGAAGTTAAGTCGCATAGTGCTCAGAGCCATTTCAACCAATCCTACTTCCTCTACGTCTTTTATCCCACACTCTCTCCTTCCATCTCATCCTCCCTCATCTTTCTGTGCATATCATCTTTCCCCTTCTTTACATTCATTTCATCCCCCTTCTCTGTCCAACTCCTCTTCCACCCTCTCACTGACCTTATTTATTGTTTTAGCAAACGGAAGCTTCAATGGGAATAGGAGTCAATATGTATGGGTAAATGGGTCGGAATCATTAGTATACGGGGTATGAGAGAGACGTTTCAGCCGATGGATCTGTGAGGATAGTATGTAATGACAGTATTTCGCATGGTTTTAATCTGTGAAAGTTTCGAGGGTGGTCTGATAAGTACTCGGCCTGACCAAGAGATGGCAGTGGTTGCTGAAAAATATCTCTGGATTACATACGATCTATGAAGCATATGTCTCAAGTTTGAAGACGCCACATTGTTTAGTATTTGTTTGTCAGCCGTTTTTAACCTCACTCCATTTGCGAGTTGAACAGGGAAGTGAATGGCTACTAGTGGTGAAAGGTACCCGCTGCCATACACCATGCAGTGGCTGATCGCGTATGTACACTGAGGTGACAATAGTCATGGAATACCTCGTAATATCGTGTCGGACTTCCATTTGCTTGGCATAGTAGAGCAACTCTACGTGGGATGGACTCAACAAGTCCCCTGTATCTGTCCATAATTGCGAAAATGTTGCTGGTTGCTAGGATTCATGTCGGGCTAAATCATTCGCTCGGATTGTCCAGAATGTCTGGTATGGAGCATTGTCATCCACAAATATTCCATAGTTGCTCGGGAACATAAGTCAATGAACTGCAATGTTCTCCAAGTAGCCGAACATTACGATTTCCAGTGGATCATCGGTTCATTTGGACCAGAGGACGCAGTCCATTCCATGCAACCGCAGTCCTTTACATTATGGAGCCAGTACTGGCTTGCATCTACATCTGCATCTACATGGATACTCCGCAAATCACATTTAAGTGCCTGGCAGAGGGTTCATCGAACCACCTTCACAATTCTGTATTATTCCAATGTCGTATAGCACGCGGAAAGAATGAACACCTATATCTTTCCGTACGAGCTCTGATGTTCTTTATTTTATCGTGTTGATCGTTCCTCCCTATGTAGGTCGGTGTGAACAGAATACACTCCTGGAAATGGAAAAAAGAACACATTGACACCGGTGTGTCAGACCCACCATACTTGCTCCGGACACTGCGAGAGGGCTGTACAAACAATGATCACACGCACGGCACAGCGGACACACCAGGAACCGCGGTGTTGGCCGTCGAATGGCGCTAGCTGCGTAGCATTTGTGCACCGCCGCCGTCAGTGTCAGCCAGTTTGCCGTGGCATACGGAGCTCCATCGCAGTCTTTAACACTGGTAGCATGCCGCGACAGCGTGGACGTGAACCGGTGCCAATGATGGTCGTATGCGTGTCTGGCGCCGTGCAGGTGAGCCCCACAATCAGGACTGCATACGACCAAGGCACACAGGGCCAACACCCGGCATCATGGTGTGGGGAGCGATCTTCTACACTGGCCGTACACCTCTGGTGATCGTCGAGGGGACACTGAATAGTGCACGGTACATCCAAACCGTCATCGAACCCATCGTTCTACCATTCCTAGACCGGCAAGGGAACTTGCTGTTCCAACAGGACAATGCACGTCCGCATGTATCCCGTGCCACCCAACGTGCTCTACAAGGTGTAAGTCAATTACCCTGGCCAGCAAGATCTCCGGATCTGTCCCCCATTGAGCATCTTTGGGACTGGATGAAGCGTCGTCTCACGCGGTCTGCACGTCCAGCACGAACGCTGGTCCAACTGAGGCGCCAGGTGGAAATGGCATGGCAAGCCGTTCCACAGGACTACATCCAGCATCTCTACGATCGTCTCCATGGGAGAATAGCAGCCTGCATTGCTGCAAATGGTGGATATACACTGTACTAGTGCCGACATTGTGCATGCTCTGTTGCCTGTGTCTATGTGCCTGTGGTTCTGTCATGTGATCATGTGATGTATCTGACCCCAGGAATGTGTCAATAAAGTTTCCCCTTCCTGGGACAATGAATTTACGGTGTTCTTATTTCAATTTCCAGGAGTGTATTACCGCATTAGGAAGAGAAAGTTGGTGATTGGAATTTCGTGAGAAGATTCTGTCGCAACGAAAAACGCCTGTCTTTTAATTATTTCCAGCCCAAATTCTGCATCATTTCTGTGACACTTTCTCCCATATTTAGCGATAATACAAAACGCGCTGCCTTTCTTTGAAATTTTTCGATGTACTCCGTCAGTGCTATCTCGTAAGGATCCCACACCGTGCAGCAGTATTCTAAAAGAGGACGGACAAGCGTAGCGTAGGCAGTCTCCTTAGTAGGTCTGTTACATTTTGTAAGTTTCCTGCCAATAAAACGTAGTCTTTGGTTACCCTTCCCCACAACATTTTCTACGTTTTCCTTCCAATTTAAGTTGTTCCTTATTGTAATACCTACGTATTTAGTTGAATTTACGGCTTTTAGATTAGACTGATTTATCGTGGAACCGAAGTTTAACGAGTTCCTTTTAGCACTCATGTAGGTGACCTCACACTTTTCGTTTATTAGGGTCAACTGCCACTTTTCGCACCATTCAGATATCTTTTATAAATCGTTTTGCAGTATGTTTTGGTCTTCTGATGACTTCCTTAGTCGATAAACCATATCGTCATCTGCAAACAACCGAAGACAGCTGCTCCGATTGTCTCCCAAATTGTTTATGTAGATCAGGAACAGCAAAGGGCCTATAACACTACCTTGGGGAACGCCTGAAATCACTTCTGCTTTACTCGATGACTTTCCGTCAATTACTGTGGCCTCTCTCACAGGAAATCACAAATCCAGTCACATAACTGAGACGATATTCCATAATCACGCAATTTCACTACGAGCCACTTATGTGGTACAGTGTCAAAAGCCTTCCGGAAATCCAGGAATATGGAATAGATCTGAAGTCCCTTGCCAATAGCACTCAACACCTCATGTGAATAAAGACCTAGTTGTGTTTCACAGGAACGATGTTTTCTAAACCCATGTTGACTGTGTGTCAATAGACCGTTTCCTTCGAAGTAGTTCATAATCTTCGAACACAATATATGTTCTAAAATCTTGTTGCATATCGTCGCTAACGGTATGGGTCTGTAATTTAGTGGATTGCTCCTACTACCTTTCTTGCACAAAGCCTTGTTGACAACTTCGGCCGATGGCTTCGAAGTCTCGAACCCTGCCATCGGGACTTGTCTGACCGGGGCACGGCTTTCCTGCCGTCTATGTGGTCAGGACCCCAGGAGAGGCTCTGAAGGCGATGTCGTGCCGTTAGCAAAGGCACTCGGGTCAGTTGTCTGCTGCCGCAGCCTATTTCATCATACCGTCGTACGTCCACATTGAGCTGCCGTTATCTGGCGCAGTGTTACTTGTCTGTGAGCACTGACAACTCTACGCAAACGCCTCTGCTCTCGGTGGTCAAGTGAAGGCCATCGGCCATTGCGTTGTCCGCGATGAGAGGTAACGCCGGAAATTTGGTATTCTCGACACACTTTTTGGTACGGCCTATGTCTATTTTAGAACATGTTTTTTGCTCGCGTATCATGTCATTTCTGGAAATCCACAATCTACTCCGTAGGAATCAACATGGATTCGGGAAACAGCGATCGTGTGAGACCCAACTCGCTTTATTTTTTCGTGAGACCCAGAAAATATTAGATACAGGCTCTCAGGTAGATGCCATTTTCCTTGACTTCCGGAAGGTGTTCGATACACTTCCGCACTGTGGAGCAGTATTCAAGCAGTGGGCGAACAAGCGTACTGTAACCTGCTTCCTTTGTTTTCGGACTGCATCTCCTTAGGATTCTTCCAATGAATCTCAGTCTGGCATCTGCTTTACCGACGATCAACTTTATATGATCATTCCATTTTAAATCACTCCTAATGCCTACTCCCAGATAATTTATGGAATTAACTGCTTCCAGTTGCTGGCCTGCTATTTTGTAGCTAAATGATAAAGAATGTACACTCCTGGAAATGGAAAAAAGAACACATTGACACCGGTGTGTTAGACCCACCATACTTGCTCCGGACACTGCGAGAGGGCTGTACAAGCAATGATCACACGCACGGCACAGTGGACACACCAGGAACCACGGTGTTGGCCGTCGAATGGCGCTAGCTGCGCAGCATTTGTGCACCGCCGCCGTCAGTGTCAGCCAGTTTGCCGTGGCATACGGAGCTCCATCGCAGTCTTTAACAATAGTAGCATGCCGCGACAGCGTGGACGTGAACCGTATGTGCAGCTGACGGACTTTGAGCGAGGGCGTATAGTGGGCATGCGGGAGGCCGGCTGGACGTACCGCCGAATTGCTCAATACGTGGGGCGTGAGGTCTCCACAGTACATCGATGTTGTCGCCAGTGGTCGGCGGAAGGTGCATGTGCCCGTCGACCCGGGACCGGACCACAGCGACGCACGGATGCACGCCAAGACCGTAGGATCCTACGCAGTGCCGTAGGGGACCGCACCGCCACTTCCCAGCAAATTAGGGACACTGTTGCTCCTGGGGTATCGGCGAGGACCATTCGCAACCGTCTCCATGAAGCTGGGCTACGGTCCCGCACACCGTTAGGCCGTCTTCCGCTCGCGCCCCAACATCGTGCAGCCCGCCTCCAGTGGTGTCGCAACAGGCGTGAATGGAGGGACGAATGGAGACGTGTCGTCTTCAGCGATGAGAGTCGCTTCTGCCCTGGTGCCAATGATGGTCGTATGCGTGTTTGGCGCCGTGTAGGTGCGCGCCACAATCAGGACTGCATACGACCGAGGCACACAGGGCCAACACCCGGCATCATGGTGTGGGGAGCGATCTCCTACACTGGCCGTACACCTCTGGTGATCGTCGAGGGGACACTGAATAGTGCACGGTACATCCAAACCGTCATCGAACCCATCGTTCTACCATCCCTTGACCGGCAAGGGAACTTGCTGTTCCAACAAGACAATGCACGTCCGCATGTATCCCGTGCCACCCAACGTGCTCTAGAAGGTGTAAGTCAACTACCCTGGCCAGCAAGATCTCCGGATCTGTCCCCCTTTGAGCATGTTTGGGACTGGATGAAGCGTCGTCACACGCGGACTGCACGTCCAGCAGGAACGCTGGTCCAACTGAGGCGCCAGGTGGAAATGGCATGGCAAGCCGTTCCACAGGACTACATCCAGCATCTCTACGACCGTCTCCATGGGAGAATAGCAGCCTGCATTGCTGCGAAAGGTGGATATACATTGTACTAGTGCCTACATTGTGCATGCTCTGTTGCCTGTGTCTATGTGCCTGTGGTTCTGTCAGTGTGATCATGTGATGTATCTGACCCCAGGAATGTGTCAATGAAGTTTCCCCTTCCTGGGACAATGAATTTACGGTGTTCTTATTTCAATTTCCAGGAGTGTATCTTTCTATGTATTCGCAGCACATTACACTTGTCTACATTGAGATTCAATTGCCATTCCCTGCAACATGCGTCAATTCGCTGCAAATCCTCCTGCAGTTCAGTACAATTTTCCATTGTTACAACCTCTCGATATGCCACAGCATCATCCGCAAAAAGCCTCCGTCTCATCCACCAGGTCATTCATGTATATTGTGAATAGCAACACTCCGCTGTGGCAGACCTGAAATCACCCTTACTTTGGATGACTTCTCTCCATTGAGAATGACATGCCGCGTCCTGTAACAATGTGATTGAATAAGTAGTCTCTAGCATGGAAACCATGCATTTCCAGACATAAATTCATTACACCTTATTTGTTCCATTTCCTCTCATCGATCAATCCGTAGAGTTTGTACAGTTTCACACGAATCACCTGAGTGCAAATGACTGCTCCACCAATGCACTGCCCTTCTTCAGTGCCTCGTGTACACTATAGTAGCGGCGTCCGTACACGGGTGTCTCGCTGTCCCTTAGCTGTAGACGTAAGTGCAGGTGGGTGGGAAGGGGGACGCGTCAGGTGGTCAGACTCACCTGGAGGCGGCGCCATTGCCGAAGCGGCTCCTGGCGCGCGTGCTGCTCTCGGGCGCGGCCTCTGTGGTCGTGGTCGTGGTCGTCGAGGCGGGGGTGGCGCCGCCCCCGCCCCCGCGGAACCTGCCCCCGGGCTTGGGGCGCAGGCGCCGCCTGCCGCCGGCCGGCGCCGGAGCCTCCGTCGTCGTCGTGGTCGTGGTCGTCGGGGCCGGAGTCGTGGTCGTGGTCGTCGTGGTGGTCGTGGTCGTGGTGGTGGTGCTCGGCGACGTGGGGGCCGGCGCGGGCTCCTCCTCCGTGGTCGTCAGGATCTGCGGGCGACAGTCGTTGCGTCAGAACCGTCTACTGAGGTAGCTTCTCTACATCTGAATAGGGCTGTGGCTGTATTCCACACTAACTGCGAGTGAAATATAAGACACCAACCCTCCAGGACCGATCATAGTGGTACCGCGTAACACCACCTGTGTAAAGCACCCTGGCAGATTAAAAACTGTGTGCCGGACCGAGCCTCGAACCCGGGACCTTTGCCTTTCGCGGGCAAGTGCTCTACCAACTGAGCTACCCAAGCACGACCCACGCCCCGACCTCACAGCTTTACATCTGCTACCTCGTCTCCTGCCTTCCAAACTTAACACAGGCTCTCCTGCAAACCTTGCAGAACTAGCACTCCTGAAAGAAAGGATACTGCGGAGAAATGGCTTAGCCCCAGCCTGGGGGATGTTTCCAGAATGAGATTTTCACTCTGCAGCCTAGTGTGTGCTGATATGAAGCCTCCTGGCAGATCAAAACTGTGTGCCCGACCGAGACTCGAACTCGGGACCCTTGCCTTTCGCGGGAAAGTGCTCTACCAACTGAGCTCTACCAACACTCTGCTGCAGAGTGAAAATCTCATTCTCGAAACCACTGTCTACTTTACCAAATCGCCAAAAAGTTGTGTGTTTTAAGAAGTTATTTTATTTATACAACCAGTTCCGGTATCTCAATATGCCATCTTCAGGCCCCTAAAGATACCACAATGCAGCAGGGACAACAAAATAATTTACTTACAAAAAAACCTGTATAGCTCTCATACGAACTGCGACACCCCTTACTTTTACAGTTCTGTGTTGATCTGTTAAGCGCTCTATAGCGTTGAATATTCAGTTGGTGTGCTGAATGAAATTACTTACAAAACTGCTATACTGCTCTTTTCAGTTTAGGTGACATTTGTGAAACACCCTGTCATGTTTATAGCGCTGTGCTGACTTTTAAAATGTTAGGTTTAAGTAGTTCTAAGTTCTAGGGGACTGATGACCTCAGCAGTTAAGTACCATAGTACTCAGTGCCATTTGAACCATTTTTTTGAATTAGATTACTTTTACAAAGCACCCTGTATTGCTATCAGTAGTTTAGGTGTGAATTGTGAAACATCCTGTACTGTTTACAACTATGGGTTGCCCTTCTAAGTAGTCTGTAGTGTTGGTTACGCAGTTGGGGCACTGACTGAAATTACGTAAGAAACACCAGTACAACAGTTTTATTTTTAATTGAGATTTGTGAAACGCCCTGACAAATTTACTGGGCTCTGTTGGTTTCGGAACACCTTGTATTGTCCACAATGCAGTAGGTACAGTGAATTAAATTACTTACAAAAAACCCAGTTTTGCTCTCATACGTTATGGTGTAAATTGTGACTCACGCTCTACAGTTTATATTTCAATGTCGACTTGTTAACCACACTGTAGCGCTGTTTATACATTTGGTGCACTGAATGATATTACTTACAAATAGCTTGTATCGCACAGCCCTGCACTGTCCACTCTTTGGTAGGTACAGTGAATTACATTACTTACAAAAATCCCTGCACTGCTCTCTCAAATTTAGGTGTGAACTGTGAGACACGGTGTACTATTTGCAATTCTACATTGACTTGCTAAGCACCCTGTAGCATTCGATATACAGGTAGTGAATGATATTACTTAAGAAACAACCTGTACTGCACTTCATGTTTTAGGTGAGACGTATAAAACGCCCCGTTCTGTCCACTATGCAGTAGGTGCAGTAAATTAAGCTACTTACAAAACGCATTGTATTGCTCTCATAAGTTTAGGTGTGAATTTGGAATAGCCTGTACTGTTTATAAAGTTGTGTTGACTTGTTAAGAAACCTATACAGTTAGTTATTCAGTTGGTGGACTGAATGAATTTGCTTACAACAAACCCAGTATTGCATACTTAAACCAGATGGAACTTGTGACACATCCTGTACTTTTTAAAAGCTCTGCACTGACTTGTCAATCGCCCTGTTCTGCCCACTATGCAACACGAGAAGTGAAATAAATTACCAGAAAACCCCCTGTATTCCTCTCATAATTTTAGGTATGAATTGTGACACATCAACTGCTGTTTACAACAGTGTGTCGCATTTCTCACCACTATGTATTGTTGATTATTGAGTCAGTGCACTGAATGAAATTACTTACAAAACACCATATGTTGTGGTTTGTTATGTGGGGCTTGTGAAACACCCCGAAATGTTTACTACTTTGAGTTGAGTTGTGTAAAGCTCTGAACTGTTCACTGAGGAGTACATACAGAGTATTAAATTACTTAGAAAACATGCTGTATTGCTATCATAAGTTTAGGTGTGAATTGCGACAGACCCAGTACAGTTTCCAGTTCTGTGTTGACCTCTTAAGAACTCTATAGTATTGAGTATACAGTTGAGACACTGAATGATACACTCTGTGCTGTACTTTTAAGTTAGGTGAGATGAATGAAACTCCATGTATCGTTTACCACTGAGAATTGACTTGTGAAACATCCTGTATCCTATACAATTAGGCACATACAGTGAATTAAATTACTTACAAAACAGCCTGTATTGCCATCATGAGATTAGGTGTAAATTGCGACACACCCTGTATAGTTTACAGTTCTGATTTGACCTGTTAAGAACTCTATAGTATTGAGTATACAGGTGAGACACTGAATAATATTAGTTATATTAGTTACAAAACACCCTGTCCTTTACTTTTAAGTTTAGGTGAGATGTATGAAACACCCTGTATCGTTTACCTCTGCGGTTTGACTTGTGAAACATTCTGTGTCCTATACAATTGGGTACATACAGTCAATTAAATTACTTATAAAACACCCTGTATTGCTGTGATAAGATTACGTGTGAATTGTGACACACCCTGTACTATTTACAGATCTGTGTGGACCTGTTATGCACTTCATAGCTGTGAGTATACAATTGGTGCATTGAATGGTAATACTTACAAAACAGCCTTGAGATGTATCAAACACCCTGTATCGTTTACCACCGCATATTGACTTGTGAAACGTCCTGTACTGCATATAATGCTGTACGAATGGTGATTTAAGTTACTTGCAAAACAACCTGTATTGCTATGATAAGTTTAGATGTAATATGTGACACAGCCTGTACTGTTTACTGTTCTGTGTTGACCTGTTAAGAAGTCTATCGTCTTGAGTATACAGTTGAGACTCTGAATGATATAAGTTACAAAACACCCTGTACTGTACTTTTAAGTGTAGGTGAGATGTATGAAACATCCTGTATTGTTTACCTCTGCGTATTGACTTGTAAACATTCTGTATCCTATACAAGTGGGTACATGCAGTGAACTAAATAACTTATAAAACATGCTGTATTGCTGTGATAACTTTAGGTGTAAATTGTGACACACCCTGTACCATTTACAGACCTGTGTGGACCTGCTATGCACTTGATAGCTTAGAGTACACAATTCGTCCAATGAAAGTTAGTACTTACAAAACACTCTGTATTTTTTACCACTGCGGCTTGACTTGTGAAACGTCATGTATTGCATACAATACAGTACGAATGGTGAATTAAGTTACTTACAAAACACCCTGTATTGCTAAGAAAAGTTTAGATGTAAATTGCAACACACCCTCTAAAGTTTACAGTTCTGTGTCGACCTGTTAAGAACTCTATAGTATTTACAGGTGAGACAGCGAATAATATTAGTTACAAAACACCCTGTCCTTTAGTTTTAAGTTTAGGTGAGATGTATTAAACTCCCTGTATTGTTTACCTCTGCGTATTGACTTGTGAAACATCCTGTATCCTATACAATTGGGTACATACAGTGAATTAAATTACTTACAAAACACCCTGTATTTATATCATAAGTTTAGGTGTAAATTGTGCACCCCCTGTACTGTTTACTGCTCTGTGGTGCGTCTGTTACGAAATCTGTAGTGTTGACTATACATTTGGTGCATTGGAATATGTTACTTACAAAGCAGGCTGTATTTCGCTTTTATGTTTAGGAGAGACTTGTGAAACGCCCTGTGAGGTCTACAGCTCCGTGTCGACTTGTGAAACGCCCTGTGTTGCGCTGCAGGCACACCGAATGAAACCCTCTGCGTCGTGGTCATTGAGTTAGTTTGTGGCTAGTGCACGCACCTCGTCGACACCGGCCAGATATAAGTTACTTACAAGACACCCTGTATTCCTATGATAAGTTTAGGTGTAAATTGTGACACCCCCTGTACTGTTTACAGCTCTGTGGTGCGTCTGTTACGAAATCTGTGGTGTTGATTATACATTTAGTGCATTGGAATATGTTATGTACAGAACACTCTGTATTTCGCTTTTATGTTTAGGAGAGACTTGTGAAACGCCCTGTGAGGTCTACAGCTCCGTGTCGACTTGTGAAATGCCCTGTATTGGGCAGCAGGCACACAGAATGAAACCCTCTGCGTCGTGGCCATCGAGTTCGTTTGTGGCTAGTGCACGCACCTCGTCGACGCCGGCCAGATAGAAGTTACTTACAAAACACCCTGTACTGCCATCATGAGTTTAGGTGTAAATTGTGACACCCCCTGTACTGTTTACAGCCCTGTGGTGCGTCTGTTACGAAATCTGTAGTGTTGATTATACATTTGGTGTATTGGAATATGTTACTTACAAAGCAGTCTGTATTTCGCTTTGTATGTTTAGGAGAGACTTGTGAAACGCCCTGTGAGGTTTGCAGCTCCGTATCAACTTGTGAAACACCCTGTGAAGTTTACAGCTCCGAATCAACTTGTGAAACGCCCTGTATTGTTTACAATGCACTACGAATGGTGAATTAAGTTACTTACAAAACACCCTGTATCCCTATGATATATTTCGGTGTAAATTGTGACACCCCCTGTACTGTTTACAACTCTGTGTTGACCTGTTACGAAATCTGTAGTGTTGATTATACATTTGGTGCATTGGAATATGTTATGTACAGAACACTCTGTATTTCGCTTTTATGTTTAGGAGAGACTTGTGAAACGCCCTGTGAGGTCTACAGCTCCGTGTCGACTTGTGAAACGCCCTGTATTGCGCTGCAGGCACACCGAATGAAACCCTCTGCGTCGTGGTCATCGAGTTTGTGGCTAGCACACGCACCTCGTCGACGCCGGCCAGATATAAGTTACTTATAAAACACCCAGTACTGCCATCATTAGTTTAGGTGTAAATTGTGACCCCCTGTACTGTTTACAGCTCAGTGGTGCGTCTGTTACAAAATCTGTAGTGTTGATTATACATTTGGTGCATTGGAATATGTTATGTACAGAACACTCTGTATTTCGCTTTTATGTTTAGGAGAGACTTGTGAAACGCCCTGTGAGGTCTACTGCTCCGTGTCGACTTGTGAAACGCCCTGTGTTGCGCTGCAGGCACACCGAATGAAACCCTCTGCGTCGTGGTCATCGAGTTCGTTTGTGGCTAGTGCACGCACCTCGTCGACGCCGGCCAGATATAAGTTACTTACAAAACACCCTGTACTGCCATCATGAGTTTAGGTGTAAATTGTGAAACCCCCTGTACTGTTTACAGCTCTGTGGTGCGTCTGTTACGAAATCTGTAGTGTTGACTATACATTTATTGCATTGGAATATGTTATGTACAGAGCACTCTGTATTTCGCTTTGTATGTTTAGGAGAGACTTGTGAAACGCCCTGCGAGGTCTACAGCTCCGTGTCAACTTGTGAAACGCCCTGTATTGGGCAGCAGGCACACCGAATGAAACCCTCTGCGTCGTGGTCATCGAGTTCGTTTGTGGCTAGTGCACGCACCTCGTCGACACCGGCCAGATATAAGTTACTTACAAGACACCCTGTATTCCTATGATAAGTTTAGGTGTAAATTGTGACACCCCCTGTACTGTTTACAGCTCTGTGGTGCGTCTGTTACGAAATCTGTAGTGTTGACTATACATTTGGTGCATTGGAATATGTTACTTACAAAGCAGTCAGTATTTCGCTTTTATGTTTAGGAGTGACTTGTGAAACGACCTGTGAGGTTTACAGCTCCGTATCAACTTGTGAAACGCCCTGTATTGGGCAGCAGGCACACCGAATGAAACCCTCTGCGTCGTGGTCATCGAGTTCGTTTGTGGCTAGTGCACGCACCTCGCCGACGGCGGCCAGATATAAGTTACTTACAAAACACCCTGTACTGCCATCATGAGTTTAGGTGTAAATTGTGAAACCCCCTGTACTGTTTACAGCTCTGTGGTGCGTCTGTTACGAAATCTGTAGTGTTGACTATACATTTATTGCATTGGAATATGTTATGTACAGAGCACTCTGTATTTCGCTTTGTATGTTTAGGAGAGACTTGTGAAACGCCCTGTGAGGTCTACAGCTCCGTGTCAACTTGTGAAACGCCCTGTATTGGGCAGCAGGCACACCGAATGAAACCCTCTGCGTCGTGGTCATCGAGTTCGTTTGTGGCTAGTGCACGCACCTCGTCGACACCGGCCAGATATAAGTTACTTACAAGACACCCTGTATTCCTATGATAAGTTTAGGTGTAAATTGTGACACCCCCTGTACTGTTTACAGCTCTGTGGTGCGTCTGTTACGAAATCTGTAGTGTTGACTATACATTTGGTGCATTGGAATATGTTACTTACAAAGCAGTCTGTATTTCGCTTTTATGTTTAGGAGTGACTTGTGAAACGACCTGTGAGGTTTACAGCTCCGTATCAACTTGTGAAACGCCCTGTATTGGGCAGCAGGCACACCGAATGAAACCCTCTGCGTCGTGGTCATCGAGTTCGTTTGTGGCTAGTGCACGCACCTCGTCGACGCCGGCCAGATATAAGTTACTTACAAAACACCCTGTACTGCCATCATGAGTTTAGGTGTAAATTGTGAAACCCCCTGTACTGTTTACAGCTCTGTGGTGCGTCTGTTACGAAATCTGTAGTGTTGACTATACATTTATTGCATTGGAATATGTTATGTACAGAGCACTCTGTATTTCGCTTTGTATGCTTAGGAGAGACTTGTGAAACGCCCTGTGAGGTCTACAGCTCCGTGTCAACTTGTGAAACGCCCTGTATTGGGCAGCAGGCACACCGAATGAAACCCTCTGCGTCGTGGTCATCGAGTTCGTTTGTGGCTAGTGCACGCACCTCGTCGACGCCGGCCAGATATAAGTTACTTACAAAACACCCTGTACTGCCATCATGAGTTTAGGTGTAAATTGTGAAACCCCCTGTACTGTTTACAGCTCTGTGGTGCGTCTGTTACGAAATCTGTAGTGTTGACTATACATTTATTGCATTGGAATATGTTATGTACAGAGCACTCTGTATTTCGCTTTGTATGTTTAGGAGAGACTTGTGAAACGCCCTGTGAGGTCTACAGCTCCGTGTCAACTTGTGAAACGCCCTGTATTGGGCAGCAGGCACACCGAATGAAACCCTCTGCGTCGTGGTCATCGAGTTCGTTTGTGGCTAGTGCACGCACCTCGTCGACGCCGGCCAGATATAAGTTACTTACAAAACACCCTGTACTGCCATCATGAGTTTAGGTGTAAATTGTGAAACCCCCTGTACTGTTTACAGCTCTGTGGTGCGTCTGTTACGAAATCTGTAGTGTTGACTATACATTTATTGCATTGGAATATGTTATGTACAGAGCACTCTGTATTTCGCTTTGTATGTTTAGGAGAGACTTGTGAAACGCCCTGTGAGGTCTACAGCTCCGTGTCAACTTGTGAAACGCCCTGTATTGGGCAGCAGGCACACCGAATGAAACCCTCTGCGTCGTGGTCATCGAGTTCGTTTGTGGCTAGTGCACGCACCTCGTCGACACCGGCCAGATATAAGTTACTTACAAGACACCCTGTATTCCTATGATAAGTTTAGGTGTAAATTGTGACACCCCCTGTACTGTTTACAGCTCTGTGGTGCGTCTGTTACGAAATCTGTAGTGTTGACTATACATTTGGTGCATTGGAATATGTTACTTACAAAGCAGTCTGTATTTCGCTTTTATGTTTAGGAGTGACTTGTGAAACGACCTGTGAGGTTTACAGCTCCGTATCAACTTGTGAAACGCCCTGTATTGGGCAGCAGGCACACCGAATGAAACCCTCTGCGTCGTGGTCATCGAGTTCGTTTGTGGCTAGTGCACGCACCTCGTCGACGCCGGCCAGATATAAGTTACTTACAAAACACCCTGTACTGCCATCATGAGTTTAGGTGTAAATTGTGAAACCCCCTGTACTGTTTACAGCTCTGTGGTGCGTCTGTTACGAAATCTGTAGTGTTGACTATACATTTATTGCATTGGAATATGTTATGTACAGAGCACTCTGTATTTCGCTTTGTATGTTTAGGAGAGACTTGTGAAACGCCCTGTGAGGTCTACAGCTCCGTGTCAACTTGTGAAACGCCCTGTATTGGGCAGCAGGCACACCGAATGAAACCCTCTGCGTCGTGGTCATCGAGTTCGTTTGTGGCTAGTGCACGCACCTCGTCGACACCGGCCAGATATAAGTTACTTACAAAACACCCTGTATTTATATCATAAGTTTAGGTGTAAATTGTGACACCCCCTGTACTGTTTACAGCTCTGTGGTGCGTCTGTTACGAAATCTGTAGTGTTGACTATACATTTGGTGCATTGGAATATGTTACTTACAAAGCAGTCTGTATTTCGCTTTTATGTTTAGGAGTGACTTGTGAAACGACCTGTGAGGTTTACAGCTCCGTATCAACTTGTGAAACGCCCTGTATTGGGCAGCAGGCACACCGAATGAAACCCTCTGCGTCGTGGTCATCGAGTTCGTTTGTGGCTAGTGCACGCACCTCGTCGACGCCGGCCAGATATAAGTTACTTACAAAACACCCTGTACTGCCATCATTAGTTTAGGTGTAAATTGTGACCCCCTGTACTGTTTACAGCTCAGTGGTGCGTCTGTTACGAAATCTGTAGTGTTGATTATACATTTGGTGCATTGGAATATGTTATGTACAGAACACTCTGTATTTCGCTTTTATGTTTAGGAGAGACTTGTGAAACGCCCTGTGAGGTCTACAGCTCCGTGTCAACTTGTGAAACGCCCTGTATTGGGCAGCAGGCACACCGAATGAAACCCTCTGCGTCGTGGTCATCGAGTTCGTTTGTGGCTAGTGCATGCACCTCGTCGACACCGGCCAGATATAAGTTACTTACAAGACACCCTGTATTCCTATGATAAGTTTAGGTGTAAATTGTGACACCCCCTGTACTGTTTACAGCTCTGTGGTGCGTCTGTTACGAAATCTGTAGTGTTGACTATACATTTGGTGCATTGGAATATGTTACTTACAAAGCAGTCTGTATTTCGCTTTTATGTTTAGGAGTGACTTGTGAAACGACCTGTGAGGTTTACAGCTCCGTATCAACTTGTGAAACGCCCTGTATTGGGCAGCAGGCACACCGAATGAAACCCTCTGCGTCGTGGTCATCGAGTTCGTTTGTGGCTAGTGCACGCACCTCGTCGACGCCGGCCAGATATAAGTTACTTACAAAACACCCTGTACTGCCATCATTAGTTTAGGTGTAAATTGTGACCCCCTGTACTGTTTACAGCTCAGTGGTGCGTCTGTTACGAAATCTGTAGTGTTGATTATACATTTGGTGCATTGGAATATGTTATGTACAGAACACTCTGTATTTCGCTTTTATGTTTAGGAGAGACTTGTGAAACGCCCTGTGAGGTCTACAGCTCCGTGTCAACTTGTGAAACGCCCTGTATTGGGCAGCAGGCACACCGAATGAAACCCTCTGCGTCGTGGTCATCGAGTTCGTTTGTGGCTAGTGCATGCACCTCGTCGACACCGGCCAGATATAAGTTACTTACAAGACACCCTGTATTCCTATGATAAGTTTAGGTGTAAATTGTGACACCCCCTGTACTGTTTACAGCTCTGTGGTGCGTCTGTTACGAAATCTGTAGTGTTGACTATACATTTGGTGCATTGGAATATGTTACTTACAAAGCAGTCTGTATTTCGCTTTTATGTTTAGGAGTGACTTGTGAAACGACCTGTGAGGTTTACAGCTCCGTATCAACTTGTGAAACGCCCTGTATTGGGCAGCAGGCACACCGAATGAAACCCTCTGCGTCGTGGTCATCGAGTTCGTTTGTGGCTAGTGCACGCACCTCGTCGACGCCGGCCAGATATAAGTTACTTACAAAACACCCTGTACTGCCATCATTAGTTTAGGTGTAAATTGTGACCCCCTGTACTGTTTACAGCTCAGTGGTGCGTCTGTTACGAAATCTGTAGTGTTGATTATACATTTGGTGCATTGGAATATGTTATGTACAGAACACTCTGTATTTCGCTTTTATGTTTAGGAGAGACTTGTGAAACGCCCTGTGAGGTCTACAGCTCCGTGTCAACTTGTGAAACGCCCTGTATTGGGCAGCAGGCACACCGAATGAAACCCTCTGCGTCGTGGTCATCGAGTTCGTTTGTGGCTAGTGCATGCACCTCGTCGACACCGGCCAGATATAAGTTACTTACAAGACACCCTGTATTCCTATGATAAGTTTAGGTGTAAATTGTGACACCCCCTGTACTGTTTACAGCTCTGTGGTGCGTCTGTTACGAAATCTGTAGTGTTGACTATACATTTGGTGCATTGGAATATGTTACTTACAAAGCAGTCTGTATTTCGCTTTTATGTTTAGGAGTGACTTGTGAAACGACCTGTGAGGTTTACAGCTCCGTATCAACTTGTGAAACGCCCTGTATTGGGCAGCAGGCACACCGAATGAAACCCTCTGCGTCGTGGTCATCGAGTTCGTTTGTGGCTAGTGCACGCACCTCGTCGACGCCGGCCAGATATAAGTTACTTACAAAACACCCTGTACTGCCATCATTAGTTTAGGTGTAAATTGTGACCCCCTGTACTGTTTACAGCTCAGTGGTGCGTCTGTTACGAAATCTGTAGTGTTGATTATACATTTGGTGCATTGGAATATGTTATGTACAGAACACTCTGTATTTCGCTTTTATGTTTAGGAGAGACTTGTGAAACGCCCTGTGAGGTCTACAGCTCCGTGTCAACTTGTGAAACGCCCTGTATTGGGCAGCAGGCACACCGAATGAAACCCTCTGCGTCGTGGTCATCGAGTTCGTTTGTGGCTAGTGCATGCACCTCGTCGACACCGGCCAGATATAAGTTACTTACAAGACACCCTGTATTCCTATGATAAGTTTAGGTGTAAATTGTGACACCCCCTGTACTGTTTACAGCTCTGTGGTGCGTCTGTTACGAAATCTGTAGTGTTGACTATACATTTGGTGCATTGGAATATGTTACTTACAAAGCAGTCTGTATTTCGCTTTTATGTTTAGGAGTGACTTGTGAAACGACCTGTGAGGTTTACAGCTCCGTATCAACTTGTGAAACGCCCTGTATTGGGCAGCAGGCACACCGAATGAAACCCTCTACGTCGTGGTCATCGAGTTCGTTTGTGGCTAGTGCACGCACCTCGTCGACGCCGGCCAGATATAAGTTACTTACAAAACACCCTGTACTGCCATCATGAGTTTAGGTGTAAATTGTGAAACCCCCTGTACTGTTTACAGCTCTGTGGTGCGTCTGTTACGAAATCTGTAGTGTTGACTATACATTTATTGCATTGGAATATGTTATGTACAGAGCACTCTGTATTTCGCTTTGTATGTTTAGGAGAGACTTGTGAAACGCCCTGTGAGGTCTACAGCTCCGTGTCAACTTGTGAAACGCCCTGTATTGGGCAGCAGGCACACCGAATGAAACCCTCTGCGCCGTGGTCATGGAGCTGAGCCGTGGCTAGCGCACGCACCTCGTCGACGCCGGGCAGGTAGCCGTCGGTGGCGCCGGCCAGCTCGTCCTCCAGGTCGTCCAGGACCGAGTTGTCGCGCACGCCCTCGGCCTGGCGCAGCACGGCGTACAGCTGCAGCGCCGCCTGGTCGCCCGCCGCCGCCGTCAGCCCGGCCGCCTCCTGCTCCGTCGTGGCGTCGGTGGGCGGCGCCGCCGTCGACGCCGTGTTCCAGCCGCCGGTCGCCGCCGCCCAGCCCTCCGTGGTGGCCCGCCGCTCCTGGAACGCCTCCGCGCTGCCCGGCTCCTCCGCCCCCGCCTCCTCCTCCTCCTCCTCCTCCTCCGGCGCTGGCCGCGGGCGCCCGCCTCGCGACACCGCGAAGCTGTCCCTCCTGCAATGCGTCGCCGTGCCCAAGTCACTTCCAGCACTGTTGTCTGGTCACAGATACACCTACTCACTAAAACCGGACAAGTTGGTCCTCTGCTCTGACAGATCCCTACCTATCTACCAGAGCTATCCACAAAGTACATTGTTGTTGTGGTGGTCTTCAGTCCTGAGACTGGTTTGGTGCTGCTCTCCGTGCTACTCTGTCCAGTGCAAGCTTCTTCATCTCCCAGTACCTACTGCAACTTACATCCTTCTGAATCTGCTTAGTGTAGCCATCATGTCTTGGTCTCCCTCTAAGATTTTTACCCTCCACGCTGCCCTCCAATACTAAACTGGTGTTGCCTTGATACCTCAGAACATGTCCTACCAACCAGTCCCTTCTTCTAGTCAAGTTGTGCCACAAACTCCTCTTCCCCCCAATTCTATTCAATACCTCCTCATTAGTTATTTCATCTACCCATCTAATCTTCAGCATTCTTCTGTAGCACTACATTTGGAAAGCTTCTATTCTCTTCCCGTCCAAACTATTTATCATCCATGTTTCACTTGCATACATGGCTACACTCCATACAAATACATTCAGAAACGACTTCCTGACACTTAAATCTATACTCGATGTTAACAAATTTCTCTTCTCCAGGAAGCATTTCCTTGCCATTGCCAGTCTACATTTTATATCCTCTCTACTTCGACCATCATCGGTTATTTTGCTCCCCAAATAGCAAAACTCCTTTACTACTTTAAGTGTCTCATTTCCTAATCTAATTCCCTCAGCATCACCCGACTTAATTAGACTACATTCCATTATCCTCGTTTTGCTTTTGTTAATGTTCATCTTATATCCTCCTTTCAAGATACTGTCCATTCCGTTCAACTGCTCTTCCAAGTCCTTCGCTGTCTCTGACAGAATTAGAATCTCATCGGCGAACCTAAAAGTTTTTATTTCTCCTCCATGAATTTTAATACATACTCCGTATGGTTCTTTTGTTTCCTTTACTGCTTGCTCGGTATACAGATTGAATAACATCGGGGAGAGGCTACAACCCTGTCTCACTCCCTTCCCAACCACTGCTTCATGCCCCTCGACTCTTATAACTGCCATCTGGTTCCTGTACAAATTGTAAATAGCCTTACGCTCCCTGTATTTTACCCCTGCCACCTTCAGAATTTGAAAGACAGTATTCCAGTTAACATTATCAAAAGGTTTGTCTAAGTCTACAAATGCTAAAAACGTAGCTTTGCCTTTTCTTAATCTTTCTTCTAAGATAAGTCTGAGAAGACAGATGAGTTCAAGTGAAAATGATGTAATTATTGAATCATGTCAACGATAAAGCAGTCATAACACTTAATCGACCTAACCCATTAAATGCTCTTAATTTATATGTCATACGAAAAATATTTCCAACTATGAAACATTGAGAGAAAGAGAAGAGCTCAGTGATAATGAAAGGAACAGGTGAAAAGGCATTTTGTGCTGGAGGTGACGTAAGAGCTGTAACTGAAGCTGGTATAAAAGGTACAAACCTGGGGAGGGACTTCTTTCGTGAAGAATATACACTTAATTCTCTTATTGGCACATATAATATACCCTATAAAGCATTTATAGATGGCATAACCATGGGTGGAGGCGTGGGACTTTCAGTCCATGGTCACTTTCGTGTAGCTACAGAGAGAACTCTTTTTGCAATGCCAGAGACCGCAATTGGATTATTTCCCGATGTGGGTGGCAGTTACTTTCTTCCTCGATTAGGTGGTAAGTCGGGTTTGTATCTTGCATTGACAGGATATAGACTGAAAGGACTAGATGTTTTGAAGGCATGTATTGCAACTCATTTCGGTGATTTCGGTAAACTTGTTGACTTGCTGGATTCACTTTTAAAGTGTCCAAGCACTCAGAGTGCAGTAGAGGAGGTATTAAATAAGTTTTCAAAATCCAGCACATCAAAGACATCTGAATTTAGTCTTACGCCATACATGTCAATAATAGATTCCTGCTTCTCAGCATCAACAATGGAGGAGATATTAGAAAGTTTTAAGAGTTGAAGGTTCAGAGTGGTCTCTGAAAACAATAGAGGCCATAAATAATATGTCTCCAACTTCATTAAAAGTTACAAAAAAACAACCAGAAGAAGGCGAAGGCAAAAGTTTATTGCACTGTCTGAAGATGGAGTACAGAATTGCTGTTCATGCACGTGAAGGTCACGACTTCTATGAAGGAGTAAAAGCATTATTGATTGACAACGGACGATAACCTAACTGGAAACAAAGCACTTTGTCAGAAGTTACAGATGAATTTGTAGAAGCACAGTTCGCTCCATTACCCCAGGTGAAGAATTGGAACTGTAATATGTACAACATGTGTTGCACTGATGTGCTTATCTGAATGCAAATAACTGCAAGTTGCTTGGGGCAAAAATGGGAACAGAAAATAAATGGTAACTTGCATATTGCTGTGAGAGCCTCTGAAGAAATTTGTGTTGGCTTATTGTATGCATTTTATGTATGTCAAAATAAATATATATTTTTACCTTTTTATACGTGAAAAAAAAAACTAAGTGGGAGATTCCAGGTTCGAATCTCGGTTCGGTACAAATTTCCCTAATTCCGCGTAATGTCCCAATGCAGCTGACAGCAATGATCTCTTCCCTTTTCTTTCTTTTCTTCCCCTCTCCAATTTACATGGACTGTTGTAGGACGTGGATATTTCTATTGTTTATTGTCAAATCACAATTTATGAAAGATGTTTATATTTTATTAATAGGATTAAGTACGAATAATTAATATTTGTCATGTTGGAAATAATTGTGGTAGCAGGGAATGTCTGCACCAAAGTATTGTTGACAAGAGAACCCACAAATTGATATAATTTTAAAAAAGGGCGGGAGAGAACGCGTATGGATAAATTTTAAGAAAAGAGCGGGAAAGACCGCGCATTGATACATTTTGTAATGGCGGCAGGGATTGTCTGCGCCAGAAAGCATTGTTGGCAGGAGAGACCGCACTTTAGCGTTCGTAGGAAGTCAGTAGTAAGCGAGATGTGAAGCGAGTCGGTAGCAGGTCTGAAGCGAGAGGTTGAGAGGAGCGGTGTGTCTGCCAGCCACCAGCTGTGACTTACAAGAGGTTATAAACAGATGTACAGAGATATCAGCTAACTATTATCATAAGAGGAACTAATATTATTGAATTATTTTTTTTGAGAAACTCAAGACTACTGAAGGTATGTTGCGCGTTGCTAGGTGTACGATTATTGTAAAAAGTAAGTCCCATTTCAACTTTTGTGAAATCATTTCATTCACAATATAATTAACTTTTGTTAGCAATATTGCATTCCTAATTATAATCCATCCCAAAAACGATCAACGTAAAACTTTGCAAAATTTTATTGATATCAAGAAAAAGTTTAACTATGAATTACCTAATTTCAGTCGAATTAATTAAAGAATGACGTCAGCTTTGCTATTAAAGAATAACGTCAGCTTTGGTAATAAATATAGCCACTTATTATGACAGCCCACCAGCAGCTAATAGAGTAGAGTAAAACAGAGTGAGTATATTCATGTCGCAGTTCGATGTAGCAGTCAGGTGGCGATCCAGTAACAGTAAAAAAGGTGAGGAACAGTTTTGAGTTATTGCAGGTATTTCGTCGAAATAATCAGAAAATCACTTTTAATAAGCAGCAATTGAATTTGTATGGGAAGATTGAGAAAGAGAACAAATTTCAAAGGGAAGATTTCATTTGTTATTATTAAGCAAGAGATAGAAATCCTAAGGAAAGGTTTCATAGTTTATTGTAAAAGAGAAGGTTATCATTAACAAAAGAGGTATAGAGGAGACGGGAAGGTTTCACTGTATATGTCTCCGTATGACCCCTAATTTCTCGTATGTTATCTTCGTCGTCCTCAACCGCAATATATGTTGGCCGCAGTAGAATCGTTCACCAGTCAGCTTCAAATACCGGTTCTCTAAATTTTCTCACTACTGAAACTTCCTGGCAGATTAAAACTGTGTGCCGGACCGAGACTCGAACTCCGGCCTTTGCCTTTCGAGGGCAAGCTCTATACCAACTGAGCTACCCAAGCACGACTCACGCGCAGTCCTCACAGATTTACTTCCGCCAGTATCTCGTCTCCCACCTTCCAAACTTCACAGAAGCTCTCTTGCGAACCTTGCAGAACAAACACTACTGAAAGAAAGGATATTGCTTAGGCACAGCCTGGGGGATGTTTCCAGAATGAGATTCTCACTCTGCAGCGGAGTGTGCGCTGATACGAAACTTCCTGGCAGATTAAAACTGTGTGCCGCACCGAGGCTCGAACTCGTGATCTTCGCCTCTCTCAGGCAAGTGCTCTGGCAGCAAAGGTCCCGAGTTCGAGTTTCAGTCCGGCACACAGATTTAAACTGCCAGGGAGTTTCATATCAGCGCGCACTCCACAACGGAATGAAAAGATTTCGCACAGCGTCCTCTACAGGTGGAACACTCTACATCTACATCTACATCTACATGGGTACTCTGCAAATGATATTTAAGTGCCTGGAAGAGGGTTCATCGAACCACCTTCACAATTCTCTATTATTCCAATCTCGTATAGCGCGCGGAAAGAATGAACACTTATATCTTTCAGTACGAGCTCTGATCTCCCTTATTTTATCGTGGTGATCGTCCTGCACTACCTAGGTCGGTGTCAACAAAATATTTTCGCATTCGGAGGAAAAAGTTGGCGATTGGAATTTCGTGAGAAGATTCCGTCGCAACGAAAAACGCCTTTCTTTTTAATGATTTCCAGCCCTAATTCTGCATCATTTCTGTGACACTGTCTCCCATATTTCGCGATAATACAAAATGTGCTGCCTTTCTTTGACCTTTTTCCATGTACTCAGTCAGTCCTATCTGGTAACGATCCCACACCGCGCAGCAGTATTCTAAAAGAGGACGGACAAGCGTAGTGTAGGCAGTCTCCTTAGTTCATTTCCTATGTCTTCTTTCCAATTTAAGTTGTTCGTAATTGTAATGTATTTAGTTGAATTTACGGCTTTCAGAATAGACTGATATATCGTGTAACCGACGTTTAACGGATTCCTTTTAGCACTCATGTGGATGACCTCAAACTTTACGTTATTTAGGGTCAACTGCCACTTTTAGCATCATTCAGATATCTTTTCTAAATCGTTTTGCAGTTCGTTTTGATCTTCTGATTTTATTAGTCGATTAACGACAGCATCATCTGCAAACAACCGAAGACGCCTGCTCAGATTGTCTCCCAAATCGTTTATATAGATAAGGAACTGCAAAGGGCCTATAACAGTGCCTCGGGGAACGCCTGAAATCACTTCTCTTTTACTCGATGACTTTCCTACAATTACTGCGGACTGTGACCTCTCTGACAGGAAATCGCAAATCCAGTCACATAATTGTTGGTAATTAATTGTTGGTAAGGCGGGTACCAGGTTGAGATTCATTGGGAGAGTCCTTAGAAAATGTAGTCCATCATCAAAGGAGGTGGCTTACAGAAATCGTTCGAGCTGCACTCGAGTATTGCTCATCAGTGTGGGATCCGTACCAGGTCGGGGTGACAGAGGAGGTAGAGAAGATCCAAAGAAGAGCGGCGCGTTTCGTCACAGGGTTATTCGGTAACCGTGGTAGCGTTACGGAGATGTTTAGCAAACTCGAGTGGCAGACTCTGCAAGAGAGGCGCTCTGCATCGCGGTGTAGCTTGCGCGCCAGATTTCGAGAGGGTGCGTTTCTGGATGAGGAATATATTGCTTCCCCCTACTTACAACTCCCGAGGAGATCAGGAATGCAAAATTAGAGAGATTCGAGCACGCACGGAGGCTTTCAGACAGTCGTTCTTCCCGCGAACCATACGCGACTGGAACAGAAAAGGGAGATAATGACAGTGGCACGTTAAGTGCCCTCCGCCACACATCGTTGGGTGGCTTGCGGAGTATAAAATTTAGATAACTTAGACGATATTCCATAAGCACGCAATTCCACTACGAGCCGCTTGTGTGGTACTGTGTCAAAAGCCTTCCGTTCCAGAATTCCCCTAATAACCCAAAGTAGGCCACAAGCCTACCTTATCTCAGTTCTCATATGCTCATTCCACCGCATATCGCCCAGATATTTAAATGACTTAATTGTGTCAACCAGGTGGTGGTGGTGGTTAGTGTTTAACGTCCCGTCGAAAACGAGGTCATTAGAGACGGAGCGCAAGCTCGGGTTAGGGAAGGATTGGGAAGGAAATCGGCCGTGCCCTTTCAGAGGAACCATCCCGGCATTTCCCTTAAACGATTTAGGGAAATCACTGAAAACCTAAATCAGGATGGCTGGAGACGGGATTGAACCGTCGTCCTCCCGAATGCGAGTCCAGTGTGCAAACCACTGCGCCACCTCGCTCGGTTTGTGTCAACCAGGACACTAGTAATAATCTATCCGAACATAAAAGGTTTGTTCTCCCTACTGGTCCGCAGTGACTTACATTTGGCCATATTTAGGGCTAGCTGCTGTTCATCACACCAACTGGAAATGTTGTCCAAGTTGTCTTGTACCTACCTACAGATACTCAACTTTGTCACCTTACCGTACACCATGGCATCATCAGCAAACAAACGCAGATTTATGCCCACCCTGTCCGCCAGATCATTTATATATACGAGGTGCATTCAAGTTCTAAGGCCTCCGATTTTTTTTCTAATTAACTACTCACCCGGAATCGATGAAAGTGGCGTTACTTCTCGACGTAATCGCCCTGCAGACGTTCACATTTTTCACAACGCTGACGCCACGATTCCGTGGCAGCGGCGAAGGCTTCTTTAGCAGTCTGTTTTGACCACTGGAAAATCGCTGAGGCAATAGCAACACGGCTGGTGAATATGCGGCCACGGAGAGTGTCTTTCGTTGTTGGAAAAAGCCAGAAGTCACTAGGAGCCAGGTCAGGTGAGTAGGGAGCACCAGGAATCACTTCAAAGTTGTTATCGCGAAGAAACTGTTGGGTAACGTCAGCTCGATGTGCGGGTGCGTTGTCTTGGTGAAACAGCATGCGCGCAGCCCATCCCGGACGTTTTTGTTGCAGCGCAGGAAGGAATTTGTTCTTCAAAACATTTTCGTAGGATGCACCTGTTACCGTAGTGCCCTTTGGAACGCAATGGGTAAGGATTACGCCCTCGCTGTCCCAGAACATGGACACCGTCATTTTTTCAGCACTGGCGGTTACCCGAAATTTTTTTGGTGGCGGTGAATTTGTGTGCTTCCATTGAGCTGACTGGCGCTTTGTTTCTGGATTGCAAAATGGCATCCACGTCTCATCCATTGTCACAACCGACGAAAAAAAGTCCCATTCATGCTGTCGTTGCGCGTCAACATTGCTCGGCAACGTGCCACACGGGCAGCCGTGTGGTCGTCCGCCAGGATTCGTGGCACCCACCTGGATGACACTTTTCGCATTTTCAGGTCGTCATGCAGGATTGTGTGCACAGAACCCACAGAAAAGCCAACTCTGGAGGCGATCTGTTCAACAGTCATTTGGCGATCCCCCAAAACAATTCTCTCCACTTTCTCGATCGTGTCGTCAGACCGGCTTGTGCGAGCCCGATGTTGTTTCGGTTTGTTGTCACACGATGTTCTGAATTCATTAAACTGTCGCACCCACGAACGCACTTTCGACACATCCGTAACTCCATCACCACGTGTCTCCTTCAACTCTCGATGAATTTCAACTGGTTTCACACCACGCAAATTCAGAAAACGAATGATTGGACGCTGTTCAAGTAAGGAAAACGTCGCCATTTTAAGTATTTAAAACAGTTCTCATTCTTGCCGTTGGCGGTAAAATTCCATCTGCCGTACGGTGCTGCCATCTCTGGGACGTATTGACAATGAACGCTGCCACATTTTAAAACAATGTGCATGTTTCTATCTGTTTCCAGTCCGAAGTAAAAATCGGAGGTCTTAGAACTTGAATGCACCTCGTACAGGGTGAGTCACTAACTATTGCCACCTAGAATAACTCTGAAATTATGATAGTAGCTGCAAAGTTTGTGCGACAAATGTTGTACAGGGCAACGGGGGACGTAATATGACTTCGATTTTTTGTTGCTAGGTGGTGTCGCGTCAGACATATGAAGGTCAACTTTTTTTTTAATGGGATGCTGTAGTTTGGTACTTATTTTCTGATCGCGGCTATCGAGACGAATCCAAGGATGTGTAACAGTAAGGTCTTTGTAGGTCGACGAAGATCAAAAAGGTGGCACGAACGTCCATTTACAGAAGGTGTTCGAAGTGGTGACCATTGGTATCAGTGCAGTGCTGAAGTCTTCTTGTCATGGATTGAGTGGTATTCCTTATCAGTTAGGCACTTATCAAAGCACATGCTCTGACAATTCTGTCCTATATGGTGCAAATAGTAAATATTCGCCTAATACGGCGTATCCATCTAACGTGCTATTGACATGTAAACACCATGCGACGATTTCGCGATACAACTCTAATATTACTGGTAACAAGGGGAGGCTGCCAATTCTGAAATCCAGATTCGGTTCATACTGCGCATAATAAGAGCTCATGGCCAGAGGTGTAATGTGGCAGAGCACCAAGGTGCACTTCTCAGCCGCTGTCGAAAAAATCGACAGTTAAAAGAAACCGTTGCGGTGAAATACTCTCTACGATTAATGATTTTCCACAGCGTCGTGGGACAGCGGTAAGCGCTCGGGTTCGTAATCCGAAGGTCGCAGGATCGAATTTCGCGCCATGCAACTTTTTTTTATTAGTATTTGTTTTTTGTAATTCAAATGTATATAAAATTCCCGGCAATCAGTTGCAACAATTATGCATATAATAAGTATGTAAGGTGTCAGGCAAATCCAACACCTTCCATGAAAACCCTGACATGATAAGCAAATCCAGTAGTATGTCACATAGCTCGGAATAAAACGTGACATTAAATTAACCAAAGTAATACGTGTAACGAGTTAGCAAATGGAATACCACAGACTAACACAAGAATGCCTGAATGCATGTCGTACCTTCCCACCGTGAGGCAGACGCAGTTCCGAGGGGAGAAACGAGAACAGAAGCCGAGAGCAGAACCGTGTTAAGCTAGAAGGCCCTACGATAAGGGACGGACTGGACACCCACGTCGCCAGCTAACCATTAGGACGACACCACCCGCACGTTTTAGTGTGAGACTCTTTCGCGTCTCTGTTACGTCAAGGACCACCCCCAGCCAATCTTAAAAGCTAGAGCCCTCCAGAAAAACAGTATAGATCTTACGATAACGCTTAAAGGACCACACCAGCTGCAGGTTTTAGCGTGAGACTTTTTCGCGTCTCTGCTACGTTGCAAACTTTAAAAACATTGCCCCACCACGAAAAGTATAACGTTTCTCATTGGATAGACAGAATTTTTGTAGGCGTAGCTTAAGGTTAACATTGAGACCCTGATTGGTCAGATGAAAACACAGCCAGATAGTTTTTTTTTAAACCAACTTCGGTAAATTGTAGTAAGGAGAAGTAAGGTGAGAGTTGCTTCCGAGATGGCGAGGTGAGCGGAGCTGTGCTGCCCGCTGCCGCCCTGGCGCTGCCTAAACACCGACAAGGTAATGAATGCACGCGATGCCGTATAACAGCGCATAAGGCTTCACTCAGAACTGCGGAAGTCTCATCTGTTACGCCCCCTTTCTTTGCGTAATACTAGTGTCGATCGTTAATTAAAACTCATGGTGTTCACATTGCCACTTGAAGTAAAAATCTGAAACGTGATGATTTTTCTGTTATGTAGTTATTGAGAAGCCACATCAGCCACTGTAATTTACGACAAGTTAGATAAGTAATTAAAGATAATTGAGGGTCACTGTAGACCATTTTGATAGTTTTCTCTTTTGTGAAACTTAATTTAAACCTAGATTACAGATGTGATATGGCATAGGTCATCCTTCGAGCCATTGTAGAACTTGGAAACCCATTCAGGGAATATTCGTTCACATTTTTGTTGAACGCAGTTGGTTTTTATCATCCTGTATTAAAATATTTCCTTTTATGAATAGTGCAATTTATAAACATTGTTTTGTGAGTAGAATAAAATTTCCAGTGGTAAACTAAACTGCTTTTTCGACGTTATTTTACCAGCTAACTAAAAATAGGAAAGCCTTGAACCCCTTCCACTAAATTTAGTTAGTATCAAGATTCTTTTACAGGGAGTGCAGTGGAGCTGACGCTGAAATCATTAAGTATTTGGTTATATCATCGCTAGTCTCAATGAACCCTTCTGAACTCTACATGTCATGTGTGGTCTGGCGTCTCCTTACCAGCAACAGGTCCCAGGTTCAAACTAGTCAATTCCCTAAAAAACACGCTCAGAGCGTCGTTGCGCGAAAGTGGTAGGGAGACACGTTATAGAACAAACAGACACCACCATGAATGTTTAGAAGTAGTTGAAAGTCGTTTCTCGTGGAAAAACTGGCGACTTCAAACATGATTATGTTTTCCGCAAACAAAGTTATATTTCACAAATGTTATTGTCTTCATAATGTTTACCACGTATAGTTAACGGAAGACGTAGAAATGATGTTCCGAAACGAATACGTATAGCGTAAGTCAAATGTTCGAATTAGAATAGAGACATTTGAATTGCAAAAAAGAAATACTAAAAAAAAAGGTTGCATGGCGCGAGATTGGATGCTGCGACCTTCGGATTACGATTTCGAGCGGTTACCGCTGCGCCACGAGGCTGTGGAAAATTACTAATCGTAGAGAGTATTTTACCGCAACGGTTTCTTTTAACTGTCGATTTTCTCGACAACGGCTGAGAAGTGCATCTTGGTGCTTTACACCTCTGGCCATGAGCTTTTATTATGCGCATTATGAATCGAATCTGAATTTCACAATTGGCTGCCTCCCCTTGTAAGACTAGTATCGTCGAATCAAGCGAATGTGAATTATGTATTCCTTCGAAAAACAAGTCGATACGCTTCTCGTCTACGGAGAATGCCAACGAAATTCAGGGAGGGCTAGAGACGTATACGCTTATAGATATCGCCAACGTACTCACCCTACACGTCGTAATTTAATTATGTGTAAGATAATAGCTGGATCGTTCACGCATCGGAAACATATCCGGCAAAGGAAAGTTACTAACGAGGAAACGGAAATTGGTACTCTTTCCACTGCGGTTCGAGATTCTTGTGTTAGTTCGCGCCAAATCGCAAGGCACTCTGTCGTGAGCCGGAGTAGAATTGCTCGTGTTCTGCATCGCCTTAAATATCATCCTTACCGTATCAGTCTCCAACAAGAATTAACTGCTACGGATTGCATGAATTCTGCCGATGGGCTCAACTTCAGATTCAGATGGATGACACGGTTATTAATTTGATTTTATTTGCTGACGAGGCTACATTCACGAACCATGGAAATGTTAATTTGCATAACATACATTACTGGGCAACTGAAATCCATGTTGGCTGCGACATGTTGCACATCAAAATCCGTGGTCGGTGACTGTATCGTGTGGGATTCTGGAGGACAGAAGTAGAGGCCCCTATTTCATCGTGTGGTGTCAACACGATGGGTGTCCAGCACATTTTTCGCTGACTAGAAATGAGTTTGCAGGACAATTACCAAATCGTTGGATTGTACGCCAGACTTGACGCCTCTGGATTTTTTCTTATGGGGATTTGTAAAAGACATTGTTTATAAAAACGTTCCAACTACACCTGAAGATATGCGAGAGAGAATTTTCAGAGCATGAGCTTCGATAAGTGGCGATGTGATAAGGAATACCACTCAATCCATGATATGAACAATACATTCCATTAATTAATTAAACCAAACAAGCAATAAGCGTCCTAATTCAGGCGATAGCAAGGAAAGGTGTTTATATCATTCTCAATAACCGCTTTTTCGCAATAAAGAACAGCGGTAATTGTTTATTTCCTTTTGTACTTCGACGAAACGTGGGTAATTCATAATCATACCAACAGTGTTTGTCGGTATTTTGCGTGACATTTTAAACTACTCCAGGAGATCTATCGAAAGACGAGATGCGTTACCGTAATGATTAAAACGTATGGCTGATAAGTTAATGGTTCTGAATTAAAACGTCGGTCGGTGCTTAATGTTTTCTTCACTTAAAAACAATATCGAAGTGTCTTACTTCATGCATTTTATTCGTTTGAATGTAATTTTTTGAAATTTCTAGTGGCAACTAAAATCGACCATATGGAAAGTATACCTTATGGACTTCTACCTCTGCAAACTGTTCCAAATTTCGTGCAGTGGTTTACTACATCTAATGCTGCACAATAGCTGCGTTGAACGTCGAAACAAAATTAAGCCATTTATGGGGGGGGGGGGGGAGGTATCAGTCATTCAGATGTGTAAAATTCAAATTTTTGGGCCAAATAGTTTTTGTGAAATCGAATGATAAAGTGTGTCAAAGCAGTCGGGACACCGTGTGCCTGCACAGGCGAGCAGTGCAGTGATGACAAAATCGCGCACAGCGCGGAATGCGGGGAGCACGTCTCTGTAGCGGCGAAAGGGTTAATGCGGCCGTGGCGGCTTTACTCCATAGACTGCCTGCTCCCCACTAAATGTAAGTTTGCTTACTATACTATACTATGGAGCTGCTTCTCTTGGCGCGAACAAATGGCAACGCAGCAATCTCCCGCGTCTGGGCGGGCATGCGCGAACCGCCAAGATAGAAGAATTGAACTATAGTGCTGTTCAAAATACTAACGCGAATTATTTACAGAGGAATGGAGGAACTGGTAGAAGCCTACCTCGGGGAAGATCAGTTTGGATTCCGTAGAAATGTTGGAACACGTGAGGCAATACTGACCTTACGACTTATCTTAGATTAAGGAAAGGCAAACCTACGATTCTAGCATTTGTAGACTTAGAGAAAGCTTTTGACAATGTTGACTGGAATACTCTCTTTCAAAATCTGAAGGTGACAGGGGTAAAAGACAGGGAGCGAAAGGCTATTTATAATTTTTACAGAAACCAGATGGCAATAAGACTCGAGGGGCATGAAAGCGGAGCAGTGGTTGCGAAGGGAGAGAGACAGGGTTGTAGCATCTCCCAATGTTATTCAATCTATGTATTGAGCAAGCAAGAAAGGAAACAAAAGAAAAATTCGGAGTAGGTATTAAAATCCAGGGAGAAGAAATAGAAACTTTGAGGTTCGCCGATGACATTGTAATTCTGTCAGAGACAGCATAGGACAAGGAAGAGCAGTTGAACGGAATGGATAGTGTCTTGAAAGGAGGATATAAGATGAACATCAACAAAAGCAAAACGAGGATAATGGAATGTAGTCGAATTAAGTCGGGTGACGCTAAATTAGATTAGGAAATGAGACACTTAAGGTAGTAAAGAAGTTTTGCTATTTGGGGAGCAAAATAACTGATGATGCTGGAAGTAGAGAGGATATAAAATGTAAACAGGCAATGGCAAGGAAAGCGTTTCCGGAGAAGAGAAATTTGTTAACATCGAGTATAGATTTAAGTGCCAGGAAGTCGTTTCTGAAAGTATTTGTATGGAGTGTAGCTATGTATGGAAGTGAAGCATGGATGATAAATAGTTTGGAGAAGAAGAGAATAGAAGCTTTCGAAATGTGGTGCTACAGAAGAATGCTGAAGATTAGATGGGTAGATCACATAACTAATGAGGAGGTGTTGAATAGAATTGGGGAGAAGAGGAGCTTCTGGCACAACGTGACTAGAACAAGGGATCGGTTGGTAGGACATGTCCTGAGGCATCAAGAAACCACAAATTTAGCACTGGAGGGCGGTGTGGAGGGTAAAAATCGTGGAGACCAAGAGATGAATACACTAAGCAGATTCAGAAGGATGTAGGTTGCAGTAGGTACTGGAAGATGAAGAAGCTTGCACAGGATAGAGTAGCATGGAGAGCTGCTTCAAACCAGTCTCATGACTGAAGACCACATAGTGCTGTTATCGCGCGAAGCATACCTGGGTACGGCAGGCGCCTCAGCAGTGGGGTCTACATCGTCGACTGGTGCCGGTGGCGGCTCAGGCGTGGTCGTGGTGGTGGTGGTGGTCGTGGTGGTGCTGGGCTCTGTGGTGGGGGCGGCCGTGATGGGGGTGGTCGAGTGCTGCCGGCGGATGTGCGGTCCGCGCCCCCTCGTGGGCCTGGTCGACGCCTCCTCCGGCTCGGGCTCGGCCGTGGTCGTGGTCGTGCTGGTTGTGGTGGTGGTCGACGAGTGCCCCCTGGGTCGGTAGCGCCCGTGAGTCTGGGGCGCCGCGGCCGGCTCGCCGTTCTCCTCGGGGGTTACCCCCAGGAAGCGCACGGGCCCGGCGGGCAGCCGCTGCGGGAAGCTGGGGGCGGACTCCTCGCCCCCCGCGGGGGCGGCGCCGCCCCCGCCGTGGTGCGTGCGGAACGAGGAGCTGTCGACGAGCTCGAGGCTGGGGCGGCGGACGGCGGGCGACTGCTGGGGGGCGGAGGTGCGCGCCGGGAAGCGCGTGGAGGCGGGCAGTCGCTCCTCGGGCACCGGCTCGCCCTCTGGGGGCGGCGCGGGGGCGGCGGCGGCGTCTGAGTCCGCCTCCGGGCGGCCCAGCGTGCGGCCGCGGAACCTGCGCACAGTGCAAAGAAAATGACGTCCCGCCGACGTAGAGGTCATTGGAGCACGAGGTCGGAATGTCTCAAGGTCGGAGAACCAAATCGGTCGTGATCTTTTCAAGGGAACCGTCCTTGTGTTTATTTACTATTAAAATTAGACTTGATCACGATTTATTTATCAAGGTGACCGTTTTCGACCACTACTGTGGTCATCTTCAGACCTACAAGTTGTATACAAAGTTTTAAGTAGAAGGCTACATACATTGAAAAAAATACATAAAGTTATAAAGCTATAGATCGATGAATTGTCATTGAGTAGAAACCCCTTTTTGTTGGAGAATCACTACTGGAGAAACCAGTGCACGTCTTCCTATATATGAGGGAGGCTCCGCCCACTTCTGACGGCATGATGTCATTACTAATCAATGAGTTATAAGTCGAATAACAATTTAAAATTTCTTAGTTAAAAGAACATTGTCAAAAATTAAAAATAAATTTAGTGGATTACTCGTATTGAGTTTTTTGTGTATTAGCGAGAGCTGTGCAGTGGCCGTTTGGCGACCCTGCCAGGAGAGGAATCTGCAGTACATACCTCCTGGGTGGTGGAAGGACTTCGTTGGCCTCCGGTGCATTGCCGTTGTTGTTGTTGTTGCTGCTGGGGGCCTTGTCCCTGGCGGCACCCCTGTCCAGAGAGGTGTAGCGCCGACGGCCGGAGCTGGCCTTCACTGACAGGTCATCCGCAGACGAAGACTCCTCTTCTACTGGCGCCGACGACTGGCCACGGCTGCGGCTGCGGGTCCGGGTCCTGTGAAAGGTGGGAACAGACCATGGATTCATTCGTCACCAGTTCTCACCAGTTTCCTTCCACCTGTACCTGAGTGGGCGATGGGCTTATAAAGAGAGAGAGAGAGTGAGAGAGAGAGAAAGAGAGAGAGAGAGAGAGAGAGAGAGAGTGTTGTTCCTATTACTTGGTCAGCTTTCCCACTTTGCTACCGCCAGTTGCAACCCTCTGTCTTTATAAGAGCTCCAAATTGTAACGTGTTGTGTGTAAGGTAACTACACAGGTCAGCCAGCACATTTCGACCATAGATTTATAATCAACATGAAGTCGCCGAGGGGATAGCAGCGTCACCTGGCGAATAATGACCGCTAGTCAGACACACGCACAGCACATGTAACATCGCTGAATGTGCTGGACCTGTCTAGAGTAGGGAGGCGCGCTGTCTATCAGAGTCTGACTGGCAGTGATGGCCGGGAGGCTCCACACGAGAGTTTCTGAAACTGCTGCGTGACTTGTTGGGTTTCGAGAACTGCTCTGCCAAGTCCCTTCAACATGTGTTTGAACTGTGTCCAGACGTCATGGCGTTGGGGGGCCACCCCTCATTACAGACGTCAGACGTCATAGGTTGGACAGACTGGTAAAACAGGACAGGCGGAGCCTTGGGCGGCACTAACGGTAGACCTTAATGCTGGGCACAGTGCAAGTGTGTCTGAATACACAGCGCACCGAAAACTGCTAACGATGGGCATCAGCAGCTGGCGACTGTGCATGTGCCAGTGTTAACATCACCACATTGGCAAATTTGCATGTGGCCATCAGGCACTGGACGTTGGGGCAATGGCAGAGCGTTGAATGGCCTGATGAATCCCTATACTTTCTTCATCAGTGGGAGAGTGCGAATCCATCGTCTCCAGTGGAACAACTCCTTGATACCTGTACCGTGGGACGGACACAAACTGCCGGAGGTTCCATTACGCTTTGGGGAACTTTCACATGGGCATCTGCGAGCGCAGTGGAGCTCGTGCAAGGCACACCATGACGGCCAGGGAGTATCGTACACTGGTTGCAGACCACGTACACGCCTTCATGACGATCACGTTTCCCGACGGCAGTGACATTTTCCAGTAAGATAATGCGCCATGTCACAGAGCCAGGGGTGTGACGGAGTGGTTCGTGGAACGCAGTGGCGATCTCTAGTTGATGAGCTGGCCCTCTGACTCTCCAGATCTGAACCTGTTGCGTTTGGACGTGGCGTCAGAGCACACCGACCCCCTCCGCGGCATTTGCGGGAATTAGGTGACCTACCACAGCCTCACTGCTTCCACACCACGACGCATCGCATCTGTTAACTGCGCCATAGGCGGGCGTATCGGATATTAGACAGGTGGTCATAATCTTCTGGCTGGTCACTGTGTGACGGTGCTTGAGAAACAGCTCGCTTTTGTCGAGTTTCTAGCCGTCGACACGCTGCCCGCCGTCTGCTTCAGCATGACAATGCCACATCGCGCACGGGCGCTGTAACACCTGCGCCAGTCCGTCGCCACGGCTTCACTGTCATCACTCATATGCCGTACGGTCCCGACTTGGCCCAGTCTGACTTTCGTCTGTTTCCAAAACCTTCGAGGAAATCTCTTTGACAGTGACGGAGCGATGCAGCCAGAAGTGAGGTTGTGACCCCGTGAACAGAGTCGAAAATGCAACAGTGATGGTATCAACGAACTGGTCGCTCCTTGGGAGAATCGCGTTCGTCACGAGGGTGGCTATTTTGAGAAATGAGCTGCTTGGGGGAACAAAATGGTAAGCGCCAAAATCACAGTTTCGAGATACAGCACATCTAAAGTTTCAATTGATCTGCAAATCTGAATACTTTTTTTTGAACAGTCCTTTTATTCTGTAGTGATTCTAACATCTATCTTCTACTATACAGACATAAATGAAACTCAGAACTGACTAAAACAAATGATATATCCAAAAATTATTACATTACCATACACCATTAACAACACATAGTGATGGAACATTATATATTAAATTTTGCAGTAAGTCTTCAAAACTGTACTGAAACTGCAAAATCATCCATCACTCTCATTACCAATGTCATCCAAAGCTGTTGGCTTTAGTGACAGGAAAAATCCATGGTGGACAGGAGGTATGTAATGTTGGAGCGACAGAACGTCAGCAACTTTCTTCTTTTCGATAAGCCTTGGCCCACTGTATTTAAGTCGAAGCGTAGGAAGTGGTCCTTGCCTTCCACGTTTCCTGAAGCTTATTTCATGCCAAACGTCATGACAAAATGTCTCGCTGATGAATAAAGATGATGGATATCCGGAGGTCACCTTCCACCTACATACTTTCCTTAGGTTGATATCTCGACCATCAGCTGTCTTCTTTCTGAAGACAAACGCTTCTTTAGAGTGTTGTATTTGATAGAAATCCTCTCTTATCATATTATATACAAGCAATGGATTCTTCTTAGCCGAGTTCTTGATGATCTCGCACCACTGATCTGGACTGTACACATCTTGTACTTGTCGACGAACGTAATTTTCAATTGTACTTCAGGAACATAATGGTATGTACATGCACTTACCATTATGTTTGTGAAACGTCCTAAAGGCAGTATTTTTACCAAATAACATACCCCTGAGTCATCTGAATCGTTAGGAATGTATTCTGGATCCCTCTCGAAGATATTAGTATCATTGGAAGTATATTACTCGTCTTCTGCCATGTTCACTGTTGCCATAATCTCGGAGATGTTTTTACTTGCCGTCATTCTCTCTGTCACTTACCATTATGTTTCCGCAACAGATAGACAGTGGCGCTTACCATTAAGCTCCACCCTGACATCTATTTAGTGAATTTGGAACTACTACTAAGTTTACTGCATCGTGCATCCCACAGGTGGTGCCATTAGCCATCTACCGCAAAATACACGACGATGGCGCTTACCATTGTGTTCCCCCGAGCAGCTCAAATAAAAAGAAGAATAAAGAAGTAGAATGTTATCAATATCTGTTTTATCTAAAAAGCTTTCACAATTTCCACATAAAAAAATATAATAACTATTTTGTCAAAATTCTAAAGGTAGGCCGGCCTCGGTGGCCGAGCGGTTCTAGGTGCTTCAGTTCCGAACCGCGCTGCTGCTATGGTCGCAGATTCGATCCTGCCTCGGGCGTGGATGTGCGTGCTGTCCTTAGGTTGGTTAGGGCTAAGTAGTTCTAAGTCTAGGGGACTGATGACCTCAGGTGTTAAGTCCCATAGTGGTTAGAGCCATTTGACCCATTCTACAGGTAGCGTAGTTATATCAGTTGATCTCCATTTCTTACGACTGTTCGGGTTCGATTCCCGGCGGGCTCAGGGATTTTCTCTGCCTCCTGATGACTGGGTGTTGTGTGCTGTCCTTAGGCTAGTTAGGTCTAAGTCTAGGGGACTGATGACCATAGATGTTAAGTCCCATAGCGCTTAGAGCCATTTGAACCATTCTAAAGGTAGCGTAGTTATATCAGTTGATCTCCATTTCTAAGGAAATGGAGGCAGATAATTCTAGCATTTGCGAAATGGCGATTCAGCAGCTGTTTAACTAGATTTGCAATGTGCGAAGGTGCCCCATCTTGCATAAAAATCATCCCATCCACACATGCAGGCTACTGGAGAGCTGGAATGACGTGGCTGCGCAAAAGACACTCACAGCGCTTACCAGTGACGGTACAGGTAAGAGGACCGGAAGCACCTGTCTCTTCCAAAAATTATGGCCCTATGAAAAACGATGCCGCAAACCCGCACCACACAGTCACCTTTTCAGGATGAAGTGGTAGTGGTTGATTTGCGTGTGGATTTTCCGTTGCCCATATTCGACAATTCTGTGTACCGACACATCCTGTCACATGGAAGTGGGCTTCGTCTGCCCACAAAATCTTCCACGGTCAATCACTGTCCACTTCCATCTGAGCAACAAATTCTAAAGCAAAAGGTCTCTCTTGCTGGCAGGTCAACAGGAATCAACTCGTGCACGTGGTAAATTTTGAATGGACAGCAAAGGAGGATGTTTCGTAGGATTTTACGCACTTTGCTCACGGGTATGTCCAATGTTCGGGCAGTTCTCCGTGCACCACACGTTTGCACTTCACCAC
The DNA here is from genome assembly GCF_023897955.1 of Schistocerca gregaria. NCBI lineage: Eukaryota > Metazoa > Arthropoda > Insecta > Orthoptera > Acrididae > Schistocerca > Schistocerca gregaria. The sequence continues at coordinate 105,628,616 of NC_064930.1, read as the reverse complement.
TCGTCTCCTCCTGCATTTCTGTGGCCATTGCTTCCACTGACGTCAATTTGTTTCCTCCCTCTACCAGGTTGCACACCGAAAGAACCCGTCTTTTCGAACTTCCGCACCTTTTTCTCCAGACCCACGGCAGTTATCGGACCAGCGCCTTTCTTCAAACCCTTCAGTGTCCGGAACTTCTGCAGAGCGACGAGTGCACAGCTATCACTCTTGTAATACAGCTTTACAAGCAGAGCGCGGTCCTGCACTGAGACAGTCATGGCGAACGTCGCATACGGGAAAGGAGGGAAAGCCGTGGACCCGGCGTGTTTATACCAACTTCAATGGGTCGAGCGCATGACGGGTGTTTCCATTTACGTATTCTGACACATACACCGCCTTCTATTGATCAATTTTCACTATTTTTTTTTTCTTCTGCCATACGTTTTCTCCCTTTTCTGATAATTTTCCGTTCCAATTTCACGCCATTCTGACCGGTGGTGTTATTTCTACAGCGTTTTCAAAGTTTAACTTTAGTTATAACGACGCCGTACATTTTAGGGGGTTACTTAATGGCTCTAAGCACTATAGGACTTAACATGTTCTCGCTTCCCACGCCCGGGTTCGATTCCCGGCGGGGTCAGGGATTTTCTCTGCCCCGTGATGACTGGGTGTTGTGAGCTGTCCTTAGGTTAGTTAGTTCTAAGTCTAGGGGACTGATGACCATAGATGTTAAGTGCCATAGTGCTCAGAGCCATTTGAACATTTTTTTTTCTTACGACTGTTCAATCAGTAAATAAACAGCTTTTTATACGTCCTTTGCGCTAGCCGCCACATTGCTATACCAAACTGCTGGCTTCGGTAGCGCGAATGATACTGTAGGCGGCGTTGCCTGTCTGTCAGTACGTGTGAGCCTGAGTGATTCGCGACGCTCCGGGCGGCCGGTAACAAAAATGTAATTGCCGTGTGGCGAGGGCCTCCCGTCGGGTAGACAGTTCGCCTGGCGCAAGTCTTTCGAGGTGACGCCACTTCGGCGACTTGCGCGTCGATGACATGATGACGATAAGGGCAACACGACACGCACTCCCGGAGCTGAGGGATCCCCCGACTCAGGCGTGAATCGAATCCGGGCCGCTAGGTATGGCACACCGTCGCGCTGGTCAGTCATCTACCACGGGCGGACGGCCGATAGCAGATGCATGCCCACAGGATGTCGGAGGCAGCAATTCTGAGCACCTGCGAGCCTTACCGCGGCACTTCAACATTTGCTATGGTGCGGTGTGAGATGTCGTTCGTGACACGTCGACGTTTCGTAAAGTTCGCTGGGTGCCCAAGTACCCGACAGACGGCCACAACGACCGGCGAATGGCGGCAAGCTGGGATCATTTAACGCGTTACGCTGCACAGCGGCACGCCTTTCTCCAGGTAGTCGTCAGTGTTGATGAGCCGTGGGAATAGCGCTACCCGCCCGACACCGCGCAGGGCTCTGTGGAGTGGAAACCTGCTGGTTGCCCAGTAAAAAAAAAAAAAAAAAAAAAAAAAAAAAAAAAAAAAAAAACGCGTGACTCATTCCGCCAGGAAACAGCTCCTGACCGTGTTCTGGGACACGCGCGGTGTGCTATCGGTGGACTTTGCCGAAAACGGGAGCACTGTGAATGCTTTGAAACTCTGGTTAAGTTGCGTCGTGCCCTTCGTGAAGGACACCACGACATTAACGCTGGCGGCGTCGTACTTCTTCGTGACAACGCTCACACCCATTTTGCTGATCCCGTACGTGAGAAAATCGCCAGATACTCCAAGCAAACGGACTTCTACGGACAGGGGGTACCGAAACTGGCACCAAGGTGGGAGAAATGTGTTGAGAACGTTCGCAACTACGTAGAAAAGTAGGTAAAATCGGCAAGTTCATTTGTGATTTTTTTTGGTAGTACTGTTACCTATTAAACTTTTTGATAATAAAATTGGAGCCGTGCGTGGTTCGTATGCCCAGCATCATGCATTTTACACCATGTTTTTAACGTACTTCTACCTCACTCCGTTACATTACTGGTGTCACTGAGTTGCAGCTTTGCCTGACCGTGAGCGACGCTAGAAGCAAGCATCAATGTATCCCCTCTCGTAGTAACTTCGCTCGACTGCTATTACTGCCCCGCTCGCTGGCGTAGTTGACTTCGGGTCTGCCAGTCAGTTGGAACGCGTCTGGAGCGCAGTCCGGACCTGCCGGTCGGGGATTTGCAATGCGGCACCGGTGCTGTCGGGTTGGAGCAGCAGTGAGGTCTGCGCCGACACGGCTCGCCCAACCATCCATTACCGCCACGCATCACCTTAGCCGGGCCACGGTCTTGGTGGATCGGCGGTCGGTCGTCCTACCGGACGAGGCGTTTTGGATCGCCGATCATTCATGAGTCGGCTGTGTGTGTGTGTGTGTGTGTGTGTGTGTGTGTGTGTGTGTGTGTGTGTGTGTGTGTGTGTGCGTGTGTGTGTGCATCAACTCCCGATTTGTCTTCGTGCATGCTTAGTTACAGGTCCTCGTGCAAGTCAGATTGTGTGTATAGTCAGCGTTACTTCGACTGACGACTATTTTCGATGTTGTCGGCATTCTGCGGACGAGGGAAGTTATGTCCGCGCGGTGCAGTCTGCTGGGTCCGCTGGCGGTCCCTGCGCAGTGCCGGAGCGTTGGAGCTGTCCGACCGCTACGAGCTCCGTGACTCACCGACCCAGGACGTCGCAGTTGAGTAGTGGTTTCAACTACCCAAGCCACGTCCATTCGTGTTGTGTGATTCGTTTCGGTGGTTCGCTGTTTTGGGGAGGTTTTCCTGTGAGCAACACCGAGTGTGTGTATTGCTGAAATTTAGGCGCCATGTGGAGGAATTAACTACATTGGTTGACTACAATTCAAGTGTACCAGCGGAATTTTTCCGGTTACCTGCCCTGGCCACTAACGTAACAGACGAGATACTGGCAGAAGTAAAGCTGTGAGGACCGGCCGTGAGTGGTGCTGGGGTAGCTCAGTTGGCAGCCGGCACGGTAGCTCAGCGTGTTCGGTCAGAGGGTTAGCTGCCCTCTGTAATAAAAAAAAAAAACTGAGTTGATCAACAACGAACTTAAACGGATGTCTTACGACGTCCGCCCCGAGCAGATGCACCGAACAAAGGAGAACAAATAGAGATTAAAAAAAAATTTGGTAGAACACTTGCCCACGAAAGGCAAAGGTCCCGAGTTCGAGTCTCGGTCGGGCACACAGTTTTAATCTGCCAGGAAGTTTCATATCAGCGCACACTCCGCTGCAGAGTGAAAATCTCATTCTGCAAACATCCCCCAGGATGTGGCTAAGCCATGTCTCTGCACTATCCTTTCTTTCAGAAGTGCTAGTTCTGCAAGGTTCGCAGGAGAGCTTCTGCAAAGTTTGGAAGGTAGGAGACGAGATACTGGCAGAAGTAAAGCTGTGAGGACGGGGCGTGAGTCGCGCTAGGGTAGCTCAGAAAGTAGAGCACTTGCCCACGAAAGGCAAAGGTCCCGAGTTCGAGTCTCGGTCGAGCACACAGTTTTAATCTGCCAGGAAGTTTCATGTTGTGTTTTAATTCTCATGCGCCGATTAGTGGCAACCAAGTCGTTTGTAGGACGGTACGTGGCTGTCCCCTGCTTGGGTTCCCACACATCAAGTGTAGTTGGGCTCACCACCTGTCTCACCTAAGTGAACGAGGGCAGACCGACCCCCTGGAGGCTTCTGGGTGCTGTTTACTGTTTTTCTCACCGGTGTTTAATTGTCTATTTATAATCTATCATAGCCAATGATAAAAGGAATATTCTTGGTTTTACTGTCTTTTATGTAAGTAAGTTTGAATTCCGGCAAGTAGATATTTGCTGAAAGTTTATTGTCATTGTGTTGTCTTTTCTTTCAGTCCGGTTTCAGCTACTTAAAACTTAAGAGTTATGGTTATATATATTTTTTTAATTTTAGAAAATCAGTTGCCAGCATTCAGCCTCGGAACCTTATTCTTAAAATTACCTTTCAGGCTTAAACATTGTGACCTTCTGCCATTGAAAGGTTATGGTAGTGTATTTTAAAATCTTGAAAAGTTCATTGCATGCCTTCAGCTGTTTGTATTGCATTTTGTTTATGTTTGTCTATCCACCCTTGCCTTGATGCTGTGATATATATATATATATATATATATATATATATATATATATATATATATATATATATATATATGAGGGCTATCCACAAAGTACACTACATTTTGCAATTAAAAATAAATAAAGTATTGGAATTTTTTCTATTATATACAGAGGAAAGCCACACTTAAATACTACTTTTCTACATAGTTGCCATTTAAATTAAGCCACTTATCGTTGCGATGAACAATCTTGGTAATTCCTTCGCCATAAAATTTTTGTGGATAGCCCTCGTATATATATATTATTTAATTTGTAAGTGTAACTGCCTCTAATCAGTCACTTGAAATTTACATTGTTGATTTTTAAGTTTTCTTGTTTGGAGGCCTTCAGTCGTGAAAGATTTGGAGTTTGGAACTCGTAGTTGTAAAAGTTCGGCTATGTGCTGCTTTCGTTGCAAATGTTCACAATGGTTCAAATGGCTCTGACCACTATGGGACTTAACTTCTGAAGTCATCAGTACCCTACAACTTAGAACTACTTAAACCTAACTAACCTATGGACATCACACACATCCATACCCGACGCAGGATTCGAATCTGCCAACGTAGCGGTCGTGCGGTTCCAGACCGTAGCGCATAGAACAGCTCGGCCGATCCGGCCGGCGGTTGTAAATGTGTTATTAAACTATGATAAAATACAATTTTAAGGTGAAACTGACCCCAACCTTATTTTGTCCTTTCAACAATCCTAATCCAGCGGGCTTAGCGGGCACATACTGTGCGTCACTTGGCAATGTTTCCTCCCGAACAGTCTTTTTTTTTTCACCTTTCTCAAAATATCTTCTGTGTGATCGTTACAGTTTAAGCTGGTCGCAACTGTAGCACCTAGGTATTTAGCTGTGCCTGCAAATCCAGGCAGAGATTGCTGGAATTGTGGCAGTGCCGCACACTTTTCTTTTCTTTTTCAGGCGTTTCTTCAGAGAATCGGCGGCGGGCAGGTGTTTCCGCGCTCGTGGGAGCTCTCTCTCCGAATTAAATCTGGCGGAGAAATTTCTGGGGACGGGGAGAGAGATAAGGAGAGAGAGAAAGCAGGGATGGGAAGCAAGAAGCCACGCCGACCTTGGCACCTGCCGGGCGCCGCCTGACTTGGCCTCCCCAGGGAAAGCGCGTGGCCTCCCGTGGCGCCTGCGTAGCGGCGACGTGGACCGTCGCAGCAGGGGAACAGGCGAGCAGGTACAGGGTCAGAACCCGGCACCTCCCCCTACACGACAAGTGTTCTTCACCGACATCGTCAGGAGGGCCCCAGGGAAGCGTGACAAGATCCGCTACCTCTCTCTCTCTCTATGTGCACACAAATGATCTCAACGACGGGATGGGTAGCAATCTGCGTCAGTTTGCAGTAGGGGGATACAACAAGGCGTACACAAAATTTACACTACTGGCCATTAAAATTGCTACACCAAGAAGAAATGCAGATGATAAACGGGTATTACATTTTCACGCAATTTGGGTGCATAGATCCTGAGAAATCAGTACCCAGAACAACTACCTCTGGCCGTAATAACGGCCTTGACACGTCTGTGCATTCAGTCAAAGAGAGCTTGGATGGCGTGTACAGGTACAGCTGCCCATGTAGCTGCAAGACAATACCACAGTTCATCAAGAGTAGTGACTGACCTATTGTGACGAGCCAGTTGCTCGGCCACCATTCAACAGACGTTTTCAGTTGGTGACAGATCTGGAGAATGTGCTGGCCAAGGCAGCAATCGAACATTTTCTGTATCCAGAAAGGCCCGCACAGGACGTGCAACATGCGGTCGTGCATTATCCTGCTGAAATGTAGGCTTTCGCAGGTATCGAATGAAGGGTAGAGTCACGGCTAGCAACACATCTCAAATCTAACGTCCCTGTTCAAAGTGCTGTCAATGCGAACAAGAGGTGACCGAGATGTGTAACCAATGCCACCCCATACCATCAAACCGGGTGATATGCCAGTATGGCGATGGCGAATACACGCTTTCAATGTGCGTTCACCACGATTCGTCAAACACAGATGCGACCATAATGATACTGCAGACAGAGCCTGGATTAATCTGAAAAAAAATGACGTTATGCTATTCGTGCACCCAGGTTTGTCGTCGAGTACATCATCGCAGGCGCACCTGTCTGTGATGCAGCGTCAAGGGTAACCGCAGCCACGGTCTCCGATCTGATAGTCCATGCTGCTGCAAGCGTCAGCGAACTGTTTGTGGAGAGGGTTGTTGTCTTGGAAACGTCCCTATCTGTTGACTCAGGGATCGCGACGTGGCTGCAAGATCTATTAGAGCCATGCGGATAAGATGCCTGTCATCTCGACTGCTAGTGATACGAGGCTGTTGGGATCCAGCACGGCGTTCTGTATTACCCTCCTGAACCCACCAATTCCGTATTCTACTAACAGTCATTGGATCTCGACCAACGCGAGCAACAATGTCGCGATACGATAAACCGCAATCGCTATAGGCTACAATCCGACCTTTATCAAAGTCGGAAACGTGATGGTACGCATTTCTCCTCCTTACACGAGGCATCACAACAACGTTTCACCAGGCAACGCCGGTCAACTGCTGTTTGTGTATGAGAAATCGGTTGGAAACTTCCCTCATGTCAGCACGTTGTAGGTGTCGCCACCGGTTCTAAAAAGCTAATCATTTGCATATCACAGCATCTTCTTCCTGTCGGTTAAATTTCGCGTCTGTAGCACGTCATCTTCGTGGTGTAGCAATTTTTATGGCCAGTAGTTTGTGTGCGAACACTTCAGGTTAGGTTTTACCTTGGCTCTCATTGATACCGAATGAAACAACAAGTTCACTGTGCGATGACATTTAGGGATTGTAGCCGGATCACGTTGACTTCTTGCCACGATATTTCGGCTGGGCGACACAGTGACGGACACTCACCTGAAGATGGCTGGACGATCGCCAGCCGAAATATCGTGGCAAGAAGTCAACGTGATCCGGCTACAATCCCGAAATTTCATTGAACATTCAGTATGCCGGGAAAACTTCAAGAATCGCAACCAGTACACTGTCACCAGTCACTGTTTAATTATATCCGCAACGCGTTTCGAAAGTTTAAACCTCCATCATGAGGTGCATTTACATGTGTTAGTATCACATATGTGTGTGTTATGTTACGATCTTTGGGAGAGCTCGTGGCACTATCTGGCGGTGAAACCAGAACACTATTTCTGAACACGGTTTTGGCAAGGCTTTTGATTAAAAAGCTGAAACTGTATCCAAAGGTGAAAATAAAACAATTATCTTTGAATCTCAGCCAAAACTGTTGTTTATGTATACAATTTTACTACTCCTGGACAACATAATTATTGTGCTTAAAGTTTGCAACATGTCACCTAATTACACACACGAGTATAAAATTTAAGTTACGTAGGTGTTCATTTTAACTGAAAATACTGAAATACGTCGAAAACTGCATATAAGATCAGTAAAAAAATTATACAAATGAAATGACACGATTTCAGAGTCTTTACTGGTCTCATATACAGGGTGTTACAAAAAGGTATGACCAGTCTTTCAGGAAACATTCCCCACACACATGGAAAGAAAATATGTTATGTGGACATGTGTCCGGAAACGCTTTCTTTCCATGTTAGAGCTCATTTTATTACTTCGGATCCCATTAATCGTGAAATGGAAGCACACAGCATCAGAATGTACCAATGTGACTTCAAACACTTTGTTACAGGAAATGTTCAAAATGTCCTCCGTTAGCGAGGACACGTGCATCCACCCTCCGTCGCATGGAATCCCTGATTCAGCCCTGGTGAGTAGCTTATTGTGTCACAGCCGTCCACAATACGAGCACGAAGAGTCTCTACATTTGGTACCGGGGTTGCGTAGACGAGAGCTTTCAAATGCCCCCATAAATGAAAGTCAAGAGGGTTGAGGGCGTTGAGGCCACGGAATTGGTCCGCCTCTACCAATCCGTCGGTTACCGATCTGTTGTTGAGAAGCGTACGAACACTTGGACTGAAATGTGCAGGAGCTCCATCGTACATGAACCACATGTCGTGTCGTACTTGTAAAGGCACATGTTGTAGCAGCACAGGTAGAGTATCCCGTATGAAATCGTGATAACGTGCTCCATTGAGAGTGGGTGGAAGAACATGGGGCCCAATTAAGACATCACCAACAATGCCTGCCCAAACGTTCACAGAAAATCTGTGTTGATGACGTGATTGCACAATTGCGTGCGGATTCTCGTCAGCCCACAAATGTTGGTTGTGAAAATTTACAATTTGATCACGTCGGAATGAAGCCTCATCTGTAAGGAGAATATTTACATTGAAATGAGGATTGACACATTGTCGGATGAACCATTCGCAGAAGTGTACCCGTGGAGGCCAATCAGCTGCTGACAGTGCCTGCACACGCTGTACATGGTACGGAAACAACTGGTTCTCCCGTAGCACTCTCCATACAGTGACGTGGTCAACGTTACCTTGTACAGCAGCAACTTCTCTGACGCTGACATATGGGCTATCGTCAACTGCACGAAGAGTTGCCTCGTCCATTGCAGGTGTCCTCGTCATTCTATATCTTCCCCAGTCGCGAGTCATAGGCTGGAATGTTCCGTGCTCCCTCAGACGCAGATCAATTGCTTCGAACTTCTTCCTGTCGGGACACCTCCGGTCTGGAAATCTGTCTCGATACAAACGTACCGCGCCACGGCTATTGCCCCGTGCTAATCCGTACATCAAATGGGCATCTGCCAACTCCGCATTTGTAAACATTGCACGGACTGCAAAACCACGTTCGTGATGAACACTAACCTGTTGATGCTACGTACTGATGTGCTCGATGCTAGTACTGTAGAGCAATGAGTCGCATGTCAACACAAGCACCGAAGTCAACATTACCTTCCTTCAATTGGGCCAGCTGGCGGTGAATGGAGGAAGTACAGTACATACTGACGAAACTAATATGAGCTCTAACATGGAAATTAAGCGTTTCCGGACACATGTCCACATAACATTTTTTCCTTATTTGTGTGTGAGGAATGTTTCCTGAAAGTTTGGCCGTATCTTTTTGTAACACCCTATAGATATGATTTTACGTGTATAGACTAAAGTGGCCGGGAATCGAACCACTGTCTCCTGCTTACGAGGCAGGTCCATTAGCCACGAAGCGACCTTCGCACAGCGGTTCACACAGCTGCCGTTGTCGAAACCGCTATGCCCAGGCGCCTTAGGCAGTAGTACACGCGCCTGGTAAGCTGGTGTAGTTGGAATGTCTTTCTAAACAATGTCTTTTACGAATCCCCACACGAAAAAACCCAGAGACGTCAAGTGTGGCGCACGAGCCAGCCACGACACATCTCCTCCGCGTCAGATCCAACGATTTGGGAATTGTCTCTGCAACTCATTTCTAGCCATCGGCGAGAAATGTGCCGGACACCCATCATGTAGATACCACTTTCTGTTCCTTGTTCCTGACGGTAATTCTTCCAATAACAGATCTAATGTTTCTTGGAGGAATGTGGTGTACTTCCTACCATTAAGATCTCCTTCAGTGGAATAGGTGCCTATAATTCTGTTCTCCAGAATCCCGCACCATACATTTACCGACCACGGTTTTTGGTGTGCAACTTACCGCAGCCAACATGGATTTTTAGTAGCCCAATAATGCATGTTATGCAAATTAACATTTCCTTGGATCATGAATGTAGCCTCGTCAGCAGGCCCGTGTGGCCGAGCGGTTCTAGCCGCTTCAGTCTGGAACCGCCCGACCGCTACGGTCGCAGGCTCGAATCCTGCATCGGGCGTGGATGTGTGATGTCCTTAGGTTAGTAAGGTTTAAGTAGTTCTATGTTCTAGGGGACTGATGACGTCAGATGTTAAGTCCCATAGTGCTCAGAGCCTTTTATCTTTTTTAATTTTTTTTGTGTCTCGTCAGCAAATAGAATCAAATTGACTAATGTTTCATCCCTCTGAATCTGAAGTTGAGCCCATCGACAGAATTCAATGCGACCCATGCTATCCATACCAGATATATCTTGTTGGAGACTGGTATGGTAAGGGTGGTATTTATGACGATGCAGAACACGAACAACACTACTCTGGCTCATGCCAGATTCCCTTGCGATTTGATACGAACTAACACAAGGATCTCGAACCACAGTGGCAAGAGTACCAATTTCCGTTTATTCGTTAGTAACTTTCCTTTGCCGGATATGTTTCCTATGCGTTAGAGACCCAGTTGTTCACAATTTATCGTAGACATACTTAAATGTACGACGTGTTGGGTGAGTACGTTGAGAATACCTTTCAGCGTGTAAGTCTCTAGCTCTACCTGAATTTCGCTGACATTCTCGGTAAATGAGAAGTATATTCACTTGTACTTCGAAGGAATACATCGTTCACATTCGTTTGATTCGACGTTACTAGTCTTAGCATTCCTATAAGTGTTGTAGTGCGAAATGGTGTTTACATGTCAATGGCACGTTAGATGGACTCGCCGTATTCGGAGAATATTTACTTCAAATGGTGCAAATGGCTCTGAGTACTATGGGACTTAACATCTGACTTCATCTGTCCCCTAGGACTTAGAACTACTTAAACCTAAGGACACCACCCAGATCCATGCCCGAGGCAGGATTCGAACCTGCGACCGCAGCTGTCGCGCGGTTCCCGACTGAAGAGTCTAGAACGATTATGTAGTATTTGCGCGATATACGAGAAAGAATTGTAAGAGCATGTGCTTCGATAAGTGCCAAAATGATAAGGAATACCATTCAATCCATGACAAGACGATTGATACCAATACTTCGAACACCTTATGTAAGAGGTCGTTCATGCCACCATTTTGACTTTCGTTGACCTTCAAAGACCTTACTGTTACACATCCTTGGATTCGTCTCGATAGCCGCTATCAAAAAATAAGTACCAAACTATTGCATCCCATTTAAAAAAGCAAAGTTCGTATCTCTGACGCGACCCAACCCAGAAACAAAAAACCAACGTCATATTATGGCCACCGTTGTCCAATGCAACACTGTCCCACTAACTTCTCAGCTACTATCATACTTTCGGAGTTATTCTAGGTGGCAATAGTTAACGAATCGCCCTGTGTATCCGTGAAAATGTCTGTTATAGTATCGTGTAAACGTCTGAAATACATCGGTCAAGGATATTCGCGATTTTTGATAATGCCGTTTTCTCTTTATATAATATATATTATGCAGACAGGTTCAAAAGTGACTGTACATACTTCGTGCGTCTGAAGTGTGGATCAAAACAAGAGTAAAATGTTAAAAACATAGTTTCAGAGGTATGACACATAGTGTCAATCGTGGTATGGATTACATCATGGTCCAGTTCAGGCTTCCGGCGTGTTTGCCTCTGTATTGACTGATGTTGCTTTGTCGGCGGTGTGCCTGCACGTTTCAGTCAGGAGGCAAGAGAGAAACTCAGTGTCACTTATCCCGAAAGTGGGCAGGTAGTATAGGATCGGTAGCTCGGCTCGCCAAGTCCCCAGATCTTAGGCCATGGACTGTTTTTCTTTTGGGGCCATCTTAAAGAGCTCGTGTATGGAGCCTGCAGTTGAGAATGTGGCACAACTACAGCACTGAACAAAAAAATATCTGTGCAACTGTACAGAATGAGGTGAGCGGAGCCTGCGTCATTCCGAGAACGGCAACAAGTGGAGCAAATCACTGTCTTCGCCCACTTTGTACGTATCCCAGGGTGAACGTACAATATGAGGTTGGGTTAAATGTCGAGACCCTTCGCGTCGTTTCTTTCTGAGAAGAATTGATTTAGTGTTGTCTGCGGTGCACTTGTGATCCTTACTCTAACGCGTGACTCTGAAATGTAGCAACTCCACACAAAACTTTCTACAACGTTTTACTCTATTCTGGAGACACAAATTTCACCCTCGAAGTTGCACATATTTTGAATTACCCTGTATATTTACATACCATATATACACTGATGGCCATTAAAATTCCTACATCACGAAGATGACGTGCTACAGACGCGAAATTTAACCGACAGGAAGAAGATGCAAATGATTAGCTTTTAAGAGCATTCACACAAGGTTGGCGCCGGTGAAGACACATGCTACGTGCTGATATGACGAAAGTTTCCAACCGATTTCTCATAAACGAAAAGCAATTGACCGGCGCTGCCCGGTGAAACGTTGTTGCGATGCCTCGTGTAAGGAGGGGAAATGCGTACCATCACGTTTCCGACTTTTTTATAAAGGTCGGATTGTAGCCTATCGCGATCGTGGTTTATCGTATCGTGAAATTGCTGCTCGCGTTGGTCGAGATCCAGTGACTGTTAGCGGAATATGGAATCGGTGGGTTCAGGAGGGTAATACGGAACGTCGTGCTGGATCCCAAAGGCCTCGTATCACTAACAGTCGAGATGACAGGCATCTTATCCGCACGGCTGTAACGGATCGTGCAGCCACGTCTCGATCCCTGAGTCAATAGGTGGGGACGTTTGCAAGACAACAACCATCTGCACGGACAGTTCGACGACGTTTGCAGAAGCATGGACTAACAGCTCGGAGACCGTGGCTGCGGTTACCCTTGACGCTCCATCACAGACAGGAGCGCCTGCGATGCTGTACTCAACGACGAACCTGGGTGCAAGCATGGCAAAACGCCATTTTTTCGAATGAATCCAGGTTCCGTTTACAGGATCACGATGGTCGCATCCGTGTTTGGCGACATCGCGGTGAACGCACATTGGAAGCGTGCATTCGTCATCGCCATATTGACGTATGACCCGGCGTGATGGTATGGGGTGCCATTGGTTACACGTCTCGGTCACCTCTTGTTCGCATTGACGGCACTTTGAACAGTGAACGTTACATTTCAGATGTGTTACGACCCGTGGCTCTCCCCTTCATTCGATCCCTGCGAAACCCTACATTTCAGCCGGATAACGCACGACCGCATGCTGCAGGTCCTGTACGGGCCTTTCTGGATACAGAAAATGTTCGATTGCTGCCCTGGTCAACATATTCTCCAGGTCTCTTACCAATTGGAAACGTCTGTCAATGGTGGCCGAGCAACTGGCTCGTCACAATACGCCAGTCACTACTCTTGATGAACTGTGGTATCGTGTTGAAGCTGCATGGGCAGCTGTAGCTGTACACGCCATCCGAGCTCTGTTTGTCTCAATGCCCAGGCGTATCAAGGCCGTTATTACGGCCAGAGGTGGTTGTTCTGGGTACTGATCTCTCAGGATCTGTGCACCCAAATTGCGCGATAATGTAATCACGTGTCAGTTCTAGTATAATATATTTGTCCAATGAATACTCGTTTATCATCTGCATTTCTTTTTGGTGTAGCTACTTTATTGGCCAGTTGTGTATTAAAAAAATATGTAGGCTGTATCCATCCCAAAGTGTATTAGACTATCATGTAAATATTTGAAACTCTTCGGTCTACAACTTATCTTTGTACAGGATCTAACAAAAATGTACGGCAAAAATTGAAAACACGTTCCTCACACGTAGATCACGAAATTATGTTAAATAAACATGGATCTCGAAATGCTTTGTTTCCATGTTACAACTCATTTTCCCATCTCATTAATCGTGGGAAACACACACTAATAGAACGAACCAGCATACCACATGTAACTTTTTCTCACAGGCGATGTTCAAAGTGCCCTCGGTGCAACACGCATCAACTCGCCGCCGTTATGAATCTCGGATGTGCTGGTGTGTTCCTGGAGCACTGTGTATGGTTACGTGGTCTTCCATGATACGGCCACGGAGACTCTTAATATTCGGTTGTGGTATTCCGTACACAAGAGCTTTCAAATGTCCCCAAAAACAAAAGTGCAGTGCGTTTAGGCCCAAAGAAAAAATGTTTTCAAATGGCTCTGAGCACTATGGAACTTAACTTCTGAGGTCTCAATTCCCCTAGAACTCAGAACTACTTAAACCTAACTAACCTAAGGGCATCACCACATCCATGCCCGAGGCAGGATTCGAACCTGCGACCGTAGCAGTCGCGCGGTTCCGAACTGAAGCGCCTAGAACCGCTTGGCCACTACGGCCGGCTTAGGTCCAGAGAGAGTAGAGGCCAAGCAACTGATCCACGTCTACGCATTCATCTGTGACCGAATCTGTTATTTGGTAGGCAACGGACATTAATACTAAAATGAGGAAGTGCTCCATCGTGGATGAAGTGTATGTTTTATTCGCACAGCTAAAGGCACACCTGCTACATCTACATATATACTCCGCTAGCTACCAAGCGGTGTGTGGCGGAGGGCACAATTCGCGCCAAAGTCATATTCCCCCCCTCCCCACCCCCCGCCACCCCACCCTCTCTGCTCCACTCGCGGAAAGACGACTGTCTGAACGCCTCAGTACGAGCTCTAATTTCCCTTATCTTTGAATGGTGTTCATTGTGCGATTTGAAAGTTGGTGGTGATAATATGTGCTCTACATCCTCGGTGAAAATCGGATTTCGGAATTTAGTGAGCAACCCCTTCCGCTTAGCGCGCCGTCTATCTGCAAGTGTGTCCCACTTCAAACTTTCTATGAGACTTTGGGACCTTCTCAATCTCTTGAATCAGACCCAACTGGTAAGGGTCCCACACAGACGAACAATACTCCACGACCGGACGAACGAACGTGTTGTAAGCTACTTTCTGTGTTGAAGGACTGCATCGCTTCAGCATTCTACCAACAAACCACAATCTAGAATTCGCCTTACCCGTTACTTGTGTAATCTAATCACTCCACTTCAGATCATTTCGAATAGTCACAGCCAGATACATGACTGATATTACCGCTTCCAAAGACTGGGCATTTATTTTGTACTCGTACATTAATGGGGATTTTGTCCTCGTTATAAGCAGTGGGTTACACTTACTAATATTGAGAGATAAGTGCAATTTATTTTCTGCAAATTCTCACTGATTTGTTCACAACTTTCGTGTGATACTACTTTCGTGTAGACTACAGCATCATCGGCAAACAGTCTAATGCCGCTGTCAATACCATCAGCCGGCCGGAGTGGCCGTGCGGTTCTGGGCGCTATAGTCTGGAGCCGAGTGACTGCTACGGTCGCAGGTTCGAGTCCTGCCTCGGGCATGGATGTGTGTGATGACCTTAGGTTAGTTAGGTTTAATTAGTTCTGAGTTCTAGGCGACTGATGACCTCAGAAGTTAAGTCGCATAGTGCTAAGAGCCATTTGAACCATTTGTCAATACCATCAACCAGATCGTTTATGTGAATCGTAAAAAACAGCGGACCTATTTCGCTGCCCTGGGGCACACCTGATGTTAACGCTTGTTTCTGTTGAAGTCACCCCGTTCAGGGCGACATACTGCTCTCTATCTTTAGAAAACATTCTATTCAACAGCATATGTCATTGGAAAGACTGTAAGCGCCCAGTTTTTGTAGCAAGCGACACTGCGGAACTGAGTCGAACACCTTTCGAAACTCGAGAAATGTGGCATCAACCTTGGAGCCAGTATCTAGAGCCTGTTGTATATTATGCACAAAGAGGGCCAGCTGTGTCTCGCATGACCGCTGTTTTCTAAAACCGTGCCGGTTTCTGCAAATGAGCTTCTCAGAGTCTAGAAAGGTCATTATGTCTGAACACAAAATATGTTCCACGATTCTACAACAAATCTCCGGCCTCGGTGGCCGAGCGGCAATAGGCGATTCAGTCCGAAGTCGTGCGACCGCTACGGTCGCAGGTTCGAAACCTTCTCGGGCATGGATGTGTGTGATGACCTTAGGTTAGTTAGAGTTAAGTAGTTCTAAGTTCTAGGGGGCTGATGACATCAGATGTTAAGTCCCATAGTGCTCTGAGCCATTCTACAACAAATCGATCTCAGTGAGATTGGCCGGTAATTATGTGCATGCGATTTTTACCCTTTTTATAGATTGCACTGTGGAACTTTCCGCTGTTCCAATGATCTCTGATAGATAATGGATAAATGGTTCAAATGGCTCTGAGCACTATGGGACTTAACATTTTAGGTCATCAGTCCCCTAGAACTTAGAATTACTTAAACCTAAGGACATCACACAACACCCAACTATCACGAGGCAGAGAAAATCCCTGACCCCGCCGGGAATCGAACCCGGGAACCCGGGCGTGGGAAGCGAGATGCGGGCAGATAATGGATAAGAATGGTGCTATATTTGTAGCATCGTCAACACAAAACAGATCAGGTTGAATATTGTCTACGAAATTATAACTTTGTCCGTTGAGCCTGGGTGGGAGAAAGTGAGACCCTACCAAACAGTCACCAACAGTGCCGGCCCAAACACTGAAAAGAAATCTTTTCGTGTGCATTGACGTCTGCCCGTACTTGTCACGGTTCACGCGGCTCACCCCGTCGGAGGTTCGAGTTCTTCGTCGGGCACGGGTGTATCTGTTGTTCTTAGCGTAAGGTAGTTTAAGTTAGATTAAGTAGTGTGTGAGCTTGGGAACCGATGAGCTGCGCAGTTTGGACCTATAGAACTTATTCCAAATTTCCAAACTTTGGAAAAACTTACAATCTGATCTAGTTAAAACTCGTTGGAGAAAATGAGTTGTAACATAGAAAAGCATTTCCAGATCGTTTTTCATATAACATAATTTCTTCGTCTACATTGTGGGGAATGTGCCCTGCAATTTGTGCCATACATTTTTGCTACACACTGTATAGTAGTACGGGTAACTATCAACACCTCAAGGTATTGACACTTTTCTGTCAATACTTTCAAGACTACAAAACTTTTATTACGGTACTACTTGTGAGTGACCGATACGCTTCCGTCAGTACCGCGTCCCTAGCCGAAACCCGCCTGAAATGTAGGCAGAGGGATTCGAAACCCAGGAGTAGGAGCGCAGCGTACGTACCTGCCGCCTTCGCCGTCCTCTCGGTCCTTCCTGTGGCCGTGCTTGCGGACGGAGTTCACCACCGGCGGCGCCGGGGGCGGCGGGGGAGGCGGAGGCGGCGTCGTGGTGGTGGTAGTGGTCGTGGTGGTGGGCTCCGGGGTGGTCGTGGTGGTGGTTGTGGTCGTCGTGGTCGTGGTGGTGGTGCTGGTGGTCGTGGAGGTGGAGCTGGTGGTGTCGGAGCTGGCGGCGTCGGGGGCGGCGTCGGGGGCGGCGGACGAGTCCGCCTCCGCCGTGTCGTCGTCGTCGTAGTAGTAGTAGACGTACTCGTACTCATAGTCCTGGCCGTTCGGTCCTGCAAGTAGGGGGACAGTGGGGGTTCTACCTGTACCTGCACAGCCAGCCTCAGAATCATCTATCATTTAAATGTACAAAGGCCCCAACAGTTATGAAGCAACAATTTTGCAATAAAAAGTAAGAAACACTGTGTACAGGTTGTCCTCAAAGTCTGGGTGCATAAGAGATTCTAATAAATTCTAATAAATGTGCTGTATTTTACAAATATTATGGAGTGTAGCCAGGTATGGAAGTGAAACATGGACGATAAATAGTTTGGACAAGGAGAGAATAGAAGCCTTCGAAATGCGGTGCTACAGAAGAATGCTGAAGATTACATGGGTAGATCACGTAAGTAATGAGGAGGTATTGAATAGAATTGGGGAGAAGGGGAGCTTGTGGCACAACTTGACTAGAAGATGGGATCGGTTGGTAGGACATGTTCTGAGGGATCAAGGGATCACCAATTTAGTACTGGAGGGCAGCGTGGGGGGTAAAAATCGTAGAGGGAGACGAAGAGATGACTACACTAAGCAGATTCAGAAGGATGTAGGCTGCAGTAGGTACTGGGAGATGAAGGACCTTGCACAGGATAGAGTAGCGAGGAGAGCTGCATCTAGCCAGTCTCAGAACTGAAGACCACAACAACAACAACAATAATAAAATAAATTTTAAGAATTTTAATAATTTTTTTTCAGAACGAATTATGGCTCTTTCTAAAGAAGAACGAGTGGAGTTGGTCGTCTGAAACGTCCGAGGAAGACGCTTGTACGGCATCGCAAAATTGCAGGAGAATTTAACTTCGCTAGATTCATTGTCACCTAGTCGTTTTATTGCCTTTGGGAAATTAAAGAAACAGGCAGTTTTATGTTCTGGAGGAGAACTCTGAGGACTGCGCTCTGGCTCTGGGGTACCCAGAGGCCACTGGAATGGGCGTCGATCGGCCGCTGCAATTTTCGTATCTGAACAGATGAGAAATATTATTTGTGGCGTTATATTAGACAGAAGGAGTACCGAAATGTCCTCAAAACAACTGCTGAGCTGAAAACAGACAAACAGGAGGTCATCGACAGCATCGATGTTCCGACACTTCAGCAGCCCGTGCAGAATTTCGTTATTCGCCTGCGGCACATGATCGCCAATGATGGCAGGCGTATCGAGCATGTCATAGCCTAAATCCGAATATCTGTACTGAGGTTTACTTGTCTAATAAAACATGTGTACGCCATAGTTTATAACTAACTTATGTTTTATTCTTATATAGGAGCTATCAAAAATAATCATCGAATTTAAAGAAATGCTAACTATTGTGTTGTTTGAAATACGTGCTGTTGGATAGAGCAAACCCTCGAATTTTACAAGGGAACCTGCCCATCGCACCCCCCTCATATTTAGTTATAATTAGGCACAGTGGATAGGCCTTGAAAAACTGAACAGAGATCAATCGAGGAAACATGAAGAAGTTGTGTGGAACTATGAACAAAATAAGCAAAATATACAAACTGAGTAGTCCATGCAGTGTGGGAACAATATGAATATCTATAATTTCGTAGGCTTCTGCGGCCAGAGTCAGTCGACATAAGAGTTTTCTGTGTTTGGTACCGCGTCATAATGAAAAAACTACTGCTGCTATACTATATAACTATAGCAGCAGTAGTTTTTACATTATGACGCGGTACCAAACTAACTATAGCAGCAGTAGTTTTTACATTATGACGCGGTACCAAACTAACTATAGCAGCAGTAGTTTTTACATTATGACGCGGTACCAAACCCAGAAAACTTTTATGTTGTCAATATGAATATCGCATTGACATTGCCGTGCATCTCAAGGGGACATATTGAACAACTACGATAAGGTATGAGAAAAGAGTTTTTGAGTTTCCTATTCGTCAAAAAACAACATTCATTGTAAATGTTTGTTAGTTTGAGAAATATAAACGTGCCAAATCAAATGATTCTCTTTGATACACCCTCCAATAATTCAATTTTAGCGTAATAGTCGTGTGTAAACAAAAGTCCAGTAGAGTGCACTAAACTACATCTGAAAACCGACAATGCTTATTGTTATTGGTTCGTTGTTTAAGCAGTAATGGTTGTTGACTGTTCAGAGTGCTTGCAAGGATGTAGGGGGAAACATGTAGAGTCGAGTGTAGGACTGTTGATGTTTTTAAAAACATCGACATTTAAAAGAGTATCAAAAGCGCCCTCGATATGTCGAAAAAATGCATCAACATATCGACGGGGAAAATGTATTGGCATCTAAAAATATCGGGTGTTCATTGTAAATAAACTGCCGGTTTTAAAACCGTGTTTTTGAGTATTGATTCATTATTAGATATTCTGTACACCAACAAGCTAGCAGCCTGATTATCCCGCGTAGAGCAAGAATTGAAATCGATGCACGTACTTGCTTGGCCGTAACCACTTTGCTGGCAATGGTATAACTAAATGTAAGTGGCACAATGAAAGGTGTCCGATGGGTCCGTCGTTCGGTTTCGTCACATATCGGATTTGTTCGGAACACTTCATGTCAACTTCCCTGGTTTTTTTTGTATTATTTTTTTCCATTTCTGCAAAGTCCAGCGACCTAGCAGTTGTAATGTCAAAATTGCGTGGGCACGCTAAACGTTGCATTTTCTGTCGGTAGCGCCGAGTGCCGATTACGTCAGCATTTCCCCCCAGACGTCTCCACCCACCGCAAAGACCGATCTTGTCATTTAGAGCCGCGCGGGATTAGCCGAGCGGTCTGGGGCGCTGCAGTCATGGACTGTGCAGCTGGTCGCGGCGGAGGTTCGAGTCCTCCCTCGGGCATGGGTGTGTGTGTTTGTCCTCAGGATAGTTTAGGTTAGGCAGTGTGTAAGCTTAGGGGCTGATGACCTTAGCAGTTAAGTCCAATAAGATTTCACACACATTTGAACATTTTTTTGGCATTTAGATTTTGATTCATGAAGTTAAGCAGCTGTTTGTGAAGAATGTCGATATGAAGAAATAGCACACTAGGTGCGTTGAAAATTGGTTTTTAGCCCAAAATGGTGTGCTATTTCTCCACATCGATAATCTTTGTTATTCGATTCTCACTCCTACGTCCCAGGGATACAGGACTTCTTCTTTGTGCCACCTATACCTGATATACACGGTCAAGGAGCAAGCCTGGACGTGATGAAAGCTTAACAAGTAGGGAGACTCCTCCATGCAGTGTGCTCGCAGCACGTGGTCTAGGAGCTAGTGTTGCTGCCACTGAATCACAGGGTCCCTGGTTCGATTCCCGACCGGGTTGGGAATTTTCTCTGCCTGGGGACTGGGTATTCATCACCATCACTCATCACAGTTGATGGATTGGATTGAGTTAAAATTTTGTAAAAATTGGGACTTTGCATGGGCGCTGCTGACCACGTAGCTGAGCACTCCACAAATTAAAAATTATCATCCATAAAGTGAAAGTAAAATGATGTTCTACTACAATTTCAAAAGAACAACATCAAATATTTATCGAAAATTGCGAAAGAAGTATAATATATAAATAAATATGTCGGCACTTGATACTGCCATTTCGATATTTATATGTTACCGATATTTATCGATAGCTGAAGATGAAGTGGGAGATATGACACTGCGTGAAGAGTTTGACAGAGCACTGAAAGACCTGAGTCGAAACAAGGACCCCGGAGTAGACAACATTCCATTGGAACTACTGACAGCCTCGGGAGAGCCAGTCATGACAAAACTCTACCATCTGGTGAGCAAGCTGTATCAGACAGGCGATATACCCTCAGACTTCAAGAAGAATATAATAATTGCAATCGCAAAGAAAGTAGGTGTTGACAGATGTAAAAATTACAGAACTATCAGTTTAATAAGACACGGCTGCAAAATACTAACAGGAATTCTTTACAGACAAATGGAAAAAGTGGTCGAACCCGACCTTGGGGAAGATCAATTTGGATTCCGTAGAAATGTTGGAACACGCGGCGCAATACGACGTATCGTAGAAGATAGATTAAGGAAAGGCAAATCTACGTTTCTGGCATTTGTAGACTTAGAGAAAGTTTGAAAATGTTGACTGGAATACCCCCTTTCAAATTCTGAAGGTGGCATGGGTAAAACAGAGGGAGTGAAAAGCTTTTTACAATTTGTACAGAGACAGTATGGCAGTTGTAAGAATCAAGGTGCATGAAAGGTAAACAGTGGTTGGGAAGGGAGTGAGACAGGGTTGTAGTCTCTCCCCGATGTTATTCAATATGTATGTTGACCAAGCAGTAAAGGAAATAAAAGAAAAATTCGTAGTATATATTAAAATCCACGGAGAAGAAATAAAAACTTTGAGGTTCGACGATGGCATTGTAATTCTGTCAGACACAGCAAAGGATCTGGAAGAGCAGCTGAACGGAATGGACAGTGTCTTGAAAGGAGGATATAAGATGAACATCAACAAAAGCAAAACGAGGATAATGGAATGTTGTCGAATTAAATCAGGCGATGCTGAGCAAATTAGATTAGGAAATCAGACACATGAAGTAGTAAAGGAGTGTTGCTGTTTGGGGAGCAAAATAAGTGATGATGGTAGAAGTAGAGAGGATATAAAATGTAGATTGGCAATGGCAATGGAAGCGTTTCTCAAGAAGAGAAATTTGTTAACATCGAGTATAAAGTGTCAGGAAGTCGTTTCTGAATGTATTTGTATGGAGTGTAGCCATGTATGGAAGTGAAACGTGGACGATAAATAGTTTGGACAAGAGGAGAATAGAAGCTTTCGAAATGTGGTGCTACAGAAGAATGCTGAAGAGTAGATGGGTAGACCTCATAAGTGATGAGGAGGTACTGAATAGAATTGGGCAGAAGAGGAATTTGTGGCACAACTTGAGTAGAAGAAGGGATCGTTTGGTAGGACATGTTCTGAGGCATCAAGGGATCACCAATTTAGTATTGGAGGGCAGTGTGGAGGGTAAAAATCGTAGAGGGAGACCAAGAGACGAGTACACTAAGCAGATTCAGAAGGATGTAGGTAGCAGTGGGTACTGGGAGATGAAGAAGCTTGCACAGGATAGAGTAGCAAGGAGAGCTGCATCAAACCAGTCTCAGGACTGAAGACCACAGCAACAAAAACATGTATCGATAACTTTTGGAAGAAAAGTCGATACATCGGTATTTCGGTATTTTATTGTAGGGATAAAGGCACATGACCTTGAGGCACAAGGCCAGAGTGAAAAGAGTGCAGTGTTGTAAGAAATCGCATTAGAGAGAAAGCAGCAGGAGGAATTGTAAACGGCGTTTTTTTTTCGAGAGTTGTTGTGTGCTTCTCTGAGAAAGGGACTCTCCCTTGACCTTGAGTGGGCGCCACTCACCCTTCTTGACCTCGACGCGCGTCTGCGGCCCCGACCCGGCGGCCGCCGTCTCCAGGCTGAGGTCGGCGTCTTTGAGCCCCACGACTCGCGGGGGCGGCGGCCGCGGCTTGGCCACCGCGTTCACCGGCACCACGTCGAACGGCGGGGGCGGCGTCAGCGGCAGGCCGGGGGCGGGCGTCGTCTGCTGCTGCTGCTGCTGCTGCTGTTGCTGCTCGGCACTGCACGGAAGTTACCGACACGTCTTTATCGATGTTTCAATCAATAATAACAAACACAATACTATGTTTAAGTAAAACTACACAGTACAGCCACTTTAACGTGGCCACCGCACATTTCTCACATGACACTCTGAAAGCTTCGGATTGAGGCTGACAGGTGGATGCAGTGCCACTGTGTCGCCTCTGGATAGTGGTAAATATAATCACGAGTAGTGCATTAGGAACTATATAGATTCCTCAGCGATATATAAGGATTCCATGAACTACTACACTGAAGCAACAAAGAAACTGCTGTAGGAATGCGTAATCAAATACAAGAATATGTAAACAGACAGCGGTCGGCAACACTTATATAAGGCAACAAGTGTCTGGTGCACTTGTTCTATCTAACCATCTATGGCCATCCTATCGCCCTGACCCACACCCTTAAGTACCTTGGCTTCACCCTCGACCGTCGCCTCTCCTGGACCCCCCATCTCTGGACAATCCGAGCCGAGGCACGTTCCCGACTCAATCTCCTCGAGCTCCTATCTGGCCGTACGTGCGGTCTGGACCCCTCCACCATACTCCACACCTATAAATCCCTCATCCGCCCTATCCTCTGTTACGCCCATCCACCCTGGATCTCCGCCTCCCCTAACTTTTGCAAATCCCTTCAGATTATTGAAGGCCATAAGCTCCGACTCGCCTATCGCATCTGTCTCCCCTCCCCCACACGGATCCTGTACGACCTCATTCCGTTCCCCCACCTCCTCCTTTTCCTTGAGAGGATACAGATCCAGTACACCTCCCACGGCCAGCCGCAGTGGTCTCGCGGTTCTAGGCGTGCAGTCCGGAACCGTGCGACTGCTACGGTCGCAGGTTCGAATCCTGCCTCGGGCAAGGATGTGTGTGATGTCCTTAGGTTAGTTAGGTTTAAGTAGTTCTAAGTTCTAGGGGACTAATGACCACAGCAGTTGAGTCCCATAGTGCGCAGAGCCATTTTGAACCTCCCGCAAACTCGAACCTCCTCACCCGCTTGTCTCGTCCATCCTCTCCCACCCCCGCCCGCTGCCGCGCCTGTATTCCCACGTCCCACCTGGTCTCCATCTCTCCACCCTCCTTACCCTCTCCCAAGGTGGCTTCCGCCGGCTCCCCCTCCCTGATTATGTCCTCCTCCCCTCCATCTACCCCTCCTATCAACTTTGATCCTCCCCTTCCACTTACTGTCTTTTCCTTTGGGCACCCTGCCTCCCTTCTCTCTCCTTTTCCCCCCATTCCCCTTCCTCCACCCCTCTTCCCCCGGGCTTCCCCTCCCCATTCCTCTCTTCCCCCTCTCTCCCCTGCCAGTGGCATCACTGCTCTCCCCTCTCTGACTCCCACCCCCACTCCACCTCTCTTGGCAGGTTCCCGGACTCGCATTCCTCTCTTCCCCCTCTCTCCCCTGCCCGTGGCATCTCTCCTCTCCCCTCTCCAACTCCCACCCCCCCTCCACCTCTCTTGGCAGGTTCCCGGACTCGCACAGGCTCTGTGAACATTCGCGCGCAGGAAATCATCGCCATCATTGTCTCCTGTGTGTGCCTTCGTTTTGTGTTTAGTGTTCTTTCGCTGTCACGCCACCACTGTTCATGTACGCCATCACAATAATCCGTGTTATGTACGCCTTGTCAACTAGTGTTAGTGCTTTTTCTCGTGCAGCGTGTATGGCTAAATGTTTATTGTTTTTCGTGTCTACAGATTTTGCCCGCCGTTTTTATTGTATTATCTGTGCCACCTATATGTAATACTTATTGTACCACTCGCGGCTGAAGAGCGGCGTACTAGGCTGCTGAGGGACCGCCTTTGTATAAGGTCATCAAAATAACAATAAAGAAAAGAAAAAAAATGGCCCACTTGTTAGGACGGTCGGTGTGGCCGAGCGGTTCTAGGAGCTTCAGTCTGGAACCGCGCCACAGCTACAGTCGCAGGTTCGAATCCTGCCCCGGCATGGATGTGTGTGATGTCCTTAGGTTAGTTAGGTTTAAGTAGTTCTAAGTCCTAGGAGACTGATGACCTCAGCTGTTAAGTCCCATAGTGCTCAGAGCCATTTGAACCATTTTGAGCACTTCTTAAATCGGTTACTGCTGTTTTGATCAATGAATCTAGGAATATAATATGACCCATCACGTATCACTCACAGAGGGATGATGAGGATAAGATCCATACGTGAATGGAAAGGAAACAAATCCTAATAAATGATGCAATGGGACATACCCTCTGCCATGTACTTCCAACTTTTTTGCGGAGTATGCAGTGTGCAATAACCACTAGCAGTCAGCAGGCGGTAGCAGTGGCAGTGGAGGGGATATTAGACATGTCAGGGGATGCGGAAAACAATGCAGTTGTTGTAATTCGGAAATGGAACTCTTTATCTGACCTCCAAAAGTACACTATCACTGCCTTTTGGGCTAAGAGTGGAAGCATTTCCCGAACCATGTGTGGCAGACTGGTGCTGAGTAAAACTGGTCCCGGAGTAACTGTTGTGTACCAAGGGCCACAGATGGCAGGGATTACCGATGGCTGTGGAAATGTGCGTGGACTAATAGAGTTGCAGCTGTTGGGCAACTAACCACTCAGACGAACCGAGGGGCTATGGGAGTGTCTCCTTCATGACATTTCAACGAACATTGCTGTGTATGGGCCTCTGCAGTGGGCACCTGGTTCATCCACCCATGCTAACTGCAGTTCATCGGTGACTAAGCCTGTCTCCTCCATGACAGTTCAATGAACATTGCTGAGTGTGGGCCTCTCCAGTAGGCACCTGATACATCCACCCATGCTAACTGCCATTCATCAGTGACTAAGGCTGTCTCCTCTATGACAGTCCAATGAATATTGCTTGCGTATGAGCCTCTGCAGGGGGCACCTGGTTCATCCACCCATGCTAACTGCCATTCATTGGTGACTAAGGCTGTCTCCTCTATGAAAGTTCAACGAACATTGCTTCATATGGGCCTCTGCAATGGGCAACTGGTTCAACCACCCAGGCTAACTGCCATTCATCATTGACTAAGGCTGTCTCCTCTATGACAGTTCAACGAACATTGCTGAGTATGGGCCTCTCCAGTGGGCACCTGGTGCATCCACCCATGCTAACTGCCATTCATGCTGACTGTCTCTTCTATGACATTCCAATGAATATTGCTGCATATGGGGCTCTGCAGTGGGCACCTGGTTCATCCACCCATGCTAACTGCCGTTCATCGCTGACTAAGGCAGCCTCCTTTATGACAGATCAATGAACATTGCTGCATATGGGCCTCTACAGTGGCCATCTGGTTCATCCATCCATGCATCCATGCTAAATGGTGTTCATCGGCGACTAAGGCTGTCTCCTCTATGACAGTTCAACGAACATTGCTGAGTATGGGCCTCTCCAGTGAGGACATGGTACATCCACCCATGCTAACTGCCATTCATCACTGACTAAGGCTGTCTCCTCTATGATAGTTCAACAAAAATTGCTTCATATGGGCCTCTGCAGTGGGCAACTGGTTTATCCACCCAGGTTAACTGCCTTTCATCTGTTACTAAAGCTGTCTCCTCTATGACAGTTCAGCGAACATTGCTTCATATGGGCCTGTGCAGTGGGCACCTGGTTCATCCACCCATGCTAACTGCCGTTCATCAGTGACTAAGGCTGTCTCCTCTATGACAGTTCAACGAACATTGCTTCATATGGGCCTCCGCAATGGGCAACTGGTTCAGCCACCCAGGCTAGCTGCCGTTCATCATTGACTAAGGCTGTCTTTTCTAAGACTGTTTAATGAACATTGCTGAGGACCAGCCTCTGCAGTGGGCACCTGGTTCATCCACCCATGCTAACTGCCG
This sequence comes from Schistocerca gregaria, assembly GCF_023897955.1. NCBI lineage: Eukaryota > Metazoa > Arthropoda > Insecta > Orthoptera > Acrididae > Schistocerca > Schistocerca gregaria. The sequence goes on along the minus strand of NC_064930.1, from coordinate 105,601,904 downwards.
TTCATCGCTGACTAAGGCTGGCTCCTTTATGACAGTTCAATGAACATTGCTGCGTATGGGCCTCTTCAGTGGGCATCTAGTTCATCCATCCATGTATCCATGCTAAATGCTGTTCATCGGCGACAAAGGTTGTCTCCTCTATGACAGTTCTATGAACATTGTTTCATATTGGCCTCTGCAGTGGGCAACTGGTTCATCCACCCATGCTAACTGCCTTTCATTGGTGACTGTCTCTTCTATGACAGTCCGATGAATATTGATGTGTATGGACCTCTGCAGTGGGCACCTGGTTCATCCACCCATGCTAACTTACGTTCATTGGTGAGTAAGGCTGTCTCCTCTATGACAGTCCAATGAATATTGCTGTGTATGGGACTCTGCAATGGGCAACTGGTTCAACCACCCAGGCTAACTGTCTTTCTGAGGCAACCACAGCTGGAGTTTGCATGCCAATACCACACTGGACTTCCAATGATTGGAGACAAGTGGCCTTTGCAGAAGCATCACATTTCACATTCAATCGGACAGATGGCAAACTCCCTGTAACTATCATTGGAAGGGTCCAGGCTGATGGAGGGGGTATCATGTTCTGGAGAATGTATTCATGGCATTTGCTGGGTGACCTCATCAGCATTCTGGAAGCCACAATACACCATCTCAAGTATGCATCCACTATGGGGGACCATGTGCATCCAATTAGTTTTTCCTTGTATTTATGGCACCTACCAACACGACAATGCACACAGCTCAAAGAGCACCAGGATGTGTTTACGGTACCCCCCCGCCACCATTTACTCACATTTAAACCCAATTGAGAAGATGCGGGACCATGCAGTGGATCCTCAGCAGAGAAACCAAGTTCAACTGGCTGCAGCAATGGAGTCAGCATGGCTCTACATCCCTGTTGGTATCCTCCAGAACCTCATTCACTCACTTTCTGCATGTCTAGCAGTGGTCTGCATTGCAAAGGGTGGCTGTTCCAGAATTTTGCAGGTGGTGATGTTAGTGTGACTGGACAGTGTGGTTGTAGGGAGCGATATGCTTTGACCTCCTGCTTTGGTTGAAATTCACCAATCGCTTCAAAATGCATTTCTCAAAAAATTTTGAAGAAAAAACCCTAGCAATTGCTATGCAGTTTCAGTAATGTGTGTTAGCAAGGGGGGAGGGGGGCGTCACGAGGCACTTTCTGCCAAAGCTAAAAAAAAAATTTAAAAATAAAAATTTCATTAATTGTTGTTAGCGTAATAACAACACAGCTTGTAAAGCAGTGCTGATGTGTAAGTCGGGTCAAGAACCTGAAAATGTCTTTTATCACATTCTTAGTATACTAATTTGATGAGGGGGAAGAGCCATACTTTATGAACACCACAAAAGCAATTTTTTAAAATACAAATTTAGCTAATTGTTGTTTTATTTTTACTCACTCAATACCTTATTGAAAGTAGTGTCCTGAACCTAAAAATACTGAAGATTTCATTCATTGTGCAAGGTCACCTCTACCGCAAAGATTTAAATTTTGCATTGAGTATAACTGAAAATTAAAAAAAATATTGAATTTGATAGTAAAAGCAATAAACATTTTTTGGCTGGATTACTAAATTTTCAAGCAGTGGGCCTAAGTACCCCCCCTCTCGCCCGCCCGGCTTGCCGTGTTGTCTAACACGCTGCTTCCCGAGCAGAGAGGTCTGCTGGTCCGCAGCACGAATCCGCCTGGTGGATTACTGTCTAGGTACGGTGTGCCAGCCAGCCTGTGTATGGTTTATAAGGCAGTTTTCCTTCTACCATGACGAATGGTGTCTGGTACCCCTTATTCCACCTCAGTTACACTATGTTGGCAATTGCTGCGCAAACACTGTCTCCACGTACTTGCACCCCATAATTACTTTACCACGCAATCATTTGGGCTTACTCTCGTCTGGTATGGGACGTTCCTGGAGTGGTCTACTGGGGGCCCAACTGTGTAACAACCCTGGGTTCGGTGTGGTGCGGCGGTGGGGTGGGTGGACTGCTGTGGCCTGTTGTAGGGTTGTGAACGACTGAGGGCTACTGTGGGACGAAGTCTCTCCATTGTTTCTAGATCCCTGGTTCAATACCCAATATACACACACCCCTCTTTCCTCCCACCCCTCGTTGGTATTGTGATATCGACCTTTGCAGGGTCAGAAGCTATCCTGCACAAAACATACTATGTCACTGCGAAAATGAGATGATTATAATTTCCACCACTTGTTAGTAAACTGAGGTAATTTTTAAAAGTGAAACCAAATTTGAAAACATAGAACAGACAAAGAGCAAGGACAGAGTAAATGCAAGGAAAACGTCGATAGAGAAGGGGATGTATAATTTCAAGCAATTTTGTGTAGTGGGCAAATGTGTCTGTTATGTTACATAAGAACTGGCTTTTATTACATACAGTATGACGTTATAGTTTACTGAATAGTTTCGATCTTAAGCAGTCGATTTGGTGTAGATCGACTGGTCGCAGTTGGTCTCGTATTTATGAAAAGTGCTGCAACTTGATTTGAATTATATCATACAGTGATATATACATCCATCATATAAGGTTAGGTTGGTGCTGCAGTGGAAGCTGGGGGAAGACTGGAAGATTACTGAGGCAGTCGGGCAATGCTGATAGAATGATACGGAAAGGTGGAGAGACCAGTCGAAAGGCAGGAGAGTGCCAAAAACGACAGTCAGATCCGTGTAGAGAGTGGGGCAGAGTAGCGGCGCTACCTGTGTTCTGGCAGCAGGATGCCCTTGAGCGGGGGCACGCCTCCCTCGCCGCGGGGGGCCACGCCTGCCACGGCGGCGGGCATCACCTCCACCTCCACCTCGACCCCGGCGGGCTCCGGCCGGCGCCTGGAGGGCTTCTTGCTGGACGCCGAGCTGGAGGGTGAGGATGAGGAGGACGTCGATGTGCTGGTCGACAGCGTCTTCTTCTTAGACATGATGCGCTTCTCGTCCACGCCCACCGGCTGCACAGGTTAGAATGGCATCACACGGTTACATTTCGAATTCACTGATGTTACAACACTGACGCTTGTACGGTTTCTATCCTATTTTCTTCTATTCACGGACAGTAATGGGAGCCTTATATTTTAACTCAATGTGTCATACAGGGTGTTCAAAAATGACCGGTATATTTGAAACGGCAATAAAAACTAAACGAGCAGCGATAGAAATACACCGTTTGTTGCAATATGCTTGGGACAACAGTACATTTTCAGGCGGACAAACTTTCGAAATTACAGTAGTTACAATTTTCAACAACAGATGGCGCTGCAAGTGGTGTGAAAGATATAGAAGACAATGCAGTCTGTAGGTGCGCCATTCTGTTTGTCGTCTTTCTGCTGTAAGCGTGTGCTCTTCACAGCGTGCAAGTGTGCTGTGGACAACATGGTTTATTCCTTAGAACAGAGGATTTTTCTGGTGTTGGAATTCCACCACCTAGAACAGTGTTGTTGCAACAAGACGAAGTTTTCAACGGAGGTTTAATGTAACCAAAGGACCGAAAAGCGATACAAAAAAGAATCTGTTTGAAAAATTTCAACGGGCTGGGAACGTGACGAATGAACGTGCTCGAAAGGTAGGGCGACCGCGTACGGCAACCACAGAGGGCAACGCGCAGCTAGTGCAGCAGGTGATCCATCAGCGGCCTCGGGTTTCCGTTCGCCGTGTTGCAGCTGCGGTCCAAATGACGCCAACGTCCACGTATCGTCTGATACGCCAGAGTTTACACCTCTATCCATACAAAATTCAAACGCAGCAACCCCTCAGCGCCGCTACCATTGCTGCACGAGATACATATGCTAACGATATAGTGCACAGGATTGATGACGGCGATATGCATGTGGGCAGCATTTGGTTTACTGACGAAGCTTATTTTTACCTGGACACCTTCGTCAATAAACAGAACTGGCGTGTATGGGGAACCGAAAAGCCCCATGTTGCAGTCCCATCGTCCCTGCATCCTCAAAAAGTACTGGTCTGGGCCGCCATTTCTTCCAAAGGAATCATTGGCCCATTTTTCAGATCCGAAACGATTACTGCATCACGCTATATGGACATTCTTCGTGAATTTGTGGCGGTACAAACTGCCTTAGACGACACTGCGAACACCTCGTGGTTTATGCAAGATGGCGCCCGGCCACATCGCATTGCCAACGTCTTTAATTTCCTGAATGAATATTTCGATGATCGTGTGATTGCTTTGGGCTATCCCAAACAAACAGGAGGCTGCGTGGATTGGCCTCCCTATTCGCCAGACATGAACCCCTGTGACTTCTTTCTGTGGGGACAGTTTAAAGACCAGGTGTACCGCCAGAATCCAGAAACAATTGAACAGCTGAGGCAGTACATCTCATCTACATGTGAAGCCATTCCGCCAGACACGTTCTCAAAGGTTTCGCGTAATTTCATTCAGAGACTACGCCATATTATTGCTACGCATGGTGGATATGTGGAAAATATCGTACTATAGAGTTTCCCAGACCGCAGCGCCATCTATTGTTGACAATTGTAACTACTGTAATTTCGAAATTTTGTCTGCCTGAGAATGTACTGTTGTCCCAAGCATATTGCAACAAACGGTGTATTTCTATCGCTGCTTGTTTAGTTTGTATTGCCGTTTCAAATATACCGGTCATTTTTGAAACACCCTGTATTTCACATTTGCCCACAAAACATTTTTCAAACAGTAGTTTTCGATAGTCACTACACGAATGTTCTGGATACAAGCAGTGCATTCTTTTGTTGCGAGTAGTACTGTCACTGCAGTAAGCATTCTAAGGTAAGCTAGAGAGAATGTTGGGTGTTGGCTGTGCTACCAATCACATAGAAATGGCTTGCAGAGCATACAGATAAAGATACAGATAAGGATGAATTATGATCTGTTAGAGGTTTACAGGTGTGAATTATGAGGTAATGTTGTTGTGGCTCTGCTTGTGTGCACATTATTGTGACACATTGGAATAATGGAAGGTTTTAGTCCAAGTTTTCTTTATTGGTTTGTGTTAGTCAGATTCATTGTTGAGGCATGAGTGACTAAAGTTTTCTACTCACATGGCTTGCACTCAGTAGTAATAGATTTCACAACTCCTTTATCAAAGAAATTAATACCTTGACAAAGCAATGTTTGTTATAAAAAATAATTTTGATGGAGATGATTGCAAGTCAGACAATGAGTTTCAATTTTTTGCAACATAGTTTTTTGAAGGTCAGTTTTGCTTCGATCATTTAGTAAGTTCAAATTCCAACATCGTCACGTCATAAGATAATCATATTTTCTGATTATGTGTGTCGCCACAATGCATGGACCGGAATGCGGATGTACAATGCAAAACCAAAGCAGGATCTGTTTAGAATAGCTGCATGTCCTTGCACTGCACTTTCCTTTCCTTTCCATTCAAGTTGCTTGCCGCATGTCTTATGTTCATCACTTTGAGAAGGACCAAGTTTTCACAGCCACAGGCAAGCCAAGAAAAATTGTTAGGGCAAGTTTTACATTACAGTCGGGTTACTGTCAGATCATTTGGTCACCTTTGCTTTTCAGAATTCGTTATCAGGTCAGTTTAAATGTAGGTCATTTCAGATTGCACTTGATTTGCAGACTATCTTATTCTCACACTGTTACATTTACGAGTGTATTATTCAGCATTTGGTTATTTATTTACACAATTTGTGCACGTATATTCACATGACATTTTCATAGAAACATCTGGGTGAATTATTCTTAAAAAATTTAAGTAGTAATTTATAGACATTTTCATTCTTGTTAACTCTGTGTGATTTAAGTCATTTGTTGCGATTTCACACACTGCAGCAATCCACTGTACTTTATCACGGGAATTTCAATGACCAGATTATTTAATATACACCCAATTTTTCTAATCACTTTGGTGACATTAAATGCAAAGCATTTGTATAGTTTCAGTTTCGGAGACTCATTTTATCACGTCACTCTGCAGCGGAGTGTGCGCTGATATGAAACTTCCTGGCAGATTAAAACTGTGTGCCAGACCAAGACTCGAACTCAGGACCTTTGCCTTTCGCGGGCAAGTGCTCTACTAACTGGTAGGAGACTAGGTACTGGCAGAAGTAAAGATGTGTGGACGGGGCGTGAGTTGTGATTGGGTAGCTCAGTTGGTAGAGCACTTGCGAAAGGCAAAGGTCCCGAGTTCGAGTCTCGGTCCGGCACACAGTTTTAATCTGTCAGGAAGCTTCAATGCGGAAATTGATGCGGGACACCAGGGAATATTCAGGCAGTGAGATGCGAGGAATAATCGGTCCTTCAGCACTGCCCAAGCCCATGCTGTCTGCATGCAGCAGCACTGCTCAGTTGCTGCTGTGGTTCTGGCTATTCATCGTGTCTTACTGTCTCCGTTAATGCATATTGATGAAAAAATTTTTGCACGAGTTGTTTTATGTATATGCTTTAACAGAGGCAGTAAGGCACAAGGGATAAACGGTACTGCAGCAGTGACAGTGCAGCCCTGGCCCGCACTGACTGCATGCAGCAGCGCTGCTCAGTTGCTGCTGGAGTTCCAGTTAATCCCCGCCTCTTAGTGTTTCTGTTAGTAACAGTCGTCTTATCGATATGCGTAAACAGAGGCAGTAAGAGGTGAGGATTCACTGGAACTCTAGCAGCAACCTAGCAGTGCTGCTGCATACAAGCCAACCGCTGTGGCCGAGCGGTTCTAGGTGCTACAGTCTGGAACCATGCGACTGCTACGGTCGCAGGTTCGAATCCTGCCTCGGGCGTGGGTGTGTGTGATGTCCTTAGGTTAGTTAGGTTTAAATAGTTCTAAGTTCTAGGGGACTGATGACCTCAGCAGTTAAGTCCCATAGTGCTCAGAGCCTTTTTTTTATGCATGCAGTCAACATGGGCCACATCTGTCCTATAGTGGCTGGAGTACAGGTTATTTTTAACGCCTTAGTGCCTCTGTTTACGCCTATCGATAAAACAACTTCTGCTCTAGACTAATAAGCGACTACTCTATCGAACAGGCACATAAAATTGCTGTTCAAAAACAATTTTGTTTGTAATGGGAACCAAACCAATGCTGTCCATCGACACTCAGCGTCGCATGAAGGATGTGATGAGCACTATTCATTTAAAATGACTCCACCAAAGATGGAGTTGCAAACATCTGTCAGAACACCAGAGACAAAGCACCTGATGAATCTTAGGCGGGGCATCCATTACATATATCACTTACATTAGGCATACAGCCTATGCAAGCAGAGTGACTACCTTGTAACAGTTATGACATTAATATGGGACCGTACAGTCACATGGTGATGTAAACTTTTAGCAGCTTGCAACCACAGTTACTGATATATCTGGCGAATTCCAAACGAGGAAAAGCAAAAACATTAGTTAAACTTAGATACATTATTCATAAATAGTAGCTGGTTACGTTGAAGATACAAATGTATAAACAGTTTCTTGTAATCAGCAGTAAGAGTGTGAAGTCGTAAAACAACGTATGTCACACAAGTATAAACAGTAATGCACCCCAACGTGTGGATATGCTGTCCCACATTAATGTGTGTAGTTTCTATAGCATTCAGTATTTGAAGACGCGATTTGCAGAACTGAGAAATTTCTGTGGTGGCTAGGGTATGTTCTCATGAAGTTCAATAAATGAGAATTGGAAGAGAGAATTTAGAAGCGACAGAGGAATTGCGTATTTCAGAAGTGGAGTCACAAGGGATGGCAGAAACTGGAAAGGAACTAAGAGGAGAATACAGCAGGCTAAAATGGCATTTAACCTGGAAAAAATGTCACTCGTCAGCATGAATATCAGTCCGGAAATTGTTGTGTCCAAATGGAAGTACTTTTGTCTGGCCATACGTGCAGGTTCTTTGTCTGCTGTGGGAGAAGGATCATCAAAGTAGAACATGTTAAATATTAGTTCACTTTATTACATAAATGAATAATTGATTTACTTAACTTTGGCACACTTCTTTGCCACAGGACTGCTTCATAATTTACAATTGTCGTTGACTTTGAAAGCATGACCTGATGCACACATTAACAAACTATCCTCTTGCAGTACAAAATGTAACCTTTACTAAAGTGCAGGTTCATCAGAAATTTTAACTGTAACTATGATGATTAGTGCTGTAGCTGATGTCTCAAACCGGTCAGCCAAAACCGGTGTGAGCTCTATGTTGACCTCAGTGTGAGGGCACTGCAGTTCTGTGAGAGAGGTACAGTCTTCAGGAGTGCCACTTGTATGCTGTTGCAGATTGCAGTGGGAACTGAATAATGTCTGTGGTATCTACTTTTATGGCAACGAGCTCTCTGGATAATGCCAAAGACTTAATCAAATAGGTCGTGTGAACAGTTGTTTGGATGATACAGGTATGAACCTGAACAAGACGAAGAATCCTGAACAAAATCCTAGCGTCTTGGCTGAAGTCTTAGCCAACTGTGAACAACCAGGAGAGACCTAAAGGAGATCTCAGCATACTGACTGAAGACTCAGCCAATTGGGGTCTGAAGAAGGTCCCTGCAAGTAAACTGTAGACTTGGAGAAATGGGGACGTCCAGAAGAGTCCCGAAGGAGATACCAACATGTCGGCTGATGTCTGATCCAATCAGGGACTACCAGTAGAAAGCTAAAGAAGATCATAGCAAGTAGGCTGGAGACTAAGCCAAATGGGATCTGAAGAAGGTCCCTGCTAGTAAACTGTAGTCTTGGTGAACTGGGGACGTCCAGACGAGTCCCAAAGAAGATCCCAACAAGTCGGCTGATGTCTGATCCAATTAGGGATGACCAGCACAGAGCTAAAGAAGATCACAGCAAGTAGGCTGGAGACTAAGCCAACTAGGATCTGAAGAAGGTCCCCGTAAGTAAACTGTAGACTTGGAGAACTGTGGATGTCCAGAAGAGTCCCAAAGAAGATCCCAACAAGTCGACTGATGTCTGATCCAATTAGGGATGACCAGTAGAGAGCTAAAGAAGATCGTAGCAAGTAGGCTGGAGACTAAGACAACTGGGATCTGAAGAAGGTCCCCGTAAGTAAACTGTAGACTTGGAGAACTGTGGATGTCCAGAAGAGTCCCAATAAAGATCCCAACAAGTCGACTGATGTCTGATCCAATTAGGGATAACCAGTAGAGAGCTACAGATCACAGCAAGTAGGCTGGAGACTAAGACAACTGGGATCTGAAGAAGGTCCCCGTAAGTAAACTGTAGACTTGGAGAACTGTGGATGTCCAGAAGAGTCCCCAAGAAGATCCCAACAAGTCGACTGATGTCTGATCCAATTAGGGATAACCAGTAGAGAGCTACAGATCACAGCAAGTAGGCTGGAGACTAAGACAACTGGGATCTGAAGAAGGTCCCCGTAAGTAAACTGTAGACTTGGAGAACTGTAGATGTCCAGAAGAGTCCCAATAAAGATCCCAACAAGTCAGCTGATGTCTGATCCAAATAGGGATACCAGTAGAGAGCTAAAGAAGATCATAGCAAGTAGGATGGAGACTAAGCCAACTGAGGACAACGACAAGGGTCCTGATCAATGTCTAAGCAGACTGATTTTACCTCTGATGACAACGGTTACAGAAGCAAGCAGGCACTTTTAATCTAAAGTGGACTGTATTGGCGAGGTCACTGGTACAGCAGGATTTGGGACAGTGGGACAGCGGCAGTTACCTGTTCCTCTATGACCCCGATGTCGGCCTGCGGACGCACGCTGACTCTCCTGGCCGGGGGCAGCGGCAGAGTGTCCTTCGGGTGGAGCAGCGCCCCCAGCAGGGCCTCGGCGGCTCGCAGCTGCTCGGGGTCGACGTCGACGTCTCGCTTGCTGGGCTGGGCGCGGGCCGAGCCTGCGCCAGCGCCGGGGCGGCTCTCCGCCCCCGCCACCTCCTGCTCCTCCAGCACCGCCTCCAGGTCGGAGGCGGCGCGCGACGCGTGCGGGCTCTGGTGGGAAGTCGCGAACTCTGCAACACATTTGACACACACTGTAAGAAAAGTGGGCATTGCTCACACTCGGTTTGGTGTAGAACTCGAACCAGCACTTTAGTGCAGAATGCGATCCACTGAGACAGGCCTGCGTGTCGTATTCGCAATTTTTGAGCTCTGTAGCACTCACTGACAAGCCAGAACCTGTCAGTAGCGTATTGATCCACATTTTGAACGCAAGATAGCAGCGATCCTGAGTGGCACGGACTCGACAAGTCTTTGCTAGATTTCCAGAGCAATGTAGCACAAGATTTTAGACTTATTTCTATGCCACCCATGTTTGCCAAAGTTATTGAAAAGACTGTGAGGTACTGGATGGGTTAAACAAGAAGTTTCGAACGCTAGGCATTATTTTTCGATTTAAATACGGCGTTAGACTGTGTTGATCACAAAATATGCCTCCAGAAGTTGGACCATTATGGAATGTGGGGAGTAGCTCACAATTGCTTTACCTCTTGCTTTGACTACATACAGCAAAAGGTCATTATTCACAGTGTTGAGAATAGCTGTCCTGTGGGATCTGAGTGGGATACAGTCAAGTGTGGGGTGCCCCAGGGATCAGTGTTAGGGCCTCTACTGGTCCTTATTAATGTAAATGATATGTCCTATAATATTACAGATAATTCTATAATATTTTTGTTCGCTGATGACACTACCTTGGTAGTAAAGGTGTTCTGTGTAACACTGGCTCTGTTTCAAACAGTGCAGTTCCTGACATAAGTTCATGGCTTGTAGAAAATAAACTAACACTAAATCACAGTAAGACACAGTTTTTACAGTTTCTACACCCATTTCAACAAAACCCAACGTTTTAAATTCACAGAATCGGCATATGATTAGTGAAACAGAATAGTTAAAGCTTCTAGGTGTTCAGATAGATAGTAAACTGTGCTTACAAATAAATGTGGCCAGCCTTCATTCACGGTGACAGGTGGGTAGCGTTTATTTACAGTGGTTGTGGGGATAGCGTTTGGTTACAGTAGATTGCTGGATCGCCTTTGTTTACAGAGAACATGTGCTGGGTGTTTGTTCACAGTGGACAGCTGGGTAACGTTCGTCTACAGTGGTCACAGGGTCAGCCTTTGTTTACAGTGGAGAGCTGGATTACCTTCATTAACAGAGAACATTTAGCATGCCTTTGTTTACAGCGGATGACAGGTAGCCTTTGCTTACAGTGGTCACAGGGACAGCTTTTGTTTAAAGTGGACAGCTCAGAGGCCTTTGCTTATAAATAAGTTGTTGTTGTTGTTGTGGTGGTAGTCTTCAGTCCTGAGACTGGTTTGATGCAGCTCTCCATGCTACTCTGTCCTGTGCAACCTTCTTCATCTCCCAGTACCTACTGCAATCTACATCCTTCTGAATCTGCTTACTGTATTCATCTCTTGGTCTCCCACTACGATTTTTAAGCTCCACGCTGCCCTCCAATGCTAAATTTGTGATCCCTTGATGCCTCAAAACATGTCGTACCAACCGATTCCTTCTTCTAGTCAAGTTGTGCCACAAACTTCTCTTCTCCCCAATCCTATTCAATACTTCCTCATTAGTTACGTGATCTATCCACCTTATCTTCAGCATTCTTCTGTAGCACTACATTTCGAAAGCTTCTATTCTCTTCTTCTCCAAACTATTTATCATCCATGTTTCACTTGCATACATGGCTACACTCCATACAAATACTTTCAGAAACGACTTCCTGACACTTAAATCTATACTCGATGTTAACAAATATCTCTTCTTCAGAAACGCTTTCCTTGCCATTGCCAGTCTACATTTTATATCCTCTCCACTTCGATCATCATCAGTTATTTTACTTCCTAAATATCAAAACTCCTTTACTACTTTCAGTGTCTCATTTCCTAATCTAATTCCCTCAGCATCACCCGATTTAATTTGACTACATTCCATTATCCTCGTTTTGCTTTTGTTGATGTTCATCTTATCCTCCTTTCAAAACACTGTCCATTCCGTTCAACTGCTCTTCCAAGTCCTTTGCTGTCTCTGACAGAATTACAATGTCATCGGCGAACCTCAAAGTTTTTACTTCTTCTCCATGAATTTTAATACCTACAACGAATTTTTCTTTTGTTTCCTTTACTGCTTGCTTAATATACAGATTGAATAACATCGGGGATACGCTATAACTCTGTCTCACTCCTTTCCCAACCACTGCTTCCCTTTCATGGCCCTCGACTCTTATGACTGTCATCTGGTTTCTGTACAAATTGTAGATAACTTTTCGCTCCCTGTATTTTACCCCTGCCACCTTCAGAACTTGAAAGAGAGTATTCTAGTCAACATTGTCAAAAGCTTTCTCTAAGTCTGCAAATTCTAGAAACGTAGGTTTGCCTTTTCTTAATCTTTCTTCTAAGATAAGTCGTAAGGTCAGTATTGCCTCACGTGTTCCAACATTTCGACGGAATCCAAACTGATCCTCCCCGAGGTCCGCATCTACCAGTTTTTCCATTCGTCTGTAAAGAATTCGCGTTAGTATTTTGCAGCTGTGACTTATTAAACTGACAGTTCGGTAATTTTCACATCTGTCAACACCTGCTTTCTTAGGGATTGGTATTATTATATTCTTCTTGAAGTCTGAGGGTATTTCGCCTGTCTCATACATCTTGCTCACCAGCTGGTAGAGTTTTGTCATGACTGGCTCTCCCAAGGCCATCAGTAGTTCTAGTGGAATGTTGTTTACTCCAGGGGCCTTGTTTCGACTCAGGTCTTTCAGTGCTCTGTCAAACTCTTCACGCAGTATATTATCTCCCATTTCGTCTTCATCTACATCCTCTTCCCTTTCCATAATATTGTTCTCAAGTACATCACCCTTGCATAAACCCTCTATGTACTCCTTCCACCTTTCTGCTTTCCCTTCTTTGCTTAGAACTGGGTTGCCATCTGAGCTCTTGATATTCATACAAATGGTTCTCTTCTCTCCAAAGGTCTCTTTAATTTTCCTGTAGGCTGTATCTATCTTACCCCTAGTGAGATAAGCTTCTACATCCTTACATTTGTCCTCTAGCCATCCCTGCTTAGCCATTTTGCACTTCCTGTCGATCTCAGTTTTGAGACGTTTGTATTCCTTTTTGCCTGCTTCATTTACTGCATTTTTATATTTTCTCCTTTCATCAATTAAATTCAATATTTCTTCTGTTACCCGAGGATTTCTAGTAGTCCTCGTCTACCTACTTGATCCTCTGCTGCCTTCACTACTTCATCCCTCAGAACTACCCATTCTTCTTCTACTGTATTTCTTTCCCCCATTCCTGTCAATTGTTCCCTTATGCTCTCCTTGAAACTCTGTACAACCTCTGGTTCTTTCAGCTCGTCCAGATCCCATGTCCTTAAATGCACACCTTTCTGTAGTTTCTTCAGTTTTAACCTAAAGGTCATAACCAATAGATTGTGGTCAGAGTCCACATCTGCCTCTGGAAATATCCTGCAATTGAAAACCTGATTCCTAAATCTCTGTCTTACCATTATGTAATCTATCTGATACCTTTTAGTATCTCCACGATTCTTCCATGTATACAACCTTCTTTTATGATTCTTGAACCAAGTGTTAGCTATGATTAAGTTATGCTCTGTGCAAAATTCTACCAGATGGATTCCTCTCTCATTTCTTAGCCCCAATCCATATTCACCCACTATTTTTGCTTCTCTCCTTTTTCCTACTGACGAATTCCAGTCACCCATGACTATTAAATTTTCGTCTCCCTTCACTACCTGAATAATTTCTTTTATCTCATCCATCATTTCCTCAATTTCTTCATCATCTGCAGAGCTAGTTGGCATATAAACTTGTACTACTGTAGTAGGCGTGGGCTTTGTGTCTATCTTGGCCACAATAATGCGTTCACTATGCTGTTTGTAGTAGCTTACCCACACTCCTATTTTTTATTCATTATTAAACCTACTCCTGCATTACCCCTATTTGATTTTGTATTTATAACCCTGTATTCCCCTGACCAAAAGTCTTGTTCCTCCTGCCACCGAACTTCACTAATTGCCACTATCTAACTTTAACCTGCCTCATTAAGGGATCTGACATTCCACGCTCCGATCCTGAGTAGTCCCCACCCAGAGATCCAAATTGGGGACTATTTTACCTCCGGAATATTTTACCCAAGAGGACACCATCACCATTTAATCATACAATAAAGCTGCATGTCCTCAGGAAAAGTTACGGCTGTAGTTTGCCCTTGCTTTCAGCCGTTCGCAGTACCAGCACAGCAAGGCCGTTTTGGTTAACGTTGCAAGGCCAGATCAGTCAATCATCCAGACTGTTGCCCCTCCTGAAAAGGCTGCTGCCCCTCTTCAGGAACCACATGTTTGTCTGGCCTCTTAACAGATACCCCTTCGTTGTGGTTGCACCTACGGTACGGCCATCTGTATCACTGAGGCACGCAAGCCTCCCCACCAATGGCAAGGTCCATGGTTCATGTGGGGGGAGGGGGGGAAATAAGTTGTGGTCAGCCTATATTTACAGTGACAGGTACATAGCATTGATTTACACTGGTCATGGGGACAGCCCTTGTTTAAAAACGTGGACAGCTAGATGGCTGTTGTTTACAGAGAACATGTGGCAGCCCTTTGTTTACATTGGATAAGTGGCTGCCATTGTTTACTGTGGCCATAGGGATAGCCTTTGTTTACAGTGGATAACTCAAAGGCCTTTGCTTACCGAGAAGATGTGGTTGGCCTCTGTTTACAGCAGACAGGTGGGCAAACTTTGTTTACAGTGGTCACAGGCACAGCCTTTGTTTACAGTAGACACATGGATGGCTGTTGTTTACATAGAACATGTTGCAGGCCTTTGTTTATGGTGGACAGTTGGGCATCCTTTGTTTACAATGGTCACATGAACAGCCTTTTTTGCTGTGGACATCTGGATGGCCTTTGTTTACAGAGAACACTTGGTGGTGAGCCTTGGTTTCCAGTGGACAGGAGGTCAGCCTTTGTGTATAGTGGCCATGGGGACAGGCTTTGCTTACAATGGGCAGAACATTTGGCAGGCTTTTGTTTACAGTGGACAGGTGGGCAGCTTTTGTTTAAAGTGAAGACGTGGATGGTCTTGGTTTACACTTACCTCTGACAGTGCGTCGCTGCCCGGCATCCCCCGCGTGGTAGAGCACGAACTCCTCCCCTGGCCTGGGTTCCGTGATGATGGACACCTCAGCCGGTCGAGGCAAGGCGGGCGCGGCCAGAAGCGCCAACATCAACAACCTGAAACAAGCAAGAGACAGGGCCATGCAATTATGTTCAGCCACACATTTTAGGTTATTTATTTCCAAATTAACACACACATCACTTAATAACGCTAAATTCAGACAGTGCTACTAGATCGCTGATAAGGGCAGGAATCGGAAGTGGAGCGCAGTGGAAGCGAAATGTTCCGACTTCTGCTGGCGTTACTCAATGAGCACTAGCGGGCAATTGGGCTTCAAGCTAAGGTCAGAAAGTGAACACTCAAGAGTCTTTCCTAAAAAAAATTAAAATTGAAATAATTAGTTGTAAGGGTAGATGATATGTAAAATTTAACTGATATGAAGGAAATATGGTATATCCTGTCTCTTATGCCGAGCTCAGATAAAATTTCTGTTGAAACTCACAGTTTCGTCCCCGTCTATGGAGGACATCTGCATGGGATGTTGTAGCCTTACTGAGTTTCTGATCCGACCTTTGGCTCGCTACTGACTATAGTAGAATTCCGTTCCCGCGGAATCCATTTATTTTCACACCCTCCTACTTCCTGTTGAAATTGCCGGGTTGTTCAGTGGCCTCTATTTCCACTGTACAGCGACTCGTAGTATGCGCTTGTGGCAGGCGGTATCTCAGAGATAAGAAATCGAATCTGATTGTCCCCTGACTGCAAGCCATATTCCCCAACGGCTGATCTGTGTGTTTCTCCCCTTTTTCTGTTACTCTCACATAGGCAATAAAAACTGCATGTTGGCGACTATATGGTTTGGCGAAGTTTTCTGGCAACATTATATGACAACACTATAGACTGGCAGTGTTTGTGGCAGTACATTTCCAGGAACCTCTCTACTGAGTGAGGTGGCACAGTGGCTGGCACACTGGAGACTCCCATTCAGGGGGAAGACTGGGTTTTGTTTCTTGGAAACCACTGTTTGTGAAGTCAGAGCTGGAAAGTCTGAGGAGCAGATACAAACTAGAAGAGGCATAAGAGGTGAACATACTGTCGTGAAGTAAGGACCGTGTTAACGCAACTTTAAGCAGATGCTTCATCGCCTTCTAGGTGAGTTTGCAATGCATCGGGACAAATTTTTCTACCTCTCTCCCCTACTTACCTCCCCTCCATATCTAATCCCCCCCTTACTCTCTTCCCTGTCGGCCGTGTTGTATGTTACGCAACCTCCGACCCCTGCTGTTAAATTGCTGTTAGCTTGTCCCACTAACTGTGACATATTGCCCGCTGCACGGAGGAGATGCAGCTGTGTGGCAACGTGTCGTAACTCCAGGAAGTCTTCTGCCCTGTCCCTGGAGAGGGGAAGGAGAGAAAGAGATAGGTAGAGGGGAGGGGAGGCCACACACACACACACAGTGTTAGCAACACTGTCGCTTTCCATCGTGGGCGCCGTTGCAGATTCGCTCACAGCGCACTTCGTATCCTCGTACTACTCTCAAAGCTGACTTACCAGTTTCCCGCACCAAGTTCCCAGCGACTGCTTCCTGTAATCCGTTATTTCTAAATATTTCACTTTCCACAGCCACTCTCCTTCACCTTAAAAGGTTTCGATGTACCGCTACCAGTCACAAAATTTGTTGGCTCCTAAATTACTCATTTAGTGACACGTTTCAAGGTGATAGCTCATCATCAGGCTTCACCGCCATTACAAAAGCGTTTAACGTAAGTGTATACAGGTATTAAAGTGTCCTTACATGACTGTTGTGATCGTCTTTGTTCGTGTGGCGTGACATCCTTCTCGTGATGTACTGAGGAATCACTATTTCCAGGGCTCACTTCGATTTCTTCACAATTGTTCACAGACAAGGGTGACTTTACAGTGCTGTGCCACAAAACAAATCAGCAGTGCAGATAACCCGTTTTGACCGCCATCTTGTTTGCTGCACTGCTGATATGTTTTTTGTGTTATCGAGTTGTAAAGTCACCCTTGTGAAGTCTGTGAACAGTGGTGCAGGAATCCAAGACAGCATGGAAACTGCGGTATCTCGGTACAGACGAGGAGAATGTCACGCCACAAGAACAAAGATGATCACAATAGTTATATAAAGAAACTTTGGTATCTCCATACACTTATGATAAATGTTTTTGCAACGGCAGTATAGCCTGATGATGAGGTATCACCTCAATATGTGTCGCTACATAAATAATTTAGGAGGCAAAAAATCTTGTGGCTGGTAGCGGTATAGAACAACCTTGCGTTTTTGAAACAGTTCAAAATGGTCCAAATAGGTTTAAGCAGTATGGGACTTAACATCTGAGGTCATCAGTCCCCTAGGCTTAATAACTAGTTAAACCTAACTAACCTAAGGACGTCACACACGTCCATGCCCGAGGCTGGATTCGAACCTGCGACCGTTGCAGCAGCGCGGTTCCGAACTCAAGCACCTAGAACCGCTCGGCCACAACGGCCTGCTTTGAAACAGTCACAATCGATCAATGGTCGATATGGCTTCAAATCCGTAATAGACTACTGCCGTTCTAATGAATCTGGACATTGTACTATGCTCGTTGTAACGAAGAGCGTGAACTGTCACTTTAACGAAGCAGACGATCCATTACGACGATCCATTAAGACGATCACATTTGACGAAATTTGACGTAAGGACAGTGACGGATACACCGACACCAAGTTTACAGTATTTCTTCATTTCAGAGTCTCATTCTAATGAAAAACACAACCCAACATTTTAATAAAAAAACGCAAGCAATTATCAAATGTTGCAAGAAATGGTGAAGAATACATAGACGTATGGTTTAAAATTTTACAATTTCAGTGTCGTACTGGTGAGAAACGCGATCTATCACTTAAATGAAGAACATGAACCATTCTGTCAGATTTGAAGAAATGTGCTACAATCAAGGTGAGCGCCGCAGCAATCTAAGGTTTAAAATTTATGCAGTCTGAAAACCTTCGTTCACAGAAATTGTTCTTCTGTTTCATCACCGTTTTCGATCCATACTATCATCGTCTTCCGAAATTAGTGTAACGAAAACAGTGGACTTCAGTTGGCTACCTGTAATTTCTAAGCATAGACAAACTCGTTGAATGATTTTTTTTTCCCACGAGAAGCAACATGTTCCGCAAATTTGTATTGCAATCTTTGTGTAACTGCATATGTTCAGCCCGTTGTACGTAAGATTTTCTATTATTAAAATTTAGCTGTCCATTATTAATTTTTTGATATGTCTCAGAACAATCTGTTTTAACAAAATTAATGTGAAAGATTATTAGAGCCATTGTTTTCTTATATTCATGGTTCAAATGGCTCTGAGCACTATGGGACTTAACATCTGAGGTCATCAGTCCTCTACACTTCGAACTACTTAAACCTAACTAACCTAAGGACATCACACACATCCATGCCCGAGGCAGGATTCGAACCTGCGACCGTAGACTGAAGCGCCTGGAACCGCTCGGCCACAGCGGCCGGCTAAAGGTTCTCCAAAACCAAGAAAGCTCGTCAGGCCAGGTCAAATCTCAAAGCCAAGTTTGACGGCTTTCTTTTACTTTGGAGGATTACTTCATCGTGAATTCGTACCACATGGACAAAAAAAAAAAAAAATGTTCAAATGTGTGTGAAACCTTATGGGACTTAACTTCTAAGGTCATCAGTCCCTAAGTTTACAAACTACTTAACGTAAATTATCCTAAGGAAAAACACACACACCCATGCCCGAGGTAGGACTCGAACCTCCGCCGGGACCAGCCGCACAGTCCGTGACTGCAGCGCCTAAGACCGCTCGGCTAATCCCGCCCGGCCCACATGGACAAACAGTTACTAACGGGACATGTTGCTACGCCTGCGAGAAAATGTGAGAAGCAAACGGCCTGAAATGTGGCGAGACAATTCAAGGCTCTTGCATCTCGATAACGCATCCGTAAATTCACCCCTGCTGGTGCGTGACTGTTGCACAAAAAAACGAAATCACTGTGCTACCTCACCCTCCGTCCTCTCCAGGCATGGACCCCGAGGAACTTTTTTTTTCCAAAGTTGAAAAACCCGCTGAAAGGACGAAGATTTCCAATTACAGACGAAATAAATGAAAATCCGCAGACTGAACTTGGTGCGATCCAGCAAGACGCGTACCAAGGCTGCTACCGGAAGTGGAACTGGCTTTGGGATCGCAGTATCAATTGTGGAGGAGAGTAGTTGGAAGGAGAGCATGCACAATAAGTAAAAGGTAAGCGTAGAAAAATTTTGTCGATCGTTGCGAAATTTTTTGAACAGACCTCGTACACAACGGGTATTTTCTGGTGACGCTGTGGTGTGAGTGAAGGTGTCCAAGTAAGATGACAGACGAAATCTGAAGTTAGTGTTACGAATGCTAGCTAACTGTCAATGTAGAAAAACGTAAGTGTATGCACATGAGTAGGAAAATGAGTTCAAATGGCTCTGAGCACTATGGAACTAAACATCTATGGTCATAAGTCCCCTAGAACTTAGAACTGTTTAAACCTAAGTATCCTAAGGACATGACACAACACGCAGTCATCACGAGGCAGAGAAAATTCCTGACCTCGCCGGGAATCGAACACGGGAACCCGGGCGTGGGAAGCGAGAACGATACCGTACGACCACGAGATGCGGAAGGAAATGAGTCACATAGAGTTCGAATACAGTGTTAGTAGTGTGGTGCTTCACACAGTCATGTCGATTAAATATCTAGGCCTGACGTTGCAAAGCGATATGAAATGGAACGAGCACATCAGGTTGGTAGAAGGGAAAGCGAATGCTCCACTTCGATTTACTTGGGGCATTTTTAGCGAACTGCAGCTTATGTATAATGGAGGCCGCGCATAGAAGATTTGTGACCCATTCTTGAGTACTGCTCGAGTATTTGGGATCCCCACAAGGGTCGCATCAAGGGAAGACATCCAAGCAATTCAGGGGCGGACTGCTAGATTTCGCACTAGTAGATTCCATCAACAGGAGTCGAAAACGTTCCGTTAACTGAAAGGGGAATCCATGGATGGAACACTACGTTCTTCTTGCGGAACTCTACTGAGAAAATTTAGGGACCGGCATTTGAAGCTGACTGCAGAACGATTCTATTACCGCCAACATACATTTCGCGTTAAGACCACGGAGATGAGAGAAATTACGACTCGTTTTTCTATCGCTCTATTTGCGAGTAGAATGGGAACGGAAATGTAGTGGTAGAAGGGACGCTCTGTCATACATTAGTCGTAAGGTCTTATGGGACCAAAGTGCTAGACGTTATCGGTCCCGTAGCTTACCCACTACTTAATCTAAGGTCAACTAACTTAGCCTAAGGACAACACACACACACACACCCATGCCCGAGAGACGACTCGAAACACCGATGGGGGGGGGGGGGGGGGGAAGAGGGGGGGGGGGGGGGTAGAGCGGTGCGCTGGCCGTGACAAAGCGCCCTAGACCGACCGGCTACCCCGCGCAGCAATGTCATAAATCAATGTTGGCTTGCGCAGTATCTATCTAGCAGGTGTGGACTTTAAGAAGCAGTATTTCTGTAACAACACATCTATACCTATGGAGTGTACCGGGTGATCAAAAAGTCAGTATAAATTTGAAAACATTATAAACCACGGAATAATGTAGATTGAAAGGTATGTGCTGGGATTCGATCAGGATAGAGCCAGTGAAAAAGGTCGATCCCAACCGCATGGTTGGACGAGTAGTTCATCTTCGAGTAGTAAGATCTTTGACAGCTAACAGAGCTAGGTGCACGCGGTAAAAGTTTGAGTAGTGGTGAGGAGATGCGCAGAGACAGCAGAAGCGTTTCGAGTCGGAGCTAGATGCCTGCAGGAGGCAGCCGGGTCGTGACAGCATCAAAGTAAGAATTGGCGCTCCGCACCTAATAAGCTATATATTGAGTGAAACTCGGCACATACCTGGGGAAACTAGAAAGAAGAATTAATAAAATAGGTTTTCTTTGGTTAAATAATGTCTAAAAGCTAGATAGAAATCCCATTGTTGACGCAATAAGCGTTCTGTGGAACTTTCTCGTAAATCCATGCTATAGAAGTTTTTTTTAGTTTTTCACACGTGCCTTAAAAGTTTGAACAATAAATGTCTTTTAGATAAAATTAGAGTTTCATCTCACACCTTATGTCGTTCTCCGCATCCTGTGCTCGCACTGAACCAAAAGGTACATTCAAGTAAAGTTCCCACGAGTAAAGCTAATAATTTCATTTATCAGAGTAAAATAATCTGTATGCCATTGCACAGTTGGCAAATTATTCGGATCAGGACAGAATTTTTATTAAATAACAAACAGGGCCAAAATGAGTAAAGGTATCTAGAACGACAATTTTATGCCATTGCACTACGGCTGAGTTGAATATATGTTTTATTATCGGCTCAACGGGAAGGAGTGCACGAGCTAAGTCCACAGACGCAGTCAGCTGCAGGTTGGTGACTTTCATTTAATTTCACCACTAAACTTTCATGCACTCAGATGTGTATTTTGAGTATTAATTTTCCAACAATATTTTCATGCAGTCAGATAAAGTTCAGTTCAGTTAAATACGCAGTCAGATGCAAATTTTATTAAAGACTAAAGCAGTCAGATGCAGTTCGGTCTAGTTTAAATAGAGAATTGTTATTAACAGCACATTCAAGATAGAGAGGTAAAAATTGACACATACGCTTGGAATGACATGGGGCTTTATTAGAAGAAGAAAAAAACACCTCATATTGCTAGACGCGTGAAAGATCTCTTGCTCGCGTCTTTTGGTGATGATCGTGTGCTCAGCCTAGACTTTCGTCATGCTTGGCCTCCCAGGTCCCCAGACCTCAGTCCGTGCGATTATTGGCTTTGGGGTTACCTGAAGTCGCAAGTGTATCGTGATGGACCGACATCTCTAGGGATGCTGAAAGACAACATCCGACGCCAATGCCTCACCGTAACTCTGTACAAGCTTTACAGTGCTGTTCACAACATTATTCCTCGACTACAGCTATTGTTGAGGAATGATAGAGGACATATTGAGCATTTCCTGTAAAGAACATCATCTTTGCTTTGTCTTACTTTGTTATGCTAATTATTGCTATTCTGATCAGAAGAATGAATACTGCTCAGCAGTGTGGGATCCGTATCAGATAGGGTTGATAGAAGAGATAGAGAAGATCCAGCGGAGAGCAGCGCGCTTCGTTACAGGATCACTTAGTAATCGCGGCAGCGTTACGGAGATGATAAACTCCAGTGGAAGAGTCTGCAGGAGAGACGCTCAGTAGTTCGGTACGGGCTTTTGTTAAAGTTTCGAGAACATACCTTCACCGAGGAGTCAAGCAGTATATTGCTCCCTCCTACGTATATCTCGCGAAGAGACCGTGAGTATAAAATCAGAGAGATTAGAGCCCGCACAGAAGCATACCGACAATCCTTCTTTCCACGAACAATACGAGACTGGAATAGAAGGGAGAACCGATAGAGGTACTCAGGGTACCCTTCGCCACTCACCGTCAGGTGGCTTGCGGAGTATAGATGTAGATGTAGAAGGGAAGCGCCATATGTCGGACATTTTTTGAATGTTTGTATTTTTTTGATTCTAATAAAACCCATGTCATTCCAAGCATGTGTGTCAATTTGTACCTCTCTATCTACATGATTCCGTGACTTATACAGTTTTCAAATTTATACTGACTTTTTGATCACCCGGTACTTGGCCTTAACTGCTGAAAGGAAACTTTGAGAGAGATTTTAATTTTCTCGATTTTTCTGTCACAGATGGCAGGTGATGTTATAAGATGCAGATGCAGAAGTAAGACGAGGCTCGTCTGAGAGGCGTATCGAGCTATTTGTCAGCCATTAGGGTCACGCCCTGTCAGGATGTTGACAGTCGTTGTACGGGGGGGGGGGGGAGGGGGGGGAGGAGGGGGGTTGGGAGGTGACAATGGAGCATCGTGAACGTCGTGACGGAAGACGAGCGCTAAGCGCCGCTGCTGGAGAAAGCTCCACCGCAAATGGTCCATCAGCATGCTCACAACTTGTCTGTGCTTGTGTGCGTGCGTGTGAAAATCTTCCGCGTCAACAAGCCCGTGTCTGTGTATGTACGAACTTCCATCTCTCTGTCTGCAAATACGCCATCGCTATACCGAGATCTACCAGGTGTACCGGTACGAAATGGGCGTTAAGATACAAATGTGTCGATAGGGAACATTTGTTGTGAACGAGCCTTAATTTCTTTTTGTTTGGTTGGCGGCAGGGGTAAAATACAGGGAGCGAAAGGCTATTTACAATTTATACATAAACCAGATGGCAGTTATAAGTGTCGAGTGGTTGGGAAGGGAGTGAGACAGGGTTGTAGCCTGTCCCCGATGTTATTCAATCTGTATGTTGAGCAAGCAGTGAAGGAAACAAAAGAAAAGTTCGGATTAGGTATTAAAGTCCATGGAGAAGAAATAAAAACGTTGAGGTTCGCCGATGACATTGTAATTCTGTCAGAGACAGAAAAGGACTTGGAAGAGCAGTTGAACGGAATGGACAGTGTCTTGAAAGGAGGATATAAGATGAACATCAACAAAAGCAAAACGAGGATAATGGAATGTAGTCGGATTAAGTCGGGTGATGCTCAGGGAATTAGGTTAGGAAATGAGACACTTTGCTATTTGGGGAGCAAAATAACTGATGCTGGTCGAAGAAAAGAAGATTTAAAATGTAGACTGGCAATCGCAAGGAAAGCGTTTCTGAAGAAGAGAAATTTGTTAACATCGAGTATAAATTTAAGTGTCAGGAAGTCGTTTCTGAAAGTACTTGTATGGAAGTGAAACGTGGACGATAAATAGTATAGACAGGAAGAGAATACAAGCTTTCGAAATGTAGTGCTACAGAAGAATGCTGAAGGTCAGATGGGTAGATCACATAACTAATGAGGAGGTATTGAATAGAATTGGGGAGGAGTTTGTGGCACAACTTGACAAGAAGAAGGGACCCGTTGGTAGGACATGTTCTGAGGCATCAAGGGATCACCAATTTAGTATTGGAGGGCAACGTGGCGGGTAAAAATTGTAGAGGGAGACCAAGAGGTGAATACACTGATTCAGTAGGATGTAGGTTGCAGCAGGTACTGGTAGATGAACAACCTTGCACAGGATAGAGTATCATGGAGAGCTGCATCAAACCAGTCTCAGGACTGAAGACAACAACAACAATGGTATGACATCTGTCAAAGATATTTAGTATACATCGAGTCATGGAACAAACAACATCATATGTTTTCATCGTGTTAACAATGTCGAATTTTGTACCAGAAAGAGATGATTTGCGGAAAGCATTAATTTTTTGTTTTCGTTTGAAAAAAAAAAGTGCTGCAGAGTCGCATCAAATGCTTGTCGAGGCATATGGTGATCGCGCTCTATCAGAAGGAACATGCACAAGATAATTTCAACGGTTCAGAAATGATCATTTTGATGTAAGAAATGAAGAACGTGGAAGACCACCAGAAAAGTTCGAAGACGCCGAATTGCAAGCAATATTGGATGAAGGTGATAGCCGGCCGGTGTGGCGGAGCGGTTCTAGGCGCTACAGTCTGGAACTACGCTACCGCTACGGTCGCAGGTTCGAATCCTGCCTCGGGCACGGATGTGTGTGATGTCGTTAGATTAGTTAGGTTTAAGTAGTTCTAAGTTCTAGGGGACTGATGACCTCAGAAGTTAAGTCCCATAGTGCTCATAGCCATTTGAACCATTTTTTTGAAGATGATACTTTTGAGTCAGAAGCAAATGGCAGCAAAGCAAAATGTTACACTACAAACAATTTCTGACCGTTTGAAAGCTATGGGAAAGATCCAAAAGTTAGGAAAATGGGTGTCACATGGATTGAATGAAAAACAGATGGAAAACCGAAAAACCATCTGTCAAATTTTGCATCAAAGACATGAAAGTAAATCAGTTTTGCATCGAATTGTTACAGGCGATGAAAAATGGATTTATTTTAAGAATCCTAAACGGGAAAAATCATGGGTTAATCCGGGACAACCATCAACATCGACTGCAAAACCAGATCGATTCGGCAAGAGGACAATGCGCTGTTTTTGCTGATAGCAGAAAGGTGTGGTGTATCACGAGCTTCTAAAACCCGGTGAAACTGTGAACACTAACCGCTACAGACAACATACGATCAATTTCAACTCTGCATTGATCGAAAAAAGACCAGAATGGGCCAGAAGACATGGCAAAGTAATTTTTTTACTTGACAGTGCACCTGCACACAAAGCAAAACTGGTTCAGGATACAATCAAAACACTTGGCTGGGTGCTGCTACCCTACCCGCCGTATTCACCAGACTTGGCTCCTTCCCCATACCATTTGTTTCCGTCAATGGGACACGCATTGGCTGAGGAACACTTCGATTCCTACGAAGAAGTCGAAAATTGGGGGTCTGGTGGGTTTGCTTCAAAACACGAACATTTCTATTGGCGTGGTGTCCACAAATTGCCAGAAAGGGGGTCACAATGTATAGAAAACAATGGTCAGTACTTTGAATAAAATGTTTTTACTTTTCAATTCAAAATTAGTGTTTCATTTTCACAAAAAAACGCTCATTTCATACCGGTATTATCTTATACACCTAACCACAACCGTAAAAGTGCAACCTTGAACTTTAGGAAAGAAACCACAAGTAACTCCTCGTAATCCCCCAAACTCCCGAGTCTACAGAATCGATTTCCCATGTACACTCAGGTGACAAAGATCAGGGGATAGCGATTGTGGTATCAACGTTCGATACCACACTTGTTAGGGGTCACAGATATCGAGATGACAGGCATCTTATCCGCACGGCTGTAACGGATCGTGCAGCCACGTCTCGATCCCTGAGTCAACAGATGGGGACGTTTGCAAGACAACAACCATCTGCACGAACAGTTCGACGACGTTTGCATCAGCACGGATTATCAGCTCTGAGACCGTGGCTGCGTTTACCCTTCACGCTGCATCACAGACAGGAGCGCCTGCGATGGTGTACTCGACGACGAACCTGGGTGCACGAATGGCAAAATGTCATTTTTCCGGATGAATCCAGGTTCTGTTTACAGCATCGTGATGGTCGTATCCGTGTTTGGCGACATCGCAGCGAACGCACATTGTAAGCGTGTATTCATTATCGCCATACTGGCGTATCACCCGACGTGTTGGTATGAGGTGCCATTGGTTACACGTCTCGGTCACCTCTTGTTGGCATTGACGGTACTTTGAACAGTGGACGTTACATTTCATATGTGTTACGACCCGTGGCTCTACCCTTCATTCGATCCCTGCGAAACCCTACATTTCAGCAGGATAATGCACGACCGCATGTTGCAGGTCCTGTACAGGCCTTTCTGGATACAGAAAATGTTCGACTGCTGCCCTGGCCAGTACATTGTCCAGATCTCTGACCACTTGAAAACGTCTGGTCAATGGTGGGCGAGCAACTGGCTCGTCACAATAGGGCAGTCACTTCTCTTGATGAACTGTGGTATCGTGTTGAAGCTGCGTGGCCAGCTGTACCTGTACACGCCATTCGAGCTCTGTTTGACTCAATGCCCAGGCGTATCAAGGCCGTTATTACGGCCAGAGGTGGTTGTTCTGGGTACTGATTTCTCAGGATCTATGCAGCCAAGTTGCGTGAAAATGTAATCACATGTCAGTTCTAGTATAATATATTTGTCCAATGAATACCCGTTTATCATCTCCATTTCTTCTTGGACTAGCAATTTTAATGACCAGTAGTGTACGATGTGTTTCCATTTAGCATTTGCCTCCTGTCATCATAACAACTGACGACCAGAATCGTAACACACATGCCGGTAGAATCACATACACAAGGCTCATTTTTTTCCGAACAGGTGACCTGGCGTGTTTTCATATCACGCTTTGATCTTTTGGACTCTGCTCAAAACGGTGAACCCAAGTTTCATCAAACGTTAAAATCGTGTTTAGAAAAGGGTCACCTTACATGGCGTTCTTTCAAATCTGTACTCACACTGAAACATGTTTCCTTGTGTTGTTGCGTTAACTTTTTTGGGACCCACCCTGCAATTGTTTTCCTGTACTTGAGCTTGTAGCCATTAAAGTTATAAACCGTACCAACACTTACAGTAAGTGGTCTTGCTATAAATTCAACTGCAGCAAGTCGATATTCACTAGTCTCGTCAATGCCGGTTTCAAGCGACGGAGATGACACTTCAACTGCCCGGCCAGGACGTTTCTCGTGAATCACTAATGTTTCCCCGGTTTTGAAATTTTCTACCCACTTATACCTCCCCCCATGATGCGTTCACTTTTTCGTGACGCATGAAAGGGAGTCAGTGGTTGAAAATGCAGTGAGGCAGGCCTGTAGCCTATACGTAATGTTATTCAGTCTCTACATTGAGCAAGCAGTAAAGGAAATGAAAGAGGAATTTTGAGGAGGAATTAAAGTTAAAGGAGAAGAAACAATATGTTTGAGGTTTAACTGACGACGTTGCAATTGTGTCAGGGACAGCAAACGGGCTTCGAATGGCAGCTGAATGGAATGGGGAGTGTTTTGAGGGATCAGCATCAACAAAAGCAAAACAAGGATAATGGAATGGAATCAAATCAAATCTTGCCATACTAAGGGACTTAGATTAGGGAAGGAGCACGTAAAATAGTAGACGAGTTTTGCTGTTTCGGCTGTAAAGTAACTGATGACGGTCGAAGTCGAAACGATGTGAAATATGGAATGACAAAGGCAGCAAGCCGGCCGCGGCGGCCGAGCGATTCTAGGCGCTTCAGTCTGGAACTGCGCCACCGCTACGGTCGCAGGTTCGAATCCTGCCTCGGGCATGGATGTGTGTGATGTCCTTAGGTTAGTTAGGTTTAAGTAGTTCTAAGTTCTAGGGGACTGATGATCACAAATGTTAAGTCCCATTGTGCTCAGAGCATTTGTTGTAATTTGTTACCAACGAATATATATCGTAGTGTTACAAAGCGTTTCGTAAAGGTATTTTCCTGGAGTGCAGCCTTGTATGGCAGTGAAACGTGGACGATAAACAGTTCAGACAAGAAAAAAGTAGAAGCTTTTGAAATGCAGTACTAGAGAAGAATTCTGAAGATTAGATCGGTAGATCGCATAACTAATGAGGAGGTATTGAATAGTATTGACGAGAACAAAAGTTTGTGGTACAACTTGACTAAAAGAAGGGACTTCTTGATAGAACACATTGTGAGATATCAAGGTATCGCCAGCTTAGAATCAGAGGAAGCACAAATTTTGAGTATCTGAGTAGGGCTCTTAGATTATTTGCAGATGATGCTGTCATTTACCGTCTTGTAGAGTCATCAGATGACCAAAATGAGTTGCAAAATGATTTAGATATATGTGTGGTGCGAAAAGTGGCAATGGACCCTGAATAAAGAAAAGTGCGAAGTTATTCAGATGAGTAGTAAAAGAAATCCGCTAAATTTCGATTACGCCATAAGTCACACAAATGTGAAGGATGTAAATTCAACTAAATACTTAGGGATTACAATATAAAAAACCTCAGAGGGAACGATCACATAGAAAATGTTGTGGGTAGAGCAAACCCAAGACTGCGATTCATTGGCAGAACACTTAGAAGGTGCAACAGGTCTACCGAAGAGACTGCTTCCACTGTACTTGTCTGGAGCTTTGCTGTGCGGTGTGGGATCCGCATCAGGTGGGACTAACGGATATTGAAAAAGTTCAAAGAAGGGCAGCTCGTTTTGTATTATCGCGAAATAGTGCCACAGACATGATACGTGGAGTGGCAATCATTAAAAGAAAGGCTTTTTTTCATTTCGACGGGATCTTCTCACGAAATTTTGATAATCAGTTTTCTCCTCCGATTACGAAAACATTCTGTTGACACCCACCTACATACGGATAAATGATCATCACTATAAAGTAAGAGAAATCAGGGCTCGCACAGAAAAATTTAAGTGCTCGTTTTTCCCGCGTGTCGTTCGGGAGTGGTACAGTAGAGAGACAGCATGAAGGTGGTTCATTGAACGTTCTGCCAGGCACTTAATTATCAAAAGCAGAGTAATCACGTAGATGTAGACATAGAGGGAGAGGAGGAGATGAATACAGTAAGGAGGTTGGAGTGCCTGTGAGCTGGAGTACCTACTCGGAGATGAAGAGGCTTGCAAAGGATAGGGTGGTGTGGAGAGCTGCATGGAACAGACCACAACAATAACAACAACGGATATACGTTTTCACTCTGCAGCGGAGTGTGCGCTGATGCGAAACTTCATGGCAGATTAAAACTGTGTGCCGGATCGAGACTCGTAGTTCTGTGAAGTTTGGGAGGTAGGAGACGAGGTACTGGCAGAATTGAAGCTGTGAGGACGGGTCGTGAGTCGTAATTGGGTAGCTCAGATAGTAGAGCACTTGTCTGCGAAAGGCAAAGGTCCCGAGTTCGAGTCTCGGTCCGGCACACAGTTTCAATCTGCCAGGAAGTTTCTTTTCGTAGGTTATGTCCAACTAAGTTTGTTCGGGCAACTGTTAGGCATGTTGACGCTATAACGCTGTGGCTAAGCCATGTCTCCGTAATATCCTTTCTTTCAGGAGTGCTAGTTTTGCAAAGTTCGCAGGAGACCTTCTGTTAAGTTTGGAAGGTAGGAGACGAGGTACTGGCAGAAGGAAAGCTGTGAGGACCGGGCGTGAGTTGTGCTTGGGTAGCTCATTTGGTGGAGCACTTGCCCGCGAAAGGCAAAGGTCCCGAGTTCGAGTCTCGATCCGGCACACAGTTTTAATCTGACAGGAAGTTTCATATCAGCGCAGAATCCGCTGCAGAGTGAAAATCTCATTCTGGAAACATCCCCCAGGCTGTGGCTAAGCCATGTCTCCTTAATATCCTTTCTTTCAGGAGTGCTAGTTCTGCTAGGTTCGCAGGAGAGCTTCTGTAAAGTTTGGAAGGTAGGAGACGAGGTACTGGCAGAAGTAAAGCTGTGAGGACCGGGCGTGAGTCCTGCTTGGGTAGCTCAGTTGGTAGAGCACTTGCCCGCGAAAGGCAAAGGTCCCGAGTTCGAGTCTCGGTCCGGCACACAGTTTTAAGCTCCCAGGAAGTTTAAATAACTATAACGCTTTATACAGCTTTCATCGTACTGCAAAATCGTCCGACAAGAAGGTAGGAGACGAGGTACCGGCAGAAGTACGTGAGGACGAGGCGAGAGTCGTACTTGGGTAGCTCAGATGGTAGAGAACTTGCACGCGAAAGGCAAAGGCCCCGAGTTCGAGTCTCGGTCCGGCACACAGTTTTAATCTGCCAGGAAGTTTCAAAAGATTTTAGCTTGCTTTTCACCTTCAGAAAGCAAAAAACCGGATCACAGAATGTTGTTCAGCTAATATGGAAACTTCAAAAGGACACGCCATCGTTAAATGCGATACTGAGGTAATCCGTCAGCTGTTCTCAGTCCATCCCAGTGTAGTCAACCTGAAGATCATAGAAGTACAGCGGGTCTCATTATTCAACGTCCCTCGTAAATGCGTATTGGCGTTTTTTTCAGCTGCGGCAGTTAGACGTGGAGCGTAAAAGCGAAAAGCCGCTGTAAAAAAACGAGCGAAATCGGCGCGTGACGTCACAGGCCACTTTGTATGGAGACGGCGGGCCAGCGGATGTTGCTCAAGCCGTGCGTTCCCCGGGCGACCTCCAGCCGCATCAGCATCAGCCAAGGCCAAGCTGGGCTCTCGGCCACTCATAGCAACACGTTCCAGCCGAGGCGGCTGGAACAGGCCGCGCGCAGTGGTTGGCACACTGGACTCGCATTCTGGGGGGCGACGGTTGAAACCTGCGCCCGGCCATCCTGATTTTGGCTATCAGTGGTTTCCCTAGATCGCTTCAGAGAAATGCTGGGATGGTTCCTTTCAAAGGGCACGGCAGACTTCCTTCCCCAGCCTTCCCTTCACCGACGGGACCGATAACCTCACTTTTTGGTTCCCTTCCCCCAAAATCAACCAACCAACCTCGCTTTCTGTAACTTTAAAGGATAGACGGTTTGGTGGTTACTACTACATGTGCACCATGTTACTTACCAACCGATCGACAGATCGACAAATTTCGTGTCCAGCTTCCACGTATCCCGACCGTTTACAGTGCCGCAGTGACTAAGGCGAACTTTCGTCAGCCGTTTGGCACAACTAGCGTAATTTGCAGGCTACAAAACGCACATCCTTCGAAAAATTGCCTCCAAAATGCAGGTGCGTCTTATACTCGGCATTAACATAAAAACGTGCTGCGTTTCGTTTAAAATTTCCACTAGTCTTAAAAATGGCCATACAGGGTGAAGAGAAATTCGAGCACTCGGA
Source organism: Schistocerca gregaria (assembly GCF_023897955.1). NCBI lineage: Eukaryota > Metazoa > Arthropoda > Insecta > Orthoptera > Acrididae > Schistocerca > Schistocerca gregaria. The sequence goes on along the minus strand of NC_064930.1, from coordinate 105,570,464 downwards.
GTTGCCAGCGTGTCCGCAGATCGTGGTCGTGCGGTAGCGTTTTCGCTTCCCGCGCCCGGGTTAGATTCCCGGCTGGGTCAGGTATTTTCTCTGACTCGTGATGACTGGGTGTTGTGTGATGTCCTTAGGTTAGTTAGGTTTAAGCAGTTCTAAGTTCTAGGGGACTGATGACCGTAGATGTTAAGTCCCATAGTGCTCGGAGCCATTTGAACCATTTTTCAACTTGCCAACGCGATTCCTCACACACTGGCAATACAAAAATATCTCTCGCAAAATTTCGTCCTGTACACATTTAGGGCAGTAAATGGACGTTAATCTGGGAACACCGTATTCACGTGAACGATAACTACTAAAAAATGTTCAAATTTGTGTGAACTGGTAAGGTCATCAGTTCCTAAGCTTACACACTACTTAACCTAAGTAGTCCTAAGGACAGACACACACAGCCATGCCCGAGGGAGGACTCGAACCTCCGCCGGGATCAGCCGCACAGCCCATGACCGCTCGGCTAATCCCGTGCGACCTGTAAGTACCGCCGTCAGAATAGGGTAGTAGTCTTGTGTAGTTGGTTGAGTTGATAGCATTTTGGGCTAGCATGCAGGAGGTCAAGGGTTCGATTCTGGGTGGAGGCGTATTGGTTTTTTTTTCCAACTAGGTGGTACGGTATCTGGCGTCTTAATCGTCATACAGCGATTACACTGCCTCTTCTACAAAACATTTGCAGTTACGTACTACGAACATAGAAATGGAAATACAATCGTTTTCACTGGTCATCTTTTGAAGAAGCCTTTTGTACGTCATGAACTCCAATTGTTTCGCAACTGTGCATCTACTACTAGGTATCAAACTTATTATCTGTGTACCCTCCACAGTGGACCCGTCGATTAATACCAGCTACTGTTCTTGCGACGATGAGCTCTATTACCTTTCGTTAGAACCGTAAGTCACCACTAGATCTAGCAACGCGCTTTGCAAAAATTTCGATGGAATCATTTGGGGCAGGGTATAGAGAAAACGGGTTTGGAATGTAGAAGTACTGACGTGGAACATTTCGCGACGTGCAAAACGCTTCTTTAAAAGCTGACCAATGAATATGATTGTACGTCCATTTCTGTGTTCGTAGTATGTAACTGCAAATGCTTTGTAGAAGACACGCTGTATTCGCTGTATGACGATTAAGATGTCACACAGACTACTTTTAGCAAAAAAAAAAAAAAAAAAAAAGCCTCGACCCGGAATCGAACCCTCGACCTTCTACATGCTATCTCAAAACGCCATCCCCACCCCCTTTTTTCTGATCTTATTTTGTTCGTCATTGTTCGTTGCATTTGTTCGGAGCGGACGTCCCACGACATTTCTTTTTCATTCAGTTTTTTTTAATTTTATTTAATTACAGAGGGATTAGTTGGGTTTAAGTAGTTCTAAGTTCTAGGGGACTGATGACCTAAAATGTTAAGTGCCATCGTGCTCAGAGCCATTTGAACCATTTGTTATTTCGGGAGAACTTCACAACAGCAACCTTTAAGACGACCTACAATCAAACAAGTGTGTCAGTGGATAAAACAATCGTGCGCTAGAGTCAGAGAAGACATTAGTGTTAAATCTTTCAAGAAGTGCGGCATAAGTAATGCTTTCGATGGCAGTGAAGACCATCTTATGTATGAAGATGACAACATGATGACGAAGAAGAAGAAGAAGAAGAAGAGAAGCGGAAAGTTCAGATGACGATTTTCAGGGATTTTCAAAACCAGTTCGGTTTTTTAAACTAAAAATATTTTTTAGCATGGCTTCGTGATCTAGTATTAAAAAAGGTATAAACTGCTTAAAAATTCAAAAAATGTTCAAAATGTGTGTGAAATCATCAGTCCCTAAGCTTACACATTACTTAACCTAAATTATCCTAAGGACAAACACACACACCCATGCCCGAGGAAGGACTCGAACCTCCGGTGGGACCAGCTGCACAGTCCATGACTGCAGCGCCCCAGACCGATCGGTTAATCCCGCGCGGCTGCTTAAAAATTGCGGTGCGTCTTATAGTCCTATAGTTCGTAAAATACGGTGTCGGTGTCGGCTGATGTGAAGCGGCGCGGCGCGAAGGGGTGGGGAGGGGAGGAGGAGGGAGTGGGGGAGGGGGGAGGGGGGGAGGGGGAAGGGGGTGAGGGGGTCCAGCAAACGGTACGTCGGCTGTCGGGTCGTCATTTTCAACCGCTGCCCGACAAGCAAAGTTGTTCGGTCGGTTGACCAACGTGCCTAACCACACATTCGATTTGTTGGTCAGACCGTCGGATGGTGTGTCACCCGACAGGGAAAGTTGGTCGGTCGGTTAGCCAATGTGCCTAGCCACACATTGGATTTGTTGGTCGGTCTCGGTCGGATGGTGTGTCACCCTACAAGGAAAGTTGGTCGGTCGGTTAGCCAATGTGCCTAGCCACACATTCGATTTGTTGGTCGGTCGGTCGCATGGTGTGTCACCCGACAAGGAAAGTTGGTCCGTCTGTTAGCCAATGTGCCTAGCCACAACTAAAACGTGATTTTCATTGTTTTATACAGTTATCGGTCGAGTTTTAAAAAATGAGAATGCTTTCATAATTCAGTGATAAAGAAATGTAGTCTTATGTTACAGGTTTAACACAGTAAGACAAGTATTACAGTTGATAACTGTGTACATATCTTCATGCAAATCCACAGCGTATTTGAGAAGGAGAATACTCACAAGGATACCACATGAGGATTAGGTTACGGAACATTTTTATATTTGTATGAAGTTCAGGACCCAAATATGAATTTACCATTGCCGTCCAGTGCAATTCTCATAAAAAGTCGGGAAAACCTATAGTCTGTAATACCCTGAGGGAACGTCAATAGGCCGGCCGCGGTGGTCTCGCGGTTCTAGGCGCGCAGTCCGGAACTGCGCGACTGCTACGGTCGCAGGTTCGAATCCTGCCTTGGGCATGGATGTGTGTGATGTCCTTAGGTTAGTTAGGTTTAAGTAGTTCTAAGTTCTAGGGGACTGATGACCACAGCTGTTAAGTCCCATAGTGTTCAGAGCCATTTGAACCATTTTGAACGTCAATATCCCACGGGCCGCATCGCTATGTGGTTGAATGCTCGCCTATCCCGTGGATGCCCGCCTTCGGTTTCCAGCTACTATAAAATTCCAAACAAAGGTGCACATTCCACCAGAATTTCCGTCAAGCGCAAAACGTAGAAGGATGGAGAAATTTTAATTTTTCTTCTTTTAATTTAATCAATCATTATTAACAATATTTCATACAAGTTCAGTAAGTCAGAATTTATATTTGAAACGAAAATTGCGTTTATATGTGTAACATGTAATTAGAAATAAGAAGACCAGCCCTTTTCTGTCTATCCCAGAAATGTTCGATAGGCTTCATGTCCAGAGAACATGCTGGCCACTCTACTCGAGTGATGTCGTTATCCTGAAAGAACTCATTCACAAGAAGCGCACGATGGAGGCGCGAATTGTCGTCCATGAAGACGAATGCCTCGCCAATACGCAAATATGCTCCCGATGTGGTTGAACTATCGGTCGGAGGATGGCATTCACGTATCGTACAGCCGTTACGGCGCCTTCCGTGACCACCAGCGGCGTACATCGGCCCCACATAATGCCACCCCAAAACAGCAGGGAACCTCAACCTTGCTGCACTCACTGGACAATGTGTCTAAGGCGTTCAGCCTAGCCGGTTTGCCTCCAAACACGTCTCCGGCGATTGTGTGATTGAAGGCATATGCGACACCCATCCTAAGCGGTCCATTCGGCATGTAGTTGGGTTTATCTGTAAGGCGTTGCACGGTGTCGTGGTTGCAAAGATGAGCCTCGTCATGGACGTCGGAAGTGAAGCTGCGAATCATGCAGCCTATTGCGCAGGATTTGAGTCGTGACACGACGTCCTGTGGCTGCACGAAAAGCATTATTCAACATGGTGGCGTTGCTGTCAGGGTTCCTCCGAGCCATAATCCGTAGGTAGCGGTCATCCACTGCAGTAGTATCCCATGGGCGGCCTGAGCGTGGCATGTCGTCGACAGTTTCTGTCTCTCTCTATCTCCTTCATGTCCGAACAACATCGCTTTGGTTCACTCCGAAACACCTGGACACTTCCCTTATTGAGAGCCCTCCTGGCACAAAGTAACAATGCGGACACGATCGAACCGCGGTATTGACCGTCTAGGCACGGTTAAACTATATACATCACGAACTGTGTACCTGCTTCCTGGTGGAATGACTGGAAATGATCGGCTGTCGGACCTCCTGCGTCTAATATATGCTCCTCGGGCGATATACTTGAGGACAATATTATGGAATTGGAAGAGGATGTAGATGAAGATGAAATGGGAGATACGATACTGCGTGTAGAGTTTGACAGAGCACTGAAAGACCTGAGTCGAAACAAGGCCCCTGGAGTAGACAACATTCCATTGGAGCTACTGACGGCCTCGGGAGAGCCAGTCCTTACAAAACTCTACCATCTGGTGAGCAAGATGTATGAGACTTTTCTCAAAAAATTTCACTAAATAAATGAGATAAATAAAATATTTAAACCAACAAAGAAAATAAAAAAATTAAAGACAAAGGTAAAAAACTTTTTCAAGCTAAGTACAGGCGAAATACCCTCAGACTTCAAGAAGAATATAATAATTCCAATCCCAAAGAAAGCAGGTGTTGACAGATGTGAAAATTACTGAACTATCAGTTTAATAAGTCACAGCTGCAAAATACTAACACGAATTCTTTACAGACGAAAGGAAAAATTAGTAGAAGCTGACCTCGGGGAAGATCAGTTTGGCTTCCGTAGAAATGTTGGAACACGTGAGGCAATACTGACCCTACGACTTATCTTAGAAGAAAGATTAAGGAAATGCAAACCTACGTTTCTAGCATTTGTAGACTTAGAGAACTTTTGACAATGTTGACTGGAATACTCTCTTTCAAATTCTGGTGGCAGGGGTAAAATACAGGGAGCGAAAGGCTATTTACAATTTGTGCAGAAAGCAGATGGCAGTTATAAGAGTCGATGAGCATGAAAGGGAAGCAGTGGTTGGGAAGGGAGTGAGACAGGGTTGTAGTCTCTCCCTGATGTTATTCAATCTGTATATTGAGCAAGCAGTAAAGGAAACAAAAGAAAAATTTGGAGTAGGTGTTAAAATCCATGGAGAAGAAATAAAAACTTTGAGGTTCGCCGATGACATCGTAATTATGTCAGAGACAGCAAAGGACTTGGAAGAGCAGTTGAACGGAATGGATAGTGTCTTGAAAGGAGGATATAAAATGAACATCAACAAAAGCAAAACGAGGATAATGGAATGTAGTCGAATTAAGTCGGGTGATGTTGAGGGTATTAGATTAGGAAATGAGACACTTAAGGTAGTAAAGGAGTTTGGCTATTTGGGGAGCAAAATAACTGATGATGGTCGAAGTAGAGAGGATATAAAATGTAGACTGGCAATGGCAAGGAAAGCGTTTCTGAAGAAGAGTAATTTGATAACATCGAGTATAGATTTAAGTGTCAGGAAGTCATTTCTGAAAGTATTTGTATGGAGTGTACGCATGTATGGAAGTGAAACATGGACGATAAATAGTTTGGACAAGAAGAGAATAGAAGCTTTCGAAATGTGGTGCTACAGAAGAGTGCTGAAGATTAAATGGGTGGATCACATAACTAATGAGGAAGTATTGAATAGGATTGGGGAGAAGAGAAGTTTGTGGCACAACAGAAGAAGGAATGGGTTGGTAGGACATGTTCTGAGGCATCAAGGGATCACCAATTTAGTATTGGAGGGCACCGTGGAAGGTAAATATCGTAGGGGGAGACCAAGAGATGAATACAGTAAGCAGATTCAGAAGGACGTAGGTTGCAGTAGGTACTGGGAGATGAAGAAGCTTGCACAGGATAGAGTAGCATGGAGAGCTGCATCAAACCAGTCTCTGGATTGAAAACCACAACAACAACAAGTGACGTCTCTGTCCCTTTGACTGTGTGTGTGATACAATATCCAAAGTCAACGTCTTCAAGTGTTCTGGGAACCAGGTTGATGCAAAAGTATTTTTGATGTGTGTACCGAGGGCTGCATGACCCTTGGTTGCGGATATTAGCACCGTCGTTGCATTGGCACTCCGTCAAACGTGTCGGCAGAATATTATGTCTTACTCATAGTACTGTACGTACCATTACGTGGTCTGCAGTCAGTTGTGTGATTCGAGTCGTAGGCTACGTTAGTTTACCTCGTGTTTGTGCGCCTTACTGTACAGTACTGTCAACCCCGGATTCGGATCGTCGTGTTTTTACCTTTTTCCACTCAGGGATTCACTTATGTGTTTACTGTTATTGCAAACTGTGTGGTACATTTACATTTTCTCTAAAAAATGGTTCATATGGCTCTGAGCACTATGGGACTTAACATCTATGGTCATCAGTCCCCTAGAACTTGGAACTACTTAAACCTCACTAACCTAAAGACATCACACAACACCCAGCCATCACGAGGCAGAGAAAATCCCTGACCCCGCCGGGAATCGAACCCGGGAACCGTGGCTCGGTAAGCGAGAACGCTACCGCATGACCACGAGATGCGGGCTACATTTTCTCTCTTCCACCACTTGTTGCCAATTGAAAACTGCTACTAGATAAGTGAAATTGCGGATATGATATTCTGCTGTGGTTTAACAAATGGACGTAGGCTGTGAGCTCGTGCCCTCTAGTGTGAAAAATATCCAAGAGTGCAGAGTGAGCTGTCCGGCAGACTTTTCCAGTGTCTGAGGGATACAGGTGCTTTTGCACCTCAGAAGACTGACAGTGGAAGTCGGTGTACAGTGTGTGCTATGTCCGGTGCAAGAAACCCCTCGGACCCATGTGGGGCCATTAGCAGCAGCCGAAGGCGTATCTCACTGTGAACTCAATCTCCATGAACTTCATAAGGAATTGCTGTACTCATATCACCTACAGCGCGTTCAGGACCTAAGGCCACATAATCGTCATGACAGACGGCGATTCTGTCAATGGCTGTTGCACAAGTGTGCCAGAGATCCACTGTTCACAACGGAGATTTTATTTACCGATGAGGTAGGTTTCACAAGAAACGGTGTTGTGTATTTCCATAACCGGCATGTATGGGCGTACTTAAATGCCCAATCAATTCAGGAAAGTGGGCATCAACGCCAATTCTCAGTCAACATAAGGTTCAAATGGTTTAAATGGCTCTGAGCACTATGGGACTCTTCTGCTGTCATCAGTCTCCTAGAACTTAGAACTAGTTAAACCTAACTAACACATCCATGCCCGAGGCAGGATTCTAACCTGCGACCGTAGCAGTTGCGTGGTTCCAGACTGTAGCGCCTAGAACCGCTCGGCCACTCTGGCCGGCCAACATAAGGCCAGCCGTACTTAGCGTTAGATTAATAGCGACATACGTGCTACTACAAAGCTTAACTAGAGCGCATTATATGGACTTTGTCATTAATGCATTGCCTACCTTGCTGGATACATGCATTATGGGCGGCAGCACACATTCGTCAGAATGAGCACGAACATCTGAGACAGACATTCCAGATCCGCTGGAATGGTTGTGAGGGGGGAGGGGGGGGGGGGGGGGGAAGGGGGCGGCAAGCCTTGGTCTGCTCGTTTCCCAGACCTCAACCCCCTAGACCAGGGGTTCCGAACGAAATTTTGTCGAGGACCCCCTCATCGAGCATGACTGGTACCTTGTCATAGTATCAAGTACCTAAGAAAAATCCAAATTAAGAGTCTTTTTATACGTTTTCTATTTTTGGGACTTACAAAAGAGATTGACGTATTAAATATTGAAAAAATCATCATACGAAATATATTTAATATATTTTTTATTCTAATAGTATCTTCGTAACCACTATCCTAGACTTTTGTTTATGGAGACACTTGAAGAGCCTCGCGGGGTTAGCCGAGCGGTCTGAGGCGCTGCCGTCATGGGCTGTGCGGTGGGCACCGGCGGAGGTTCGAGTTCTCCCTCGAGCATAGGTGTGTGTGATTGTAAAAAAAATGGCTCTGAGCGCTATAGGACTGAACTAAGGTCATCAGTCCCCTAGAACTTAAAAGTACTTAAACCTAACCTAAGGACATCACACACATCCATGCCCGAGGCAGGATTCAAACCTGCGACCGTAGCGGTGCCGCGCTTCCAGACTGTAGCGCCTAGAACCGCTCGGCCACCCAGGCCGGCTGTGAGTTTGTCCTTAGGATAATTTAGGTTAAGTAGTGTGTAAGCGTAGGGACTGATACCCCTAGCAGTCAAGTCCCATAAGATTTCACACACATTTGAGCATTTTTGAACACTTGAAGGAATAGGTCTACGCCACGCCAGCCGATGATGTGTGGACACCACAGGACCACATCTTCAATGCTTGCCAGCTGGTACAACAAAAACCACGTAAGGGTATACAGGGTGATACAAAAAAGTACGGCCAAACATTTCTCACACACAAACAAACAAAATATGTTATGTGGACATGTGTCCCGAAACGCTTACTTTCCATGTTAGAGCTCATTTTATTACTTCTCTTCAAATCACATTAATCGTGGAATGGAAACGCACTGCAGCAGAACGTTCCAGCATGACTTCAAACACTTTGTTACAGGAAATGTTCAAAATGTTAGCGAGGAGACATGCATCCACCCTCCGTCGCACGGAATCCCTGATGCGCTGATACACCCCTGGAGAATGGCGTATTGTATCACAGCCGTCCACAATACGAGCACGAAGAGTCTCTACATTTGGTACCGGGGTTGCGTAGACAAGAGCTTTCAAATGCCCCCACAAATGAAAGAGGGTAGAGCTCAGGAGAGCGTGGAGGCCACGGAGTTGGTCCGCCTCTACCGATCCATCGGTCACCGAATCTGTTGTTGAGAAGCGTACGAACACTTCAACTGAAATGTGCAGGAGCTCAATCGTGCATGAACCACATGTTGTGTCGTACTTGTAAAGGCACACGTTCTAGCAGCACAGGTAGAGTATCCCTTATGAAATCATGATAACGTGCTCCATTGAGCGTAGGTGGAAGAACATGGCGCCCAATCGAGACATCGCCAACAATGCCTGCCCAAACGTTCACAGAAAATCTGTGTTGATGACGCGATTGCACAATTGCGTGAGGATTCTCGTCAGCCCACACATGCTGATTGTGAAAATTTACAATTTGATCACGATGGAATGAAGCCTCATCCGTAAAGAGAACATTTGCACTGAAATGAGGATTGACACATTGTCGGATGAACCATTCGCAGAAGTGTACCTGTGGAGGCCAATCAGCTGCTGATAGTGCCTGCACACGCTGTACACGGTACGGAAACAACTGGTTCTCCCGTAGCACTCTCCATACAGTGACGTGGTCAACGTTACCTTGTACAGCAGCAACTTCTCCGACGCTAACGTTAGGGTTATCGTCAACTGCACGAACAATTGCCTCGTCCATTGCAGGTGTCCTCGTCGTTCTAGGTCTTCCCCAGTCGCGAGTCATAGGCTGGAATGTTCCGTGCTTCCTAAGACGCCGCTTCGAACGTCTTCCTGTCGGGACACCTTCGTTCTGGAAATCTGCCTCGATACAAACGTACCGCGCCACGGCTACTGTCCCGTGCTAATCCACACATCAAATGGGCATCTGCCAACTCCGCATTTGTAAACATTGCACTGACTGCAAAACCACGTTCGTGATGAACACTAACCTGTTGATGCTACGTACTGATGTGCTAGATGCTAGTACTGTAGAGCAATGAGTCGCATGCCAACACAAGCACCGAAGTCAACATTACCTTCCTTCAATTGGACCAACCGGCGGTGAATCGAGGAAGTAAAGTACATACTGACGAAACTAAAATGAGCTCTAACATCGAAATTAAGCGTTTCCGGACACATGTCCACTTAACATCTTTTCTTTATTTGTGTGTGAGGAATGTTTCCTGAAAGTTTGGCCGTATATTTCTGTAACACCCTGTATATGTCATTCCTTACACCAGAGGGGAGACCTCGTGTAAACACGTATGCAATCCCGGACCGATGTTTATTGGACTTATCTCTTCTTGTCTCGGTAGCATTCCAGATCCTGAAGATGAGCTAGCCTGAACGGAACGCACGGGCAGACGGTGTAGCTCAGTTGCGGCCGTAGTGCAGCTCGCGGCTGTCTATATCCGCGTGATTTTCCGCCTCTCGCAGTGTTCTGGCAGCGCGCCGCCGGCTAGCGGGACCCGCCGAGGTTGGCGGCCCTGACATTTCGCAGGGCTGCCACTTTCTCTGCCGCCATCTTGCGCAAAGCCTCTCCGGCGACGGAGCCGCTGCAGGTCCGGTCCTGCGCTAGCGGAAGACGCAGAGGCGCCTCGCAGTCCGTTAATCACCTGCCCATCCCCGTTACCTGACGAGCCGACAACTTTCGCGCGAGGACACCTTTCTTTTCCCCTTTCGTACACTCCGCAATAGCTGGCAGGTTATGTCACTGCATTTGTCTGGCACAGTCCTGATATTCAGAGGAAAATTACAAGGGAATATCCCCATCGCAGACCCCTCAGATTTAGTTACAAGTTGGCACAGTGGATCGGCCTTGAAAACTGAAAGATCAATCGAGGAAACAGGTAGAAGTTGTGTGGAACTATGAAAAACATAAGCAAAACTGAGTAGTCCATGTGCATGATAGGCAACATCAGGGAGAATGTGAGCTCAGGAGCGTCGTGGTTACCGTGAGCAGGTGCGGAACGAGAGGTCCTTGCTTCAAGACTTCCCTCGAGTGAAAAGTTTCTTTACTTTCGCAAAGTTATGATCTGTCCGTTCGTCCATTGACGTCTCTCTTCACTGTAATAAGTTTAGTGTCTGTGTTTTGCGACCGCACCGCAAAACCGCGCGATTAGTAGACGAAATAACGTGCCTCTCCAATGGGAACCGAAAACATTAGATCGCAAGGTGATAGGCCAACCGATTCCTCCACAGGAAAACACGTCTGATATGTTCTATGCGACACTGGTGACGGCATGTGCGTTACATGACAGGAATATGTTGTCGACCCACCTAACTTGTACACTTGGCGAATAGGTAAAAAGATTCTTCTACCTTGTCCGATTTAGGTTTTCTTGTGGATGTGATAATCACTCCCAAAAAAAGTGATGAAAACGTAAGAGTTTGTCACATAAACAACAAATGAATGCAACACTTTCAAAATCGTACAGTTTTCCCTGTGCTCTGTCAAAACATATGTTTTTAGCATTTACAGATTATTCCGCGTGTAGACCGTCAAATCCTGCATACGTCCGAGTAAGTCTGAACATGTCAAACGGTTCAAATGGCTCTGAGCACTATGAGACTTAACATCTGAGGTCATCAGTCCCCTAGAACTTAGAACTACTTAAACCTAACTGACCTAGGCTGAAGCGCCTAGAACCGCTCGGCCACATCGGCCGGCCTGAACATGTCCTGGAATTTTGGAGAGCGAAGTTGGTTATGTGTGAGTGCCTGAACTCTGATAATTGTCTGAAAATAAAAAGTTAAACTTTTCACTCGAGGAAAGATTTGAACCAAGGACCACTCGTTCCGCAGCTGCTCACGCCAACCACGGGACCACGACGCTCCTGAGCTGACAACGTCCTTGATGTTGCGTATCTGGCGCATGGACTACTCAGTTTGTATATTTTGCATATTTATTTCATAGTTCCACACAACTTCTTCTGTTTTCTCGATTGATCTGTGTTCAGTTTTTCAAGGCCTATCCACTGTGCCAACTTATAACTAAATCTGAGGCGGGTGCGATGGGGAGGTTCCCTTGTTAGAGTGAAAGCCACTGACGGGACGAAGAGTGAAGAACGGAAGAGGGAAGAAAATGAGATTATGGAAAACGTCTGACCTGCTATTCCGACATAAATTTAAATGCGCCGCTAACAGGCCATCTACAGGGCAAATTATCTGACGACACTGAAGAGTATTCAACGTTAATTCCGTACCTCGTGATCAGGATTCGGAAGTTGGAGGCCTCAGTTTGACACCTGGGCGATGCTGAGGCGGAACGTGAGTAGATTTTCGCTTGTGCGAGAGCATGCTGAAAAATAATTACTCTGAAATGCTTATGTGAAAACTCTTTAAGTATTTTGAATAAAACGAACGCTATTGACATTCTACTTCCTAATTCTTTATGCTTCGCGGGGTGACCGCGCGGTTTGAGGCGCCATGTCTCGGATTGCGCGGCCACTCCCGCCGGAGGTTCGAGTCCTTCCTCGGGCATGGGTGTGTGTGTTGTTCTTAGCGTAAGTTAGTTCAATTAGTGTGTAAGTCTAGGGAGCGATGATGGTGCAAATGCCTCTGACCACTAAGGGACTTAACATCTGAGGTCATCAGTCCCCTAGAACTTAGAACTACTTAAACCTAACTAACCTAAGGACATCAGACACGTCTATGCCCGAGGCAGGATTCGAACCTGCGAACGTAGTGCTCGCGCCGTTCCACACTGTAGCGCCTAGAACCGCTCGGCCACCGCGGCCGGCAACATTAGGAAAGTTTCCAACCGATTTCTCATACACAAACAGCAGTTGTCCGGCGTTGCCTGGTGAAACGTTGTTGTGGTGCCTCGTGTAAGGAGGAGAAATGCGTACCATCACGTTTCCGAGTTTGATAAAGGTCGGATTGTAGCCTATCGCGATTGCGGTTTATCGTATCGTGGCATTGCTGCTCGCGTTCGTCGACATCCAATGACTGTTAGCAGAATATGGAATCGGTGGGTTCAGGAGGGTAATACGGAACGCCGTGCTGGATCCCAACGACCTCGTGTCACTAGCAGTCGTGATGACAGGTATCTTATCCTCATGGCTGTAACGGATCGTGCAGCCACGTCTCGATCCCTGAGTCAACACATGGGGACGTTTGCAAGACAACAACCATCTGCACGGACAGTTCGACGACGTTTGCAGCAGCACGGACTAACAGCTCGGAGACCACGGCTGCTGTTACCCTTGACGCCGCATCACAGACAGGAGCGCCTGCGATGGTGTACTCGACGACGAAACTGGGTGCACGAATGGCAAAGCGTCATTTTTTTTCGGATGAATCCAGGTTCTGTTTACAGCATCCGTGTTTGGCGACATCGCGGTGAACGCACATTGGAAGCGTGTATTCGTCATCGCCATACTGGCGTATCACCCGGCGTGACGGTAGGGGGTGCCATCGGCTACACGTCTCGGTCACCTCTTGTTCGCACTGACGGCACATTGGACAGTGGACGTTGCATTTCAGATGTGTTACGACCCGTGGCTCTACCCTTTATTCGATCCCAGCGAAACTCTACATTCCAGCAGGATAAGGCACGACCGCATGTCCTCTACGGGACTTTCTGGATACAGAAAATGTTCGACTGCTGCCCTGGGCAGCACATTTTCCAGATCTCTCACCAACTGAAAACGTCTGGTCAATGGTGGCCGAGCAACTGGCTCGTCACAATACTCCAGTCACTACCCTTGATGAACTGTGGTATCGTGTTGCATGGTCAGCTGTACCTGTACACGCCATCCAAGCTCTGTTTGACTCAATGCCCAGGTGTAGCAAGGGCTTTGTTATGGCCAGGGTTGGTTGATCTGGGTACTTATTTCTCAGGATCTATGCACCCAAATTGCGTGACAATGTAATCACATGTCAGTTCTAGTATAATACACTCCCGGAAATTGAAATAAGAACACCGTGAATTCATTGTCCCAGGAAGGGGAAACTTTATTGACACATTCCGGGGTCAGATACATCACATGATCACACTGACAGAACCACAGGCACATAGACACAGGCAACAGAGCATGCACAATGTCGGCACCAGTACAGTGTATATCCACCTTTCGCAGCAATGCAGGCTGCTATTCTCCCATGGAGACGATCGTAGAGATGTTGGATGTAGTCCTGTGGAACGGCTTGCCATGACATTTCCACCTGGCGCCTCAGTTGGACCAGCGTTCGTGCTGGACGTGCAGACCGCGTGAGACGACGCTTCATCCAGTCCCAAACATGCTCAATGGGGGACAGATCCGGAGATCTTGCTGGCCAGGGTAGTTGACTTACACCTTCTAGAGCACGTTGGGTGGCACGGGATACATGCGGACGTGCATTGTCCTGTTGGAACAGCAAGTTACCTTGCCGGTCTAGGAATGGTAGAACGATGGGTTCGATGACGGTTTGGATGTACCGTGCACTATTCAGTGTCCCCTCGACGATCACCAGAGGTGTACGGCCAGTGTAGGAGATCGCTCCCCACACCATGGTGCCGGGTGTTGGCCCTGTGTGCCTCGGTCGTATGCAGTTCTGATTGTGGCGCTCACCTGCACGGCGCCAAACACGCATACGACCATCATTGGCACCAAGGCAGAAGCGACTCTCATCGCTGAAGACGACACGTCTCCATCCGTCCCTCCATTCACGCCTGTCGCGACACCATTGGAGGCGGGCTGCACGATGTTGGGGCGTGAGCGGAAGACGGCCTAACGGTGTGCGGGACCGTAGCCCAGCTTTATGGAGACGGTTGCGAATGGTCCTCGCCGATACCCCAGGAGCAATAGTGTCCCTAATTTGCTGGGAAGTGGCGGTGCGGTCCCCTACGGCACTGCGTAGGATCCTACGGTCTTGGCGTGCATCCGTGCGTCGCTGCGGTCCGATCCCAGGTCGACGGGCACGTGCACCTTCCGCCGACCACTGGAGACAACATCGATGTACTGTGGAGACCTCACGCCCCACGTGTTGAGCAATTCGGCGGTACGTCCACCCGGCCTCCCGCATGCCCACTATACGCCCTCGCTCAAAGTCCGTCAACTGCACATACGGTTCACGTCCACGCTGTCGCGGCATGCTACCAGTGTTAAAGACTGCGATGGAGCTCCGTATGCCACGGCAAACTGGCTGCCACTGACGGCGGCGGTGCACAAATGCTGCGCAGCTAGCGCCATTCGACGGCCAACACCGCGGTTCCTGGTGTGTCCGCTGTGCCGTGCGTGTGATCATTGCTTGTACAGCCCTCTCGCAGTGTCCGGAGCAAGTATGGTGGGTCCGACACACCGGTGTCAATGTGTTCTTTTTTCCATTTCCAGGAGTGTATATTTGTGCAATGAATACCCGTTTATCGTCTGCATTTCTTCTTGGTGTAGCAATTTCAATGGCCAGTAGTGTAATAATCTGGCTTTTGTGAAAGCTTACATACTTTTTCTGCCGCGTCTCGTGCATGCAGCGCCACCAGGTGACATCCAGCGTCGCGGTGTAGATGTAGCTGGCACTCTACCAAACCATTTTAACTAGATCTGGTACAGTGTATTACGTGAAAATAGTTACAAAACTGTACCACTAACAACAATCCCAGCACTAACGCATTTCCATCATATATGAAAACACATTTTTCTTTTCTTCTTCCTGTTAAACGACATAGTGTAAATAATGAAATAGCCTGTAATACACTTTTTGTTTTAACATTTATTTCAGTCTGTAGCACATGGCACTTCAGTGTGTTGCACAACAGCACTTGATGCCACCTACTTGCAAAATAATTCATAAATATCATGCTACACATGTTTTGCATAGTTTATTGACTATTTCCCACAAGTTACAAATTTCTGACTGAAGTGACATTTAGTACCTTAATCTCTTTTTGCTGCTACAAACAAGCTCTTTGCATTCCATGCTGATGCTGCTTTTGTTATGGCTGTACTGCTCATAAAATGCTGGTGTCTGAGCCGAGGGCATACTGGCTGATATGAAATAAATACCATCTGATTTTTAAGAAAACTATTATTTGAATAAATTCTCCTTTTTCCACATCTCACAACCTGATACCTTTATTCGACAAATAATTGCATTTCTTTTTGTTGTTCATCATACTTACTACACTGCGTCAAATTAAGTAAAACGCTGTACTAAATTTTAAAGAGTTCGCAAAGCTAAAAACACGTTGTATAAGCTATTCATGTGGTTGATTTTAGCTAATTTAGTTTCATTGAATGAAATGTAGATAAGATATTGAAATTTTATTTTAAATTGAGAGCAGGGCTATATCTCATTTTGCTCTTGAGTTATTGGGTTTTACATCTGAAGGACAGTCGCATACAATACACGCATTCACATTCTTGTGCATCACGAATCACATGGTCACAGCAATTGTTATATCTGATAAACACGATATCAAAATGAGGTTTTCTGCAAATGATACTACACAATGAGGTACTACCTTGTGTAAATATACTCTAAACTTGAAACTTCCTGGCAGATAAAAATTATGTGCCCGACCGAGACTCGAACTCGGGACCTATGCCTTTCGCGGGCAAGTGCTCTACCGTCTGAGCTACCGAAGCACGACTCAGGCCCGGTACTCACAGCTTTACTTCTGCCAGTACCTCGTTTCCTACCTTCCAAACTTTACAGAAGCTCTGGTGCGAACCTTGCAGAACTAGCACTCCTGGAAGAAAGGATACTGCGGAGACATGGCTTAGCCACAGCCTGGGGGACATTTCCAGTTTCTTATCAGCGCACACTCCGCTGCAGAGTGAAAATCTCATTCTGGATAAACTTCTTTATTCACCGTAATATGGAAGTAACTCATCCACAGCCGTGAGATGTCCATGGCACTGTAGAAAAATCCAAGCAACATGCACACACACACACACATCCACAACACCTGATGAATGACGTAGCAGTATTTGTATGTGTGCACACAATAAAAGGGTTAAGATACTGCTTAATCGCACAAGAATCTTCCAGAATGAGTTTCAAGAGTACTTTCGGCTGTTCTGGTGGAACTGTGTGTGTGTGTGTGTGGAATGAAACGAGGCAGCCGTCGTATCGTTTTGGCTGATCAGTGGAGCGATGAGAAGCGGCCAGTGGTTTCGCTGGAGAGCGGTGTGGTTCCCGGGGAATGGCAGCCGCCAGCCGGGCTGGGTTCCCTGACCCTGCGGTCCGCCCCGTGCAGGGGAAGAGCCCGGGGCTGCCACGCTGCCCCCACCAGGGCTCGAACCGCGGCCTTGAGCTCCAGGGGCCGCCTGGGCCGCCGTCCCGTACCGTTCCAGACGGATGGCGCCTCCTTACCCAGAAAGATCAAGGCCGGCCGCCCAAAGGACAAAGAGCGAAAGAAAGCCGGTGCCAGCACTGCCCATCACCTCCCCCCTCCCTCCTCAAAAGTCACGCCGGCTCACACAGACACCAGCTGTCCCCATCTCTGTAATCCGCAGCACCTTTGACCCTCGTCATGAGCCAAAGCTTAAGGGGAGCCGGAGGTGGTCAAATCCAAAAAAAAAAAAAACACGATATTTTTTTTTTTTTTTTTTTTTTTTTTTTTTTTTTTTTTTTGCTACCGAAAATTAATTGCACTCCTCTTGATTGTAAACTTCGAATTATTGGTCTACTCGCCCTAGAAGTGGAGTTATTACCATAGTCCCCCACGCCTGCAGAGGAAATGGGCGGCAGCTGAGATGAAATGTCGTGTGACGAGAGCCTCCCGTCGGGTAGACCGCTCGCCTGGTGCAAGTCTTTCGATTTGACGCCACTTCGGCGACTTGCGCGTCGATGGGGATGAAATGATGGTGATTAGGACAACACAACACCCAGTCCCTGAGCGGAGAAAATCTCCGACCCAGCCGGGAATCGAACCCGAGTAGCTCCGTGGACTCGCGTTCGTGAGGGCGACGGTTCAAACACGCGTCCGACCGTCCTGATTTACATTTTCCGTCATTTCCCTAAATCGCTTCAGGCAAATGCGGGGATGGTTTCTTTGAAAGGGTAGGGCCGCTTTGCTTCTCCATCCTCCTCTAATCCGAGCTTGTACTCCGTTTCTAATAACCTCGTTGTCGGCTGGATATTAAAAACTAATCTCCTCCGCCTCGGGTATTATTATTACTATCATCAGTATTAGATGTAGCAGCCGTAGCAGACCGAGTACTGGCAGTAGTTTATAGTCAGTATCCTTTACTCATATTGTCTGTCTAGACACTCAAATCATTTTAATCCCGTTTGTCATATTAAAATTGTTATTTATTAGGCAAATATGATGTAAAAAAAGGATGCTGTATATGTGAAATCCTGGTCTGATGTAAGATGGCACCAATCGGACCAGGATAAATACACTACTGGCTATTAAAACTGCTAGACCACGAAGATGACGTGCTACAGACACGAAATTTGACCGACAGAGAGAAGATGCTGTGATATGCAATTGATTAGCTTTTCAGAGCGGTGGCGACACCTACAACGTGCTGACATGAGGAAAGTTTCCAACCGATTTCTCATACACAAACAGCAGTTGACCGGCGTTGCCCGGTGAAACGTTGTTGTGATGCCTCGTGTAAGGAGGAGAAATGCCTACCATCACGTTTCCGACTTCGATAAAGGTCGAATTGTAGCCTATCGCGATTGCTGTTTATCGTATCACGACATTGCTGCACGTGTTGGTCGAGATCCAATGACTGTTAGCAGAATATGGAATCGGTGGGTTCAGGAGGGTAATACGGAACGCCGTGTTGGATCCCAACGGTCTCGTATCACTAATAGTCGAGATGACAGGCATCTTATCCACATGGCTGTAACGCATCGTGCAGCCACGTCTCGATCCCTGAGTCAACAGATGGGGACGTTTGCAAGACAACAACCATCTGCACGAACAGTTCGACGACGTTTGCAGCACCATTGACTATCAGCTCGGAGACTGTGGCTGCGGTTACCCTTGACGCTGCATCACAGACAGGAGCGCCAGTGATGGAGTACTCAACAACGAACCTGGGTGAACGTCATTTTTCTGGTTGAATCCAGGTTCTGTTTACAGCATCATGATGGTCGCATCCGTGTTTGGCGACATCGCCGTGAACGCACATTGGAAGCGTGTATTCATCATCGCCATACTGGCGTACCACCCGGCGTGATGGTATGGGGTGCCATCGATTACACGTCTCGGTCACCTCTTGTTCGCATTGACGGCACTTTGAACAGTGGACCTTACATTTCAGATGTGTTACGACCCGTCGCTCTACCCTTCATCCGATCCCTGCCAAACCCTACATTTCAGCAGGATAATGCACGACCGCACGTTGCAGGTCCTGTACGGGCCTTTCAGGATACAGAAAATGTTCGACTGCTGCCCTGGCCAGCACATTCTCCAGATCTCTCCCCAACTGAAAACGTCCTCTCAATGGTGGCCGAGCAACTGGCTCGTCACAGTACGCCAGTCACTACTCTTGATGAACTGAAGCTGCATGTTCAGGTGGACCAGTACACGCCATCCAAGCTCTGTCTGACTCCATGCCCAAGCGTATCAAGGCCGTTATTACGGCCAGAGGTGGTTGTTCTGGGTACTGATTGCACAGGATCTATGGACCCAAACTGCTTGAAAATGTAATCACATGACAGTTCTAGTATAATATATTTGTCCAATGAATACCCGTTTATCATCTGCATTTCTTCTGGGTGTAGCAATTTTAAAGGCCAGTGGTGTAAATAAATACAGATTATCGAACAACTAACTGAGGTGCTGCTCTGAGGTTGACACAGGGGAGGAAGTCGTGGATGACAGCATCAAACTAGACTGATGGAGGAAGATGAAAAAAAAAATGCGATTAATCGAAAGCAGCCACCCATTTCAGGCTAAGTTACGACGTCGCGAAAAAGGGCACCAAATCTGCGAGGCCACTCCTTGCGGCGCTGGCGACAGGTGAGGATAAACTGCGCCGACAAACGTGCCTCGACGTAGATTTCGCCTCCTTCGGGAGGGCCCCACCTTGTGAGATGTCGGCGGTGGTGCGCGACTGATGTCGCCGCCATGCAGTTCCGATAAAGCGCCCACATGCATGCAGGGCGCACGCTTGTGTCTGTGTGTGTGTGTGTGTGTGTGTGTGTGTGTGTGGCGGGGACTTTAAGGTCAAGGCGACCCGCAGTCATGTCCCCGACGTCCTCCAAACAGGTACGGCCCCGCTAGACACACACACACACTCTGTTCCTAAAGCGCCCTCAGCATTCTCTCGTACAGATCCACAAGCTCCTCATTTCGTTGTAATCGACGCGAACAACACTGCTGAAGCAATCGCCGCCATTCCTAGACGTACTGCATGGTTGCTCCCCTCTCAGGATTTTCTCCAGCCGTCTGTTTACCGATTTTCCTGCCCCCTTCACCAGCTCCAGTAGCTGGTGTCGTCAGCTGTTCGCCCTCTGTCCGCCACCAGCAACGTACGGTGAATCTCTGACAAATTTTTGAAATTTGTGGTAAGCTCCTAAGGGACCGAACTGCCGAGGTCATCGCTCCCTAGGCTTACATACTGCTTAATCTTAGACCAACTTACGCACCCTTGCCCGAGGGAGGATTCGAACATCCGACAGGGAAATCTCTGACGATGACAACCGCAAGTGATGGCGAAACGACAGCCAAATCGTTAAAGAGACGTCTGGCGGAGATCGCGAGACAAAAGCCAACATGCGGCGCGTCAATTAACGGGAAATCATCGAGTGGCCGGCCTGTATGGCCGAGCGGTTCTAGGCACTTCAGACTGGAACCGCGCAGCCGCTACGGTCGCAGGTCCGAATCCTACCTCGGGCATGGACGTGTGTGATGTTCTTAGGTTAGTTACGTTTAAGTAGCTCTAAGTTCTAGGGGACTGATGCCCACAGCAGTTAAGTCCCATAGTGCTCAGAGCCATTTGGACCATTTGATCCATCATCGAGTAAAACAGAAATGATATCCGGTGCTGCCCAAGGAATCGTTATAAGCCCTCCGCTGTTGATCGGATTTTCTCATTGTAATGAAAGTAGTGGCGTTAGATCAAATCTTTCTGTACATTCAGAACAACGGACTAAAACGTGTGTACATATTTTTAATAGCGTTAGACCAAATTTTCGTCTACATCCAGCACAATAAACTAAAGCAGGGCTACATAGTTGTTAGTCCTAAAACTATTTAGCACCACATATTTACAAGGTAACATGTAAATTCCTTACAAAGATCAGCACTAGACAGTGTTGAAACTATATATATATATATATATATATATATATATATATATAATTCTTTTATATGAGGAACCGCCTAGCATATATGATGTAAGTAGTTCTTTAGGGTTTTATGTTGGTAACGCAATGTAGCGTTCTGTATGAAATTCACTGACTGTGCTGTGCGCAGTCTGTGGCTGGTTTTTTGTCGGAATATTTGCTATTGTAGTGTTGGGCAGTTGGATGTGAACAGCGCGTAGCGTTACGCAATTGGAGGTGAGCCGCCAGCAGTGGTGGATGTGGGGAGAGCGATGGCGGAGTTTTGAGAGCGGATCATCTGGACGTGTGTCCATCAGAAAGAGTAAATTTGTGTTATTGGATATCATGAACTGATATATATATATTATGACTTTTGAACACTATTAAGGTAAATACATTGTTTGTTCTCTATCAAAATCTTTCAATTGCTAACTATGCCTATCAGTAGTTAGTGCCTTCAGTAGTTTGAATCTTTTATTTAGCTGGCAGTAGTGGCGCTCGCTGTATTGCAGTAGTTCGAGGTAAGTGATTCGTGAAAGGTATAGGTTAATTTTAGTCAGGGCCATTCTTTTGTAGGGATTATTGAAAGTCAGACTGGGTTGCGCTGAAAAGAAAAATATTGTGTGTCAGTTTAGTGATGATCAGAATAAGTAAAGAGAGAAATGTCTGAGTACGTTCAGTTTTGCTCAGCTGTTTGAAAATCAAATAATGTAAGAGGTTTACCAGAACAGTAATTCACAAATTTTTCTAAGGGGATGTTTCGATGAGTACCAATCTCCATTTAAAGTAAAATGTCGCATAGTAAGCTGTGAAATATAGTAGTATGCGTATTTACAGCCTAGGCAATATATGGTAAGAGAAGTAGTTGTCACAGCATCGAAAACAACTTGGAGCAAAACCCAACGGCAGTCGACATATTAAGAGAAAACACCACGCATAGCGAACGCTGAGAATGTTCGCAATAACCTTCTGGCCTAGGTTATACACCAAATCGCAATGAAAAGATATGGTTTGGTTTTCTTTATGTCACATAACAGGTCGGGATGACCGCAGTGAAACACACCAACAAGAATGTCAAATCCTACTTGAGCAAAGCTGGTTCACAGCCGACAGCGTCATGCAGTTCCACTTGGAGTGTAAGGCAGTATCTAAAACGAGCTACCTATAGATGACAAACAGTCTCAACAATAAGGCACAGCAAGCTATGTCGCGATAGGGAACGTGGGAACGGAGAAAATAAAAGGTAAATGAGTATGCGAAGACCACCACATTGCCGAAATTTAAGCCCATAATCACATGAACACCAAAACTCGTCTTTAGTAAGAACATCATAACAATCTTCCTAAGATGTATGGGGAAGTAAGGGTAACACTGACAAGCGGATGAACTAACCGGGTCCTAATCATAATCATAAAGTGCAGACATTCCGAATCCCCACAAGTAAATTGGGGAATGTGTCAATTTGGGTCTAAAAAGCCAACTGGCTAAAAAGTGGTAGCTCAGAATAAGTAACACCAATTGCCATTATATGGGAGCAGTAAAGTGCTTCATTGTCCTAAGTATAAACGTAGCGTACAATATATCAATAAACAGAAGACATCGTCACTAATAAACATATGCTGCCTACCAAGGCTGTAAACTACTATAAAGCAAATTTCCTGACAGATTAAAACTGTGTGCCCGACCGAGACTCGAACTCGGGACCTTTGCCTTTCGCGGGCAAGTGCTCTACCATTTTTTTTTAAATCTCGTTTTGTTCGTTATCGTTCGTTGCAGTTGTTCGTGGCGCACGTGCTCTGACGCCCATTCAAGTTCGTTATTGATCCATTCACTCAGTTTTTTATTGCAGAGAGCAGCTAACCCTCTGACCGAACACGCTGAGCTACCGTGCCGGCTATCCATCTGAGCTACCGAAGGACGACTCACGCGCCGTCCTCACAGCTTTACTTCTGCCAGTATTTCGTCTCCTACCTTCCAAACTTTACAGAAGCTCTCCTGCGAACCTTGCAGAACTAACACTCCTGAAAGAAAGGATACTGTGGAGACATGGCTTAGCCACAGCCTGGGGGAGGTTTCCAGAATGTTCGAGTCTCGGTCGGGGACACAGTTTTAATCTGCCAGGAAGTTTCATATCAGAGCACACTCCGCTAGTATAAAACAGATAAAAAGATTTGTAGACAACAACATCTACGAGCTCATATGAAGGGCTTATTTCAATAGTAGTACAAGTCCATTACCTCCACTTTTCTGCCTACAGTGCTTCTGAAATTAATGATCCAAACAAACAGAAAGAAAAGTTCAGCTCTAGCAAGAAGCCATATGCTTGAATATTTCTGGTATTTGAAATGCAGATTTTTCAAAATGGTTCAAATGGATCTGAGCACTTTGGGACTTAACATCTATGGTCATCAGTCCCCTAGAACTTAGAACTACTTAAACATAACTAACCTAAGGACAGCACACAATACCCAGTCATCACGAGGCAGAGAAAATCCCTGACCCCGCCGGGAATCGAACCCGGGAACTCGGACGTGGGAAGCGAGAACGCTACCGCACGACGACGAGCTGCGGACGCAGGTTTTTCAGCATTCATTTAACTTTAGGACTCTGTATCTCAATATGAACAAAAATGAACTTGTACCATTATTGAAATAAGCCCTTCATATGAAGTTGACATACTTGATGCCTCAGCTAAACGATCAGTGCGTGATAGAAAGGTTGAAAAGTTACATTCACACCAAGATTCTTAGTCAGCAAAATTTAGGAGAAGAACTGTATATTGTCGTAAACATAATGGTGTAACGTACAAGAGCTTAAATAATGTAGAGGCACATAAACATCTTACAGTATACGGCTATTGTTGAAGGGGAACAAGATCACTTGAGTGGGATTAATCATCTAGTGCATAGCGAATTTTGATTCAAAGTAAACCGTGGGAAGACGAGAGTAATGAGAAGCAACAGAAATGAGAATAGCGAGAAACTTAACGTCGGAATTGGTGATCACGAAGTAGACGAAATTAAGAAATCCTGCTGAGTTGTAAGTAAAATATCCCGCGATTAATTTTATATGGTCATTGCATATTATATCACTTCCAATGCCTACTCCCAGATAATTTATGGAATTAACTGCTTCCAGTTGCTGACCTGCTATTTTATAGCTAAATGATAAGGGATCTATCTTTCTATGTATTCGCAGCACATTACACTTGTCTACATTGAGAATCAATTGCCATTCCCTGCACCATGCGTCAATTCGCTGCAGATCCTCCTGCATTTCAGTACAATTTTCCATTGTTACGACCTCTCGATACACCACAGCATGATCTGCAAAAAGTTTCAGTGAACTTCCGATGTTATCCACTAGGTCATTTATATATGTTTTGAATAGCAACGGCCCTACGACACTCCCCTGCGGCACACCTGAAATCACTCTTACTTCGGAAGACTTCTCTCCATTGAGAATGACATGCTGCGTTCAGTTATCTAGGAACTCTTCGATCCAATCACACAATTGGTCTGATAGTCCATATGCTCTTACTTTGTTCAAAAACGACTGTGGGGAACTGTATCGAACGCCTTGCGGAAGTCAAGAAACACGGCATCTACCTGTGAACCCGTGTCTATGGCCCTCTGAGTCTCGTGGACGAATAGCGCGAGCTGGGTTTCACACAACCGTCTTTTTCGAAACCTTTCTAGTCTCCAGAAAAGTCATTATACTGGAACATAATACGTGTTCCAAAATTCTACAAGTCATAGACGTTAGAGATAAAGGCTATAGTTCTGCACATCTGTTCGACGTCCCTTCTTGAAAACGGGGATGACCTGTGCCCTTTTCCAATCCTTTGGAACGCTTCGCTCTTCTAGAGACCTACGGTACACCGCTGCAAGAAGGGGGCAAGTTCCTTTGCGTACTCTGTGTAAAATCGAACTGGTATCCCATCAGGTCCAGCGGCCATTCCTCTTTTGGGCGATTTTAATTGTTTCTCTGCCCCTGTGTCGTCTATTTCGATATCTACCATTTTGTCATCTGTACGACAATCTAGAGAAGGAACTGCAGTGCAGTCTTGCTCTGTGAAACAGCTTTGGAAGAAATTTCAGATCGAAAAGGTTGCGCATCCTTCCCTTCTGACAGTGGGGCAGAAACAGATCCTGCGGCTGGCATGCAAGTGTTGCGGAATTTCTTGAATTCTTGCGGTCGGCCATGCGCTCCGTTGCGCTCACGGTATCGCTATTTGCGGCTGCGATTACCTCCGTCGCGGCTTTCTTGTGCCTCGGACGAGGTGGGGGGGGGGGGGGGGAGTGGAGATTATGGTAGAGTTGCTGTAAGGTTCCGCTCACCAAGCGGTAAACGCCCAACGGCGACAAACCGGCTGGCCTCGAAACCTCTTCCGGTGGCGAAGTTGGCCTTTCTGGCTTCCGGGCTTCTCCCTCCAAGGGCCGAGGTCGCATGCGAGATGGCTGCAGTCAAGGCACTGGGTTCGATTCTGTTTCAATATCTCTCACTGCCCTCCTATTCCCTCTCGAATATACAGCCTGTTTTATGTTACAGCTTAGTATTTGAGAATGAGTGTACTTACAAGGATACCACACGAGAATTAGGTTACTGAATATTCTTATATTTGCGTTACATGGAGTTCGGAACACAATTATTAAGTTACCAAAGCCGTACAGTGCAACTCTCAGCCGGCCGCGGTGGCCGAGCGGTTCTAGGCGCTTCAGTCAGGAACCGCGCGACTGCTAGGGGCGCAGGTTCTAAGTTATAGGCGACTGATGACCTCACCAGCAACGTCCCATAGTGCAGTGCAACTCTCAGCCGGCCGCGGTGGCCGAGCGGTTCTAGGCGCTTCAGTCAGGAACCGCGCGACTGCTAGGGGCGCAGGTTCTAAGTTATAGGCGACTGATGACCTCACCAGCAACGTCCCATAGTGCAGTGCAACTCTCAGCCGGCCGCGGTGGCCGAGCGGTTCTAGGCGCTTCAGTCAGGAACCGCGCGACTGCTAGGGGCGCAGGTTCTAAGTTATAGGCGACTGATGACCTCACCAGCAAAGTCCCATAGTGCCATAGTGCTCAGAGGCATTTCTACAATTTTTTTTTTTTTTTTTTATTTTTTTTACTGAAGGACACACATCACGACATTCGCTTCGGACCTGTTACAAATTCATCGGGCGTTAGACCGCGCCACTCGAACTGTCAACACAACTTCCTACGACTTCCACATCTCTGGCACCGGGTTGTACACAATGCTGGTGACTACTTTAAACGTCAGTAAAACTAAGGAATGACGAGATACGTTTGAAGTTCTCTAACGCTATAGATACAGCAACAAGGAATAGCGCAGTAGGCAGCACAGTTGAAGAGGAATGGACGTCTCTAAAAAGGGCCATCACAGAAGTTGGGAAGGAAAACATAGGTACAAAGAAGGTAGCTGCGAAGAAACCATGGGTAACAGAAGAAATACTTCAGTTGATTGATGAAAGGAGGAAGTACAAACATGTTCCGGGAAAATCAGGAATACAGAAATACAAGTCGCTGAGGAATGAAATAAATAGGAAGTGCAGGGAAGCTAAGACGAAATGGCTGCAGGAAAAATGTGAAGACATCGAAATAGATATGATTGTCGGAGGGACAGACTCAGCATACAGGAAAGTCAAAACAACCTTTGGTGACATTAAAAGCAACCGTGGTAACATTAAGAGTGCAACGGGAATTCCACTGTTAAATGCAGAGGATAGAGCAGATAGGTGGAAAGAATACATTGAGGGGGAAGATTTGTCTGATGTGATAGAAGAAGAAACAGGGTTCGATTTAGAAGAGATAGGGGATCCAGTATTAGAATCGGAATTTAAAAGAGCTTTGGAGGACTTACGGTCAAATAAGGCAGAAGTGTTAGATAACATTCCATCAGAATTTCTAAAATCAATAGGGGAAGTGGCAACAAAACGGCTATTAACGTTGGTGTGTAGAATTATAGGAGTCTGGCGACATACCATCTGACTTTCGGAAAAGCATCATCCACACAATTCCGAAGACGGCAAGAGCTGACAAGTGCGAGAATTATCGCACAATCAGCTTAACAGCTCATGCCTGCCCAAACGTTCACAGAAAATCTGTGTCGATGACGTGATTGCACAATTTCGTGCGGATTCTCGTCAGCCCACACATGTTGATTGTGAAAATTTACAATTTGATCACATCAGAATGAAGCCTCATCCGTAAAGAGAACATTTGCACTGAAATGAGGATTGACACATTGTCGGATGAACCATTCGTAGAAGTCTACCCGTGGAGGCCAATCAGCTGCTGATAGTGCCTGCACACGCTGTGCACGGTACGGAAACAACTGGTTCTCCCGTAGCACTCTCCATACAGTGACGTGGTCAACGTTACCTTGTACAGCAGCGACTTCTCTGACGCTGACATTAGGGTTATCGTCAACTGCTCGAAGAATTGCCTCGTCCATTGCAGGTGTTCTCGTCGTTCTAGGTCTTCCCCAGTCGCGAGTCGTAGGCTGGAATGTTCCGTGCTTCCTAAGACGCCGCTTCGAACGTGTTCCTGTCGGTACACCTTCGTTCTGGAAATCTGTCTCGATACAACGTACCGCGCCACGGCTATTGCCCCGTGCTAATCCATACATCAAATGGGCATCTTCCAACACCGCATTTGTAAACACTGCACTGACTGCAAAACCACGTTCGTGATGAACACTAATCTGTCGATGCTACGTACTGATGTGTTCGATGCTAG
The DNA here is from genome assembly GCF_023897955.1 of Schistocerca gregaria. Taxonomy (NCBI): domain Eukaryota; kingdom Metazoa; phylum Arthropoda; class Insecta; order Orthoptera; family Acrididae; genus Schistocerca; species Schistocerca gregaria. Next base: position 105,542,736 of record NC_064930.1, on the reverse strand, counting down.
TACTGTAGAGCAATGAGTCGCATGTCAACACAAGCACCGAAGTCAACATTACCTTCCTTCAATTGGACCAACCGGCGGTGAATCGAGGTAGTACAGTACATACTGACGCAACTAAAATGAGCCCTAACATGGAAATTATGCGTTTCTGGACACATGTCCACATAACATATTTTCTTTATTTGTGTGTGAGGAATGTTTCCTGAAAGTTTGGCCGCACCTTTTTGTAACACCCTGTATATTACGGAGCGGAGAGCGTCTTCGTGAGTCTTCGATGGCTCACCTGACGATGGCTGGCAGCTGTCCAGTCGAAATATCGTGTTTGGAAGCTGCAAGCCCGAAACGTTTTTGAATAACGTTGTGAGTGTCCTTCGTATTTTTCTGCTCAAACTGTGCTGGATCCGGCGCGTTAATTCGCACCTACTGTGTGACTCTAATTGCTCTCACAGTGCGCTAATTCCATAGTCGGTCCGTGTGACTGACTGCGCGCAGATTCCTCGCCGCCGGTGCCGCACTTGCATTTCGCATCCTGTCCGGGTCGCCACTCTGTGACGTCACTGGAATGTGGGCCGCGCTGGAACCACGCCTCAAGAGAAGACGCCAGCAGATTCAGGAGGGGAGGGGGGGGGGGAGGAGGAGGAGAGAGGGAGAGAGAGATAGAAAGAGAGGGAAAGAGAGAGAGAGAGAGAACAGCATAGGAGAGAAGAGATGGCCCGCGAAAGTGACTTTCTCCCACGCCTGCCAACGCCCACTCCATCGTCAGCCGGTGTGTGTTCAAGACGAGCGGGAACAGCTAACAACTCTCCCTCTTTGCTGCTGGCGATAACTCGACAAGCACGCATCGCACACACACGCAGAATCTCGGCCTCTGCTGGTCACACCCGGACACGAGTCTGGGATGAACCGATCAAGCACCAGCATAAACAGGCGAGTAAGTCCAAATCTTTTCACTGGAGCATCGCCTCAGTTGTGCGACTGGATTCGCGATTTCAGAAAGGTCGCAGTTCGTTGTAATAGACGGAAAGTCATCGAGCAAAACAAAAGTACATAATATCCGGCGTTCCCCAATAAAGGGTACACGCCCTCTGTTGCTCCTGATCTATATTAACGACATAGGAGATATGATTACGAAGGCTTTGCCGGCGTAATAAGTCATGAAAGTCTCTTCGGGCTTGCTCCCGGATCCTAAAATCAACTTGATTTTCGGCGATCCAACTGGTCTCCAGTTTCAGGAAAATGCTGCTTCTGCTGATGAGTCCCGCAGAGAACTGACTCCAGGTTGCAAATCGACGTCCTTTTTTTTAACATAGTGTGTTCCGTCCACCTTCTAAGATTAGGGCTCTGCTCGGCTCTGTGAAGGATTATTTAGATCTTAGGAAATCCGGGGTGTACAAAATTCCGTGTCAATGTGGGAAAGCTTACGTTGGCCGTTTTATTCGCACAGTGCATGACAGGTGTGTGGCACATCGCCGTCATACGAGGCTGCAGCAGTCGGAAAAATCGGCGGTAGCAGAACACTGCCTAAATCAGAGACACAAAATGAAATTTGAGGAAACTGTTGTGGTTGCCAACATTTCCGGTTTTTGGAACAGTGTCTATAAAGAGGCGATTGAAATTAGGTTGGCTGATAATTTAATCGACAGAGACAATGCGTTTCCTCTTAGCAAAACGTAGAATCCTGTATTATCTCGCATCAAAACTGAACGTTCTTCGGTGCGGCCCTGATTGTGATACATCGATGCCAGAGGCGCCACCTCCCTGTCTTGGAAGGCAGCAACCGTGATGGGCCGTGTACTGAACGGTGGCCTATATAGGACGTCGATTTACAGCCTGGAGTCAGTTCTCAGCGGGACTCATCAGAAGAAGCAGCATTTTCCTGAAGATAATATTGTGGCGAAGGCGAGCCAAAGGTTGCGTTTCATTGGCAGGACACTTACAAGATGCAACAAGTCCACTAAAGAGACAGCTTACACTACACTCGTTCGTCCTCTGTTAGAATATTGCTGCGCGGTGTGGGATCCTTACCAGGTGGGATTGACGGAGGACATCGAAAGGGTGCAAAAAAGGGCAGCTCGTTTTGTATTATCACGTAATAGGGGAGAGAGTGTGGCAGATATGATACGCGAGTTGGGATGGAAGTCATTACAGCAAAGACGTTTTTCGTCGCGACGAGAACTTTTTACGAAATTTCAGTCACCAACTTTCTCTTCCGAATGCGAAAATATTTTGTTGAGCCCAACCTACATAGGTAGGAATGATCATCAAAATAAAATAAGAGAAATCAGAGCTCGAACAGAAAGGTTTTTGTAGTGATTATTGAAAGTCAGATTGCGTCCCGCTAAAAATATTGCGTTACACTTTAGTGAATGTCTGAGTACGTTAAGTTTTGGTCAGCTGTTTACAAATCAAAGAACGTAGGGGTTTATCAGCACAGTCTTTCATAAATTTTTCTGTGGAGACGTTTCAAAGGTGCAACAGGTCTACCAAAGAGACTGCTTACACTACGCTTTTCCGTCCTATTCTGGAGTACTGCTGTGCGGTGTGGGACCGCATCAGTTGGGACTTAGGGTTTGACATCGAAAAAGTAAAAAGCAGGCCAGCTCGTTCTGTATTATAGCGAAATAGAGGAGATAGCGTCACAGGCATGATACGTGAATTGGAGAGGCAATAATTAAAACAAAGGCGATTTCCGTTGCGACGGGATCTTCTCATGAAATTTCAATCGCCAGTTCCTCTACCGATTGCGAAAACATTCTGCTGGCACCGACCTACATGGGGAGAAATGATCATCACAATAAAGTAAGAGAAATCAGGGCTCGCGAAGAAAAATTTAAGTGCTCGTTTTTCCCGCGTGCCGTTCGAGAGTGGAACGGTAGAGGGACAGCTTGAAGGTGGTTCATTGAACCCTCTGCTAGGCACTTTGTTGTAAATAGCAGAATACTCACGTACATGTAGATATGCAGGGTGTTACAAAAAGGTACGGCCAAACTTTCAGGAAACATTCCTCACACACAAAGAAAGAAAATATGTTATGTGGACATGTGTCCGGAAACGCTTACTTTCCATGTCAGATCTCATTTTATTACTTCTCTTCAAATCACATTAATCATGGAATGGAAACACACAGCAACAGAACGTACCAGCGTGACTTCAAACACTTTGTTACAGGAAATGTTCAAAATGTCCTCCGTTGGCGAGGATACGTCCATCCACCCTCCGTCGCATGGAATCCGTGCTGCGTTGATGCAGCCCTGGAGAATGGCGTATTGTATCACAGCCGTCCACAATACGAGCAAGAAAAAAAATTGTTCAAATGGCTCTGAGCCCTATGGTACTTAACATCTATGGTATCAGTCTCCTAGAACTTAGAACTACTTAAACCTAACTAACCTAAGGACATCACACAACACCGAGTCATCACGAGGCAGAGAAAATCCCTGACCCCACCGGGAATCGAACCCGGGAACCCGGGCGCGGGAAGCGAGAACGCTACCGCACGACCACGAGCTGCGGACCATGCAATTTGTTCCGTAGATTTTTTTTTTTTTTTTTTTTTTTTTTTTTTTTGGCTACGACCCGTATAGATGTAAGAAATGCGCGAGCTGTGGTTTCTCTTGGCGTTTGACCTCCGAAATGCCGCGTCCGTCAATTCAAACCGCAAATTCCTCGGTTTAACCCAGAATGGCGCGTGAGCAATCTACAGCTGCAATCCAGAATGTAGGAAAGTGTTCCAAGGCCGCCGTTGCAGCAGCTCCCTCGGAAGAGACATCTCCCGTGGCCAACGCAACGGTAATAGCCTCGTCGCGTGCGAGTTTCGGCTTAGAGCGCACCTTCAGCAGCGTCGCGCTCCGGTAATGGCGGCGTATTTCGCGGTCGTTCCGCTAACCGGTTTTCCCACGGAGCGAGCGCAACATTCCCTTACGTGTTCGGGTGCCTTTGTTAAGTCACACGACTCTTCCCCTCTAGCTCACGCAAAACTTCGGAATTACATGGCTGACGACTAAACGTCGAGACTGCTGAAAAGTGATGTTAATGCTCACCCTGGACAGAACACGTCCCCCCTCGCCCCATTAAAATTAAAACTGGCCATTAAAGCTGCTACATGGCGAAAATGACGCGCTACAGACGCGAATTTGGCAGGAATTGCTGTGATATGCAAATGATTAGCTTTTCAGAGCATTCACATAAGGTTGACGCAGGTAGCGACACCTACAACATGCTGACATGAGGAAGGTTTCCAACCGATTCCTCATACGCAAGCAGCAGTCGACCGGCGTTGCCTGGTGAAACGTTGTTGTGGTGCCTCGTGTAAGGAGGAGAAATGCGTACCATCACGTTTCCGACTTTGATAAAGGTCGGATTGTAGCCTATCGCGATTGCGGTTTATCGTATCGCGGCATTGCTGCTCGCGTTCGTCGATATCCAATGACTGTTAGCAGAATATGGAATCGACGGGTTCAGGAGGGTAATACGGAACGCCGTGCTGGATCCCAACGGCCTCGTATCACTAGCAGTCGAGATGACAGGCATCTGATCCGCGTAGCTGTAACGGATCGTGCAGCCACGTCTCGATCCCTGAGTCAACTGATGGGGACGTTTGCAAGACAACAACCATCTGCACGAACAATTCGACGACGTTTGCAGAAGCACGGACTATCAGCTCGAAGACCGTGGCTGCGGTTACCCTTTACGCTGCATCACAGACAGGAGCGTCTGCAATGATGTACTCGACGACGAACCTGGGTTCACGAATGGCAACACGTCATTTTTTCGGATGAATCCAGACACTGTTTACAGCATCACGCTGGTCGCATCCGTGTTTGGCGACATCGCGGTGAACGCACATTGGAAACGTGTATTCGTCATCGCCACACTGGCTTATCACCCGTCGTGATGGTATGGGGTGCCATTGGTTACACGTGTCGCTCAGCTCTTGTTCGCATTGACAGCACTTTGAACAGTGAACGTTGCATTTCAGATGTGTTACGACACTTGGCTCTACCCTTCATTCGATCCCTACGAAACCCTACATTTCAGCAGGATAATGCACGACTGCAGATTGCAGGTCCTGTACGGGACTTTCTGGATACAGAAAATGTTCGACTGCTGTCCTGGGCAGCACATTCTCCAGATCTCTCAATAATTGAAGACGTGTGGTCAATGGTGGCGGAGCAACTGGCTCGTCACGATACACCAGTCACTACTCTCGATGAACTGTGGTATCGTGTTGAAACTGCATGGTCAGCTGTAGCTCTACACGCCATCCAAGCTCTGATTCAATGCCCAGGCGTAACAAGGCCGTTATTACGGCCGGAGGTGGTTGTTCTGGGTACTGATTTCTCAGGATCTATGCACCAAAATTGCGTGAAAATGTAATCACATGTCAGTTCTAGTATAATATATTTGTCCAATGAAAACCCGTTTATCATCTACATTTCTTGTTGGTGTGGCAGACTTTTAATGACCAGTAGCGTAGTTCGTTGAAGCTATCACTGCAGACTTTGTTGACGCTGTCACAACCTCGCCTCTGCTTGCACAGCTTCATCAATGCCCTCACTGTTACCTCGAAGGTGTTCTTCAGGTTCCGGAAACAGATGAAAATCGCATGGAGCTGAGGATTATCGATGACGGTGAACCCCAGGGGTCGCGGCGCTCTTGTGTGGTGTGGCGTTGTCATGCTGAAGGAAGAGGGTGCCGGATGAACCATTCGAATTTGTGCTTCAAGCTTTCTGAGGGTGTCGCAGTACTTTGAAAAGTTCATGGTGGTGACTTCAGGCAGGAATTCTGTTATACCGGCGCAAAGGTAGCCCCTGAGGGCTGGCAACCCATATTACAACACAGAGGACGAGGTTGTCTATGCCCAAGGCGTACCAAAAGCTCCATGGTAAACACCGGCTGTTCAGATACAAAATAGTGGGAACAGACATTCCGAGCACTACTTCCTGCATGGGGAGCTCGAACCACGGCCAGCAGGAAGTATCACTACGCCAAAACCTGATTGGCTGGAGACAGCTCTTTAGGGGCTAGAACCAGCCCTGCAGTTCACGCCGGATACCGACCTCGTGAACTGTGACCGTTGAAGATTACGTCTTCGTCTCTGAATTGGACTGTGTGTGTTACCACGAACTTTTGTAGAAAATTAGAAGTGAGCTTTTGTTTGCCTCAATCAGGAGACTTTTACTGGCATCATTATTGTTACTCTTCGTTCGTTGTTCAGTCATCAATAAATGTTGCGTTTGTGAAAAATTGCGAATTTTCAGTCACAACAAATTCCAAACGAGCCACACCTTGAACTTCACAGAAGACGGGAATATGATGAGTTCATCAACTCGATTCCGATGAACCTCGTCGGCTGCCTTACGTGGTAGTACCGTTACACACGTTGCTGTTAGCACGACCGTTTTCTTCATTACAAACACGAACAAGCCATTGTCACACGTTACACCTAATGTAGATACAATCATTATCATACACAGTTTTCATTCTCGTATGGACTTCAATTGGTGGCACATTTCCTGCGGTTAGAAACTCTATTACATCACGCTGTTTCTCACGCAGCGAGATATTTAACGTTAGGCGCCGCCATTTTACACACTCCAATTCGTAGCACTCTAGCGGCAAATTGCTCCAACTTGCGTCAGTGAAGTGGGAAACTTGACCAAGCAATACACATGACATGTAATAATTCATCCCATGTTGGGAAAAGAATAAAAAATTCGGAGGCTCTACTTTTCATCACGCCCTCGTTGATCGATGTAGGCCTCGTAACATCCTGCAAGGAAGATTGGGTTTAACGCCCCGTGGACTTCGAGGTCATTAGAGACGGAGTACAAGCACGGGTTGTGTAAAGATGGCCGTGCCATTGCAAAGGAAACATACCAGCATTTGCCTGGAACGATTTAGGGATATCACCGAAAGCCTAAATCTGGATGGCCGGACGCGGGCTTTAACCCTCGTCCTACCAAATGCGAGTATTTTGGATCTTGTACTGTATACTAAAATCCACTATTGATATATTTTCGAGCATTATGTTTGCAAGTAGGCTGTTTAGGTTTTTATGTTGGTAACGCCACGTAGCGCTCTGTATGAAAATCACTGACTGAGATGTGTGTAGCCTGTGGCTCGTTGGACTCATTGTTGGAATATTCGCTATTGTAGTGTTCGGCAGTTGGATGTTAACAGCGCGTAGCGTTGCGCAGTTGGAGGTGAGCCGCCAGCAGTGGTGGAAGTGGTGGGAGAGATTGCGGAGTTTTGAGAGCGGACGATCTGGACGTGTGTCCATCAGAGACAGTAAATTTGTAATACTGGATGTCATGAACTTATATATATAAAACTTTTGAACACTATTAAGGTAAATACATAGTTTGTTCTCTATCAAAATCTTTCATTTGCTAACTATGCCTATCAGTAGTTAGTTCCTTCAGTAGTTTGAATTTTTTAGTTAGCTGGCAGTAGTGGCGCTCGCTGTATTGCAGTAGTTCGAGTAATGAAGATTTTTGTGAGGTGAGCGATTCATGAAAGGATAGGTTATTGTTAGTTAGGGCCATTCTTTTGTAGGGATTTTTGAAAGTCAGATTGCGTTGCGCTAAAAAAAGTATTGTGTGTCAGTTTAGTGATGTACAGATTAAGTAAAGAGAGAAATTGCAGAGTACGTTCAGTTTTGCTCAGCTGTTTGAAAATCAAATAACGTAAGGGGTTTACCAGCACATAATTTTTCTAAGGGGACGTTTCATCTTATTCTTATAAGCCATTCACTGAAGTTACATGGTTGTTATGACTCGCATTCGTGAGGACGGCGGTTCAAACCAGCGTCCGGCCATCCACATTTAGGTTTATTTTATTTTTTTACGAGCAGCTAAAATGAGAACGTTTCAGCTGGCATTGGCAACTAAAATGAGAACTGTACAATTGGCATTGGCTGAAATGGACCGATTAAGTGTGACGTGAATGAAAATATCAGGTGACGCGATAGATAATTCTGTCATCACATTTGTTGCCCCTTAAATCAGTCCAGGCAAATGCCGGCAAGGTTGCTTTCAAAGAGCACCGCCGACTTCCTTCCCCATCCTTGACACGATCCGAGCTTCTGATCCGTCTGTAATGACATCGATGTCGACGGGACGTTAAGCCTGATCTTGCTTCATTCGTTGCCTTCGCCGTCAAACCATCACCTTCCAACCTAACCAACACCTCGGACTACGCTACAGATCGGCCTGCCACCACAACCAAATCAGCCGAATGACATTTATACAGCACTAACTTTAGCGACTCGTAATTTTTTTTTCATCCCTCAAATACGGGAACAGCAGGCCGCTGTGGCAGAGCGGTTCTAGGCTCTACAGTCCGGAACCGCGCTGCTGCTACGGTCGCAGGTTCGAATCCTGCCTCGGGCAAAGATGTGTGTGATGTCCTTAGGTTAGTAAGATTTAAGTAGTTCTAAGTCTAGGGGACTGATAACCTCAGATGTTAAGTCCCATAGTGCTTACAGCCATTTGAAATACGGGAACACCATTATTACACGGGAAGGTCGGCAACCTTTCCCAGCTGCAGCCGTGCGTGGGCGTGTGGCCAGAGAGCTTTGCGTGAGGCAGACAGGAGAGTAGAGAAAGTAGTTACTGCAGGCCGCTCGCATCGCGTCGCTTGTTTTTTTATCCCCCGTCTAGCGGGAGTTTCCCTTTCCGTCCCGTCCCGGCGCGGCCGTCCTCTCGAAAGCGCTGAACTTGACCCACAGCCGCGGGCGGGGCAGCTGCGTTGGCAGCACTGCCCACACTTTTACCGCGCGCGTGCGTTGGCAGCCCTTACACCGGTTTCTCCCCTCCCGCTGCGCGGTATGCAGGCGCGCTGTCCTCCGTTGACCCGGAGACGACAAAACATAAGGTCCTTACCCGGATCACGATCCAGCGCGTGGCAGAGGGTGCTTGCTCACCTCTGCTGGATCTAAATCTCAGTAAAGAGCGTGGCAGAGGGTGCTTTTTCTAGTATTGTACTAAATATTGTAGCTTATGAGTTCAAAAATATCCGGACACGTATTAGTGGATAATACTACGCCGTTTATGACGATTCGGTGTATGGCAGAGGGTGCTTGCTCACCTCTGCTGGATCTACATCTCAGTAAAGAGCGTGGCAGAGGGTGCTTTTTCCAGTATGGTACTAAATATTGTAGCTTATGTGATCAAAAATATCCGGACACGTATTAGTGGATAATACTACGCCGTTTATCACGATTCGGTGTATGGCAGAAGGTGCTTCCTCACCTCTGCTGGATCTAAATCACAGTAAAGAGCGTGGCAGAGGGTGCTTTTTCTAGTATTGTGCTAAATATTGTAGCTTATGAGTTCAAAAATATCCGGACACGTATTAGTGGATAATACTACGCCGTTTATGACGATTCGGTGTATGGCAGAGGGTGCTTGCTCACCTCTGCTGGATCTACATCTCAGTAAAGAGCGTGGCAGAGGGTGCTTTTTCCAGTATGGTACTAAATATTGTAGCTTATGTGATCAAAAATATCCGGACACGTATTAGTGGATAATACTACGCCGTTTATCACGATTCGGTGTATGGCAGAAGGTGCTTCCTCACCTCTGCTGGATCTAAATCACAGTAAAGAGCGTGGCAGAGGGTGCTTTTTCTAGTATTGTACTAAATATTGTAGCTTATGAGTTCAAAAATATCCGGACACGTATTAGTGGATAATACTACGCCGTTTATGACGATTCGGTGTATGGCAGAGGGTGCTTGCTCACCTCTGCTGGATCTACATCTCAGTAAAGAGCGTGGCAGAGGGTGCTTTTTCCAGTATGGTACTAAATATTGTAGCTTATGTGATCAAAAATATCCGGACACGTATTAGTGGATAATACTACGCCGTTTATCACGATTCGGTGTATGGCAGAGGGTGCTTGCTCACCTCTGCTGGATCTAACTCTCAGTAAAGAGCGTGGCAGAGGGTGCTTTTTCCAGCATTGTACTAAATACTGTAGCTTATGAGATCAAAAATATCCGGACACGTATTAGTGGATAATACTACGCCGTTTATCACGATTCGGTGTATGGCAGAGGGTGCTTGCTCACCTCTGCTGGATCTACATCTCAGTAAAGAGCGTGGCAGAGGGTGCTTTTTCCAGTATTGTACTAAATATTGTAGCTCATGTGATCAAAAATATCCGGACACCTATTAGTGGATGATACTACGCCGCTTACCGACCCTACACATTTATGACGGCTGAACTCTGCTGGGGAGGCTTTCAATGAGGTGATACAATCAGTCATCTTCTCCAAACTGTTCTTCTCCTCTTCACATTTAGCGTTTTCTTTAGAAGACACGCGCTAAACACAAAATGCACTAGCATCCCGTTAGCACGACCGCCTCGGAACTCACTGTTGAGAGAACAGGTTTTTGCCGGCCGTTGTGGCCGAGCGGTTCTAGGCGCTTCAGTACGGAACCACGCGACCGTTACGGTGGCAGGTTCGAATCCTACCTCGGGCATGAATGTGCGTGATGTCCTTAGCTTAGTTAGGTTTAACTAGTTCTAAGTTCTGGGGGACTGATAACCTCAGATGTTAAGTCCCATAGTGCTCAGAGCCATTTGAACCATCTGATAACAGGTTTTTATAATGTTCCACTGCTTCATCCGATGACGGGAAAGTCATTCCACACATTTTTACCTTTTATTATTGGTAACAAAAGAAACCACTACTTTCTTGGACAGTGCTGTATGATGGAGAGTCGATGTGCTGACCTCTAAGACTTCCATATACCCATTTGTTAGTTCTGCTGTTCGCCATGGTGCGTTGTCGTCATGGAATTTTTCAGGAAGTTCCACAAAAACATGCGGTAGACAGATATTTGCGTACAATCGGTAGTAACGGCACGTCTACCTTCTACGGCAGTAAAACAAAAATTTTAAAAAATATAAAAAACGAGGAACCATGTTGTTACTAGTGCTGCGAAGTCGTCATAGTACAGGCTTAGGTCTATTCGAGAGAATTTTCGTGCCGATTGACTTGTCTTTTCACAATCATAACAAACAATCGATGTCATGATATTCCAAACCAACTCTGAACTGTAGCCTTGGAATTTTTTACACAGTTATTAATACAGTAGTTCTTGGACGTCGCTCACGAAATCCGTCACTGACAAAAAACCGGTATCTTCTGAATTCACCGTACCAATTATAAATTATACCTTTAGATGGAGTTTCTAAGTCCATTTTCAGATCGTTAACAGCGATTTAAAACCGTTGAAACTCATAGCCCACGAATGTTGTCTATTCAGATTCATTTTTCCGTTTACACAGAATTAGAGTAAATCGAAGAAACCACATGGAAATCAAGTGACGATTCATTAGAAAGTCGCTGCCAAACGTATGGGTAAACAGCTTTCGTTTGTTTTTAGAACCAGGGAATTCCAAAATTTTTCACTGTCCATAGTAAACTACAAGAGAACTGAGATATTGAGATCTAAAGAAGGACATGTAACTCGAAAATGCTTTTGAGATATATTGAAAAAACTGTACAGTCTTGAGCAGTATTATTCCCAAACCTTATAGTTACTGACGCATGCTCATCAGAAAGAATACTATCTTATATCAAAATCTGCAATCATAGTATAAAAGCAAATAATCGAAAACAGTAATACATAATGACCCTCTTTTTGATTCAAATAAGATTCATTTCATTGTGAATATCGTGTAACTATAAGAATAATATATTTTCAAGCAAATATTCTTTTCAGCCATTTCAGCATCTTCATAAACCTTTCTATTATTTGTATACTCATTCATAATTAAATAATACAAATCAAAATAGACAATATAATGCAAGACAATATGCTTGTTAGTGCCTTGGCTTGTAACGCGGGAGAGTTAATTCCACATTTTCTATTTATTAAACAACCCTGATCGTATTGACAGACACATAAGTTCAGGGACTTGTCACTCCCGGTCACTGTTGTGACCTTGAATTCCAGATTCACTGCTTCAGCTCCACCAGTCACTTTACTAATGCCACATTTCTTGCGAAGATTATCGAAATACTCACGAAACAAGGGATAGCATGAGTCATAAGTGGAACATCCTGTAGCCTCTCAGGTTTCAGGGGAATGTTGTCCATGTATGCCCCCGAAACATTATGGAAGTGAGGGACTGTCGCAGTCTTAACAAAAATGGTTCAAATGGCTCTGACCACTCTGGGACTTAACATCTAAGGTCATCAGCCCCCTAGAACTTAGAATTACTTAAGACGTCCTACACATCAATGACCGAGGGAGGATTCGGTCCTGCGACCGTAGCAGTCGCGCGGTTCCATACTGAACTGCCTAGAACCGCTCGGCCACACCGGCCGGCCGCAGTCTAACCAGATGAAGTTTATATTTCACCATCCCGCTGCTATTGGGTGGAACAGAGACGCATTTTGACCGAAAAGTGTATCCTAGTACGTTGTTTACCGCATTCTGCTACAGTGCTGCCGTCACAGCTGAGGTTGCCTCTCGCAATATAGGGACTCGTCTCTGTTGTTAGTTCTGCTTTCTGCACGAAACGGGATTTCAACACTGGTTTAGACAAGGGGGAAAAAATGACTCAGCAAGTCCCATTTAAGAACCAACACATGCGGAATCGTGTGAAAATGACAGCTCCAGTAATGGCTCCTATGTCCCAAAAACTATGACAAGTTCCCTTTTTGACCTCAGGGCCTCAAATGCAAAGGGTATGGTTGACGGATCTTATTCTCCGAATACATTTTACAGTGGCAGGGGGTATGTTACTTAGATAGAGCGTTTCTCTGCCAGTGGCCCACAAATCGTGATAAACTGCCAAACAGCTGTACTATATATATATACTGAAGAGCCAAAGAAACTAGTACACCTGCCTAATATAGTGTAATAGTGTAATAGTTGCAAGACATCTCAGACATGCTCAATAATGTTTATTTCTGGGGAGTTTGGTGGCCTGCGGAAGTGTTTAAACTCAGAAGAGTGTTCCTGGAGCCATCTGTAGCAATTCCGGACGTGCGGGGTGTCGCATTGTCCTGTTGGAATTCCCCAAGTCCGTCGGAATGCGGCAATGGACATGAATGGATTCAGGTGATCAGACAGGGTGCTTACGTACGTATCACCTGTCAGAGTCGTATCCAGACGTATCAGGGGTCCTATATCATTCCAACTGCACACGCCCCAAACCATTACAGAGCCTCCACCAGCTTGAACAGCCCCCTGCTGACATGCAGGAGCCACGGATTCACGAGGCTGTCTCCATATCCGTACACTTCCATCCACTCGATACAATTTGAAACGAGACTCGTACGACGAGGCAACATGTTTCCAGTCATCAATAGTCCATTGTCGGGGTTGACGGACCCAGACGAGGCGTCATCAAGGGTACAAGAGTGTACCTTCGGCACCGAAAGTCCATATCGATGATGTTTCGTTGAATGATTCGTACGATGATACTTGTTGATTGCCCAGAATTGAAACCTGCAGCAATTTGCGGAACGGTTGAACTTCTGTCACGCTGAACGATTGTCTTGAGTCATCTTTGGTCCCGTTCTTGCAGGATCATTCTCCAGCCGCAGGAAGGTAGGATATTTGATGTTTGACTGGATTCCTGATATCCACGTTATAGTCGTGAAACGGTCGTACGGTAAAATCCCCACTTCATCACTACCTAGGAGATGCTGTGTCTCATCGCTCGTGCGCCGACTATTTCCATGGCTCTGTTTGGAGCTCCCGTGCCACAACATGGGCATGATTTCTGAAGTTACCGCAACTACGCGAAGACAGTCCAAACACTTACTGTGTCCTGGTCGACAGCGTTCTGGACATCCACTACATCCACAATAACGACGTTAAATTCGTGTGACTCATTAACCTGATTAGCGTTCTACTGCTCCCGTTACCAACATAGTCTAAATATTCCAGTCCATGCGACATTATTATTGAGTGACTGGCTTGCTTGCCAGTGGACGCACTTCATCTTATCATATACACTACTGGCCATTAAAATTGCTACGCCAAGAAGAAAACGGGTATTCATTGGACAAATATATTATACTGGAACTGACATGTGATTACATTTTCACGCAATTTAGGTGCATAGCTCCTGAGAAATCAGTACCCAGAACAACCAAATATGGCCGTAATAACGGCCTTGATACGCCTGGGTATTGAGTCAAACAGAGCTTGGTTGGCGTGTAGAGGTACAGCTGCCCATGCAGCTTCAACTCGATACCACAGTTCATCAAGAGTAGTGACTGGCGTATCGTGACGAGCCAGCTGCTCGCCACCATTGACCAGACGTTTTCAATCGGTGAGAGATCTGGAGAATGTGCTGGCCAGGGCAGCAGTCGAACATTTTCTGTATCCAGAAAGGCCGGTACAGGACCAGTAACATGCGGTCGTGCATTATCCTGCTGAAATATAGGGTTTCGCAGAGATCGAATGAAGGGTAGAGCCACGGGTAGTAACACATGTGAAATGTAACGTCCACTGTTCAAAGTGCCGTCAATGCGAACAAGAGGTGACCGAGAGGAGTAACCAATGGCACCCCATACCATAATGCCGGGTGATACGCCAGTATGGCGATGACGAATACACGCTTCCAATGTGCGTTCACCGCGATGTCGCCAAACACGGATGCGATCGTCACGTTGCTGTAAACAGAACCTGGATTCATCCGAAAAAATGACGTTTTGCCATTCGTGCACCCAGGTTTGTCGTCGAGTACATCATCGCAGGTAACCGCAGCCACGGCCTCCGAGCTGATAGTCCGTGCTGCTGCAAACGTCGTCGAACTGTTCGTGCAGATGGTTGTTGTCTTGCAAACGTCCCCATCTGTTGACTCAAGGATCGAGACGTGGCTGCACGATACGTTACAGCCGTGCGGATAAGATGCCTGTCATCTCGACTGCTAGTGATACGAGGCCGTTGGGATCCAGCACGGCGTTCCGTATTACCCTCCTGAACCCACCGATTCCATATTCTGCTAACAGTCATTGGATCTCGATCAAGGCGAGCGGCAATGTCGCGATACGATAAACCGCAAACGCGATAGGCTACAATCCGGAAACGTGACGATACGCATTTCTCCTCCTTGCACGAGGCATCACGACACAGTTTCGCCAGGCAACGCCGGTCAACTGCTGTTTGTGTGTGAGAAATCGATTGGAAACTCTACTCATGTCAGCTCGATGTAGGTGTCGCCACCGGCTCCAGCCTTGTATGAATGCTCTGAAAAGCTCATCATTTGCATAACACAGCATCTTCTTCCTGTCGGTTAAATTTCGCGTCTGTAGCACGCCATCTTCGTGGTGTAGCAATTTTAATGGCCAGTCGTGTATGAAGAACAATGGGGTGACAGATCACAACTGAAGCTCTGGCACAGATTGTGTACACTTGTCCATACTGAAGTGCTTCCGGGCGTTGCCCTGTAGACATTGTGGGTGGTGACGTTGCTTCGGGACTTCGCAGCTACAGCTATTATCCTACGTCACTGAACCTTTGGATACTAAACTTCATCTCACTGATCGTGTAACACATCAGCAGCGAGTTGGCCTGCATTGGGCACATGGCGACAGTGGTTCAGCCGTACCCACCCCCTCTCGCCCATACTACGGGGGGGGGGGGGGGGGGGGGGCACATTCAAACTAGCTTAAAACTTGATAACCTGTCATTGTAGTAGCAGTAAGAGATTTAACAACTGCGCCAGACACTTCTCTGACCGCAGCGCCGTATTCCGCCTGTTTACATATCTCAGCACGCCTAAGCCAGCTTCTTTGACGCTTCTGTGTAGACCCCGGTGAAGAGCGTGGCAGAGGGTGCTTTCTTCAGTAGCATATCGGACACTGCACGATGCTTGGGAGAAGGTACCTTCCTTTTCGGCCTGTTAAGTGTGTGGCAGGGAGTGCTTCGGAGAGCCGTGCGACGGAACTCTACTCATGTCAGCTCGATGTAGGTGTCGCCACCGGCTCCAGCCTTGTATGAATGCTCTGAAAAGCTCATCATTTGCATAACACAGCATCTTCTTCCTGTCGGTTAAATTTCGCGTCTGTAGCACGCCATCTTCGTGGTGTAGCAATTTTAATGGCCAGTCGTGTATGAAGAACAATGGGGTGACAGATCACAACTGAAGCTCTGGCACAGATTGTGTACACTTGTCCATACTGAAGTGCTTCCGGGCGTTGCCCTGTAGACATTGTGGGTGGTGACGTTGCTTCGGGACTTGGAGCTACAGCTATTATCCTACGTCACTGAACCTTTGGATACTAAACTTCATCTCACTGATCGTGTAACACATCAGCAGCGAGTTGGCCTGCATTGGGCACATGGCGACAGTGCTTCAGCCGTACCCACCCCCTCTCGCCCATACTACGGGGGGGGGGGGCACGTTCAAACTAGCTTAAAACTTGATAACCTGTCATTGTAGTAGCAGTAAGAGATTTAACAACTGCGCCAGACACTTCTCTGACCGCAGCGCCGTATTCCGCCTGTTTACATATCTCAGCACGCCTAAGCCAGCTTCTTTGACGCTTCTGTGTAGACCCCGGTGAAGAGCGTGGCAGAGGGTGCTTTCTTCAGTAGCATATCGGACACTGCACGATGCTTGGGAGAAGGTACCTTCCTTTTCGGCCTGTTAAGTGTGTGGCAGGGAGTGCTTCGGAGAGCCGTGCGACGGAACTCTACTCATGTCAGCTCGATGTAGGTGTCGCCACCGGCTCCAGCCTTGTATGAATGCTCTGAAAAGCTCATCATTTGCATAACACAGCATCTTCTTCCTGTCGGTTAAATTTCGCGTCTGTAGCACGCCATCTTCGTGGTGTAGCAATTTTAATGGCCAGTCGTGTATGAAGAACAATGGGGTGACAGATCACAACTGAAGCTCTGGCACAGATTGTGTACACTTGTCCATACTGAAGTGCTCCCGGGCGTTGCCCTGTAGACATTGTGGGTGGTGACGTTGCTTCGGGACTTCGCAGCTACAGCTATTATCCTACGTCACTGAACCTTTGGATACTAAACTTCATCTCACTGATCGTGTAACACATCAGCAGCGAGTTGCCCTGCATTGGGCACATGGCGACAGTGCTTCAGCCGCACCCACCCCCTCTCGCCCATACTACAGAGGGGGGGGGGGGGGGGGGGCACGTCGAAACTCCCTTAAAACTTGATAACCTGTCATTGTAGTAGCAGTAAGAGATTTAACAACTGCGCCAGACACTTCTCTGACCGCAGCGCCGTATTCCGCCTGTTTACATATCTCAGCACGCCTAAACCAGCTTCTTTGACGCTTCTGTGTAAACCCCGGTGAAGAGCGTGGCAGAGGGTGCTTTCTTCAGTAGGATATCGGACACTGCACGATGCTTGGGAGAAGGTACCTTCCTTTTCGGCCTGTTAAGTGTGTGGCAGGGAGTGCTTCGGAGAGCCGTGCGACGGAACTCTACTCATGTCAGCTCGATGTAGGTGTCGCCACCGGCTCCAGCCTTGTATGAATGCTCTGAAAAGCTCATCATTTGCATAACACAGCATCTTCTTCCTGTCGGTTACATTTCGCGTCTGTAGCACGTCATCTTCGTGGTGCAGCAATTTTAATGGCCAGTCGTGTATGAAGAACAATGGGGTGACAAATCACAACTGAAGCCCTGGCACAGATTGTGCACACTTGTCCATACTGAAGTGTTCCCGGGCGTTGCCCTGTAGACACTGTGGGTGGTGACGTTGCTTCGGGACTTGGAGCTACAGCTATTATCCTACGTCACTGAACCTTTGGATACTAAACTTCATCTCACTGATCGTGTAACACATCAGCAGCGAGTTGCCCTGCATTGGGCACATGGCGACAGTGCTTCAGCCGCACCCACCCCCTCTCGCCCATACTACAGAGGGGGGGGGGGGGGGCACGTTCAAACTCCCTTAAAACTTGATAACCTGTCATTGTAGTAGCAGTAAGAGATTTAACAACTGCGCCAGACACTTCTCTAACCGCAGCGCCGTATTCTGCCTGTTTACATATCTCAGCACGCCTAAGCCAGCTTCTTTGACGCTTCTGTGTAAACCCCGGTGAAGAGCGTGGCAGAGGGTGCTTTCTTCAGTAGGATATCGGACACTGCAAGATGCTTGGGAGAAGGTACCTTCCTTTTCGGCCTGTTAAGTGTGTGGCAGGGAGTGCTTCGGAGAGCTGTGCGACGGGCGGCCGGGCGACCTCCAGGAGGCGCGGGCGGCCGCTGACCCTGGCTGCCCGGCGCTCCGGCCAGTCCTGGCCCGGTCTCGCCATACCGGGAGGACCGGCTTCGAGACCCGGCCGGCTCCGGCGACGCTCTGCCGCCGCCACACTCCTGTGGACCGCGCGTCCGCTAGTACAGCCACAGGTCAACATCGACGCCTGTGCTCACAAAGGCAGCTTATGGTGTGCGGTGAGACCAACTCGGCATAAGGACAAAGGGAAGACACACACACAAAAATCTAAACGCTTGCCTTCGTCGTCGTCGTTGAGGCTCTGCACCGGCTCCAATTTGAATGGCATCGTAGACAGCTTCTGTCGCAGGAGTTCGCACACCGTCATTGGTGCCATTTCGAGTTCACGGGATGCACGACGCACTGATTTCTTCGGACTCCTTATGAATGTCTCTTGGACGCGCTCCACATTCACTTCACGCACACTGGGACGCCTGCTGAAGGGGTCCACACGCATTTGATCAAACACTGCATTTCCCATCGTGGCTCAGTTGTTTCCACCCTGCACGAGAAGGACTCTTTGGAGCATGGGGAGCTCGTGTGTTCTGTCCCAGTATGGCTGGATTCCCGGATTCATTATTTGGCTGCAGTCAGAGGGCAAATCTCGCTAGATAAACCAAAGGCGTTCCCTGACGACTGGGTCGTCTGCTACTTAGCACTATCACAAGATGGTGCACGGTCGCGGAGTAAAACATTGATCCAGGAAGTGTAGAGTGAATTTTTTTTTATTATTTACGCCAATAATCACAGAACTTTTGGTCCTTAGACTACTGATTTCGCTCGACAATTACTACCTTCAGATCTGCAGCAAAACGTGGAAAATGAAATATATCTACTGAACACATTACGTCTTATAACAATAAAATATGCCATAACGAAAAATTATTATCCTCATGAATACGAAATCAAGTGTTTAAAATATGACGAGGCATACCTGCTTTATAACATGTACTGAAATAATAAAGCCATAGTGGCACAAAACATACACAAAATCAGCATATTTCACTGCAGATCTCAATATGGCCACTGCTGACGGAAACCGGTAGTCTAACGACCTAAAGTTTTGTGATCGTTGGCGGAAATAAAATAAAATCCTTTAGTAACCTCACCTTTTGACATGATACTGGAAGGAGAGAGAGATGAATGTGTGAAAAGGTTACATTTTTCTGGGTAGTTACATATCAAGTGATGGAAGTGCCAGACTAGAGGGTTTAAACAGGGTAGCTTCTTCCACCAAGTAGGAAAGCTAATGTGAGACAAGAGAGTCCTTCTAAGAGCCCTATCGGGCTCTGCTAATCACGACTTATGGTCTTGGAGACCTGTGTCATAAATAAGGGAGAGCTTGTGATGTAAGAAACTAGGAGAGACAGCATGGTTCAAATGGCTCTGAGCACTATGGGAGTTAACTTCTGAGGTCATAAGACCCCTAGAAAGTAGAACTACTCAAACCTACCTAACCTAAGGACATCCACATATCCATGCCCGAGGAAGGATTCGAACCTGCAACAGCGCGGTTCCACACTGCAGCGCCTAGAAGCGCTTGGCCACACAGGAATATGTAAGCAGAGATGTGCAGGTGTCTTTGACCGTGGAGGAAAGAATGAGTGCTGCGAGACTGAAGTGGTTAGGCCATGTGAAGCGACTGCATCCGACTCGAACTCTGTGTCATTATTTGGTGATGGAGTAACCAAGAAAAAAGACCAACTGCGCGGCTTAGGAAGAGGTGTGCAGACCTGGTTAATGAAGAGCTCGAGAAGAGAGGAGTAACGGGGAATCCAGTGGAGAGAGAAAAAATATACCAGGACAGAAACCAATGGAGACATACCGTTCATGAAGTTCCTATCCGGTTCGCTGGAAGGAAATGTTGATGATGATGAGTAGGAACCCAAATAATCATTGATAAATTTCTATAATATATATAATGCCTATACGTCCAAGTGGGGGGCAATACCGCTTCTTCCCCTCCCTTCCCCCCTTCGCACACGCTTATACAGGGTGGTCCATTGCTGGGCCATATATCTCACGAATTAAGAATCAAACGAAAAAACTACAAAGAATGAAACTTGTCTAGCTTGAAGAGGGAAACCAGATGGTGCTATGGTTTTCCCGCTAGATGGCGCTTCCATAGGTCAAACGGATGTCAGCTGCGTTTTTTTTAAATAGGAAGCCCCATTTTTATAACATATTCGTGTAGTACGTAAAGAAATATGAATGTTTTAGTCGGACCAAAAACGCAGTTGATATCCGTTTGACCTATCGCACTGCCATCTAGCGGACCAACCATAGCGCCATCTGGTTTCCCCTTTCAAGCTAGGCAAATTTCGCTCTTTGTAGTTTTTTCGTTTGACGCTTATTTCGTGGGATACGAGGGCTGTCCAGAAAGTACGATTGATCGCGAAATGAAAATCGCAGTGAAAATCAGTTAGCTACACCTTTCAGCTATTTCTCTACGTAGTCGCCGTTCTGACTCAGACATTCGTCGTAGCGTTGTACCAACTTTCCAATACCCTCATCATAGAAGGCAGCCGCCAGTGCTTTCCGCCAGTTCTCTACGCTGGCTAAAGCTCGTTGTCTGTGCCAAAATGTTGTCTTCATAGCCAGCGGTTCGTTTGAGCAGAGATGAAACTCAGTGAGAGACAATTACGGGCTGTATTGTGGGTAACCAAACATTTCCAATTGAAACGATACAGGAACATCTTCATTGCCCCTGCAGAATGTGGCTGAGAATTGTCTTGAAGAAGAAACCGCACGACACTTATGTAATGTTGGTTGCATAGCTTCAGGGGAAAATTCTCACCAGGCCCTCGTACTTGGCGGGAGACACTATGTTCTACAACATCTTTACGCGCCCACTAAGAGCTCAGGAATGAAAAGAGCGACGTAATACTAGAGACACTGCCCAACACATCATTGCGAAGCTTTATCGGATTTTAACAGTCATTTCCATTTCGCGACCGATCGTAACTTACTTTCTGGGCAGCCCTCGTATTTTGCCTGGTCACGATCAATGGATCACCCTGTATATGGGCTCTGCTGTTATGCGGTCGGGTCCGAAAGATAAACTCGCGGTAGAAGCGTGCGACACGGGCGCCTCAGGCGGCCGTAGCCGGAATCACAAGGGCGAGTCGCGTTCTTCGCGGGGCGTCGGCTCACATACACACACACACACACACACACACACACACAGACAGGCGTGTGAGGAATGCAGGTGTCGCAAGCAGCAGAGCCGCCGCTGGGAGATTTGGTCGGTTTCTCCCGCTACTGAGAAACTGTGGAACAAAAGCCGGAGAAGCAGAGACAAGTGATGGTGGTGGTAATGGTGAAGGGGAAGAGGGGGGTGGAGGGGGAGTGAGAACAAGTGACGGAGAAAACAACGCCGCGACGTCGGGGGAGGGGAGGGGCTGAAGAACGATCTCTGGACAGAGAAGCAGCGAGCGAAAGCGCCTTCCAAGGTCATCGCCTCTAAGCAGGGGCACAGGAATACCACAGCAGCTGTGACACGCAAATACCAAACGACTAGCTGTATGTTCGCTGCGGCAACACAATCACGTAATGTCACTGATCCAGAAATAAAAGTTTCATTTAAAATGTACACAAACAGTCACGACCGGAAAAAAAACACATTTATTTTGTTGCAAACATTTAGTTTTTGCAGCATCTGCCATGCTGTCCACCAAGATTTACACACAAGCGCCAAAGAAACTGGTGTAGGCGTGCGCATTCAAATACAGAGATATGTAAACAGGCAGAATACGGCGCTGCGGTCATCCTACATAAGACAAGTGTCTGACGCAGTTGTTAGATCGGTTACTGCTACTACAATCACAGGCTATCAAGGTTTCGGTCAGCTTCTGATCATCTTCAGACTGTCATACCACGATGGTCAGAAACTGGCTGCAACCGGTTACCACAAAGTAAACATGTTTTGACTGTGTTCATTTTTAAAGGAATTTTTTGGCAGCCGCTGTTATCCGCGAGAAAAGTTCTCAAAAACTACTAAAATTTTCATTCTTCATATTGGCACAGAAGTACGACTTTCGGACTACCGTCCACGATTTGGTACCCTGTTCCGTGTCAGTCTCTCACGAATAATATGGATGTTAAGTGACAAAACTGTCGTGGCTTTCGCGGTCACTTGCTGACGAAATGTCTGAGAGTTTTTGTCAAGTTTCGGCAGCGCCAGAGACTTGCATCGTCAGAGGTTCACCGTGCATTGCAGGTGGCGGGCTGGACTGCACTGCACGACCATTTGTTGCCCACAGAAGAGCCAAAACATTATGGCTACTGATACTTCCTGTCAGATTAAAACTGCGTGCCCGACCGAGACTCGAACTCGGGATCTTCGTCTTTCGCGGGCAAGAGCTCAAGTTTGGTAGAGCACTTACCTGCGAAAGGCAAAGGTCCCGAGGTCGAGTCTCGGTCTGGCACACAGTTTTAACCTGCCAGGAAGTTTCATATCAGTGCACACTCCTCTGCAGAGTGAAAATTTCGTTTTGGCAACATCCCCAGGCTGTGGCTAAGGCCGGTATTTATGAAATTCCTTTTTCAAAGATTTGCTCAAAGATGTGATCAAGTACTCGTCAAATATATTTTACAAAGATTTTTGAGGTGGGGCCAAAAAGGGGTACTACACTGTCATCATATTTTTCGTCAAAAGTTCAATATGGCTGAGAACAACAACTGTTACTAGCCTCGGCGGTTGCAGGTACCGCAACTGCACTGTGTGCGCGTGTGGAAGAGAAGTGGGGCAAAAAAAGGAAATGTGTAAGTAGGCTGTTTACGTTTTTTTATTGGTAACGCCACATAGCGCTCTGTATGAAAAATCACTGGCTCTGCCGTGTGCAGTCAGTGGCTAGTTGGCATTGTTGTCTGCCATTGTAGTGTTGGGCAGCGGCAGCTGGATGCTAACAGCGCGTAGCGTTGCGCAGTTGGAGGTGAGCCGCCAGCAGTGGTGGACGTGGGGAGAGCGATGGCGGAGTTTTGTAATTTGTAAGACTGGATGTCATATATATTTTGACTATTAAGGTAAATACACTGTTTGTTCTCTATTAAAATCTTTCATTTGGTAACTATACCTATCAGTAGTTAGTGCCTTCCGTAGTTAGAATCTTTTATTTAGCTGGCAGTAGTGGTGCTCGCTGTATTGCAGTAGTTCGAGTAACGAAGATTTTTTGTGAGGTAAGTGATTTGTGAAAGGTATAGGTTAATGTTAGTCAGGGCCATTCTTTTGTAGGGATTATTGAAAGTCAGATTGCGTTGCGCTAAAAATATTGTGTGTCAGATTAAGCACAGTCGTGTATAAATTTTTCAAAGGGGACGTTTCAAATGTACTTGGGTGAAGGCGTGGGTTTTACGACGACACGTTAAAAGCATTCAACAAAACTTGTTACGTGAGCTTACAGTGGAGGACGTCAAGTCGTACATCAATTACTTCAAATGGATGAGCATACATTTCAGGATGTGTTCAAAGAAGTATATCCTCATATCACAAAGCACAATACTCACTTGGGCAGTGGTTCCCGTAAGATTACCGAAGTTAAGCGCTGTTGGGCGTGGCTGGCACTTGGATGGGTGACCATCCAGCCGCCATGCGCTGTTGCCATTTTTCGGCGTGCACTCAGCCTCGTGATGCCAATTGAGGAGCTACTCGAACGAATAGTAGCGGCCCCGGTCAAGAAAACCATCATAACGACCGGGAGAGCGGTGTGCTGACCACACGCCCCTCCTATCCGCATCCTCCTCTGAGGATGACACGGCGGTCGGATGGTCCCGGTAGGCCGCTCGTGCTCTGAGCACTATGAGACTTAACAGCTGAGGTCATCAGTCCCCTAGAACTTAGAGCTACTTAAACCTAAGGACGTCACACACATTCTTGCCCGAGGCAGCATTCGAACCTGCGACCGTAGCGATAGCGCGGTTCCACGCTGAAGCGTCTAGAATCGCTCGGCCACTCCGGCCGGCATCTATCATCCCCGTAACGCTTTGGCTATTACCAAATAATCCTGTAACGAAGCGCGCTGCTCTCCGTTACGTTTTCTCTATATGTTATATCAACCCTTTCTAGTACGGATCCCACACTGGGGAGCAGTATTCAAGAGGTGGGTGAACAACTGTACTGCAACCTACCTCCTTTGTTTTCGGATTGCATTTCCTTAGGATTCTTCCAATGACTCTCAGTCTGGCATCTGCTTTACCGATGATTAATTTTATATGGTCATTGTGATGTCCGGAATTAAAAAAAAAAGGGAGGGTGGTAATTTTTTGTTTTTATTTTTGTTGAAAGGAAAGAAAGAAAAAAGGGTGAATAAAGGTGAAGGGAAGTGGTTCTATTTTTACTGGAATGAACTTATTGATGGACATCACAAAAATTTATTTTACCTATTTTTTTTTTTTTTTTTACTCATCGAAGAAGACCACACAACACATATAAAAGAAATCATCACACTAATATTATCCACAGAATGATAGTTTCACAAGACACTTTCTAGCTCGACTGACTCTTAAGACTGAACAAGACTCGACTGACTCTACTCTCTCTCTGGACCACAGCCTCTTCACGTCCCTCTGGACCAGAGATTTCAACTGTGATTAGCACGCCGATTATTTAATTAATCGTACAGCCGCTGGGCGCGCGCTTGGCGCGTCATTTAAATGGGGTTAAACGCACACCGCGAGAGGCGTGGGCTAGCGGTGTCTTACAGGTATCGCCACATCATTCCATTTTAAATCACTCCTAATGCCTACTCCCAGATAATTTATGGAATTAACTGCTTCCAGTTGCTGACCTGCTATTTTGTAGCTAAATGATAAGGGATCTATCTTTCTATGTATTCGCAGCACATTGCACTTGTCTACATTGAGATTCAATTGTCATTCCCTGCACCATGCGTCAATTCGTTGCAGATCCTCCTGCATTTCAGTCCAATTTTCCATTGTTACAACCTCTCGACATACTACAGCATTATCCGCAAAAAGCCTCAGTGAACTTCCGACGTTATCCACAAAGTCATTTATGTATATTGTGAATAGCAACGGTCGTACGACACTTCCCTGCGGCACACCTGAAATCACTGTTACTTCGGAAGACATCTCTCCGTTGAGAATGACATGCTGCCTTCTGTTATCTGGGAACTCTTCAATCCAATCACACAAATGGTTCAAATGGCTCTGAGGACTATGGGACTTAACTTCTGAGGTCATCAGTCTCCTAGAACTTAGAACTACTTAAATCTAACTAACCTAAGGACATCAAACACACCCATGCCCGAGGCAGGATTCGAACCTGCGACCGTAGCGGTCGCGCGGTTCCAGACTGAAGCGCCTAGAACCGCTCGGCCACTCAGGCCTGCCCAATCACACAATTGGTCTGATAGTCCCGTAATGAAAAGTAACGCGTCTGACAAAAGGAACACCGCCATTATTCTCTTCCATACGGACGACCCTAAGACAAGAACGCCGTACAAAAAATGGTTCAAATGGGTCTGAGCACTATAGGGCTTATTTTAAACCTAACTAACCTAAGGACATCAAACACACCCATGCCCGAGGCAGGATTCGAACCTGCGACCGTAGCGGTCGCGCGGTTCCAGACTGAAGCGCCTAGAACCGCTCGGCCACTCCGGCCTGCCCAATCACACAATTGGTCTGATAGTCCCGTAATGAAAAGTAACGCGTCTGACAAAAGGAACACCGCCATTATTCTCTTCCATACGGACGACCCTAAGACAAGAACGCCGTACAAAATGGCTCTGAGCACTATGGGGCTTAACTGCCTATAACTTAGAACTCCTTAAACCTAACTAACCTAAGGACATCGCACACACCAATGCCCGAGGCAGGATTCGATCCTGCGACCGTAGCTGTCGCGCGGTTGCAGACTGTAGCGCCTAGAACCGCTCGGCCACTCCGGCTGGAACGCCGTACAGATCTCCCGCACCGCAGCCGCCGCGTCAGAGAGAGAGGCGCCAGACCCCCTCCGCGACGCACCTCCAGCCAGCCGGCCACTTTCCTTGTCACTTGACCCGCTGACCTTCCCCTCCCCTCCCCTCCCCCACGCTTCCGTGTCGTCTCCAGCCGGGCGACATCCTCCTCCCCTTTCTATTTTCGGCGTTCGTCGTCATCAGCTCGACACACGTGCCCGCAGTCCCGTGCTTTACCTTCCGCCTGCAGACAGCGCCTCCTCCCTCACGTCACCCTGCCGTGTGCGGGCGGCCTTGACTCGCGCCGGAATACCGCTACGGCGCAAGTAGCTTGCGAGCTGAACCAACAGGCATTCCAACGACAACAAACCCACTCGCACTTTTCCTCCCGTGATGTTCACATGGCCGTGGACCGAGACAGTCGGTTGGACCAACACATCTCAACACTATTTTACTCCGTACCACGCCAACCCTTGCTAACGAAAGTGAGATCCTGTGGCAGTACCAAGGGGCATTTGTGGCAGTATTTTTTAAAAGGGAGGGCGCAGAATGTTACCTTGGATGGAGTGTGCAAGGGAACTGACCAATGATCTTCAGTTCATCCCGTCGATTTGCAGTATGGTTTTAGAACATACACTGTTCCATTAAGTGCAAATAGCTGCCACCATCCTGCCCAGACAATGAGTGTTCTCCGAACTTGACCCACAGAGCGCATCTTATTTCTGACGAAAGCAGTCTGCAAGATGAACTTTCCCACTTACAAAGAGTGTTTGAAAACAATGGGTACTCTCCACAACAAATACAGGGGTCACTAAAAATGAAACCGAAAGAGGCCACAAAGAAAGCAGAAGAAGATGAAGAAACCTTTAAATCGATGGCCTTGCTGCCATATGTGGGTAGCATCCTTGGTAGACACAAAGTAAAAGTGATTTTTCGTCCTCCACCCAAGAGAGCTGCATTCGTGGGCTCCGCGAAAGATGATTTGCTGCTCCGAAAATCTGGAGTTTACAAAATTCCATGTGGCCTTTCTTACATCGAACAAACAACTCGTATTGTCCAAGAAAGATGTACAGAACACTGGAGGTACACACGACTTTTACAACGTAACAAGTCGGCAGTGGCAGAGCTCTGTATTGATAATGGTCACAGTATGTTGTATGACAATTTTGGTAACTACATCATCCTTTTGGGACTCGATAGTGAAGTAGGCGATTGAAATTCGCTTGACGACCAATTTAATTAATAGAGATAGTGGTTTCGATCTTGATAAATCATGGAACCCGGCACTTGCTGTAATAAACTCACAATGACGTCGTCGCAGTGCAGTTCACAATGATGTATCGATATGCCAACACAGATCGACTGCGGAGTCATAGATACAACTCGCGCATTATGCACGTCTCTGCCTCCGACCAACGTCTCTGGCCTATTTGCATCTGTGACCGCATACACAGTCGCGCGGTACAACAGTATAAAGGGACGCAGCGAGCACTGGAGCGGGTCCCCATCTGCCTTTGGCTCGGGGGTGTCATATTTGTGCCACCATTTTCGTGCAGTGTTTTACAGTGAGTGTTCCGTGGTGTGTCTTTAGGGACGTGTAGCGAACTGCCATCGTACTGTCGCTGGGTGTGATTTTTTTATCTCTTGCGAACAGAAACCAGACTGTCGCCATGTTTTTTTAATTGTGTGTCTACTATGTTACTTGTCCGATTCCAGTGTATTTTATCGACATTGCCAACCTCTTTTGCTTTCTGTTTTAATTTTCCGCATTTTTACGCCGTTTTACACTTTAAGTCATCATTTTATCGCCTGTTTTTCCTTGTTTCTTTCTTCTTCCTTTTCTTACCAAAAAGTCTGTAGGCTGTAGAGCAGCGTACTAAGCTGCTGCCAGCCCGCCCCCCTTCGGGGGGGGGGGGGGGGGGGGGGAATTAAAAATCAATAAAGAAATAAAAAAACTGGAGCGGCAGTCTTGCTGCTCACTCTGAAGATGGCGAACGTTATACAGCCGAAATATTAGAAGAAGAGGATTTCTTGCGGCTACACACCCGAAACTTAATGGAACAGTCTTTGCGCCGCCAAAACCTGAAGATGCACAACATATACTGTGTTCGAACACTATGAAGTACCTCGAAGAAAACGATTTATTGACATATAGCCAGCACGGATTCAGAAAATATCGTTCTTGTGAAACACAGCTAGCTCTTTGTACTCATAAAGTATATTCTCCACCCTTGTTGGGCAACACCGACTGCCCCTCGACGATACATCGCCAACTACCTGCAACACTAACAATACTACCTGGCCATATAGCAATATTGCCCTCCATTGCTCTCGAATTGTAGCAACATTCACGGCGGTGCCATTACGGCTATATATCGTCCATCCTCGCTGATATGTCGCTAACTGACCCCAACACCAGCAATATTGCCCGGCAAATAAAGCAACAAACACCGCAATTCCGCTCGTATTGCAGCAACATTCACGGCAGTGCTATTACAGCCACATATTGTCTGCCCTTGTTGGAGAACACAGCCAGCCCCTGGGAGATACGTCGCCCACTGCCCGCAGCACCATCAATATTTCCAGGCCACAAAGCAATATTGTACGCTATAGCTCTCGTATAGCAGCAAA
Organism: Schistocerca gregaria; assembly: GCF_023897955.1. NCBI lineage: Eukaryota > Metazoa > Arthropoda > Insecta > Orthoptera > Acrididae > Schistocerca > Schistocerca gregaria. The sequence continues at coordinate 105,513,963 of NC_064930.1, read as the reverse complement.
ATTGACGGCTCAGCTATTAAGGCCACATATTCTCCACCCTCGGCGACATGTCGCCAACTACCTCCAACACCAGCTATACAGCAATATTGCCCTCTGTCGTGCTCACATTGCAGCAATATTGACGACTGTGCTATTGCGGCCACATATTGTCCGCCCTTGTTGGACAACACCGGCAACTCCTCAGCGATACATCGCCAGCTACCTGCGACACTAACAATATTGACCGGCCATATGGCAATATTGCCCTCTATTGTGCTGGTAATGTAGCAACATTGATCGCAATGCTATTATGGCCACAGATTGTCCATCCTTACGCACAACGCTGGCAGCCCCTCGACGATACATCGCCAATTACCTGCGACACTAACAAAATTGACCGGCTATATAGCTATATTGCGCGCTATTTCTCTCAAATTGTAGCAACATCGACGGCAGTGCTATTATGGTCACATATTGCCCACTCTCGGTGACATGTCGCCAATTACCTCCAATACCAGCCATACTGTCCAGATATATAGCAACATTGCCCTCTGTCATGCCCGTATTGCGGCAATATTGACGGCTGTGCTATTATGACCACATATTGTCCATCCTCACGAACAAAGCCGGCATCCCTCAACGACACATCGTCAACTACCTGCGACACTAACAATATTAACCGGCCATATAGCAATATTGCCCGCTATTTCTCTCGAATTGTAGCAACATTGACGGCAGTGCTATTACGGTCATATATTGTTCACCCTCGGCAATAGGTCGCTAGCTGACTCGTCCACCAGCAATATTGCCCGGCAAATAAAGCAATAAACTCCGCAATTGCGCTCGTATTGCAGCAACATTGATCGCAGTGCTAGTACAGCCACATATTGTCCGCCCTTGTTGGACAACACAGGCAGCCCCTGGGCGATACGTCCCCAACTGCCTACAGCACCGTCAATATTACCAGGCCATAAAGCAATATTGCACGCTATAGCTCTCGTATAGCAGCAACATTGACGGCTCAGCTATTAAGGCCACACATTCTCCACCCTCGGCGACATGTCGCCAACTACCTCCAACACCAGCTATACAGCAATATTGCCCTCTGTCGTGCTCACATTGCAGCAATATTGACGACTGTGCTATTACGGTCACATATTGTCCGCCCTTGTTGGACAACACCGGCAACTCTTCAGCGATACATCGCCAGCTACCTGCGACACTAACAATATTGACCGGCCATATGGCAATATTGCCCTCTATTGTGCTGGTAATGTAGCAACATTGATCGCAATGCTATTATGGCCACAGATTGTCCATCCTTACGCACAACGCTGGCAGCCCCTCGACGATACATCGCCAATTACCTGCGACACTAACAAAATTGACCGGCTATATAGCTATATTGCGCGCTATTTCTCTCAAATTGTAGCAACATCGACGGCAGTGCTATTATGGTCACATATTGCCCACTCTCGGTGACATGTCGCCAATTACCTCCAATACCAGCCATACTGTCCAGATATATAGCAACATTGCCCTCTGTCATGCCCGTATTGCGGCAATATTGACGGCTGTGCTATTATGACCACATATTGTCCATCCTCACGGACAAAGCCGGCATCCCTCAACGACACATCGTCAACTACCTGCGACACTAACAATATTAACCGGCCATATAGCAATATTGCCCGCTATTTCTCTCGAATTGTAGCAACATTGACGGCAGTGCTATTACGGCCATATATTGTTCACCCTCGGCAATACGTCGCTAGCTGACTCGTCCACCAGCAATATTGCCCGGCAAATAAAGCAATAAACTCCGCAATTGCGCTCGTATTGCAGCAACATTGATCGCAGTGCTAGTACAGCCACATATTGTCCGCCCTTGTTGGACAACACAGGCAGCCCCTGGGCGATACGTCCCCGACTGCCTACAGCACCGTCAATATTACCAGGCCATAAAGCAATATTGCACGCTACTGCTCTCGTATAGTAGCTACATTTTTGGCTGTGCTATTATGGCCACACATTGTCCACCCTCGGCCATAGGCCGCCAACTACCTGGAACACCAGCAGTACTGCCCTGGATTACGGCACCATTGACCGCTTTTGCGCTCATATTGCAACCACATTGATGGCAGTGCTATAACGGCCATATATTCTCCGTATTCGAGCAACATTGACGGCAATGCTATTGCGGCCACATATTGTCCACCATTGTTGGACAACACATGCAGCCCCTGGACGAATCGCCGGCAACTACCTGCAGTGCCAGCAATATTGCATGGCCATACAGCAACATTGCACGATACTGCTCTAGTATAGCAGCAACATTGACGGCAGTGCTATTACGGCCATATATTGTTCACCCTCGGCAATATGTCGCTAGCTGACTCGTCCACCAGCAATATTGCGCGGCAAATAAAGCAATAAACTCTGCAATTGCGCTCGTATTGCAGCAACATTGATCGCAGTGCTAGTACAGCCACATATTGTCCGCCCTTGTTGGACAACACAGGCAGCCCCTGGGCGATACGTCCCCGACTGCCTACAGCACCGTCAATATTACCAGGCCATAAAGCAATATTGCACGCTACTGCTCTCGTATAGTAGCTACATTTTTGGCTGTGCTATTATGGCCACACATTGTCCACCCTCGGCCATAGGCCGCCAACTACCTGGAACACCAGCAGTACTGCCCTGGATTACGGCACCATTGACCGCTTTTGCGCTCATATTGCAACCACATTGATGGCAGTGCTATAACGGCCATATATTCTCCGTATTCGAGCAACATTGACGGCAATGCTATTGCGGCCACATATTGTCCACCATTGTTGGACAACACATGCAGCCCCTGGACGAATCGCCGCCAACTACCTGCAGTGCCAGCAATATTGCATGGCCATGCAGCAACATTGCACGATACTGCAGCAACATTGACGGCAGTGCTATTACAGCCGTGCTATCATTGACTTCGGTTTGCAGTAGGGTTTTGGAGCATATACTGTATTCAAACATTATGAATCACCTCGAAGGGAACGGTCTATTGACACGCAATCAGCACGGTTTCAGAAAACATCGCTCTTGTGCAACGCACCTAGCTCTTTATTCGCATGAGGTAATGGCCGCTATCGACAGGGGATCTCTGGTTGATTCCGTATTTCTAGATTTCCGGAAAGCTTTTGACAACATTCCTCACAAGCGACTTCTAATCAAGCTGCGGGCATATGGGTTATCGTCTCAGTTGTGCGACTGGATTCGTGATTTCCTGTCAGGAAGGTAGCAGTTCGTAGTAATAGACGGCAAATCATCGAGTAAAACTGAAGTGATATCAGGTGTTCCCCAGGGAAGCGTCCTGGGACCTCTGCTGTTCCTGATCTATATAAATGACCTGGCTGACAATCTGAGCAGTTCTCTTAGGTTGTTCGCAGATGATGCTGTAATTTACAGTCTAGTAAGCTCATCCGAAGACCAGTATCAGCTGCAAAGCGATTTAGAAAAGATTGCTGTATGGTGTGGCAGGTGGCAGTTGACGCTAAATAACGAAAAGTGTGAGGTGATCCACATGAGTTCCAAAATAAATCCGTCGGAATTCTATTACTCGATAAATAGTACAATTATCGAGGCTGTCAATTCAACTAAGGACCTGGCTGTAAAAATTACGAATAACTTGTCGGAAAGACCACACAGATAATATTGTGTGTAAGGCGAGCCAAAGGTTGCGTTTCATTGGCAGGACACTTAGAAGATGCAACAAGTCCACAAAAGACACAGCTTACACTACACTCATTCGTCCTCTGTTAGAATATTGCTGCGCGGTGTGGGATCCATACGAGGTGGGATTGACGGAGGACATCGAAAGGGTGCAAAAAAGGGCAGCTCGTTTTGTATTATCACGTAATAGGGGAGACAGTGTGGCAGATATGGTACGCGAGTTGGGATGGAAGTCATTAAAGCAAAGACGTTTTTCGTCGCGGCGAGATCTATTTACGAAATTTCAGTCACCAACTTTCTCTTCCGAATGCGGAAAAATTTGGTTGATCCCAACCTACATAGGTAGGAATGATTATCAAAATAAAATAAGAGAAATCACAGCTCGAACAGAAAGGTTTAGGTGTTCGTTTTTCCCGCGCACTGTTCGGGAGTGGAATGGTAGAGAGATAGTATGATTGTGGTTCGATGAACCCTGTGCCAACCACTTAAATGTGAATTGCACAGTAATCATGTAGATGTAGATGTAGATGTAGATGTAGACAGCCACATACTGTCCATACTTGCTGGACAACACTGGTAGCTCCTGGGCAATACGTCGACAACAATCTGCAACCTCAGCAACATTGCCCAGCCATACAAAATATTGCCGTCTGTTGCTCATTTATCGCAGTAACATTGACGGTAGCGCTATACGACTACATGGCTACATATCGGCGTGATATATGGACCGTGGAACCACACAGTAAGCTCCAAAACCGTGTGCTCCCCGCCATTTGACCGTACGATGGCCTTGGCAGCAACACGTGCTCGGCGCGCACGTGCCATAGCGCTACGCACCTCGCCGCTGCACACACAGTCCCCTCTCACCAGTCACGGACGCAGGAGGCGGTATATCCAGCAATACAGTAGGGAGCCCACCACACAGATGGCGAATCACTGATCCTTCAGTCAGCGCCGTACTGTTACCTGTAGGAGCGCGAGACGTACACTTCTACATCTACATCTACATTCTACTTTTATACTCTGCAAGCCACCCAACGGTGTGTGGCGGAGGGCACTTTACGTGCCACTGTCATTACCTCCATTTCCTGTTCCAGTCGCGTATGGTTCGCGGGAAGAACGACTGTCTGAAAGCCTCCGTGCGCGCTCGAATCTCTCTAATTTTACATCCGTGATCTCCTCGGGAGGTATAAGTAGGGGGAAGCAATACATTCGATACCTCATCCAGAAACGCACCCTCTCGAAACCTGGGCAGCAAGCTGCACCGCGATGCAGAGCGCCTCTCTTGCAGAGTCTGCCACTAGAGTTTGCTAAACATCTCCGTAACGCTATCACGCTTACCAAATAACCCTGTGACGAAACGCGCCGCTCTTCTTTGGATCTGATCTACCTCCTCTGTCAACGCGACCTGGTACGGATCCCACACTGACGAGCAATACTCAAGTATAGGTCGATCGAGTGTTTTGTAAGTCACCTCCTTTGTTGATGGACTACATTTTCTCTCCCAATGAATCTCAACCTGGCACCCGCCTTACCAACAATTAATTTTATATGATCATTCCACTTCAAATCGTTCCGCACGCATACTCCCAGATATTTTACAGAAGTAACTGCTACCAGTGTTTGTTTCGCTATCATACAATAAAGGATCCTTCTTTATATGTATTCGCAATACAGTACATTTGTCTATGTTAAGGGTCAGATGCCACTCCCTGCACCAAGTGCCTATCCGTTGCAGATCTTCCTGCATTTAGCTGCAATTTTCTAATGGTGCAATTTCTCTGTATACTACAGCATCATTCGCGAAAAGCCGCACGGAACTTCCGAAGACCGCATCTCGTGGTCGTGCGGTAGAGTTCTAGCTTCCCACGCTCGGGTTCTCGGGTTCGATTCCCGGCGGGGTCAGGGATTTTCTCTGTCTTGTGATGGCTGGGTGTTGTGTGATGTCCTTAGGTTAGTTAGGTTTAAGTAGCTCTAAGTTCTAGGGGACTGATGACGATAGATGTTAAGTCCCATAGTGCTCAGAGCCATTTGAACCATTTGAACTTCCGACACTATCTACTAGGTCATTTACATATATTGTGAAAAGCAATGGTACCATAACACTCCCCTGTGGCACGCCAGAGGCTACTTTAACGTCTGTAGACGTCTCTCCATTGAGAACAACATGCTGTGTCCTGTTTGCTAAAAACTCTTCCGTAGGCTCTTACTCTGTTTATCAGGCGACAGTGCGGAACTGTATCGAACGCTTTCTGGAAGTCAAGGAAAATAGCATCTACCTGGGAGCCTGTATCTAATATTTTCTGGGTCGCCTGCCAACTACATTCAACGGGGCCTGAAGGACGCGAATCATTCCCCGTCCAGCACAGACCACACACATACCATGCTGCCGTATATTCTTAAGTTCCTGACTTATGTGTACAATACACACTAAAAGTTAGCTTCTCCGCAGTAACGTTTAACGTCTTTGCCAAAACCACAATGTCAACAGATCTCCTAGACTATTACCTTCTCCCGGTGGAGGTTCGAGTTAGGTTTAAGTAGTTCTACGTTCTAGGGTACTGATGACCTCATATGTCAAGTCCCATAGTGCTCAGAGCCATTTGAACCATTTTTGAATAAAACTTGGTACCAACGTGACAAAATTACCTTTTAAAGATAGATGTATTAAAGCTGTTACTTTTGCAGTGCTGTTCAATAAGTTTAACTCCGTAAAAATATGAGTCGAATTTTCATGTTAACACCATGATAAATCAGATGTGTTTTCTAATTTATTTAAATAAATGCTCAATCCAGCAAGTTTGACGAACTGTGGAAGGTTTTCCGGATTCTCTGTTAGCTGAGATTTCTAGTGACATAAATTTCGTAAAGGGTAAGTAGTTTTTATAATACGAAATTTCGTAAATTGTGTGTTTTATGAAGTGCAGTGTAAGTTCCACGCTGTGGAAACCGTGGAAGGTTATTTGCGAGTTGTGTTCACTAACACGCTATATTAAGAAATGTTGCGCATTAATTCGCCTCTCTATTTATTAGTACTGGTATCATATGTGGCCCAAATACGATCACTTGTATTTACTGAAATAATTCTCTGATTTCTCTTTAATTGTACGACCATTTGGAGAGAATACTTGATGCAGTGCATTGAAAAATAATTTTTTATATTAATGGTTCCAAATTGTTCAAATGGCTCTGAACACTATGGGACATAACTTCTGAGGTCATCAGTCCCCTAGAACTTAGAACTACTTAAACCTAACTAACCTAAGGATATCACACACATCCATGCCCGAGTCAGGATTCGAACCTGCGACCGTAGTAGCAGCGCGGTCCCGGACTGAAGCGCCTAGAACTGCTCGGCCACAGCGGCCGGCTACGTTTTACATTCATTTTTCTTCTCCCCAAGTACAGGCAAAGTGGCCGATGAGTCGCAGGTGTAAGCGGGTTGCGCCGCCACCCCACAGCGCGGCACAGGTGTCTCCCGTGGTGGCAGACGCAGCTGTTTTGGGGCCCAGCTGAGCCGTTGTGCAGTCTTGCCGAGTTCCCCAGCTGTGCCGCCCCACCGCAGCGGCTGGACTGGAATGTAACGGGGCGGCCGCGCTCCGGCCTTGCAGCTAAATGTCGGCCCGCTATACGCCACGGCCCAGCCGCAGCACCTTCTAGTCCGCCAGCGCCGGCGTCTCTCCACCAAGCGAGCCATTAACATCTCTACATCACGAAGGCGACGTGCTACTGCCGCGAAATTTAACCGACAAGTAGAAGATGCTGTGAGATGCAAATTATTAGCTCTTCAGAGCATTCACACAAGGTTGGCGCCGGTGGCGACACCTACGACGTGCTGACAAGAGGAAAGTTTCCGAACGATTTCTCATAAACAAACTGCAGTCGACCGGCATTGCCTGGTGAAACGTCGTTCTGATGCCACGTGTAAGGAGGAGAAATGCGTACCGTCACCTTTCCGACTTTGATAAAGGTCGGATTGTAGCCTATCGCGATTGCGGTTTATCGTATCGCGACATTGCTGTTCGCGTTGATCGAGATCCAGTGTTAGCAGAATATGGAATTGGTGGGTTCAGGGGGGTAATACGGAACACCGTGCTGGATCCCAACGGCCTCGTATCACTAGCAGTCGAGATGACAGGCATCTTTTCGGCTTGGCTTTAACGGATCTTGCAGCCACGTCTCGAACCCTGAGTCAACAGGTGGGGACGTTTGCAAGACAACAACCATCTGCACCAACAGTTCGACGACGTTTGCAGCAGCATGGACTATCAGCTCGGAGACCGAGGCTGCGGTTACCCTTGACGCTGCATCACTGACAGGAGTGCCTGCAATGGTGTACTCGACGATGAAAGTGCGTGCACGAATGGCAAAACGTCATTTTTTCGGATGAATCCAGGTTGTGTTTACAGCATCACAATGGTCTCATCCGTGTTTGGCGACATCGCGGTGAACGCACATTGGAAGCGTGTATTCGTCATCGCCATACTGGCGTATCACCCGCCGTGATGATATGGGGTGCCATTGGTTACACGTCTCGGTCACCTCTTGTTCGCATTGACGGCACTTTGAACAGTGGACGTAGCTCTACCCTTCATTCGATCCCTGCGAAACCCTACATTTCAGCATGATAACGCACAACCGCATGTTGCATGCCCTGTACGGGCCTTTCTGGATACAGAAAATCTTCGACTGGTGCCCTGGCCAGCACATTCTCCATATCTCTCACCAACTGAAAACGTCCTGTCAATGGTGGCCGAGCAACTGACTCGTCACAATACGCCAGTCAGTACTCTTGATGAACTGTGGTATCGTGTTGAAGCTGCATGGGCAGCTGTAACTGTACACGCCTTTGCTTTACTCAATGCCCAGGCGTATCAAGGCCGTTTTTACGGGTTCTGGGTACTGCTTTCTTGGGATCTATGCACCCAAATTGAGTAAAAATGTAATCACATGTCAGTTCTAGTATAATATATTTGTCCAATGAATACCAAAGTATCACCTGCATTTTTTCTTGGTGTAGCGGTTTTAATGGCCAGCAGTGTATTTTGGTTACAGTACGAATCGAACAAATTTAGAATTTCGACTAAAATAAATAACAATTGCGAAGTAAGTACATAGGTCCATAGACCACTGCAAGTCTCAGACATTTATGAGGCATACAGGGCGAACATTAATCAAAGCTACAAACTGCAGTGACGCGTTCATGAATGGAAATGGAAGAGAAAAGGCCCTTATCACTTGTGTCCGGCAGTGCATCCTTCTCACTGTAGATGGCTCTGAGAATGAGAGTTCCCATGACCTTGTGCTGTGTGTTCCTTGTGTGTTGTAGGCTGTTGGGGTCGGGTTGTTTTGGGGGAAGAGGTCGAACAGCGAGGTCACCGGTCTCATTGGATTAGGGGAGGACCGGGAAGGAAGTCGGCCGTGCCCTTTAAAAGGAACCATCCCGGCATTTGCCTGGAGCTATTTAGGGAAATCACGGGAAACCTAGCTCTGGATGGCCGGGGGCGGGGACTGAACCGTCGTCCTCCCGAATGCGAGTCCAGTGTACTAGCCACTGCACCACCTCGTTCGGTGTTGTAGGCTGTGTGATAGACGCAGCGTACGCAGAATGGTCCGGTATTCATGTCGGGAGCAATTCGTGATGATGGCTGTGGCCAGGCAGATGGAAGCGATAGAGAGGCAGCATGGGTATACCAAAACAAGTACATTCACGGACGACAACCACACCACACAGTTTTGGGCTTTTGTCTTATCACGTATGCTTTCAGACAGGCGAACGTGCATGTAGTTGGCGGACTGTGCGTTCAGCACATTTACCGAACCGTTTTCTAGTGGATATTGGCACAAATCCTAGTTAAAACTCCAAGCAGTGGCCCGCGACCATGGCGTAAGGCAAAGCATGATTGTATGTACCCTGCACGGCAAGCGCTATTGTCCCTTGCTGGCCGGGGTGGCCGTACGGTTCTAGGCGCTACAGTCTGGAACAGCGCGACCGCTACGGTTGCGAGCTATTGTCCCTAGCTGGCCGGGGTGGCCGTACGGTTCTAGGCGCTACAATCTGGAACAGCGCGACCGCTACGGTTGCGAGCTATTGTCCCTAGCTGGCCGGGGTGGCCGTACGGTTCTAGGCGCTACAATCTGGAACAGCGCGACCGCTACGGTTGCGAGCTATTGTCCCTTGCTGGCCGGGGTGGCTGTACGGTTCTAGGCGCTACAATCTGGAACAGCGCGACCGCTACGGTTGCGAGCTATTGTCCCTAGCTGGCCGGGGTGGCCGTACGGTTCTAGGCGCTACAGTCTGGAACAGCGCGACCGCTACGGTTGCGAGCTATTGTCCCTAGCTGGCCGGGGTGGCCGTACGGTTCTAGGCGCTACAATCTGGAACAGCGCGACCGCTACGGTTGCGAGCTATTGTCCCTAGCTGGCCGGGGTGGCCGTACGGTTCTAGGCGCTACAATCTGGAACAGCGCGACCGCTACGGTTGCGAGCTATTGTCCCTAGCTGGACGTGGTGGCCGTACGGTTCTAGGCGCTACAGTCTCGAACCGAGCGACCGCTATGGTTGCAGGCTCGAATCCGGTCTCGGGCATGGATGTGCGTGAGATTTAAGTAGTTATAGGGGACTGATGACGTCAGAAGTTCCATAGTGCTCAGAGCCATTGGAACCATTTTATTGTCCCTATCAACTGCGAGCACCGCAAGCATTATCAGTAGCAGATATCCATGTGCGGGAACGATTTTATCAATCGTTTTTGCACCCGGTCGTCACGATTACGGGATTTCTGGCGTCAGTCCTATTTACAGACAAAGCGACCTATACCAAGTTCAAAATAATGGTTCAAATTGCTCTGAGCACTATGCGACTTAACTTCTGAGGTCATCAGTCGCCTAGAACTTAGAACTACGAGGTGCATTCAAGTTCTAAAGCCTCCGATTTTTTTTCTCCGGACTGGAAAGAGATAGAAACATGCGCATTGTTTTAAACTGAGGCCGCGTTCATTGTCAATACGTCCCAGAGATGGCAGCACCGTACGGCAGATGGAATTTTACCGCCAGCGAAAGAGCAATTCGGGGATGGCGATTGCATCTTTCAACACGACCGATCACCTGTTCATAATGCACGGCCTGTGGCGGAGTGGTTACACGACAATGACATCCCTGCAATGGACTGGCCTGCACAGAGTCTTGACCTGAATCCCATAGAACACCTTTGGGATGTTTTGGAACGCCGACATCGTTCCAGGCCTCACCAACCGACATCGATACCTCTCCTCACTGCAGCACTCTGTGAAGAATTAGCTCCCATTCCCCAAGAAAGTTTCCAGCAACTGATTGAACGTATGCCTGCGGGGGTTGAAGCTGCCATCAAAGCTAAGGGTGGGCCAACACCATATTGAATTCCAGCGTTACCGATGGCGGGCGCCACGATCTTGTAAGTCATTTTCAGCCATGTTTGATCCCATAGTGTACCTGTACTTCCTGCAGAATACTCTGCTTGAGCTGGATGAGAATGTGCCTTTGGCAATACGACAGGTCGTGTGGTTTCTGCATGACGTAGCACCACCCCACTTCCACATTACAGTTAGCCGGCATCTCAAAAACTTTCCCCGGACGTTGGATAGGACGCATAGACGGTGTAGCGTGGTCTGCTGTATCACCTCTGGATTTGTACCTCTGGGGGAATCTGAAAATCGTTGTGTATGCTGAAGCAGTTCCTGGTGTGCAAACCCTTCAACAGCGTGTTCACGACGCCTGTGAAGCTACTCAGAGAAAGCTGGTAGCGTGCGAAAGAGTGCCCACCGATCTTCACATCCAAGTAACTTTTACTTTTTTTTATCGTCTGACGAGACTTCTCTGCAGCACAAAGTATGTACGTACACAGCTCTGCTTCTCATACATTCCCTGTCTGCGGGCTAACAGACAGTCCTCGGGGAATGGTTGAGGCGTCTCATCAGCATTAATGTGTGGACAGGAATTCTTGGCCACCACATACTTGGACCGCTTACTATTTCAGTACATACAGTTCCACACAGTAAATGGAATGACCCCATTAATAAATATAGACTTCGATCAGAAATCGGTAGCTAAGGTAGAATATTCAGAATTTCTAGGTGTATGCATTGATGAGGGGTTGAACTGGAAAAAAAACACAGTGAGGATCTGCTGAAACGTTTGAGTTCAGCTACGTATGCTATTAGGGTCATTGAAAAATTTTGGCAATATACATCTTAGTAAATTAGCTTACCACGCCCATTTTCATTCTCTGTTTTCGTATGGCATCATATTCTGGGGTAACTCATCACTGAGTAAAAGAGTGTTCATTACACAAAAGCATGTAATCAGAATAATTGCTGGAGCTCATCCAAGATCATCCTGCAGACACTTATTTAAGGAGCTAGAGACCTTCACTGTACCCTCACAATATATTCACTTATGAAATTTGTTATTAACACTTCGAACGAATTCAAAAGTAATAGCAGTGTACATGGCTACAACACTAGGAGAAAGGATGATCTTCACTACTCAAGGTTAAATCTGACTTTGGCTCAGAAGGGGGTAAATTATGCTGCCACAAAAGTCTTTGGTCACTTACCTAATAGCGTCAAAAGTCTGACAGATAGCCAAATAGCATGTAAAAGGAAATTAAAAGAATTTCTTAATGGCAAATCCTTCTACACATTAGACGAATTTTTGGATATAGTAAGTGGGTAATTTCCCAAACCCCACAAAAAAAAATTAGAAATATTAAATGTCATGTAATATTTTGTCTAATGTAATATCTTGCATACAGGGTGTTACAAAAAGGTAGGGCCAAACTTTCAGGAAACATTCCTCACACACAAAGAAAGAAAAGATGTTATGTGGGCATGTGTCCCGAAACGCTTACTTTCCATGTTAGAGCTCATTTTATTACTTTTGTTCAAATCACATTAATCATGGAATGGAAACACACAGCAACAGAACGTACCAGCGTGACTTCAAACACTTTGTTACAGGAAATGTTCAAAATGTCCTCCGTTAGCGAGGATACGTGCATCCACCCTCCGTCGCATGGAATCCCTGATGCGCTGATGCAGCCCTGGAGAATGGCGTATTGTATCACAGCCGTCCACAATACGAGCACGAAGAGTCTCTACATTTGGTATCGGGGTTGCGTAGACAAGAGCTTTCAAATGCCCCCATAAATGAAAGTTGAGAGGGTTGAGGTCAGGAGAGCGTGGAGGTCACGGAATTGGTCCGCCTCTACCAATCCATCGGTCACCGAATCTGTTGTTGAGAAGCGTACGAACACTTCGACTGAAATGTGCAGGAGCTCCATCGTGCATGAACCACATGTTGTGTTGTACTTGCAAACGCACATGTTCTAGCAGCACAGGTAGAGTATCCCGTATGAAATTATGATAACGTGCTCCATTGAGAGTCGGTGGAAGAACATGGGGCCCAATCGAGACATCAACAACAATGCCTGCCCAAACGTTCACAGAAAATCTGTGTTGATGGCGTGATTGCACAATTGCGTGCGGATTCTCGTCAGCCCACACATGTCGATTGTGAAAATTTACAATTTGATCACGTCGGATTGAAACCTCGTCCGTAAAGAGAACATTTGCACTGAAATGAGGATTGACACATTGTTGGATGAACCATTCGCGGAAGTGTACCCGTGGAGGCCAATCAGCTGGTGATAGTGCCTGCACACGCTGTACATGGTACGGAAACAACTGGTTCTCCCGTAGCACTCTCCATACAGTGACGTGGTCAACGTTACCTTGTACAGCAGCAACTTCTCTGACGCTGACATTAGGGTTATCGTCAGCTGCACGAAGAATTGCCTCGTCCATTGCAGGTGTCCTCGTCGTTCTAGGTCTTCTCCAGTCGCGAGTTATAGGCTGGAATGTTCCGTGCTCCCTAAGACGCCGATCAATTGCTTCAAACGTCTTCCTGTCGGGACACCTTCGTTCTGGAAATCTGTCTTCATACAAACGTACCGCGCCACGGCTATTGCCCCGTGCTAATCCATACATCAAATGGGCATCTGCCAACTCCGCATTTGTAAACATTGAACTGGCGTTCGTGATTAACACTAACCTGTTGATGCTACGTACTGATGTGCTTGATGCTAGTACTGTAGAGCAATGAGTCGCATGTCAACACAAACACTGAACACAACATTACCTTCCTTCATTTGGGCCAACTGGCGGTGAATTGAGGAAGTACAGTACATAATGGAGAAACTAAAATGAGCTCTATCATGGAAATTAAGCGTTTCCGGACACATGTCCACATAACATCTTTTCTTTATTTGTGAGTGAGGAATGTTTCCTGAAAGTTTGGCGTTACCTTTTTGTCCCTGTAGACACCTTTATTGACCTGACTCGTTCCACATCGTTATGAAGTGTCATATTCATGATCTATGGAACGAGTACTAACCTAATCTAACCTTCAGTCCATTTCACGTGTGGACGCCTGCATTGTGTCCTGTGGAGGCCACTTTGAACACCTGTTACGACGTGGATGCGATGCAGCTCTGTAGTGTGTTGCGGGACGATTTTTTCTCGTTGTGCACACACTGTCCATTTCCAGACAGACATCCATAAGACCTTTTTTCCTCCATTTCCAGTCAGGAATCCGTCCCTGCAGTTTGTCGGACATATTTACGTCCACCCCGAGTCCAAATGTAAACTTTTCGATCGCACCTTATGTAACAGCGCCTCTCTTGCCTTCGTTGGAACTCTGCTGGCACGCCTGTTTCACAAAGACTGCAAACGTTGCAACAGTGGCATAGGATTAATTGGTCGCACTAGCGTATAGTGTGCACCGGAGTGTCCCAGACTTCTGTCATCAACAGGGAAACTTCTGTACAGCCCCTTCGGGCACCAGATCGCGCTTCCGCCGACGTCCTCCCCTCTTGACAGAATCGCACGATCCTCCTGGATCCATTATTCAGACGCGTCCGCCGGTGTGGCAAGCGCTGTGGGATCCAGGGTCGGCGTGTACGGCCGGGTGCTCCATACCCGGATGCCGCCAGCTAACTGCTCTTTGTATGCAAAGCGGCGGCTGCGCCCACCTTCCGCGCACTGGAGCTCAGCGTCATCAGCGCCGGGAAGCTCTGCACGCCTACGCCCACACACTCATCGCAACACTTGCCCAATGTTTTGCAAACACACCTGTCGAGATTTGTCTCCGGATGACAGTGTGCGAGACCCGCGACGTTTCTGCGAGGCAAGTGTGCCACATCATCAGGTGCCCGCGTAGCGTCCCGCTGCAGTGGCTGGCGTTATAGCGTCAACATGCCTAACAGTTGCTCCGAGCAAACATCGTTGGACATAACCTACGAAAAGTAACTTCCTGGCAGATTAAAACTGTGTGCCGGATCGAGACTCGAACTCGGGACCTTTGCCTTTCGCGGGAAAGTGCTCTACCAACCTGTTTTTAAATTATTTTTTTATTCACCAGGAACAGGGTTAGTGAACAAAAGATCTTTATTGGTACAAACTTAAATACAACAAAAATGCCACCCTTCCGGCGAAAATAACACAAGACTTTTACTCTTACAAGGCGAGCAATTTTTTTTTATCAACAAGGTGTAGGTAAGAACCAACTGAGGTACCCAAGCACGACTCACGCCCGGTACTCACAGCCTTACTTCTGCCAGTACCTCGTCTCCTACCTTCCAAACTTTACAGAAGCTCTCTGGAAACATCCCCCAGGCTGTGACTAAGCCATGTCAACGCAATACCCTTTCATTCAGGAGGGACCGAGCGAGGTGGCGCAGTGGTTAGCGCACTGGTCATGCATTCGGGAGGGCATCGGTTCAATCCCACGCTCGGCCATCCTTATATAGGTTTTCCGTGATTTCGCTAAATCGCTCCAGGCAAATGCCGGGATGGTTCCTGTGAAAGGCCACGGTCGACTTCCTTCCTCGTCTTTCCCTAATCCGAGACCTATGACCTCGTTGTTCGGTCTCTTCCCCAAAACAACCAATCTTTCAGGAGTGCTAGCTCTGCAAGGAATGCAGGAGAGCTTCTGTAAAGTTTGGAAGGTAGGAGATGAGGTACTGGCAGAAGTAAAGCTGTGAGGACGGGGCGTGAGTAGTGCTTGGATAGAGCACTTGCTCGCGAAAGGCAAAGGTCCCGAGTTCGAGTCTCGGTCCGGCACACAGTTTTAATCTCCCAGGAACTTTCATATCGGCACACACTCCGCTGCAGAGTGAAAATCTCATTCTATTACGATGGCTCGCGGCAAATGTGATTAGCACACAGGATATCTGACGGGTGCAAAACAGCAATAAAGCTCAACAGTATACAGGGTGAACATTAATGGAAGCCGGCCGCTGTGGCCGAGCGGTTCGAGGAGCTTCAGTCTGGAACCGCGCGACCGCTACGGTCGCAGGGTCGAATGGTGCCTCGTGGATGGATGTGTGTGATGTCCTTAGGTTAGTTAGGTTTAAATAGTTCTAAGTTCTAGGGGACTGATGACCTCAGATATTGAGTCACATAGTGCTCAGAGCCATTTGAACCATTAATGGAAGGACAAGCTCTAGTGGACGAATTCCTTCCTGGAAATGGAGGAAAACAGGTCCTATGAACATGTGTCCGGGAATGCATTGTTGGCATGGTAGATGTCGGTGACGAATTAAAGTTCGTATGACCGCGTGCCGTGTGTTCCTCGTGTTGTGCAGGCTGGTCTGCAGAATGCTCTTGTACACATGCCAGGAACAAGTCGAGATGGTGTTCGCATACGCCCAAGCAGGTGGAAACGGTCAATAGGTAGCACAGCTACCCTGACAAAAAACGGTTCAAATGGGAATGAGCACTATGGAACTTAACATGTCAGAACTTAGAACTACTGAAACCTAACTAACCTAAGGACATCACACACATCCCTGCCCGAGGCAGGATTCGACCCTGCGACCGTAGCGGCCGCGCGGTTCCAGACTGAAGCGCCTTGAACCGCTTGGCCACAATAGTCAGCGAGTGTGGGATAATATAGATTATTGTGAAGGAGGTTCGATGAACGCTCTGCCAGACTCGTGTGATCTGCAGAGTATCCATGTTGGTGTAGAGGTAGATGTAGATGCAAATAGCTTACTCTCACGATTACAGCATCTAGCACCGTTTGTGGAATGTTTCTACTAGCTCGGCAAATCCTCTGACCGTGTCTTGGTTTTTCCTCAGCCTTGTTTCCATTAGTGCCAACGGCCTTGCCGCAGTGGTAATACCGGTTCCCGTCAGATCACCGGCGTTAAGCGCTCTCGGGCTGGGCTAGCACTTGGATGGGTGACCATCCGGTCTGCCGACCGCTGTCGGCAAGCGGGGTGCACTCAGCCCTTTCGAGGCAAACTGAGGAGCTACTTGACTGAGAAGTAGCGGCTCTGGTCTCGGAAACTGACATACGGCCATGGGAGCGGTGTGCTGACCACATGCTCCTCCATATCCGCAGCCAGTCACACCTGTGGGCTGAGGATGACACGGCGGCCGGTCGGTACCGTTGGGCCTTCCAAGGACTGTTCGGACAGAGATTTTTTCCAACGTCAGAAGTGCCTCTCTGGTGCCAAACTGATCCTCATCTAACACGCCCTCAACTTTCTATTCTGTTCTGTGTATTATTGTTCTCAGCGACTTGGATGCATGAGCTGTTCAGCTGATTGTGCGGTAATTCTCGCGCTTGTCCGCTCTCGAAATCTTCACAGTAGCGAGACTGATGTTTTTTTCGAAAGTTACAAGATACTTGCCGTACTGGCCAAGAGGAAAAAAATGTTCAAATGTGTGCGAATTTCTAAGGGACCAAGCTGCTTAGGTCATCGGTCTATAGACTCACTAACAAGGGAACCTCCCCATCGCACCCCCCTCAGATTTAGTTATAAGTTGGCACAGTGGATACAAAACAGGAAGAAGTTGTGTGTAACTATGAAAAAAATAAGCAAAATATACAAACTGAGTAGTCCATGCGCAAGGTAGGCAACATCAAGGATAATGTAAGCTCAGGAGCGCCGTGGTCCCGTGGTTAGCGTGAGTAGCTGCGGAACGAGAGGTCCTTTGTTCAAGTCTTCCCTCGAGGGAAAAACTTACTTTCTTTATTTTCGCAAAGTTATGATCTGTCCGTTCGTTCAGTGACGTCTCTGCTCACTGTAATAAGTTGAGCGTCTGTGTATTGCGACCGCACCGCAAAACCGTGCGATTAGTAGACGAAAGTACGTGCCTCTCCAATGGGAACCGAAAACATTTGATCGCAAGGTCATAGGTCAACCGATTCCTCCACAGGAAAACAGGTGTTATTTATTCTGTACGACTCTGGTGGCGGCATGTGCGTCACATGACAGGAATATGTTGTCGACCCACGTAACTTGGCGAATGGGTAAAAAGATTCTTCTACCTTGCCCTATTTAGGTTTTGTTGTGTATGTGATAATCACTCCAAAAAAGTGATGAAAACGTAAGAGTTCGTCACATAAACTGCAACAGTTTCACAGTCGCACAGTTTTCCCTGTGCTCTGTCAAAACATATGTTTTTAAAGTTTTCAAATTTTTCCTTGTGTAGACCGTCAAATCCTACATATGTCCAAGCAAATCTAAACATGTCCTGGAACTGTGGAGAGCGAAGTTGATTATGTGTGAGTGTCTGAACTTTGATAATTGACACACGATCACATAAACAATACTGCTCTGTGTACCTGTGCAGCTTCGCAAAATAATTGTTTGAAAATAAAAAAATTCAGTCGAGGGAAGACTTGAACCAAGGGCCTTGCGTTCCCCAGCTGCTCACGCTATTCACTGGACCACGGCGCTGCTGAGCTCACGCTTTCCTTGTTGTTGCATATATCGCGCATGGCCTACTCAGTTTGTATATTTTGCTTATTTTTTTTTTCACAGTTCCACACAACTTCTTCCTCTTTTCTCGATTGATCTGTGTTCAGTTTTTCAAGGCCTATCCACTGTACCAACTTGTAACTAAATCTGAGGGAGATGCGACGGGGAGGTTCCCTTCTAAGAACAACACACGCCCATGAGCGAGGGAGGACTCGAACCTACGGCGGGAGAGGCCGCGTGGTCAGTGATATGGCACCTCTAACAGTGCGGCGACCAAGAGGTCAGCAGCCAGAAAGTTTCTTATTTTTTAGACCCTAGCCATTGGTTGGTTTCTCCGCAGTGCACAGAGGTCGTGATTCACTCGTCCTCTGCGGGCGGTAGCCTGCTCGATCGCGACAGTTAAATTCGTCAGTGTCCCCCACACGTTGCTCTGTTTCCAATGGAACGGCGGAGTGCAGTCCTTGGAAAACAACGCTCGCTGTTGTTGGCACCCGGAACCGCCTAATGGCCGCTGGACAATCGTCGGTCCAGTAGCTGGTTACAGTGAAACGAAAACACACAGCGAGCACGATCCACACCAAGTAGCCATTTCAATTGTGTCCTACGCTGGCGCTCCTAGTGGCGGAATGGGGTACTCATGCACTACGTGACTCAAACTTGAGGTTGTTGGTACAAAATTATACATCTACCGATTCTGTAAGTTATCTCAATAAATTTCTATATCATTCCAAAATTTTCAAGTCCTTTTTGTCTCGCCCTGTACATTTACATCTATGCGGCAGCTCCACAATTCTTACTTAACTGCTCGTCCGAGGGTTCATCGATCCACTTACAGTTTCCCTATCGTTACACTCATAAAAAGGACAAGGGAAAAAACGAACACCTACATCCTCCCGACAGAGCTCTGATGTCTCTTGTTTTATCGTCATTATAATTTCTCCCTGTGCTGATGGGTGTCAACAGAATATTTCGACCGAGCGAGGTGGCGCAGTGGTTAGCACACTGGACTCGCATGCGGGAGGACGACGGTTCAATCCCGTCTCCGGCCATCCTGATTTAGGTTTTCCGTCATTTCCCTAAATCATTTCAGGCAAATGCCGGGATGGTTCCTTCGAAAGAGCACGGCCGATTTCCTTCCCCATCCTTCCCTAACCCGAGCTTGCGCTCCGTCTCTAATGACCTCGTTGTCGACGGGACGTTAAACAACACTATCCTAACCTAACCCAGAATATTTTGGCATTCACAGGGGAACATTAGTGATTGTAATTTCGTAAAACACCTCCTCACAATCAAAAAATACCTCTGATTCAATTCCTGCCACCCTCACTCCCGTGTTATACACGTGACAGTCTCTTTTCTAGTTCCTGACACTACAAAACTCTTTCCTTTTCTCTGAACATTTTCGATGTCCTCTGCCACTCCTGTATGGTAAGTATCCCTTATCGTGCAATCGCAAAGGAAAACCGCAGAAGAGAACAGACAAACATAGTGTAGGCAATCTCTTTAGTAAGATATTGAGTCTTCTGAGTGTTCTACCAATAAAAACTCTGTCTTTGGATCGCTTTCCGGTAGAATTTTCTGTGTGATGGCTCCAGTTTAAACTTTTTCTAATTGTAATCCCTGGGTACGTAGCTCAATTGACAAGCTTTCATTGCGTGTGATTTATCGTGAAACCGAAATTTAACGCGAAAAATGTCACGCATTTTGTTGTTCAGGGTCGAATACAACTTTTCCCACCATACAGATATCCTGACCAAATAATTTTGTAAATCGTTCTGATCTTCTTTCGACTTTACTGGACGGTGAATGAGAGCGCCATATCTGCAATCAGGTTACCTCCTAAATCGTTTATATAGATCATAAAACAGAAGAGGACCTACAACGCTTGGGACTCGCATTCGCGAGGACGACGGTTCAATCCCGCGTCCGGCCATCCAGATTTGAAGTTTTCCGCGATTTCCCTAAATCGCTTCCGGCAAACGCTAGGATGGTTCCCTTGAAAAGGCATGGCCGATTTCCTTCCCCATCCTTCCTCCAATCCGATGAGACCGATGAAATCGCTGTCTGTTCTCCTCCCCCAAACAACCCAATCCAGATAATCACATCACTACCACTAGATGACTTCGCGTTAGTTAGTACGACCTGTGGCCTTTCTCACATGAAATCAAGGATCCGGTTGCACAACTAAGACGATACCCTATAGGCACTGTATTTGATTACACTACTGGCTATTAAAATTGCTACACCACGAAGATGACGTGCTGCAGACGCGAAATTTAACCGACAGGAAGAAGATGCTGCGAAATGCAAATGGTTAGCTTTTCAGAGCATTCACACAAGGTTGGCGCCGGTGGCGACACCTACAACGTGCTGGCATGGGGAAAGCTTCCAGCCGATTTCTCACACGCAAACAGCAGTTGACAGGCGTTGAATAGCGAAACGTTGTTGTGATACCTCGTGTAAGGAGGAAAATCAGTACCATCACGTTTCCGACTTTGATACAGGTCGGATTGTAGCCTATCGCGATTGCGGTATACCGTATCGCGACATTGCTGCTCGCGTTGATCGAGATCCAATGACTGATAACAGAATACGTCTCGATCCCTCAGTCAACAGTTTGGGACGTTTGCAAGACAACAACCATCTGCACGAACAGTTCGACGACGTTTGCAGCAGCACGGACTATCAGCTCGGAGACCGTGGCTGCACTTACCTGCGATGGTGTACTTGACGACGGACCTGGGTGCACGAATGGCAAAACGTCATTTTTTCGGATGAATCCAGGTTCTTTTTACAGCATCACGATGGTCGCATCCGTGTTTGGCGACATCGTGGTGAAGCACATTGGAAGCGTGTATTCGTCATCGCCATACTGGCGTATCACCCGGCGTGATGGTATGGGGTGCCATTGGTTGCACGTCTCGGTCACCTCTTGTTCTCATTGACGGGACTTTAAACAGTGGGCGTTACATTTCAGATGTGTTACGACACTTGGCTCTACCCTTCATTAGATCCCTGCGAAACCCTGCATTTCAGCAGGGTAATGCACGACCGCATGTTGCAGGTCTTGTACGGACTTTTCTGAATACAGAAAATGTTCGGCTGCTGCCCTGGCCAGCACATTCTCCAGATCTGTCACCAACTGAAAACGTCTGGTCAATGGTGGCCGAGCAACTGGCTCTTCACAATACGCCAGTCACTACTCTTGATGAACTGTCGTATCGTGTTGAAGCAGCGTGGGCAGCTGTACCTGTACACGCCATCCGAGCTCTGTTTGACTCAATGCCCAGGCGTATCAAGGCCTTTATTACGGCCAGAGGTGGTTGTTCTGGGTAATGATTTCTCAGGATCTATGAACCCAAATTGCGTGAAAATATAATCACATGTCAGTTCTAGTATAATACAGTTGTCCAATGAATACCCGTTTATCATCTGCAGTTCTTTTTGCTGCAGCTATTTTAATGGCCAGTAGTGTAGAAGCCAGTTGTGAGGAGCAGTGCCAAAAGCGTTCTGAAAATCTAGAAATATGCAATCAACTTGAGATTCCGTGTCGATAACAGTCATTACTTCGTGTGACTAAAGCGCTAGTCGCGTTTCAAAAGAACTGTGTTTCCTCAGTAGTGTGCTGGCTATGTGTCAATAGATCGTTTGCTTCGAGGCATTTCGTAACGCCGGTACACAGCGTTAAGTTCTGCAATCCTGCTGAAAATCGGTGTCAGTGATACGGGCCTACAATTGAGTGGGTTAATCCTATTTCTCTGCTTGCGTGTTGGTGGTGTGAGCTGCGCAACTTTCCGGTCGTCGGATACGGATCTTTCTTCGAGCGACGGGCGTGTATTTTATCCCGAACTGCTGGCTGACTAGCCGCCACGACCCTTCTGTGCTGTTCCTATTTTTTTTTTTTTCTTTTTCAGGTTGCCGGCCAGCCTAGTCCTTGGACTCGGCAGGCCTTTGTCCCCCGGGTCGCTGACTCACCAGACGGGGACACACGCAAGGTCCCGTACCGGCTGAGAGCTGAGCTGACGCACGGCTCCTGCGTGATTCACAGAATCCGTCACAAGGCGGTCGCTTCGGCGTTTGGAAAGGCAAATGCTGCGAAGCAGACTATAACGTTACCCGGATATCTGAAATAACATCCCGATCGCTATTCATTAACGCAGTCGGGTATACAGGGTGTTACAAAAGGGTACGGCCAAACATTCAGGAAACAATCCTCACACACAAAGTAAGAAAATATGTTATGTGGACATGTGTCCGGAAACGCTTAATTTCCATGTTAGAGCTCATTTTAGTTTCGCCATTATGTACTGTACTTGGCCCAATTGAAGGAAGGTAATGTCGACTTCGGTGCCTGTGTTGACATGCGACTCATTGCTCTACAGTACTAGCATCGAGCACATCAGTACGAAGCATCAACAGGTTAGCGTTCATCACGAACGTGGTTTAGCA
This sequence comes from Schistocerca gregaria, assembly GCF_023897955.1. Taxonomy (NCBI): domain Eukaryota; kingdom Metazoa; phylum Arthropoda; class Insecta; order Orthoptera; family Acrididae; genus Schistocerca; species Schistocerca gregaria. The sequence goes on along the minus strand of NC_064930.1, from coordinate 105,491,007 downwards.
GTCAGTGCAATGTTTACAAATGCGGAGTTGGCAGATGCCCATTTCATGTATGGATTAGCACGAGCCAATAGCCGTGGCGCCGTATGTTTGTATCGAGACAGATTTCCAGAACGAAGGTGTCCCGACAGGAAGACGTTCGAAGCAATTAATCGGCGTCTTTGGGAGCACAGAACATTCCAGCCTATGACTCGCGACTGGGGAAGACCTAGAACGACGAGGACACCTGCAATGGACGAGGCAATTCTTCGTGCAGTTGACGATAACCCTAATGTCAGCGTCAGAGAAGTTGCTGCTGTACAAGGTAACGTTGACCACGTCACTGTATGGAGAGTGCTACGGGAGAACCAGTTGTTTCCGTACCGTGTACAGCGTGTGCAGGCACTATCAGCAGCTGATTGGCCTCCACGGGTACACTTCTGCGAATCGTTCATCCGACAATGTGTCAATTCCCATTTCAGTGCAAATGTTCTCTTTACGGATGAGGCTTCATTCCAACGTAATCAAATTGTAAATTTTCACAATCGACATGTGTGGGCTGACGAGAATCGGCACGCAATGGTGCAATCACGTAATCAGCACAGATTTTCTGTGAACGTTTGGGCAGGCATTGTTGGTGATATCTCGATTGGGCCCCACGTTCTTCCACCTACGCTCAATGGAGTACGTTATCATGATTTCATACGGGATACTCTACCTGTGCTGCTAGAACATGACACAACATGTGGTTCGTGCACGATGGAGCTCCTGCACATTTCAGTCCAAGTGTTCGCACGCTTCTCAACAACAGATTCGGTGACCGACGGATTGGTAGAGGCGGACCAATTCCGTGGCCTCCACGCTCTCCTGACCTCAACCCTCTCGACTTTCATTTATGGGGGCATTTGAAAGCTCTTGTCTACGTAACCCCGGAAACAAATGTAGAGACTCTTCGTGCTCGTATTGTGGACGGCTGTGACACAATACGCCATTCTCCAGGGCTGCATCAGCGCATCAGGGATTCCATGCGACGGAGGGTGGATGCACGTATCCTCGCTAACGGAGGACATTTTGAACATTTCCTGTAACAAAGTGTTTGAAGTCACGCTGGTACGTTCTGTTGCTGCGTGTTTCCATTCCATGATTAATGTGATTTGAACAGAAGTAATAAAATGTGCTCTAACATGGAAAGTAAGCGTTTCCGGACACATGCCCACATAACATGTTTACTTTCTTTGTGTCTAAAGAATGTTTCCTGAAAGTTTGGCCGTACCTTTTTGTAATACCCTGTGTACAGTATTCCTAGATTTCCCAAAAGCCGGTTCAAAAAAAAAAAATGGTTCAAATGGCTATGAGCACTATGGGACTAAACATCTATGGTCATCAGTCCCCTAGAACTTAGAACTACTAAAACCTAACTAACCTAAAGACATCACACAACACCCAGCCATCACGAGGCAAAGAAAAATCCCTGACCCCGCCGCGAATCGAACCCGGGAACCCGGCGTGGGAAGCGAGAACGCTACCGCACGACCACGGGATGCGGGACCAGAAGCCGGCGCCTACATTTTTAACGCTGTGTAGAGTCGTTGGATGACGTTCCCGGACATGGGTTCTAATCTAAACTTGATCTACTAAGTCCTGTGTACAACTTCTAGAAGCGAGTAACGTGAACTGTGAAACACACTGTATATCATGATGGAGCTGACTGCGTGTTAAACATATCTGAATATGGCAATGAATTGCCCAGACAGATAACGTTAACATTCGGCATTGTAACTGTTGAGCGATATCGAAGTGCCGGCCGCTGTGGCCGAGTGGTTCTAGGCGCTTCAGTCCGGAACCGCGCTGCTGCTACGGTCGCAGGTTCGAATCCTGCCTCCGGCATCATTGTGTGTAGTTCTAAGTTCTAGGGGACTGATGACCTTAGCTGTTAAGTCCCATAGTACTCAGAGCCATTTTATGTAACCTCCGCCGGGACCAGCCGCACAGTCAATGACTGCAGCGCCTTAGACCGCACGGGTAATCCCGAGCGGCAGAGCCATTTGATCTCGACGTAATAAACTATTGTATAAATACCAGTTTACAAGATCGGCCCACTAGTAGTAAACCTCCAGAAAGGTCTCAGTTTAGCCGATGAGTCTGTAGATGGTGGTATAAGGGTTGTACAGTATAAGTGGCCACTCTTTCCCACCAGAGTTAGTGATAATTAAGACCTGAGCCACCAAGTAGCAATCCGTACTGCCTGTTACGTGGAGATGCTCTCGTAGGTTTTGTGTCCGCTTGCAGAGCCGTCGGATTCTGAAAGTGCAATACTACTGTAATGACGCGGGAAGAAGTGTTTAGTGGAACTAAGATTGTACACGGATTGCCATTATGGTGTGTTTATACAGGGTGGTCCATTGACCGTGACCGGGCCAAATATCTCACGAAATAGGCGTCAAACGAAAAAACTACAATGATCGAAACTTGTCTAGCTTGAAGGGCTATGGTTGGGCCGCTAGATGGCTAGATGGCGCTGCCATAGATCAAACGGATATCAACTGCGTTTTTTTAAAATAGGAACCCGCATTTTTTTATTACATATTCGTGCAGTGCGGAAAGAAATATGAATGTTTTAGTTGGACCAGTTTTTTCGCTTTGTGATATATGGCGCTGTAATAGTCACAAACGTGTAAGTACGTGGTGTCACGTAACATTCCGCCAGTGCGGACGGTATTTGCTTGTGATACATTACCCGTGTTAAAATGGACCGTAAACCAATTGCGGTCGATATCGTGTTGATGTATGGCTATTATGATCAAAATGCCCAACGGGCTTGTGCTATGTGTGCTGCTCGGTATCCTGGACGACATCATCCAAGTGTCCGGACCGTTGGCCGGATAGTTTCGTTATTTAAGGAAACAGGAAGTGTTCAGCCACACGTGAAACGTTAACCACGACCTGCAACAAATGATGATGCCCAAGTAGGTGTTTGAGCTGATGTCGCGGCTAATCCGCACATCAGTAGCAGATCAATTGCGCGAGAATCGGGAATCTCAAAAACGTCGGTGTTGTGAATAATACATCAACTTCGATTGCACCCACACCATATTTCTATGCACCAGGAATTGCATGGCGACGACTTTGAACGTCGTGTACAGTTCTACCACTGGGCACAAGAGAAATTACGGGACGATGACAGATTTTTTGCACGCGTTCTATTTAGCGACGTAGCGTCATTCACCAACAGCGGTAAACCAGCATAATATGCACTACTCGGCATCGGAAAATCCATGATGGCTGCGACAAAATGAACATCAGCGACCTTGGCGAGTTAATGTATGGTGCGGCATTATGGGAGGAAGGATAATTGGCGCCCATTTTATCGATGGAAATCTAAATGGTGCAATGTTTGCTGATTTCCTACGTAATGTTCTACCGATGTTGCTACAAGATGTTTCACTGCTTGACAGAATGGCGATGTACTTCCAACATGATGGATGTCCGGCTCATAGCTCGCGCGCGGTTGGAGCGGTACTGAATAGCATATTTCAGGACAGGTGGATTCGTTGTCGAAGCACCATACCGTGGCCCGCACGTTCACCGGATCTGACGTCCTCGGATTTCTTTCTGTGGGGAAAGTTGAAGGATATTTGCTATCGTGATCCACCGACAACGCCTGACAACATGCGTCAGCGCATTGTCAATGCATGTGCGAACATTACGGAAGGCGAACTATTCGCATTTGAGAGGAATGTATTGCCAAATGCATTGAGGTTGACGGACATCATTTTGAGCATTTATTGAATTAATGTTGTATTTACAGGTAATCACGCTGTAACAGCATACGTTCTCAGAAATGATACGTTCACAAAGGTACATGTATCACATTGGAACAACCGAAATAATATGTTCAAAAGTACCTACCTTCTGTATTTTAATTTAAAAAGCCTACCTGTTACCAACTGTTCGTCTAAAATTGTGAGCCGTATGTTTGACTATTACAGCGTCATCTATCACAAAGCGAAAAAAGTGGTCCAACTAAAACATTCATATTTCTTAACGTACTACACGAATATGTAATAAAAATGAGGGCTCCTATTTTTTTAAAAATGCAGTTGATTTCCATTTGACCTATGGCAGCGCCATCTAGCGGCCCAACCATAGCGCCATATTGTTTCCCCTTTCGAGCTAGACAACTTCCGTTCCTTGTACTTTTTCGGTTGATGCTTACTTCGTGAGATATTTGGCCCAGTCACTATCAATGGATCAGCCTGTATAAGAAACACCACAAAAGTAACTTGTTGAGACGGATTATAACCTAACTATTAGCGGTAAAAGAGCATGATCTACCACATGACTAGATCGAAAGGCATCCTATCGATGTCTGCCCACTATGGGGCACAGCCTGTAACTTGAGCGTACAATCTGTATAGTTCGTATAAAATCGTGTATCTGAGGTTATGCCAAAGTTAATTATTTATTTATTAATGTCTACGTTTCCTGGTATTATTCAAATGGTTCAAATGGCTCTGAGCACTATGGGACGTAACTGCTGAGGTCATCAGTCCCCTAGAACATAGAACTACTTAAACCTAACTAACCTAAGGACATCACACACATCCATGCCCGAGGTGGGATTCGAACATGCGACCGCTCGGTAACAGCGGCCGGCCCTGGTATTATAAAATTATGAAAGATGACCCATAGACTGCTCCTAATGTCTGAAAGACAAAGGACAGCTGTTGTTCGAAATTATTTATTAATAAGAGAGAGAGAGAGAGAGAGAGAGAGAGAGAGAGAGAGAGAGAGAGAGGGGGGGGGGGAGGGAGGGAGAGAGAGAGAGAGAGAGAGAGAGAGAGAGAGAGAGAGGTTACAGAGCCATGTAGTCAGTCATACTTCCCTCACTCAATAGGCGAATGGAATAGGGAATGGGTGACTATGGCAGGATGTATCTTCCACCATAAACGGTGGAGTGGTCTGGAGGGATCACGTGTGTATGCAGGTAGCTGCGGTGTTGGAAGTACCTCGGAGCACTAGCCAGCCGGAGACGGAGACTGCTGGACAAGACGGGAGAGTGAGTGAGCGTGTATGGCTTTCCCCATTGGCCTTGGCGCCGCCGAGGCGAAAGTGGACGCGGGACTGCTCACACAGCTGGCAGCTGGCGTCTGCAGCCGCAGCTGCAGCTGCAGCGACCCACGCAGACAGCTGCCGCGTTACGCTCAGAGAGCCTCTGGCAGCGACTGACATGAGCGAAGTCGCCAGCTAATTACGTGGACCCTCACCGGCGAACCTTTCATAGTGTAATGGTTTACCGTCCCGTACTGTTTCGGCTACTGTTGTTCTTCTTCAGCCTGTCCGTTACTGGTAGCTGGCGTCCGAACGATGCATATTTATTCTATGAACTGCAGTATGTGGTGTGCCTGATCTTCACTCAGTAATCCCGTGCACTGCTTTATCTAACCGAGGCAGCCTTCTTCCCTTTTATCCTGCATCTCCCCTCTATTACGAAGTGTTGAAGTAGACAAGGCGTTTGTTTTAACTCGAGACAACTTGTTATCTCGAAAACGACGCATCGTACCAGAAAAATGTACTAGGTGAAAAAGCTAATATTAGTAAAGGCGACATCTGTTTGCCTCACACGTGACCACCTCTTAAGCAACCCTCTTGCGTGGGTGGGGTCAACTTTGTATTTTCATATGGAAATACTTCAAATGGGAACACCCCCTACCCCATTTTCATTGCATATTCAGATTAACGAAAAATACTTGCGATTTGCCGGCCGGTGTGGCCGAGCGGTTCTAGGCGCGCCCGCTACGACCGCAGGTTAGCATCCTGCCCGGGGCATGTATGTGTGTGATGTCCTAAGGTTAGTTAAGTTTAAGTAGTTCTAAGTTCTAGGGGACTCATGACCTCAGAAGTTAAGATTGTGTGGCAACGATTCCAGCAGACAGGAAACGTGTCCAGGCGCTACAGTACGGGACCTCCACAGTGTACAACACCCCCAACTGATATCCCACCATCAGTGCCCACAGACGGCCACGGAGTACTGCAGGTAGCCTCGCTCGGGACCTGGAACAGTTGTCTCCAGACACACAGTCTACAGACGACGGAACAGACACGGTTTATTCACCCAGAGACCTGCAAGGTGCATTGCACTGATCCCTGGTCACAGGAGAGCCCGTAAAGTCGGGTGTCAAGAACACAGTACATGGCATTGGAACAGAGGTCCCAACTTATGTTCACGGACGAGTCCAGGTTTGGTCTGAACAGTGATTCTCGGCGTGTTTCCACCTAGCGTGAACCAGGAACCAGATGCCAACCCCTAAATGTCCTTGGAAGGGACCTGTATGGATGTCGTGGTTTGGTGGTGTGGGGTGGGATTATGATTGGTGCACGTACACCCCTGCATGTCTTTGACAGAGGAACTGTAACAGGTCAGGTGTATCGGGACGTCGTATTGCACCAGTATGTCCGCCTTTTGGGGGGTGCAGTGGGTCCCACCTTCCTCCTGATGACTGATAACGCACGGCCCCACCGAACTGCCATCGTAGAGGAGTACCTCGAAACAGAAGATATCAGGCGAATGGAGTGCCCCGCCTGTTCTCCAGACCCAAACCCCATCGAGCACGACTGGGATGCTTTCGGTCGACGTATCGCTGCACGTCTTCAAACCCCTAGCAGACTTCAGGAGGTCCGACAAGCACTCGTGCAAGAATGGGTGGGTATACCCCAGCAGATTAGATTAAATTAGATTAGATTAGTTTTTCGTTCCATAGATCCGTACTGGGGAGATCCTCGTGGATGTGGAACATGTCACTTCTTTTTAAGCTGAAATAACAATACTAATAGTGTGAGTATATACAATACATCATTTGTTTCTATTAAAAAATTCGTCAATGGAGTAGAAGGAGTTGGCCACTAGTAAGTCTTTCAGGCTTCTTTTAAACTGGTCTTTATTTGTAACTAATTTTTTTAATGTTTTTTGACAAATTATTGAAGATAAGTGTTCCTGAGTAGTGGACTACTTTTTGAACTGAAGTAAGTGCTTTTAAGTCCTTGTGCATATCATTTTTGTTCCTGGTATCGTATGTACGAACTGAGCTGTTTGTTGGAAAAAGAGATATATTATTTAGGACAAATTTCATTAAGGAGTAAATATACTGAGAGCCAATAGTTAGTATACCCAGTTCTTTGAAGAGATTTCTACAGGACGTCGGTGAATTTACTCCACAAATAATACGTATTACACATTTTTGGACTCTGAAAACTTTTGCATGACTTGAAGAGTTACCCCTAAATACTATAGCAAATGACATTATGGATTGAAAGTAGGCAAAGTATGCAAGCTTTTTCATTTTCTTGTCGCCTATGTTTGCTAGGTGGCAGGGGTAAAATACAGGGAGCGAAAGGCTATTTACAATTTGTACAGAAACCAGATGGCAGTCATAAGAGTCGAGGGGCATGAAAGGGAAACAGTGGTTGGGAAAGGAGTGAGACAGGGTTGTAGCCTCTCCCCGATGTTATTCAATCTGTATATTGAGCAAGCAGTAAAGGAAACAAAAGAAAAATTTGGAGTAGGTATTAAAATTCATGGAGACGAAGTAAAAACTTTGAGGTTCGCCGATGACATTGTAATTCTGTCAGAGACGGCAAAGGACTTGAAAGAGCAGTTGAACGGAATGGACAGTGTCTTGAAAGGAGGATATAAGATGAACATCAACAAAAGCAAAACGAGGATAATGGAATGTAGTCAAATTAAATCGGGTGATGCTGAGGGTATTAGATTAGGAAATGAGACACTTAAAGTAGTAAAGGAGTTTTGCTATTTAGGAAGTAAAATAACTGATGATGGTCGAAGTAGAGAGGATATAAAATGTAGACTGGCAATGGCAAGGAAAGCGTTTCTGAAGAAGAGAAATTTGTTAACATCGAATATAGATTTATGCATCAGGAAGTCGTTTCTGAAAGTATTTGTTTGGAGTGTACCCATGTATGGAAGTGAAACATGGACGATAAATAGTTTGGACAAGAAGAGAATAGAAGCTTTCGAAATGTGGTGCTACAGAAGAATACTGAAGATAAGGTGGATAGATCACGTAACTAATGAGGAGGTATTGAATAGGATTGGGGAGAAGAGAAGTTTGTGGCACAACTTGACTAGAAGAAGGGATCGTTTGGTAGGACATGTTTTGAGGCATCAAGGGATCACAAATTTAGCATTGGAGGGCAGCGTGGAGGGTAAAAATCGTAGAGGGAGACCGAGAGATGAGTACACTAAGCAGATTCAGAAGGATGTAGGTTGCAGTAGATATTGGGAGATGAAGCAGCTTGCACAGGATAGAGTAGCATGGAGAGCTGCATCAAACCAGTCTCAGGACTGTAGACAACAACAACAACATGTCTGCTAACACTCGAATTGCAAATACAGATTTGTTAAGGCGTTTATGCAGTTCTGAATTTGTTATCAAGTTGTAATCCCAGGAATTTAAGACTGTCAACCTCTGCCATCTGCTCTTCTTCATACTTCATGCATATGCTGGGTGGAAAACTCTTACACGTTCTGAATTGCATATGGTGAGTCCTTTCGAAGTTTAATGTCAGTGAGTTGGCTTTAAACCATTTTTTAATATCCATGAAAATATCATTAGCAGATATTTCTAGAACTACACTCGACATACTATTTATTGAAATACTTGTGTTGTCTCCAAACAAAACGAACTCTGCTTCTGACAGTGTAACTGGTGACAGGTTATTAATGTACGAAAGGAAAAGCAATGGCCCTAAGATGGATCCTTGAGGGACACCACATGTAGTTTCTTCCCATTCTGATGATGACTGATGACTTAATTCACTATTCCCTTGCACAGACTCCCTTTGTTTCCTGTTAGCGAGGTATGACTTGAACCATTTTGCAGCGCTGCCCGTGACAGCATAGAATTCTAATTTATTTAATTGGATGTTGTGGTTCACACAATCAAATGCTGCTCGACCACCTGATCCAGAGTATGCCAACCCGATGTGCGACCTGTGTACGTGTGCATGGTGATCATATCCCATGTTGATGTCGGGTTACATGAGCGCAAACAGTGGCGTTTTGTAGCATATGTGTTTCGGGACGGTTTTGTCAACTTTCCACCAGTACCGTGGACTTACGGATCTATGTTGCGTGTGTTTCCTTATGTGCCTATGCTGTTAGCGCCAGTTTTGTGTAGTACCGGATTGTGTGCACGACATTCTGCAATTATCCTTAATTTATGAGCATGAGTGTAGATAATAACAGCGGTCGCATCAAACTTCCCTGGGGCGCTCCTGACTATACCCTTGTCTCTGATGCTCACTACATACTGGGTTCTGTAACTTAAGAAGTCTTGGATCTGTGATCCTATTCCATACTCTCGTATCTTAACAGTCTCCAATGGAGCACGGTGTCAAACGATTTCAGGCAATCTAGGAATATAGAGTCCGCCTGTTCCATTTCATCCGCAGTTCGCGGTATATCATGTGAGAAATGGGCAAGCCGAATTTCGCACGGGCGATGCTTTCTAAACCGATGCTGATTCGTGGACATAAACTGCTCGGCCTCAAGAAAATTTATGATATTCGAACTGAGAATATGTTAAAGGATTCTGCAACTAACTGATGTTACGGATATTGGTCTGTAATTTTGCGGGTCCGTTCTTTTGCCATTCTTACTTTCTACATCTGTCGATGCCTCTCCATTTGCCATCCTTTTACACAGGAGGAACCTGCGGTTTTTCCCGGTCGCTGGCCAAGAGATCGGCGATATGGTAAGGAGCCAGTGCTGGAGACTGCTCTTTGAAAAACCGAGCAGTTCGGGAGATGTATCAATAACGCAAGCCGTGTTTCACACGAGCGGTATTTTGCATTCGTGTATTTCTTTTCTCCCGGGAGGCGGCAGTGCTATGTGTGCCGCTGTTTCCACCCCATCGCCGGGCCTTGACCAGGAGAAAGTCTGGCAAACACGGATCACGTAACGTGTTTGCACCCGACTAGCCAACTCCGAGGGTCTCTCTTCGGTAACACACGTCGCTGCCTGCGAAACAAGACGCGCCTCCACTTGTGTTACTGGCTGTGACCGCGAGGAGATGTGGCGCGTACGTTTCAACAGGCGCCATTTACGAAAACAAAAGGGAGAACGTGTTATCGGAACAACAGTATACAGAGTGTAATGAGGCATTTTGTTGTTGTGGTCTTCAGTCCAAAGACTGGTTTGATACAGCTCTCCATGCTACTCTATCCTGTGCAAAATCTTTTCATCGCCTGGTAACTGCTGCACCCTACATCCTTTTCAACCTGCTTACTGTTTTCATCTCTTGATCTCCCTCTTCGATTTTTTACCCCCCCCCCCCCCCTCCCACGCTTCCCACCAGTACTAAACTGATGATCCTTTGATGCATCAGAACGTGTCCTACCAACCGATGTCTCCCACTTAATCAAGTCGTACCACAAATTCCTCTTCGCCCCAATTCTATTCTCTATCTCCTCATTACTTACGCGATCTACCCACCTAATCTTCATCATTCTTCTGTAGCGCCACATTTCGAAAGCTTCTATGCTCTTCTTGTTTGCACTGTTCATCGTCCATCTTTCATTTCCATACATGGCTACACTCCATACAACTACTTTCAGAAAAGACTCCCTGGCACTTGACTCTATACACGTTGTTAACAAATTTCGTTTCAGTCTATACATTGTACTGATGTATTTCGCGCAGTAGTATTGTTTCTAATTTGTTTGTTCATCTCATAGATTCTCGCGACGCCTGCAAGCGGAAACGCGGTAATGTGAATATGTTTAAAAATCATCATCATCATCATCATTTAAGACTGATTATGCCTTTCAGCTTTACGTTAATAAAAAATTAATATAGCACTGAAGGTGGACAATTATACTGACTATTGATAACCACCGCGCACTCGTGAAAAGACTTTTTATGTGACTTGCGGACAAAACTTTATGGACACCTATCCAATTTGAAAGCAAACGCGGATAAGAGGGGAGCTTCAACCAACAAGGAATTATTAACACGGCGCGCTTAATGAGGCAGTTTGATTACAAAAGCGTGTGTAGATGCATATGTACACTGAGATTGTAAGTAGGGTGTTTAGGTTTTCTTATTGGTAACACCACGTAGAGCTCTGTACGAAAATCACTGGCTGTGCTGTGTGCAGTCTGTGGCTGGTTGGTATTGTTGTCTGCCATTGTAGTGTTGGGCAGTTGGATGTTAACAGCGCGTAGCGTTGGCAATTGGAGGAGAGGGCGCCAGCAGTGGTGGATGTGGGGAGAGAGATGGCGGAGTTTTGAGAGCGGACGATCTGGAAATTTGTAAGACTGGATATCATGAAGTGAAATATATATGATGACTTTCGAACACTTTTAAGGTAAATACATTGTTTGTTCTCTATCAAAAACTTTCATTTGCTATCTATGCCTATCAGTAGTTAGTGACTTCCGTAGTTTGAGTCTTTTATTTAGCTGCCAGTAGTGGCGCTCGCTGTACTGCAGTAGTTCGAGTAAGGAAGATTTTTGTGGGGTAAGTAGGTTATTGTTAGTCAGGGCCATTCTTTTGTAGGGATTATTGAAAGTCAGCTTGCGTGCGCTGATAATATTGTATGTCAGTTTAGTGTTGCCCAGAATAGGTAAAGAGCGAAATGTCTGAGTACGTTCAGTTTTGCTCAGCTGTCTGAAAAGCAAATTATGTAAGAGGTTTATCAGCACAGTAAATCAATAATTTTTCTAAGGGGACGTTTCAAGGTCACAAGAGCCATGCGATAGCTATATGCACATATACAGATGGCCGTAGTATCGCGTATACAAGGTATACGTTGACGGAGTTGTCGTTTCTAGCCAGGTGATTAATGTGAAAAGATTCCCGATGTGGCTGTGGCCGCACTACGGGAGTTACCAGGCTTTGAAAGCGCAATGGTAGATGGAGCTAGACGAATGGGACATTCCATTTCGGGAATGGTTAGGGTATTCAGTATTCTGAGATCCACAGCGCAAAGAGTGTGCCGAGAATACTGAATTTCTGGTATTAAGTCTCAACACGGAAACACAGTGGCCAGCGGCCTTCACTTAACGACCGAGAGCAGCTGCGTAGAGTTGTAAGTGCTAACAGACAAGCAACTCTGCGTGTAGTAGCCAGAATAATCAATGTGGGATGTGCGACGAACGTACCCGTTAGGACAGTTGGGCGTTAATGGGCTATGGCAGCGGACGACTGAAGCGAGTGCTAACAGCGCGACATCGCCTGCAGCGCCTCTTCTGGACTCGTGGCCATATCGACTGGACCCTAGACGGCTGAAGAACCGTGGCCTGGGTCAGGTGAATCCCGATTTCAGGTGGTAAGGGATGATGGTAGGGTTCGAGTGTGGCAGCAGACCCAACTAAGCCGTGGGTCTAAGTTATCAACAAGGCACTCTGCAAGCTGGCGGTGGCTCCATAATGGTGTGGGCTGTGTTTACATGGAGTGGACTGGGTCCTCTGGTCAAACTCAACGGATCATTGACTGGGAACGGTTATGTTCGGCTGCATGCAGACCATTTGCAGCCATTGAAGTATTTCATGTTCCCAGATAACTGGGCACCATGTCACCAGACCACAGTTGTTTGCAGCTGGTTGAAGAACTTTCCGGTCAGTTCGAGGAAATGATTTGGCTACCCAGGGGGGGGGGGGGGATAATCGAGAGATCGATTTGTGTACAAAGTCTTGAATCAGTATTACTTTCGCTTCGCTCAAAATATTTCTTCGGGGGACTTCCAACGACTTGTTGAGTCCATGTTACCTCGAGCTGCTGCTCTACACTGGAGAAAAGTAGGTCCGACAGGATGTTAGGAGGTATCCAATGACTTTTGCCACTTCAGTGTGTATGCAGATGAGAGCATGTCGTTACACGAGCGACCGTTTCGACGCTCGCGGTGGCAGAAACTGGGCCAGGCGCCTTCCTGAGGATGTGCCTCGAGGCGGAAACGCCGGCAGCGGAGTTTTCACGGCCAGGCGCGCGGAAATGGCTGTTTCCCGGTCCACCGACACGGCCGCGGCTGATCTCGGCCAGTTAGCACCGCAGTACATCTGTGGGGGGGGGGGGGGGGGGGGGGGAGGTGGAGGGAGAGGAGAATTCCCTTCCGCCGGATGGGTGCGCCACTTACAGTAGCCGGTGTATCCCTCCGCCTGCCCATTCATTGTATGGAGAGGCCTCGCCTCGCGTCTCCCTTATGGCTTTCGCTTCGATTTAGCTACTTACAAGGGAACTTTCCCATGGCATCCCCCCCCCCCCCCCCTCAGATTTAGTTATAAGTTGGCACAGTGGATAGGCCTTGAAAAACTCAACACAGATTAATCGAGAAAACACGAAGGAGTTGTGTGGAACTATGAAAAAAATTAGTAAAATATACACACTGAGTAGTCCATGTGCAAGATAGGCAACATCAAGGAAAAAGTGAGTTCAGGAGCGCCGTGGTCCCGTGGTTAGCGTGAGTAGCTGCGGAATGAGAGGTCCTTGGTTCAAATCTTCGCTCGACTAAAAATTTTATTTTCGCAAAGTTATGATCTGTCCGTTCGTTCACTGACGTCTCTGTTCGCTGCAATAAGTTTAGTGTCTGTGTTTTGCGACCGCACCGCAAAACCGTGCGATTAGTAGACGAATGGACGTGCCTCCCTAATGGGAACCGAAAACATTTGATCGCAAGGTCATATGTCAACCGATACCTCCACAGGAAAACACGTCTGATATATTCTATACGACACTGGTGACGGCATGTGCGTCACATGACAGGAATATGTTGTCGACCCACCTAACTTGTACACTTGGCGAATGGGTAAAAAGATTCTTCTACCTTGCCCGATCTAGGTTTTCTTGTGGATGTGATAATAACTCTCAAAAAACCTGATGAAAACGTAAGAGATTGTCACATAAACTGCAACAAATGAATGCAACACTTTCACAGTCGTTCAGTTTTCCCTGTGCTCTGTCAAAACGTATGTTTTCAACGTTTTCAGATTTTTCCGTTTGTAGACCGTCAAATCGTGCATATGTCCAAGCAAATCTGAACATGTCCTGGAATTTTGGAGAGCGAAGTTGATTATGTGTGAGTGCCTGAACTTTGGTAATTGTCCGAAAATAAAAAAGTAAACTTTCACTCGAGGAAAGACTGGAACCAAGGACCTCTCGTTCCGCAGCTGCTCACGCCAACCACGGACCACGGCGCTCCTGAGCTCAGATCATCCTTGATGTTGCCTATCCAGCGCATGGACTACTCAGTTTGTGTATTTTGCTTATGTTTTTCATAGTTCCACACAACTTCTTCCTCTTTTCTCAATTGATCTGTGTTCAGTTTTTCGAGGCCTATCCACTGTGCCAACTTATAACTAAACCTGAGGGGGGTGCGATGGGGAGGTTCCCTTGTTAGCGCCCGCTTCATTCCGGATGACTATGTTGGCAGTTTACTAGACAGCTCCAGCAGCGATGGCACTGCCGTTGTTAATTTCCTTTCCTGTTCCAGTCGCAAATCGAGTAAGGCAACTTTTTCTTCGGAGGAGAGGCGACTCGGGGTCACTCCATGGACCGCCATTGTCTTTGCGGTTCGAAGTAATGGACTCGAATTACAGCACCTCTGACGATGACCGAGAAAAAATTTTCACGGTCTGCCTCGTAAACACAAGTAATTCTGCACAGATGGTCTTTCGTTGCTCTTTATGATACGGCGGGGAGCCCAATGGTCGAACTGGTGGACCAGTGTGAGCAATTTAGTGATTTTCCACCACTTTCATTCGTGCTTATGCGCATATATGCATTTATATACAGGGTGTTACGAAAAGGTACGGCTAAACTTTCAGGAAACATTCCTCACACACAAAGAAAGAAAATATGTTATGTGGACATGTGTCCGGAAACGCTTACTTTCCATGTTAGAGCTCATTTTATTACTTCTTTTCAAATCACATTAATCATGGAATGGAAACACACAGAAACAGGACGTTGTTACAGGAAATGTTTAAAATGTCCTCCGTTAGCGAGGATGCATGCATCCACCCTTCGTCGCACGCAATCCCTGATGTGCTGATGCAGCCCTGGAGAATGGCGTATTGTATCACAGCCGTCCACAATACGAGCACGAAGAGTCTCTACATTTGGTACCGAGGTTGCGTAGACAAGAGCTTTCAAATGCCCCCATAAATGAAAGTCGAGAGGGTTGAGGTCAGGAGAGCGTGGAGGCCACGGAATTGGTCCGCCTCTACCAATCCATCGGTCACCGAATCTGTTGCTGAGAAGCGTACGAACACTTCGACTGAAATGTGCAGGAGCTCCATCGTGCATGAACCACACGTTGTGTCTTACTTCTAAAGGCACATGTTCTAGCAGCACGGGTAGAGTATCCCGTATGAAATCATGATAACGTGCGCTCCATTCAGCGAAGGTAGAAGAACATACTGACGAAACTAAAATGAGCTCTAACATGGAAATTAAGCGTTTCCGGACACATGTCCACATAACATCTTTTCTTTATTTGTGTGTGAGGAATGTTTTCCGAAAGTTTGGCCGTACCTTTTTGTAACACCCTGTATATAGTGCAGAAAACTGAATAAGGTGTTTATTATTGTTCTAGTGCTATTATCTGTCAAGCGTAACACTCGACATTTTCTTGGTCTGTTATCAATTTTTACAATAAATGAAAATTGCAGTCAGGTAATGCGCTATTTCAGTTGTTCCTGTGATTTTCTATCTCCGCGGACAGTATTTGTTTGATATAAGACTGATTAAGCCTTTGTTGAAATACTGTAGGGAGGTTCCCGAGTCTCACACTTGCATTGTGTAGACCTGATGAGTGGTTTGTTCTGAAGTGCAAGCACCCATGACACACAAGTCCCACCCCAGGATTCTTGGTTTGTGTGTGTGTGTGTGTGTGTGTGTGTGTGTGTGTGTATGTGTGTGTGGAGGGGGAATCAGTTACAACTCGCGTTCACATCTGGTCTTCCTGAGGGGAAAGTAACCCATGCACACTACCTTGCGAAGGCTGTATCCCCGTGTTGTTGCCATATCTTCAGCACTACAATGCACGTCCACATACGATTGCTGCGAAGCAATGTGTTCAACGAATGCACTGGCCAACAAGATCACGAGATCTCTCGCCAGTTGAACACGTATGAAGCGGGAAATTACAGGTTCTGGCAAAAATGGCTCTGAGCACTATGGGACTTAACTTCTAAGGTCATCAGTCCGCTAGAACTCAGAACTACTTAAACCTAACTAACCTAAGGACATCACACGCATCCATGCCTGAGGCAGGATTCCAAACTGCCACCTTAGCGGCCGCGCGGTTCCAGACTGTAACGCCTAGAACCGATCGGCCACGCCGGCCGGCCTTACTGTATCTCCAGGAATTGTTAGAAGAATAGCCGAATTGCAACAAAAAGCGCAAGATGCTTGGGACAGTCTACATCTACATCTACATTACTACTCTGCAATTCACATTTAAGTGCATGGCAGAGGGATCATCTCTCTACCATTCCACTCTTGAACAGCGCGAGGGAAAAACGAACACCTAAACCTTTCTGTTCGAGATCTGATTTCTCTTATTATATTTTGATGATCATTACTACCTATGTAGGTTGGGCTCAACAAAATATTTTCGCATTCGGAAGAGAAAGTTGGTGACTAAAATTTCGTAAATAGATCTCGCCGCGACGAAAGACGTCTTTGCTGTAATGACTTCCATCCCAACTCGCGTATCATATCTGCCACACTCTCTCCCCTATAACGTGATAATACAAAACTAGCTGCCCTTTTTTGCACCCTTTCGATGTCCTCCGTCAATCCCACCTGGTAAGGATCCCACACCGCGCAGCAATATTCTAACAGAGGACGAACGAGTGTAGTGTAAGCTGTGTCTTTAGTGGACTTGTTGCATCTTCTAAGTGTCCTGCCAATGAAACGCCACCTTTGGCTCCCCTTCCCACGATATTATCTATGTGGTCTTTCCAACTGAAGTTGTTCGTAATTTTAACACCCTGGTACTTAGTTGAATTGACAGCCTCGAGAAATGTACTATTTATCGAGTAA
Organism: Schistocerca gregaria; assembly: GCF_023897955.1. Taxonomy (NCBI): domain Eukaryota; kingdom Metazoa; phylum Arthropoda; class Insecta; order Orthoptera; family Acrididae; genus Schistocerca; species Schistocerca gregaria. The sequence goes on along the minus strand of NC_064930.1, from coordinate 105,473,966 downwards.
TGGAATTCCAACGGATTTCTTTTGGAACTCGTGTGGATCACCTCACACTTTTCGTTATTTAGCGTCAACTGCCATCTGCCACACCGTACAGCAATCTTTTCTAAATCGCTTTGCAAATGATACTGGTCTTCGGATGACCTTACCAGACTGTAAATTACAGCATCATCTGCGAACAACCTAAGAGAACTGCTCAGATTGTCACCCAGGTCATTTATATAGATCAGGAACAGCAGAGGTCCCAGGACGCTTCCCTGGGGAACACCCGGTATCACTTCAGTTTTACTCGATGATTTGCCGTCTATTACTACGAACTGCGACCTTCCTGACAGGAAATCACGAATCCAGTCGCACAACTGAGACGATACCCCGTAGGCCAGCAGCTTGATTAGAAGTCATTTGTGAGGTACGGTGTTAAAAGCTTCACGGAAATCTAGAAATTCGGAATCAACTAGAGATCCCCTGTCGATAGCGGCCATTACTTCGTGCGAATAAAGAGCTAGGGGCGTTGCACAAGAACTATGTTTTCTGAAACCGTGCTGATTATGTATCAATAGATTGTTCCCTTCGAGGTGATTCATAATGTTTGAATGCAGTATATGCTCCAAAACCCTACTGCAAACCGACGTCAATGATATAGGTCTGTAGTTCGATGGATTACTCCTACTACCCTTCTTAAACACTGGTGCGACCTGCGCAATTTTCCAGTCTGCAGGTACAGATCTATCGGTGAACGAGCGGATGCCATTAAACACCTGTATGGTCGTTTCATGCAATAGTACACACCTACACACCTGCGTTGCTGCCAGAGGTCGGTATTCTGTACTTTCTTACGTGTTGAACAGAACTGTGATGTGTGAGATCCATTTGGTCTGAATTTGTTATCATGTACTCCTTCAATGGTGAACAGCCTGTCACAACACTTGTCAATAAAATGACCTTGTCTCGGAGGGTGTCGTATTTGTTTTTTCTGGACGTGAGTGTGGATAAGCGACGATTTGGCTTCCGTCTGTTGAAAAGTCGTGTACCCAGCCAGTTGCATCACCCAATATTCTGAAAGGACCTGTATTTACATACTGGGCGGCCAGTTGCCACCGCACACCGCAGAGTTTTCGGTTTGCCACATCACCGCTGTCTACTCGTCTCAGAGCGGTGAGCGGATAGCAGCCAAGGCAACTGGTTGGCGTGTGCGCTCCACATACAAGGCTGCCCGTCAGACGCACAAGAATGCGGAGCTCGAGATGGATGGAAGAAAGAAAGGCGATCTGGCGCAGAGTTGCGCAATTATGTCTGCAGACGTAACCGCCTGCATAGCGGTCGCTCTATCCGCTGCTACGGAAAACGGCGCTTTGGGCTGGTTCCCAGAGCGCGGGAGGGTTGGCAACACTGCGAGCGGCCAGATCGGCGTTCCCTTTTTCTTCCCGTCTCTCTCTCTCTCTCTTTCTCTCTCTCTCTCTCCCTCTCTCTCTTCCTCTCCCTCTCTCTGTCTCTTTTTATTCGCGTTGCGAAAGTTGGCCAGCCACTTCGTGTCTGCCGGGCGGGCGTCCTATCGATAGCTATCGAGAGTCGAACTGGGCCACTCCAGCGCGTAAGCGGAGCAACCAGCAGTTTCGGCTGGCCGGAGTTGCGATACTCGCGCCGCGTCAGTATGGTCGTACATTACATTGAAGCGGGTGGGGGAGAGAGTAACCCTGGGGCTAAAATTAAATTTTCTGGTGGACAGGAAAAAAAAAAAAAAACAATGGCTCTGAGCACTACGGGACTTAACTTCTGAGGTCATCAGTCCCCTAGAACTTAACTACTTAAACCTACCTAACTTAAGGACATCACACACATCCATGCCCGAGGCAGGATTCCAACCTACGACCGTAGCGTGTGGGCAGGAAACAAACGGGTGTAAATGCGATTCACGGAGGCGAAATTTTGCTGTCGCAACCTGGTCAGACACTCACAAGGAGACTCTCCAATGGTGGAATCCTCTTTTTGAAGCATGTATACGGTGATGTAGGTTAAGATCGCAGAAATCACACCCCGCAACCATTCACGCTCGTGGGCCCACGTTTGCGAAAACAAATTCGGAATTTCACATCACACCCTCAACACCGTTAGAAAAATGATACATTGTAGACAGGTTGTGTAGTGGAACGAGTACAGTAAGCCCTGCATGTGCGCCGGCCGGAGTGGCCAAGCGGTTCTAGGCGCTTCAGTCTGGAACCGCGCGACCGCTACGGTCGCACGGTCGATACCTGCCTCGGGCATGGATGTGTGTGATGTCCTTAGGTTAGTTAGGTTTAAGTCGTCCTAAGTTGTGGGAGACTGATGACCTCAGATATTAAGTCCCATAGTGCTCAGAGCCATTTGAACTTATTTTTTTCATTCGTTCTCGTTTTTCCTTTATATTATTCTCTTTCCACGCCGAATTTTTGCGAATGTGAATTTAATGGTACTTGTCTACTATAATATTTAAATATTTGAAAATGCTAACCAGTCAGTTACAAAACAAAAGACAATGTATTTATATTGACTGTACAATTGTTTAAAAATGTGTTTTTCGTTGCAAAATCTGCTTTTTTTGGATGGTTATCGTCAAATAAACATTTAAAACATAGCCTAAATTCCTACTACACCATTGAAAAACTAACACAGATCGAGATTTAAATGAGTGAATGGATTATAAGTAATGCGAACTTCCAGCAAAATAAGGAATAGAAATAGTGATGGCAATAAGACAGGTGAAAAATAGGATGGAAAAACGAAAAGAATTAAGTCGAAATTAATACATAAAATTAATTAAAATCACACGAACAAGGATTTCAAGCGAAAAAAGACTGGTAGGGAGAAAAAAGAGGAGAAGTAAAGAAGTTGATTAAAATGATGATACAAATAAAAAATTACATTGAAATCAACGAACTGAATATATGTAACGATCAAAGTCAATTTCGTAAAAATTTAAAAATAAAGAAATGAAAGCATCTGACTAGATACGAATCTACACTCTTCTACATGTGAAGGCCTTATCCTGTTCATTGCACCACCCTCCCAGACAACGTGATTGTACCCTTTTAATGCTACTGAGACTCGATTAAACTTCCAAATTATTATTATTATTATTATTTTTGTCAGTTCCCCGTAAACGAGGGACCACCAGTTTGGATGGGTGCAGGGTGACCTTTTCAAATGAACCATAGCCATTCCTCAACTGCTAAACTCGTATGGCATGAATGGCTGGGATACCACGTAGGGCACCGAGCGAGGTGGCGCAGTGGCTAGCACACTGGACTCGCATTCGGGAGGACGACGGTTCAATCCCCTGTACGGCCATCCTGATTTACGTTTCCAATGATTTCCCTAAATCGCCCCAGGCAAATGCCGGGATGGTCCCTTCGAAAGGGCACGGCCGACTTCCTTTCCTAATCCGATGAGGCCGATGACCTCGCTGTCTGGTCTCCTCCCTCAAAACAATCCAAAGCACGAAGGGCAAACTTCTAAGAGATCTGAGGAAAGTACAGATAAGGTAAACCATGGTGGTGGGACAGGCGTATATCAGCAAGACTAGGCAGTAGTTTTGCTTCGGCGCCGTGCTGCACTGCGGCTGCGGCGAACGCACCTGCTGCGGTGTTTACTGGCCGTAGAGCTGGCAACAGCCGAGGCCGGCAAAACAGTAGAAAGCCGGCAGGCCACCACGGCCGGCTGGAGCTGGACTCTATTCCAGGCCACCTATCCTTTCCCTTTCCACCGGCCAGTCGCTGCCTATTAGCTTTTCCAGTTCCGCGCTTGTAAGACACTAACGATGTACACAAGCAAGAGGCTTCTCATAACTGCAACGCCATGTCAGTTTCCCACACTTGCTCTCACTGGCATCTTTTACTCCTCCCGCAGAAGCCACAGTATCGAGTGTGTGGACAAAACAACCCTACAAACGTGAATGTAATCAACAAATTATGCTAAATTTTAAGTATTGGGCAGTTAATGATACAATGTCAAAAGGGATGTACCCCGACGTTGTTGTTGTATGTTAAGCATGTTGTTGTTCCACACAAGGCTACACTCCTGACAAATACTACGCCAAAAGATGGCCCAGTACTTAAATTTATATTCGAAGTTATGTCAGTCTGCATTTAATATCCTCTCAGCTTCTGTCTCGGTCAGTTATTTTCCTGCCCAAGCAGCAGAAAAACGATTGTATTGCTATTTGTTAAGCACATGCTTTATTCTGGTGTATGTGTGTGTGTGAGGGAGAGAGAGACAGGGAGAGAGAGAGAGAGAGAGAGAGAGAGAGAGAGAGAGAGAGAGAGAGAGACAGACAGACAGAGAGAGAGAGCGTATGTGATGTCGTATTTAAATTAGAATGTAATGAATGTTTCCCGGAGGGTGACAGTTTTTTGTCCGGCGAGGCTACGCTACAAAATTAGCCTGAAATGTGGTTCAATAGACATATTCCAGTAATTTATAATAATTTTTATTCGTTTTGATCCGCTCGAACGTCGGTACTTTCGTTGTGTCATCGCATACGATGTGCCGAGGCCATTGAGAGAGGAATCTCCTCTCTCTTTATGGGACACATGGGAGACGGGGGGGGGGGGGGGGAGGGGAGGGGAACAGCCCGGTCAGCTCGGACCTACTGCCGTAGCGCCTTAGCGGTGCTGACTGACGCACCCTCTCCCGGATGCCCAGCAGCATCAAGGACGTGGCGTAGCGGTTCGGCGCGCGGCTCATCTTCAGCAGCGAGCACACCGTTAGGTGCTTGTGTAACCGCGTGACGAGACGGGCTGCGTACGCACACGGCCGCTAATGTCAGGGAGCGGGGGGCTGGCGAGGGAATTTGCACCGGTCGGCATTTCCCGGGCCTCTCGTTATGCAAACGCTACGCGAGGGAAATGTCACCGCGGTTGGCGGCCCTGCGTCTCGCGTGAAAGCTCGGCTGCCGTGACGTCAGCGGCGCTCGATAAATTTCGACAGAAATAGGTGCGATACGTGACTGACTGCTACAACGTTTTGCTTCCTGACGTGCCCGCAACACTCCTTCGCACGCTTCTGGCGTGTTGCGGGAAGATACAATACTCTTCGATTACGATGCCGGCGATAAATCACTGGAAACAGTAACAACCGCAAAATACAAGGTGTCTCACTACCATATTGGGCGCGAACCAATATAAAGGACCTTCCAAAAAGAGTTCGTATTCTATCCGTGCATCGAAGTCACCACTCTGGTGGGGCTGTTACATAGTCGAAAAAGATTTATTCTTGGTTTCTACGATCGCATCAAGCAGTACAGGGTCCACGATTGCTTACCTTTTTGTACACAATGCATGCGTTTGCTTTCTGTAATTAGAATAATTAATGAAATACAAGCATTCAAGGATAAGTGTTGGTTATAGCCTCCTCGACAAAAAATCCTCTTCGGAAAGTATTTGATCTTCGAAACTTACGACGGATCTACCGAAGAGAGTCGGTGTTCCAATGGTGCATTGAACTCGCCAACTTGGCGTGCTGATATACAGGGTGTAAAAAACTATCGTACGTACCGGTGTATAATGTTTAAACGGTGGTTAGAGGAGACAAAATAAACAGTCTTTTAGGTGACAAAAACGTCACTGGTGGAACGTTTCCCGCTAGGGGCCCATGAAGTTTTGAAGCTAGCGATGTACAGAGACGGTGTTGAAATTGCTGTATGATGAATATTGTGTTAGAGGTGTTGCTGAAAATATCGCGCATTTACCTTAATGCTCAATAGGCCTCTACACACTAATGATTAAATCTATCAAAAGAACCAGATGTTCAACGAATAATGGCTGCAGCTCTTCTGGAGTATCTACCGGTGTCCTATCCAATAAGGCTTTGTAAAAAAAAAAAAAAAAAAAAAAAAAAAAAAAAAAAAAAATTGGAAGTAGACTGCTTAGGTTTTTATGTTGGTAATGCCACCTAGCGCTCTGTATGAAATTCACTGTCTGTGCTGCGTGCAGTCTGTGGATGGTTAGCATTGTTGTAATATTCGCTATTGTAGTGTTGGGCAGCTGGATGTTAACAGCGCGTAGCGTTGCGCAGTTGGAGGTGAGCCGCCAGCAGTGGTGGATATGGGGAGAGAGATGGCGGAGTTTTGAGAGCGTATGATCTGGACGTGTGTTCATCAGAGACAGTAAATTTGTAAGACTGGATGTCATGAACTGATATATATATCATGACTTTTAACACTATTAAGGTAAATAGTAGATTGTTTGTTCTTTATCAAAATCTTTCATTTTCTAACAATGCCTATCAGCAGTTAGTGACTTCAGTAGTTAGAATCTTTTATTTAGCTGGCAGTATTGGCGCTCGCTGTATTGCAGTAGTTTCAGTAACGAAGACTTTTGTGAGGTAAGTGATTTATGAAAGGTATAGGTTATTGTTAGTCAGGGCCATTCTTTCGTAGGGATTATGAAAAGTGAGACTGCGTTGCGTTAAAAATATTGTATGTCAGTTTAGTGCTGATCAGAATAAGTAAAGAGAGTAATGTTCGAGTACTTTCAGTTTTGCTCAGCTGTTTGAAAAGCAAATAGTGTAAGAGGTTTATCAGCATAGGCATTCATAAATTTTTCTAAGGGGACGTTGCAAAGTACAATAATTCATAGGAGGTCAACAACATTTCTAAAACAATATTCATCACACGGTTTTGAACAACATCTCTGAACTTTGCTAGCGTCAAAGTCTTCGCTAGTGCCTAGTGAGCAAAAGGTGCACCTGTGATATTTTTGCCATACAAAAAAAAAACAACTGTAAACACTGTTTTTTTTTATCTCCTCTAAACATTCTAAAATGTTCTACATCTCGCATTGATGCTTTAAACCTTACCTTAAACTCTATGACGCATAAAGCTGTGCAGGATTTCACAACTACTTTCCTTTCTGTATCCAATGTGTGCGTTTCTTTTCAGGTGTTAGATGTGTTAAGAAAGCGGAACTCTTCAAACAGAAGTGCTGCATTCAGCTTTGACAATAATAAGTCCTATGTGGAATGGAGTCTTTCGAAGAAGTTCGTGTTCCAACCGTGTATTGAAGTCACCAATGTTGTGTATTGATTGTACAGACGATTTAATCTCTTCCTTAAATTACACGAATGTATTTAGCTATGCAGGACCCCACAAATACTTGTACTATCGGTATTGTAACCTCTCATGATACTGAATTACGAAAAATGGAGGGTTGGGTAACTACGGCATTGCAACAAACTCGTTGAGTGTTTGCAAGGTTTGTCGGTACTGGCTGTCCGGTGGCCTTTAGTGGGCAGGTAAACAGGAAGAGGGTGCATCGCCGGCGGTCCCTCGAGCGCTTTCACCGCTTCTGGGACGGCCGGGACGGCCCCACGCGTGTTGACATCTCCTGCAGTGTCGCCACTCGCTCCACGGTCTGCAGCTGCAGGCACGCCCAGTTTTCCCCGTGACGCGACAATCCCCATGGGGACGCAATTCGTAAGGATGTCAGAAACGCCTCGCACCCACACTAACCTACAAAAGGAGGTCGCGTAAAGGCCACTCTTACGACCCTGTTCCGATTAGCATTCGCTTTCCCAGTTGTCTGCTTTTCATCTGTAGCGAGGACATTTGACTGGCAGAAACAGCTGAGAAAAGTGTAGCCGAAAATTCTGTATTAGATACAGTTAAACTTTTTCCCAGCCTTGCTGACAGACCGGTAGCTGAACCCGGAAACTTGCTTATACCGAATGATGTATCTAGGCACGAAATGGTTCAAATGCCTCTGAGCACTATGGGACTTAACTTCTGAGGTCATCAGTCCCCTAGAACTACTTAAACCTAATTAACCTAAGGACATTACACACATCCATGCCCGAGGCAGGATTCGAACCTGCGACCGTAGCGGTCGTGCGGTTCCAGACTGTAGCGCCTAGAACCGCTCGGCCACCTCGGCCGGCTATCTAGGCACGACTGAGCAGTACCAGTCGCCTACTTTTCGCCTGGATAGCTCATTCGATAAGAGCATTACTCACGAATGCAACTATTGCGCGTTCGAATCCTGGTCCTGCACTAAAATTTAACCTGTTCAGAAATTTCGTAAAAAAATAATGTGAATAAATAAAATCTTTCTTGACCATTGACGATGATGAGTAAACAAAATAATGAAACACTTCCTGATTGAGAAAATAATAACTTTACTGCAACATGGAACAAACAGTTTGCTATTGGAAGAAAGCTGCAACGGAAATGTGGACATAACTATAGATTTCCGACTTTTTCATGAAACAATGAAAGGGGGAACTTCTTAGCAAAATTAATTTGGGACTTTCCCTTTCAATATTTTGCCACCATTGGTTTGAAATCAGACAGTGACAACTGTACACACGAAACCTCATTTCTGAGGGCATTTATTAGGGATAACTTTCCTGTTTCCCTCAATTCAGGAAGACCGATGTGTGGCAGTGGATAATAGCGGATTCGTACTCAAAACAAGCGATAATTCTAATCCAGGACCGCCAACTCTGATTTTGCTTTTCCGCCGTTTGTCAACGGCGTTGACGCAGTGGTAACATCGGTTCCCGGCAGATCACCGAAGATAAGCGCTGTTGGGCTGGGCTAGCACTTGGATGGGCGACCATCCGGTCTGTTGGCAAGCGGGGTGCACTTACTCCTTGTGAGGCACACTGAGGAGCTACTTGATCGAGAAGTAGTGGCTCCGGTCTAGGAAATTGACACACGGCCAGGAGAGCGGTGTGCTGACCACATGCCCCTCCGTATCAGCATGCAGTGACGCCTGTAGACTGAGGATGACACGGCGGCCGGTCGGTACCGCTGGCTTGTTCCCGACGAGTATAGCATAGTACATTTTCCGCCGTTTCCCTCCATCAATTACCGGTACGGTCAGAGGCACATTTTTCGAATCTGTTTCTTCGTTCACAACTCTCTTCTTTTACTCAATATTTCGGTGACTTAATATAAAACAGATAAACGAGGTATAATAACGTGGTGAACGACGTCAGAACTTCCATGAGGCTGCTCGGAGATAAGACTGCTGAGGTTAGAAAATTGTTGCTGAATGCAAAAAAAACATGCTGAGAATCGGCGCTTCATATAGGGAGTCGAGCTGCGTCTCAACTTAAACAAAAGCAACATTTTGCACGTACAGAGACGGAAAGCCTTGACAGTGTATGATGCCAGGACAACCGCTGGACATAGTATCTCCATTAAATGACACGGTGCGTATGGAACGACCACACAGAACTAATTGTAGAAAAGGGAGACTCCAATCACTGAAAGACTCCTCAGGAAGAGGTCCATCCGTGGAAGGGGTAGCTTGAAAACGCTCGCTCGACCCACATATGAGTATTGCTTGTTGGTTCAGATGGTTCAAATGGCTCTGAGCACTATGGGACTTAACATCTGAGGTCTTCAGTCCCCTAGACTTAGAACTACTTAAACCTAACTAACATAAGAACATCACACACATAATGCCCGAGGCAGGTTTCGAACCTGCGACCGCAGCAGCAGCGCGGTTCCGGACTGAAGCGCCTACAACCGCCCTGCCACAGCATTATTGCTTGTCAGTCTGGGATCCGCATCATATAGGATTGATAGACGAAACAGAGAACTGCAGCGCCATTTGTCACAGGTTCGTTTAGCAAGCGCGAAAGCGTTACAGAGATGCGCCTCCCATTCCACCGGCAAAGCAGACGCTAGAAGAGAGGCGTCGAGAATCACAGTGTGGTCTGCTGTGGATATGCCGAGGGCGCACGTTCGCAGAAGAGTCAGCCAACATATTGCTTTATCCGACGTGTGTCTCTCGAAGTGTCCAAAAACCGAAAATTAAGAGAGATTCAAACCCACACGGTGGCTTGCGGATACCCATTCTTCCCGAGAAATTAAATATCTTCAACATTTCGCGGCCCTGTCAGCAAGTGTATAAATATTAATTTTAATAATCAACAGCCTCAGTTGCACCCTTTACCTAGAATTTACCTAGGTTTCAGTCGGGATAACCCAATCTTCTTCAGAATAACAGTAACTACCTTTTGTCCATAGTGGACATCGTCAAGCTAAAACTACAAATCCATAAATGAGTTCCAGTACAGCACTCGTGGCTGCCGCATCGCGGTCGTGAAATTGGCCGAGGCAGTTCCAGATAAATTTTATAATCTAGATAAATTCCCGAGAAGCATTCGTGACTGAAATACTGTAAGGTGGCTTACGGAGTGTAGATGTGGATGTGATAGGTGTAGAGACCCTCGTCGATGACAAGATCATTAGTGACGGAGCACACGCGCGGAAAGCGAAAGACAGCGACAGTGTTCGTTACAGAGAAACAACCTTAGAAATCACCTTAATCGATCAATGGGCGACGACTGTTTCGTCAGTCGTCGAATATTTTGCGCGTAGAAATGGAATTTCTAATCCTGCTAATAAAGGAAAGAGCACTTCTGGCTGATCTCAGAAAGTACACAAGTAACTTAGCGAGTATAGGTTTCTAATAATATTCTACAAGGCGCTGAGACATGTCCTACCCACTACTTGTTCTCTCCTCGGAAATGCACTTCAAGAATAAGTTGCTCTTCCAACCGTGCATAGAAGTCATCAACGTCGTTCCTTGAAGCGTGCGGGAAATCTTCGGTCACATTTCCCAATATCGGCCTTTACCCGAGGGTAGCTCCTCCACGCTGGAAAGCCCCAGAAATCACATTAAGGGAATTCTCTGCTTAGCGAGTCTTCTGTCCCTAATGACATTCCTGTCGACACGACATTCAAACGTGTCGTCCCTACTATCTGTCCTTTCTTCGGAAATCTGTTTCGACGAGAATGGAAAGTGTTCGCGGCCGAACCAGGCGTTGAAGTCTCCAGAGGAGAAAAGTTGCTGTTCCAACCGTGCGTAGAAGTCACCGATACCTGCTTCCAGCGTCGCTTCGCTAAGGCGCACGGAACACTTTGTCGCATTTCCTACGGCCGATATCACACCTTTCCCGCGGTAACTCCACGAATTTTGCTGCCGCGGTTGGCGCCGCGAGGCAGCCAGTGGTTAAGCACGTGCGCTCGCAGCGGCGGTGCCTGGCGGCGACCTCGCGGCCAACATTCCCCAGTAGCGCGGCCTCGTTCGCTTTGCGTGCTGAAGGCTTTCCGCTACTGTGCCGGCTCATTTGTACACGTGAGGCTGCGATGAAGTTTTTACGTCTGTCACGCTTCCGCATAATGTCTGCTCGATTGAGGAATAAAATACCACAAAAGCTCAAGGCGTCCTTCAAGTTTTTACCTCAGGACACAGTATGCACCAACTGCGAACACGTACCTGTCAGAAAAGAAAACCACCAAATGCCGCACTGTTCGATAATGGGGCCAGTGCTCTTTAATCTTTTTGTACATGATGCAGTTGAAGACGAAGCGAAGAAGTTATTCTGTACACCTGATGTGAGCCGACCGCGGTGGCCGTGCGGTTCTAGCCGCTGCAGTCCGGAACCGCGGGACTGCTACGGTCGCAGTTTCGAATTCTGCCTCGGGCATGGAGGTGTGTGATGTCTTTATGTTAGTTAGGTTTAAGTGGTTCTACGTCCTAGCGGACTGATGACCTAAGATGTTAAGTCCCATAGTGCTCAGAGCCATTTGAACCTGATGTGACAAAACTAAATAGTAACCGAAACATGGAATAGCTTTAGGGACGAGCAAAATTAACTGGTTATAAATCTGAAAAAGACCATATATACAGTGTTGAGAAATAAAGATAAATCTGGACATATCGATTCAAGAGGTGGAAGGAACAAGGTTGGAAGAAGTAAAATCCACTACACTTTTAGATATTACTGTGGATAATGAGCTCAAACAAACAGCTCTGTATAAAGGGTGAGTCACTAACTATTGCCACCTAGAATAACTCCGAAAGTATCATAGGAGCTGTAAAGTTTGCCGGCCGGAGTGGCCGAGCGGTTCTAGGCGCTACAGTCTGGAACCGCGCGACCGCTACGGTCGCAGGTTCGAATCCTGCCTCGGGGACGGATGAGTGTGATGTCCTTAAGTTAGCTAGGTTGACGTAGTTCTAAGTTCTAGGGGACTGATGACCAGAGCAGTTAAGTCCCATAGTGCTCAGAGCCGTTTGAACCATTGAAGCTGTAAAGTGTGGGGACAAATGTTGCATGGGACAATCTCGATGAGGCGCGTCAGAGACGTGAAGGTCAACTTTTTATTTTATTTTTATTTTTTATTTTTTTTAATGGGATGCTATAGTTTGGTACTTACATTCTGACAGCGGCTATTGAGACGAATCGAGTGATGTGTAACAGTAAGGTCTTTGAAACTCAATGGAGGCCAGAAAAGAGGCGTCAACGTCCATTTACAGAAGATGTTCGAAGGGGTGACCGTTGGTATCAATGCAGTGCTGCAATCTTATCATGGGTTTAGTGGTATTCCTTATCACTCCGGCACTTGTCGATGCACATGCTCTGGCAATTCTCTCTCGCGTATCGTCGAAATAGTAAATATTCGCCGAATACGGGGTATCCATCTAACGTACGGAGAATTCCAACGACATTCAGTGATAACTAGAGATATCCTTAACATACTCCCTCTACACGTCGTACATTCAAGTACGTGTATGATAAATTGAGAACAACTGGATCTTTAACGCTTCGGAAACATATCCGACAAAGGAAAGTTACTAACGAGGAAACGGAAACTGGTACTCTTGCCACTGTGGTTCGAGATCCTTGCGTTAGTTCGTGTCAAATCGCAAGGCAGTCCACGTGTTCTGCATCGCCATAAATATCATCCTAACCATATGTCTCCACGAAGAATTAACTGGTACGGATTGTATGCATAGCATTGAATTGTGTCGACGGACCCAACTTCGGATTTAGAGGAATGACACATTTATTAATTTCATTTTATTTACTGACGAGGCTACATTCACGAACCATTGAAATGTTAATTTGCATAAGATGCATTATTGGGCAACTGAAAATCCATGTTATCTGAGGCAAGCTGCACGCCAAAAACCGTGGTCGGTGAATGTGTGGTGTGGCGTTCTAGAGGGCAGAATTATAGGCCCCTATTTCATCGAAGGGAATCTTAAAAGTAGGAAATACAGCATAGTCCTGCAATAAACATTAGATCTGTTATTGGAAGAAACACCTTTAGGAACAAAGCCAGAATGTGGTATCAATACGATGGGTGTCCGGCACATTTTTCGCTGATGGCTAGAAATGAGTTGCAGAGGCAATTTCCGAATCGTTGGATTGGATGAGGAAGAGATGTGTCGTGGCCGGCTCGTTCGACAGACATGACGCTCTGAAGTTTTTCTTGTGGGATTTCGTAAAAGACATTGTCTATAAAGACGTTCCAACTACACCTGAAGTTATGCGAGAGAGAATTGTCAGAGCATGTGCTTTGATAAGTACCGATGTGATTAGGAATACCACTCAATCCATGATAAGAAAATTGCAGCACTGCATTCATACCAATGGTCATCACTTCGAACACCTTCTGGAAATAGACGTTCATGCCACTTTGTGTCCTTCGTTGACCTACAAAGACCTCACTATTACAAACAAACAAAAAAATGTCTCTGAGCACTATGGGACTTAACATCTGAAGTCATCAGTCCCATAGAACTACTTAAACCTAACTAACCTAAGGACATCACACACATCCATGCTCGAGGCAGGATTCGAACCTGCGACCGTAGCAGTCGCGCGGTTCCGGACTGAAGCTCTTACAACCGCTCGGCCACTCCGGCCAGCACTTACTGTTACACATCATTGGATTCGTCTCGATAGCCGCTATCAGAAAATAAGTACCAAACTATATAGCATCCCATTTAAAAAATGAAGTTGACCTTCATATCTCTGAAGCGACCCTACCTAGCAATAAAATAACCAACGTCATATTATGGCCCCCCGTTGGCTCATGAAACTTTGGTCCCCCAAACTTTTCAGCTCCACTTATGGGGTTGTTCTTCGTGGCAGTAGCTAGTGACTCACCCTGTATATAAGAGACAGATGGAAAAAAGTAAGAAATCTATTCATTATTTCAAAAGTAATCATCGGAACGTTCTTTTCTGACCACTGCTTCTCAGTATATTTATTCCCTAACGAAATTTGTTGAAAATAATATGCCTCTATTTCCAACCAATAGCTCAATACATGGTATCATTACAAGGAATATGAAAAATCTACATAAAGACCTAAAATCACTTACCTTGGTCCAAAAAGGAGTCCAATATTCACAAACAATTTTCAATCAGTTGCCAGCAACCATTAAAAACTTTTTTCAAATAAAGCACGGTTTAAACAGACTTTGAAAGACTTTTTGATAGGCAACTGTTTTTACTCTAGAGATAACCGAAGTTTAACGGATTTCTTGAGGACTCATGTGGATGACCTCACAGTTTTCGTTGTTTAGGGTCAATTTCCAATTTTCGCACCATATAGATACAGAAACCAGATGGCACTTATAAGGGTCGAGGGGCATGAAAGGGAAGCAGTGGTTGGGAAGGGAGCGAGACAGGGTTGTAGTCTCTCCCCGATATTATTGAATCTGTATATTGAGCAAGCAGTAAAGGAAACAAAAGAAAAATTTGGAGTAGGTATTAAAATCCAAGAAATAAAAACTTTGACGTTCGCCGATGACATCGTAATTCTGTCAGAGACAGCAAAGGACTTGGAAGAGCTGTTGAACGGAATGGATAGAGTCTTGAAAGGTGGACATAAAATGAACATTAACAAAAGCAAAACGAGGATAATGGAATGCAGTCGAATTAAGTCGGATGATGCTGAGGAAATTAGATTAAGAAATGAGACACTTAAAGTAGTAAAGGAGTTTTGCTATTTGAGGAGCAAAATAACTGATGATGGTCGAAGTAGAGAGGATATGAAATGTAGACTGGCAATGGCAAGGAAAGCGTTTCTGAAGAAGAGAAATTTGTTAACATCGGCTATAGATTTAAGTGTCAGGAAGTCATTTCTGAAAGTATTTGTATGGAGTGTAGCCATGTATGGAAGTGGAACATGGACGATAAATAGTTTGGACAAGAAGAGAATAGAAGGTTCAAATGGCTCTGAGCACTATGGGACTTAACATCTGTGGTCATCAGTCCCCTAGAACTTAGAACTACTTAAACCTAACTAACCTAAGGACATGACACACATCCATGCCCGAGGCAGGATTCGAACCTGCCACCGTAGCAGTCGCGCGGCTCCGGACTGAGCGCCTAGAACCGCGAGACCACCGCGGCCGGCAGAGAATAGAAGCTTTCGAAATGTGGTGCTACAGAAGAATGCTGAAGATTAGATGGGTAGATCACGTAACTAATGAGGAAGTATTGAATAGAATTGGGGAGAAGAGAAATTTGTGGCACAACTTCACCAGAAGAAGGGATCGGTTGGTAGGACATGTTCTGAGGCATCAAGGGATCACCAATTTAGTATTGGAAGGCAACGTAGAAGGGAAAAAGTCGTAGAGGGAGAACAAGAGATGAATACACTACGCAGATTCAGAAGGATGTAGGCTGCAGTAGGTACTGGGAGATGAAGAAGGTTGCACAGGATAGAGTAGCATGGAGAGCTGCATCAAACCAGTCTCAGGACTGAAGACCACAACAACAACAGATATCTTTTCTAAATCGTTTTGCAATTTGTTTTGATCTTCTGATGTCTTGACTAGTCGATAAACGACAGCGTCATCTGCAAACACCTTAAGACGGCCGCTGTGGACCATCACCTCTGAAGGCCTCGCTGTAGCCGTGCGGGATTAGGCTAGCGGTATAGGGCGCTGCAGTCATGGACTGTGGGGTTGGTCCCGGCGGAGGTTCGAGTCCTGCCTCGGGCATGGGTGTGTGTGTGTTTGTCCTTAGGATAATTTAGGTTAAGTAGTGTGTAAGTTTAGGGACTGATGACCTTTCTGTACAGGCTCCGGAACTCTCGGAACCGAGGTGATTCAAAACTTTTTTTTGATGTGTGTGTATTATAAGTATGTCGTATTGAAGTCCGTGCTAAATTTCGAGTTTCTGTAAAAGATCGCCAATCTTGGGGATTTTGCGGCTGTTTTAAGAGCTTCGTCACGAAATTTCGGCGTCTGGCATACAATGTTGGGAACATTTTCTTCCTGGTGAGCCGAGGCGCCGTAAATACGAGACTTACGATGGACTAACTTGTCTGTAATCACTTGGAGGCGAAGTCGCGTAAAAAGATAATTACGCGTCGTCTCGCGTCTCTGAGCAGGAAGAGAAATTGCGCGTCGTAACGGCTGGCAGAGGCAGAAGCCGCTAAGCGGCGGGAAATCAAAGGTCATGCGGAGAAGGTGCGCGGAGAATGCGGTGGCGTTGGGTGGCGGCGGTTACGTCGCTGAAGCCTGCAGGCGACAGGCGTGTTGCGAAACGCCTCCGCGCTGTAACGCTCACCTCGTCTGATGCTGCGGCAGGAACGTTCTGGCGATGCGGCTGAGAGAGTATTCTTACCACTCTGCCGCTACGCGTATCCCGTCCCCGCAGTTCACAAAACCCAGCGCACAGCGTGTATATCCGAGGGGAAAAACACTGTGCAGAGTCTGACGGATGACGCAGCTGAAAGTGAGGGTTTAGCAGGCGAAAGCAGGCACTCTGAACTGCGTCGCCCTTAGCAGAACAAGTCTATGGACGTGCCTTACTTTCTGGGCAACCCTCGTAGTTGGCTTGTCGGAATCTGTTACAGTTAGCGAGTGCACTGCCTCTAATGACATTCACGTTGACGGGACATTCTGCATGTTATCCGTCATTTCTTAGGAACGCTGCTTCAACGAAAACTAACTTTCTACGGATTGTGCTTGGGTCAGAATCGACTGTTGCTGTCTTCAGAACAAAGTTCGTATTCTAGTCGTGCTCTGAAGTCACCAATGTCAGCAGTAGAAAGTTCGTATTCTAACCGTGCATCGAAGTCACCAATACATTATTTCGTGCCTGGTTGCCTTGAGTATTTGAATTCCAGTTGTCTTAACCACTGCACAGTTTCACTTGTTATCGGAATGAAAAATAATGAAGTAAGAGAAACACAGGAAGAGACAATATGCCGTGACCTTATCAAATGAACCATTCCTCAACTCCTTAACTCATGTGGCTGCGAGACCTCGAAGGGCAAACTTCTAATAGATCTGAGGAAAGTACAGAGAAGGTAAACCATGATGGTGGGACAAGCGTTCATCAGCAAGACTAGACAATAGTTTTGCTTTGGCGTCGTGCCGCAGTGCCCAGAGCAAGTCTACAGACGTACAGCGTATTCTGAGAGATCAAAGGTTGCGAGTACAAACTCCTTCCGAACAGGCCTTTGGAGACCCAACCTGACCGACCGACCGCCGTATCATCCTTAGCCCGCAGGCGTCACTGGATGCGGATACGGAAGGGCATGTCGTCAGCACACCGCTCTCCCGGCCGTATGGCAGTTTACTTCTCAATCAAGTAGCTCCTCAGTTTGCCTCACAAAGGCTGGGTGCACCCCACTTGCCAACAGCGCTCGGCAGACGGGACGGTCACCCATCCAAGTGCTAGCCCAGCCAAGTGATCTGACGGGAACCGGTGTTACCACTGCGGCAAGGTCGTTGACTTGCGAGTACAGGGTGAACATTAATAAAACCGACGTATTACAGGGACGGGTTGCTGATGACTGGACATGGAGGGAAAAAAAGGTTCGCTGAACATGTGTCCGAAAATGGATCGTTGGCGCTGATGAAAGTAGCTCTGATAACGTGCAGTGTGTTCCTTGTGTGTCGCACGCTGCCTGATTGACGCAGCGTACTGTAAGCAGTAGAATGGTAGGGTATTCATATCGGGAACAAGCTCAGATGGTTCCAGAATGAAATTTTCACTCTGCAGCGGAGTGTGCGCTGATATGAAACTTCCTGGTAGATTAAAACTGTGTGCAGAACCGAGACTCCAACTCGGGACCTTTGCCTTTCGCTGGCAAGTACTCCACCAAATGAGCTACCCAAGCACGACTCACGCCCCGTCCTCACAGCTTTACTTCTGCCAGTACCTCGTCTCCTACCTTCCAAACTTAACAGAATCTCTCCTGCGAAACTTTTAGAACTAGCACTCCTGAAAGAAAGGATATTACGGAGACATGGCTTAGCCACAGCCTGGGGGATGTTTCCAGAATGTGATTTTCACTCTGCAGCGGAGTGTGCGCTGATATGAAACATGAATTACAATGTCATCGGCGAACCTCAAAGTTTTTATTTCTTCTCCGTGGATTTTAATACCTACTCCGAATTTTTCTTTTGTTTCCTTCACTGCTTGCTCAATACACAGATTGAATAGCATCGGGGAGAGGCTACAACCCTGTCTCACTCCCTTCCCAACCGCTGCTTCCCTTTCACGTCCCTCGACTCTTATAACTGCCATCTGGTTTCTGTACAAACAGCTTTTCGCTCCCTATATTTTACCCCTGCCACCTTGAGAATTTGAAAGAGAGTATTCCAGTCAACATTGTCAAAAGCTTTCTCTAAGTCTACAAATGCCAGAAACGTAGATTTGCCTTTCCTTAATCTTATTCCTAAGATAAGTCGTAGGGTCAGTATTGCCTCACGTGTTCCAGTATTTCTACGGAATCCAAACTGATCTTCCCCGAGGTCGGCTTCTGCCAGTTTTTCTATTCGTCTGCAAATAATTCGCGTCAGTATTTTGCAACTGTGGCTTATTAAACTGATTGTTCGGTAATTTTCGCATCTGCCAACACCTGCTTTCTTTGGGATTGGAATTATTATATTTTTCTTGAAGTCTGAGGTTATTTCGCCTGTCTCGTACATCTTTTGACAGGACTGGCTCTCCCAAGGCTGTCAGTAATTCTAATGGAATGTTGTCTACTCCCGGGGCCTTGTTTCGACTCAGGTTTTTCAGTGCTCTGTCAAACTCTTCAAGCAGTATCATATCTCCCATTTCATCTTCATCTACATCCTCTTCCATTTCCATAATATTGTCCTCAGCGGTAACAAATGTAGCAGCCCGCCTCTGAGTCGCTTTCATGTCTTCCTCCAATGTGACCTGGTACGGATCCCAAACACTCGAGCAGTACTCAAGAACCGGTCGCACCAGCGCCATGTATGCGGCCTCCTTTACAGCTGAATTCCTCTTTCCTAAAATCCTCCCAATAAATCGAAGCCGACGATGCGCTTTCCCTACCCCAGTTGTCACATGCTCGTTCCATCTCATACCACTTTGCAAGGTTACGCCCAGATATTTAAAGGCCGTCACTGCGTGAAGCGTGGCACCAGTAATACTGTATCCCAACATTACAGGTTTGTTTTCCTACTCATCCGGATTAACTTACATTTTTCCACGTTTAGGGCTAGCTGCCATTCATCAAACGGGTAAAGGTCCGTTGACAAATGCAGCTGTGGCGAGAATGATTTCGAAGTTCGAAGCCACGGGTTGCTTAGACGATAGATCCCGTAGTGGCCGACCGAGCACAAGGCGTAATGCTGCTGAGGCAGTTCAGGAAGAAATGGAGACTGTAGCGGGTTCGTCTATGCACGGGCAAGTCAGCGCTCGTGCAGTCGCACGTCGCACCGGCATTCCGTACACTACTGTTTGGTTGGCACTGAGGAGTATCCTCCGATGCTATCCGTACAAAATCCATCGTCATCGTGAACTGTTACGTGGCGATTTAGTGAAGCGGAGGGCATTTGCGGTGTGGGCGTTTCAAAAGATGGCGGAAGATGACGATCGGTTGAGTAACGCATTGTGGACCGACGAAGCTCATTTCACGCTCCGAGGGTCTGTCAACGCCCACGCCTGCAGAATTTGGGCTACCGAAAATCCTAGAACTGTCGTGGAAACTCCATTACACAACGAGAAAGTCACGGTATGGGTTAGATTTACCACATGTACCGTTATCGGGCCTCTTTTCTTCGAGGAAATGCGTGATTCTGGTTTTGTTCCTGTAAAGAACATCATCTTTGCTTTTTCTTAATTTGTTATGCAAATTATTGCTATTCCGATCAGATGAAGCGCCATCTGTCGGACATTTTTTGAACTTTTGGAATTTTTCGGTTCTAATAAAACCCCATGTCATTCCAAGCATGTGTGTCAATTTGTACCTCTCTATCTACAAACCATAAAAAAATGCAAGGAAGTATGTTTTTTAACACAAACCTACGTTTTATTAAATGGAATCCCGTTAGTTTTGCTAGCACATCTGAACATATAAACAAATAGGTAATCAGTGCCGTTTGTTGCACTGTAAAATGTTAATTACATCCGGAGATATTGAAACCTAAAGTTGACGCTTGAGTACCACTCCTCCGCTGTTCGATCGTGTGTATCGGAGAGCAGCGAATTACGTAGGGATCCAAAGCGAACGGTGATGGACCTTAGGTACAGAAGAGACTGGAACAGCACATTACGTCCACATGCTAACACCTTTTTATTGGTCTTTTTCACTGACACACATGTACATTACTATGAGGGGTGAGGTACACGTACACACGTGGTTTGCGTTTTCAATCACGGAGTGGAATAGCGTGTGTCCCGACATGTCAGGCCAATAGATGTTCAATGTGGTGGTCATCATTTGCTGCACACAGTTGCAATCTCTGGCGTAATGAATGTCGTACACGCCGCAATACATCAGCTGTAATGTCGCCGCAGGCTGCCATAATACGTTCTTTCGTATCCTCTGGGGTTGTAGGCACATCACGGCACACATTCTCCTTTAAAGTACCCCACAGAAAGAAGTCCAGAGGTGTAAGATCAGGAGAACGGGCTGGCCAATTTATGCGTCCTCCTCGTCCTATGAAACGCCCATGGCGCGTGTTTGTTACAACACGCAACTGAACGTCGGAGGGTTCAAGCGTCAACTTAAGATTACAATATCTCCGGATGTAATTAACATTTTACAATGCAACAAACGGCACTGATTACGTATTTGTTTATATGTTCAGATGTGCTAACAAAACTAACGTGGTTCAATTAAAAAAAACGTAGGTTTGTGTTAAAGAACCTACTTCCGTGCATTTTTGTATGGCTTGTGTTAACCAATTACACTAGCCCGTCTCCTCACGTTCGGTCTGTGGAATTGGTTCGTCAGTATTTGATGTGGTTTACGAAATATATCCAGCGGTAATGTTAGGTGACTCACTATATATACTGGGTTTTATTGCTTAAGAAGTCTCCGAGCCATTCACATACCGGTGAACGTATTCCATCTGCTCGTACCTTCGTTAAGAGACTCCAGTGCGACACAGTGTGAAATGATTTCCGGAAAAGAAGAAGAAAAATAAGAAGGCGCGCAGCCCGCGTGCGGTGAGGGATGTTCCCTTCCCGTTGGACAGCCTTCACCCGCGGTGTACCGCTAGAGATGAGGCGCTTGTTTATAAGGACGCGAGCGCTGAGGAAACACTTTGGAAATCCTGGAGGACACGGGCTGGCGTGTAATGGCGGGCCAGCGGCGGCAAACACCGGCCGCTGTGGAGAAATGACCCCCGTCGGCGCGACCTGTGTGTGTAACGCAGGCGAGAAATTGTGAAGTGGCGCAAGGCACTCGAAATGCTCACACTCGTCTACGAGGAGGGCAGTAGAAGTGATCCACGAAACTACCGTCCAACATCCTTGACAGCGATTTGTTGTGGAATCATTGAACATTTTCTGACCTCAAATACAACGAGTATCTTGAACGGAATGACCTCTTGAACGCCAGCCAGCATGGATTCCGAAACATCGATCTGTGAAACCCACCTCGCACTTTTCCCACATGACGCATTGAAATCTTTGGATCGAGGCAGTCAGACGCAGTATTTCTTGATTTCCGAAAAGAATTCGACTCAGAACCACACATACGCTTATCATCGAAAGTACGATCATATGGGGGATAAGGTGAAATTTGTGAATGGATTGAGGACTTTTTGGTAGGGAGGACGCAGAATCTTATCTTGGATGTAGAAGGTATTAACTGGCACCGAATGCTGTACAATCACAATAAATTCACGATATGTTCAATTGACCCTTTTATTAAAACATGTTACGCGTTTCGAGATTACATCCATCTTCAGACATCACAAACTTCAACTCCTTCCTAACCAACCAGGCGTAACATATGTTATTGGACACTTTCTTTGAGTTGTCGAGAATGTACGTCTGGCTGGTTAGGGAGGAGTTTAAGTTTGTGATATTTGAAGATGGGTGTAATCCCGAAACGTGCAACATGTTTTAATAAAACAGTCAATTGAAGATCTCATGCCTTAACATAAAAATGATCGCAGGCTTCAGACGGTATTTTTTGTCCTGTATATCAAATGTAGACGTAACGTCGGGTGTGTCCCAGGGAAGTGTGTTGGGACGCTTGCTATTCATCTCGTACATTAATGACCTTGCAGATAATATTAGTAGGAATTTCAGGTTTTCTGCAGGTGATGCAGAATGTATGATGAATTACTCTGAAAGAAGCTACACTACTGGCCATTAAAATTGCTTCATCACGAAGATGACGTGCTACAGACGTGAAATTTAACCGACAGGAAGAAGATGCTGTGATATGCAAATGATGAGCTTTTCAGAGCATTCACACAAGGTCGGCGCCGGTGTTGGTGGTGCTCACATGAGGAAAGTTTCCAACCCATTTCTCATACACAAACAGCAGTTGACCGCCGTTGCCTGGTGAAACGTTGTTGTGATGCCTCGAGTAAGGAGGAGAAATGCGTACCATCACGTTTCTGACTTCGATAAATGTCGGATCGTAGCCTATCGCAATGGCCGTTTATCGTATCGCGACTTTGCTGCTCGCTTTGGTCGAAATCCAATGACTGTTAGCAGAATATGGAATCGTTGTGTTCCGGAGGGTTATACGGAACGCCGTGCTGGATCCCAATGACCTCGTATCACTAGCAGTCGAGATGACAGGCATCTTATCCGCATCGCTGTAACGGATCGTGCAGTCACGTCTAAATCGCCGAGTCAACAGATGGTGATGTTTGCAAGACAACAACCATCTTCACGAACAGTTCGACGACGTTTGAAGCAGCACTGACTATCAGCTCGTAGATCATGGATGCGGTTACCCTTGACGCTGCATCACAGACAGGAGCACATACGATGGTGTACTCGACGACGAACCTGGGTGCACGAACGGCGAAACGTCATTTTTTTCATATGAATCAAGGTGCTGTCTACAGCATCGTGATGGTCGCATCCGTGTTTGGCGACATCGCGGTGAACGCACATTGGAAGCGTGTATTCGTCATCGCCGTACTGGCGTATCACCTGGCGTGATGGTATGGTGTGCCATTGGTTACACGTCTCGGTCACCTCCTGTTCGCACTGACAGCACTTTGAACAGTGGACGTTGCATTTGAGATGTGTTGCTACCCGCCGCTCTTCACTTCATTCGATCCCTGCGAAACCCTACATTTCAGCAAGATAATGCACGACCGCATGTTGCAGGTCCTGTACGGGCCTTTCTGGATACAGGAAATGTTCGACTGCTGCCCTGGCCAGCATATTCTCCAGATCTCTCACCAATTGAAAACGTTTGATCAATGGTAGCCTAGAAACTGGCACTACTCTTGATGAACTGTGGTATCGTGTTAAAGCTGCATGGGCAGCTGTACCTGTACACGCCATCCAAGCTCTGACTTAACGCCCAGGGTATAAAGGCCGTTATTACGGCCAGAGGTGGTTGTTCTCGGTACTGATTTGTCAGGATCTATACACCCAAATTTCGTGAAAATGTAATCACATGGCAGTTCAAGTATAATATATTTGTCCAATGAATACCTATTTATCATCTGCATTTGTTCTTGGTGCAGCAATTTTAATGGCCAGTAGTGTATATAAATATTGTGAGAAATCTCGATAAGATTTCAAAGTGCTGCAAAGATTGGCAACCTGCTTTAAATGTTCAAAAATGTAAAATTGTGCAGTTCACATACAGAATAAACGTAGTATCACTGCTAGAAAAGGCAGCTCATACAAATACGTGGGCTAGCGCTTTGTAGGGACATGAAATGGAATGACCACATAGGCTAAGTTGTGGGTAAAACAACTTCGGTTCATTGGTAGAATACTGAAGAAGTGCAATCAGTCTGGAAAGGAGATTGCTTACGAATAAGTCGTGCGACCGCTTCTAGAATACTGCTCAAGAGTGTGGGACCCGTGCCAGGTAAGACTAACAGGGAATATTGTAGGGCAGCGCGAGTGTTCACGGGTTCAAAATGGTTCCAATGGCTCTAAGCACTATGGGACTTAACATCTCAGGTCATCAGTCCCCTAGAACTTAAAACTACTTAGACCTAACTAAGCTAAGGACATCACACACATCCATGTCCGAGGCAGGATTCGAACCTGCGACCGTAGCGATCGCGCTGTTCCAGACTGTAGCGACTAGGACCGCTCGGCCACGCAGGCCGGCCAAACCTCTGTTTGCACGTGTACGGGTTTGTTTGACGAATCCGCGCCTAGACAAGGGCTAATTTGATGTTGACGGTGGCGTTATTTCTCGGCAGTGATTCGCCCCTCTGCGCCGTGAAACAGTGCCAGGGGCCGAACGGCTGCCAAGCGGATCTGCGGCTGAATCACGCTCGGTGAGACTCGTCACTCCCTCCGTTAAACGCTGCGGTCTGCCGCAACGGCACCCTCAAGGCTGCGGCCGCGCATCGCACGATGTCTGATTTATTTTCTGATGACGTCACCCTACAATCGCAACACCGCATACCGCTACCTCGAAGCCTCATGGCCGACGTAGCTCATCTCCAGCCGCACCACCTTCAGCATTCCCAGAAACATTTAATGTGCACAGTGCGGAAAACATTAAACCGCCACACATTTTTCCTTTTAGTTCTCCGTCATTTCCTCCCATTGCGACGCTGAAGCTAGCAATCAAAGTAGCTGTGACATCCTTCCGTAGTGGCACGAAAGCATGGCGCTCTGCGATGTCAATTAAACAAACGTATAAACATTGGGAAGGTAAATACCTTATGGTGTGCCTTGTGTAAGGCATACTGAACGATGTGTGTGAATTTTGCCCGCATCTCGTGGTCGTGCGGTAGCGTTCTCGCTTCCCACGCTCGGATTCCCGGGTTCGATTCCCGACGGGGTCAGAGATTTTCTGTGCCCCGTGATGGTTGGGTGTTGTGTGATGTCCTTAGGTTAGTTAGGTTTAAGTAGTTCTACGTTCTAGGGGACTGAAGACCTTAGATGTTAAGTCCCAGCTCGGAGGTTGTGAATTTTGCCGTTTGTGCTACACATATTCGTCCTCTGCAGTGAATATTTGACGTTGACTACTCAGATACTCAACATTTCGTATCCTGTCACTCTCGGTAAGCAAAAATATTTTGCTACGTTTCTTAACATTCCTTGCGATCGAACACTCGAGTTGGAGGGTTCGATTCCAGATGCAGCTGTAACTCCTGATTTTAACTTTAGACTGCACCATAAGCTGAAACTTCATGGCAGATTAAAACTCTGTGCCCGACCGAGACTCGAAATCGGGACGTTTGCCTTTCGCGGGCAAGTGCTCTACCAGCTGAGCTACCCAAGCACGACTCACGCCCCGTCCTCACAGCTTTACTTCTGCCAGTACCTCGTCTCCTACCTTCCAAACTTTACAGAAGCTCTCCTGCGAACCTTGCAGAACTAGCACTCCGGAAAGAAAGGATACTGCGAAGACATGGCTTAGCCACAGCCTGGGGGATGCTTCCAGAATGAGATTTCCACTGCAGCGGAGTGTGCGCTAATATGAAACTTCCTGGCAGATTAAAACTGTGTTCCGGACTGAGGCTCGAACCCGGGACCTTTGCCTTCGTCGGGCAAGTGCTCTACCATTTGAGCTACCCAAGCACGCCTCACGCCCCATCCTCACAGCTGTAATTCCGCCAGTACCTCGTCTTCTACCATCCTCACTTCACTGAAACTCCGCTACCTTGGTCCTTGCGAAACTCTGCTCGCTCTGTTCCTTCATGAGATCTATAGCGCCGTACACATCGGCGCTCATGTTCACGCCGTGTTCGTTGACTGCACGTTGGTTTGTTTGGTTTGGGGCGAGGGACCAAACAGCTAGGCCATCGGTCCCATCGGGTTAGGGAAGGATGCGGAAGGAAGTCAGCCGTGCCCTGTCAAAGGAACCATCCCGGCATTTGCCTGAAGTGATTTAGGGAAATGACGGAGAACCTAAATCAGGATGGCCGGACGCGGGTTTGAACCGTCGTCCTCCCGAATACGAGTCCAGTGTGTTAACCACTGCGCCACCTCGCTCGGTGACTGCAGGAAGACATCTGACACCGTTCCGCACCGCCATTTAGTATAAAAAGAAATACGAACATACCGAATATCGCACCAGATTTGAGACTGTCTTCAAGACTTCATTAAGGACAGCACTCAACACGTCACTGTTAACGGAGCATAATCGACTGACGTAATATCGGGTGGGGGGGGGGGGGGGGGGAGTTCCAAGGAAGTGTGACAGGACCGCTACTGTTTATAATGTATAAAGTGATCTAGTAGAATGTGTCGGAAGTTCATTAAGGCTTTTCACAGATGATGCGATTCTCTGCAGCAAAGTAGCAACAAAAAATGTCTCTAAGCACTATGAGACTTAACTTCTGAGGTCGTTATTCCCCTATAACTTAGAACTACTTAAACCTAACTAACTTAAGGACATCACACACGTCCATGCCCGAGACAGGATTCGAACCTGCGACCGTAGCAGTCGCGTGGAAAGTAGCAACAGAATGACCTCCAGAGAATTGATGAATGGTGCAGTGCAGACTCAGGGAGTTGATCCTGAACGTAAATAAATATAAAATATTGCGGATATATGGGAAAAGAAATCCACTACTGTACAACTACACTGCTAATGACAAATTGCTGGAAACATTATCTACCGTAAAATACCCAAGAGTAACTATTCGGAGTAACCATATGTGGAATGATCAAATAAACCAATGAGTAGGAAAACCAGACGCCACAGGATGAATCTTACGGAAATGTAACTCATCCACAAAGAAAGTGGCTCATAGGACGCGTTCGACTGAGTCTAGAGTCAATTTTCGACCCTTACCAAGTGGGACTGATAGAAGAGACAGAGGAGATCCAGTGAAGAGCGGCGCGTTTCGTCACGGTATCGTTCCGTCGGTGCGAGAGCTCAACAAACTCCAAAGGCAGGCACTACAAGAGAGGCGCTGTGCTTCACGGAGAGATTTACTACTGAAATTTCGAGAGAATGCTTTGCGGAAAGAGTCGGACAATGTATTCCTTCCTTACGTGTTCATCTCGCGAAATGATCGCGACGAGAAAATTGGGGAAGTTAGAGCCAACACAGAGGTTTACCGACAATCGCGGCCGGCAGTGGCCCAGCGGTTCTAAGCGCTTCAGTCCGGAACCGCGCGAGCGCTACGGTCGCAGGTTTGAATCCTGTCTCGGGCATGGATGTGTGTGATGTCCTTAGGTTAGTTAGGTTTAAGTAGCTCAGAGCTCGACAGTCGCGAGTTGAGCAGGGAAGGGGAGATAAGTTAGTGGTGCCAGAAGTACCCTCCGCCACGCACCGTCAGGTAGCTTGCGGTGTAGAAAACTGTAACCGGTGCATTAACCTGGCAACACAGCTGCAGAGTATTGAAGCTACTCGCCGTACGTTATATTACAGTGTCGTCTAATTGCCTTTCATTGAGGTCGGCGTCTTGGCAAAATTTTGCACGGGAGGAAATTTGGTACACATATTTTCGTACTGTTAGGACGCAAGAACTCGCGCTGCAGCGTACGAGTGCACGAATTTTAGTTCACCGCTCACTCTCTCGGCATACTTCATTGGGCGTGTTGTATTTTCGTCAATGCCTCTGTGTGCAAACGTTCGCGGCCCTGACGTTTCGGTACTCGGCTTGTCCGCATCTTCAGCCTTCGCGTTTCCGTCCCGCGCGCCGCCCGCTGGTCCGCCACTTGCGCAACGCGACCTTTAGAAAAGGGGTCAACTGTTCTCGCGCAGACCGCCGATGAATGGCTTTAAGTAACGTACGCTGATACATGTATAAGAATTACGCACTAGCTTCAGTGTTGCACATAATACAGCAGGTAAGAGAATTAAGCATTTCAGGAATTACGGCAACCAGTCGCCTTTTGGAATGGTGGAATTTTTTATTTTATCTTAAAATACAAAACTGTACCATCGCAAGGCAAGGCAAGGCATTGTGTGTTGAACTGCGGACCTAGAAACGATGGAGACGCTTCGCCCCGCCATAGCACACAGTGGTTCACTACCCCCTAACAGGCTACAGCAGTCTACCCACCCCACCGCCGCCTCACACCGAACCCACGGCTATTGTGCGGATCTACTCCCAGGAACGTCTCACACCAGAAGCGTGTAACCCCAATGTTTGCATGGTAGAGTAATTATGGTGTACGCGTACGTGGAGACACCCAAAGAGTCGACACATTTCCATTGATCGACAGTGGAATATCAACAGTCCCTTGTCCACTGCAATTGTAATGTACGATGAACGGTGTACTGTGCAACACTTGTGCACGCGCCAGCTTTGTGCTCTTTCGGCAGAGATGTCACAGATCACCGTCAGTCCTACTTTATAGAGCAGGCAAACCTCCTAACCAAACGTCCTGCGAAGAGTCGTCGACGTCCAACCATTTTGCGCCTAGTGGTAGCTTCACTGTCTTTCTGCCTCTTTCCGTATACGCTCACGACAGTAGCACGTGAACAATCGACCAGTTTCGCCGTTTTCGACATACTCGTTCTCAAGCTCTTCATAATACTAATCTGCCCAGAGTCTAAGTCGCTTATCTCAATGAGTTTCCCCATTTGCAGCCCACATCTTCGCCAGGATGATCCCCCATCCGTGTCTGCTCCGCTTACTGGCCATTAAAATTGCTACACCAAGAAAAAATGCAGATGATAAACAGGTATTCATTCGACAAAAATATTATACTAGAACTGACATGTGATTACATTTACACGCAATTTGGGTGCATAGATCCTGACAAATCAGTACCCAGAACAACCAGCTCTGGCCGTAATAACGGCCTTCATACGCCTGGGCGTTGAGTCAAACAGAGCTCGGATGGCGTGAACAGGTACAGCTGCCCATGCAGTTTCAACACGATACCACAGTTCATCAAGAGTAGTGACTGGCGCATTGTGACGAGCCAGTTGCTCGGACACCATTCACCAGACGTTTTCAATTGGTGAGAGATCTGGAGAATGTGCTGGCCAAGGCAGCAGTCGAACAATTTCTGTATCCAGAATGGCCCGTACAGGACCTGCAACACGCGGTCGTGCATTATTCTGCCGAAATGTAGGGTTTCGCAGGGATCGAATGAAGGCTAGAGCCACGGGTCGTAACACATCTGAAATGTAACGTCCATTGTTTAAAGTGCCGTCAATGCGAACAAGAGGTGGCCGAGACGTGTAACCAATGGCACCCCATACCATCACGCCGGGTGATATGCCAGTATGGCGATGACGAATACACGCTTCCAATGTGAGTTCAGCGCAATGTCGCCAAACACGGATGCGACCATCACGATGCTGTAAACAGAACCTGGATTCATCTGAAAAAAAAAAAATGACGTTTCGCCGTTCGTGCACCCAGGTTCGTCGTCGAGTACACCATCGCAGGCGCTCCTGTCTGTGATACAGCGTCAAGGGTAACCGCAGCCACGGTCTCCGAGCTGATAGTCCATGCTGCTGCAAACATCGTCGAACTGTTCGTGCACATGATTGTTGTCTTGCAAACGTCCCCATCTTTTGACTCAGGTATCGAGACGTGGCTGCACGATCCGTTACAGCCATGCGGGTAAGATGCCTGTCATCTCGACTGCTAGTGATACGAGGCCGTTGGGATCCAGCATGGCGTTCCGTATTACCCTCCTGAACCCACCGATTCCATATTCTGCTAACAATCCGACCATTATCAAAGTCGGCAACGTGATGGTACGCCAGGCAACGCCGGTCAATTGCCGTTTGTGTATGAGAAATGGGTTGGAAACTTTCCTCATGTCAGCACGTTGTAGGTGTCGCAACCGGCGCCAACGTTGCTCTGAAAAGCTAATCATTTACATGCAGCTTTACTGTATGATTAAATGATGATGGCATCCTCTTGGGTAAAATATTCCGGAGGTAAAATAGTCCCCCAATCGGATCTCCGGGCGGGGACTACTCAGGAGGATGTCGTTATCAGGAGAAAGAAAACTGGCGTTCTACGGATCGGAGCGTGGAATGTCAGATCCCTTAATCGGGCAGGTAGGTTAGAAAATTTAAAAAGAGAAATGGATAGGTTAAAGTTAGATATAGTGGGAATTAGTGAAGTTCGGTGGCAGGAGGAACAAGACTTCTGGTCAGGTGAATACAGGGTTATAAACACAAAATCAAATAGGGGTAATGCAGGAGTAGGGTTAATAATGAATAGGAAAATAGGAATGCGGTTACGCTACTACAAACAGCATAGTGAACGCATTATTGTGGCCAAGATAGATACGAAGCCCACACCTACTACAGTAGTACAAGTTTATATGCCAACTTGCTCTGCAGATGATGAAGAAATTGAAGAAATGTACGATGAAATAAAAGAAATTATTCAGATAGTGAAAGGAGACGAAAATTTAATAGTAATGGGTGACTGGAATTCGAGTGTAGGAAAAGGGAGAGAAGGAAACGTAGTAGGTGAATATGGATTGGGGCTAAGAAACGAAAGAGGAAGCCGCCTAGTAGAATTTTGCACAGAGCACAACTTAATCATAGCTAACACTTGGTTTAAGAATCATGAAAGAAGGTTGTATACGTGGAAGAACCCTAGAGATACTAAAAGGTATCAGATAGATTATATAATGGTAAGACAGAGATTTAGGAACCAGGTTTTAAGTTGTAAGACATTTCCAGGGGCAGATGTGGACTCTGACCACAATCTATTGGTTATGAACTGTAGATTAAAACTGAAGAAACTGCAAAAAGGTGGGAAATTAAGGAGATGGGACCTGGATAAACTGAAAGAACCAGAGGTTGTACAGAGTTTCAGAGAGAGCATAAGGGAACAATTGACAGGAATAGGGGAAAGAAATACAGTAGAAGAAGAATGGGTAGCTCTGAGGGATGTAGTAGTGAAGGCAGCAGAGGATAAAGTAGGTACAAAGACGAGGGCTGCTAGAAATCCTTGGGTAACAGAAGAAATATTGAATTTAATTGATGAAAGGAGAAAATATAAAAATGCAGTAAATGAAGCAGGCAAAAAGGAATACAAACGTCTCAAAAATGAGATCGACAGGAAGTGCAAAATGGCTAAACAGGGATGGCTAGAGGACAAATGTAAGGATGTAGAAGCTTATCTCACTAGGGGTAAGATAGATACTGCCTACAGGAAAACTAAAGAGACCTTTGGAGAGAAGAGAACCACGTGTATGAATATCAAGAGCTCAGATGGCAGCCCAGTTCTAAGCAAAGAAGGGAAGGCAGAAAGGTGGAAGGAGTATATAGAAGGTTTATACAAGGGCGATGTACTTGAGGACAATATTATGGAAATGGAAGAGGATGTAGATGAAGACGAAATAGGAGATACGATACTGCGTGAAGATTTGACAGAGCACTGAAAGACCTGAGTCGAAACAAGGCCCCCGGAGTAGGCAACATTCCATTAGAACTACTGACGGCCTTGGGAGAGCCAGTCATGACAAAACTCTACCAGCTGGTGAGCAAGATGTATGAGACAGGCGAAATACCCTCAGACTTCAAGAAGAATATAATAATTCTAATCCCAAAGAAATCAGGTGCTGACAGATGTGAAAATTACCGAACTATCAGTTTAATAAGCCACGGCTGCAAAATACTAACACGAATTCTTTACAGACGAATGGAAAAACTGGTAGATGCAGACCTCGGGGAGGATCAGTTTGGATTCCGTCGAAATGTTGGAACACGTGAGGCAATACTGACCTTACGACTTATCTTAGAAGAAAGATTAAGGAAAGGCAAATCTACGTTTCTAGCATTTGTAGACTTAGAGAAAGCTTTTGACAATGTTGACTGGAATACTCTTTTTCAAATTCTAAAGGTGGCAGGGGTAAAATACAGGGAGCGAAAGGCTATTTATAATTTGTACAGAAACCAGATGGCAGTCATAAGAGTCGAGGGGCATGAAAGGGAAGCAGTGGTTGGGAAAGGAGTGAGACAGGGTTGTAGCCTCTCCCCGATGTTATTCAATCTGTATATTGAGCAAGCAGTAAAGGAAACAAAAGAAAAATTTGGAGTAGGTATTAAAATTCATGGAGACGAAGTAAATACTTTGAGGTTCGCCGATGACATTGTAATTCTGTCAGAGACGGCAAAGGACTTGGAAGAGCAGTTGAACGGAATGGACAGTGTCTTGAAAGGAGGATATAAGATAAACATTAACAAAAGCAAAACGAGGATAATGGAATGTAGTCAAATTAAATCGGGTGATGCTGAGGGAATTAGATTAGGAAATGAGACACTTAAAGTAGTAAAGGAGTTTTGCTATTTAGGAAGTAAAATAACTGATGATGGTCGAAGTAGAGAGGATATAAAATGTAGACTGGCAATGGCAAGGAAAGCGTTTCTGAAGAAGAGAAATTTGTTAACGTCGAATATAGATTTATGTATCAGGAAGTCGTTTTTGAAAGTATTTGTTTGGAGTGTAGCCATGTATGGAAGTGCAACATGGACGATAAGTAGTTTGGACAGGAAGAGAATAGAAGCTTTCGAAATGTGGTGCTACAGAAGAATACTGAAGATAAGGTGGATAGATCACGTAACTAATGAGGAGGTATTGAATAGGATTGGGGAGAAGAGAAGTTTGTGGCACAACTTGACTAGAAGAAGGGATCGGTTGGTAGGACATGTTTTGAGGCACCAAGGGATCACAAATTTAGCATTGGAGGGGAGTGTGGAGGGTATAAATCGTAGAGGGAGACCGAGAGATGTGTACACTAAGCAGATTCAGAAGGATGTAGGTTGCAGTAGGTACTGGGAGATGAAGCAGCTTGCACAGGATAGAGTAGCATGGAGAGCTGCATCAAACCAGTCTCAGGACTGAAGACAACAACAACAACAGCATTAGTGTGTCTGCCATGCTAGATATCGCTTTGCACGATGTGAAAGACTCCCCAACGAGCTATCCAGGCTGTGACGTCAGAAACTCGGCGCGCTAGACGCTCGGCCCGTGTGCCGCCGGCTTTGCGCCAGAAAAATCGCCGCCTCCAGCTGCGACCCTGCGCTGGAGGAACTGGAGCGCTGACCGTCCAGCGTGCACGCGGCGGTCCAGCACACGCCGTAGCGGGCGGCCAGTGTCGAAACTGACCGGGGACCGCAGTACAGCTCAGCAGCGCGGGGAGAAAGCGATCCGGGTGCAAGCCACGCCGGCGTGTTTCGAAAACACGAGGGAACGCTGGCTGCCGCGGCCGGCGCGAATAAACAGCCGATTTTCCTCGCCTCGCCGCTCCGACCCGCCGACAAACACATTAGCGCCCGCCGCGCTGGCGTCTCCAACTCGCGCTCCTGCCACGTCTTCAGCAGCTACAGCGGAACTTTTATGCGGCCCTCGCACGTTCAATATTATCACGAAGTATTTGGATTTGTCGATGAAATCCTTCTAGATAAGCATAAGTACTGGTGTACGAGTGGGACAGTGCACATATGATCACATGGGAGGAGATATTTAGATTTAATTTCCCCCATCGGAAGTAGTCGTTAATTTACGATTGTTTTCGTTCATGAGACCATTACCTTTTCAGTCATCTGATGTTTCAAGGCGTACTAATTGTTTAGTTATTTTAGATTGACACTCTAATGTTTTAACTAACCCCTTAGATTATCTTAGATAATCACTTGACAAATTTACTGAAGTTCTTTCAATTACAATTGGTATAAATCTGTGGTTTGCTCCACAAATTTCTGAACAATGGCCGGTTTATTGTAAACGTTCCTTGATTTTGACTCGTGTGTAATTGGAAGAATGCAGAAGGTTGAAATTAAGAGCACAGATACTCTGCAAAAAATCAGCAGAGTCCTCGAAGTGGAGACGTATCAAGAACGGTGTCCCACAGGGTTCAGTTTTGGGTCCCTTGTACCGAAGCGCCAAAGACACTCGTATAGACACGTGTATTCAAATACAGAGATATGTAAACAGGCGCAAGATCTGCCGCAGTTGTTAGAGCGGTTACTGCTGCTGCAGTGACAGGTTATGAAGATTTAAGTGAGTTTGAACGTGGTGTTATAGTCGGCGCATGAGCGATAGGACACAGCATCTGCGAAGAGTAGGTGTAAAGTGGGGACTTTCCCGTACGAGCATTTCACGAGTGTACCGTGAATATCAGATATACGGTAAAATATGAAATCTCCGACATCGCTGCGACCGGAAAAAGATCCTGGAGGAACAGGAACAAAGACGACTGAAGAGAATCATTCAACGTGATGGAAGTGTAACCCTTCCGCTAATTGGTGCAGACTCCAACGCTGGTCCATCAAGTGTCAGTGTGCGAACCATTCAACGAAACATCATCTCGATACTTGCTTTCACAGCCGAAGACCCACTCGTGTACACTCGATGACTGCACGAAACAACGCTTTACGCCTCGCATGGCCTTACGCATTGCATGGCCCTTCAATACCGTTACTGGGCTGTTGATGACTGGAAACGTGTTGCCTGGTCGGACGAGTATCGTTTCAAATTGTATCGAGCGGGTGGACGTGTACAGGTTTGGAGATAACCTTGTGAATCCATGGACCCTCAACGTCAACCTGATGGAGGCTTTATGATGATTGCAGTTGCAGTGATATGGAACCCCTGATATATCTAGATGCGACTATGACACGTACGTAAGCATCCAGTCTGATCACCTACATCTATTCATGTCCATTGTGCGTTCCGACGGAGTTGGGCAATTCCAGCACGACATTGCGACACCGCACACGTCCAGAGTCGGCACACAGTGGTTCCAGGAACACTTTTATGAGTTTATACACTTCCGCTGGAGCCGGCCGGTGTGGCCGAGCGGTTCTAGGCGCTTCAGTCTGCAACCGCGCTACCACTACGGTCGCAGGTTCGAATCCTACCTCGGGCATGGATGTGTGTTATGTCCTTAGGTTAGTTAGGCTTAAGTAGTTCTAAGTCTAGGGCACTGATGATCTCAGATGTTAAGTCCCATAGTGCTCAGAGCTACTTGAACCATTGGAACCTATGATGACTGCAGAAAGTGTTTCGAACAGTGGAAGCACCAGTGGGACAAATGCGTTAGTTGCAATGGAGAGTATTTTGATGGACATAAGGGTGTTTTGTAAACAATTTGAAAACGTATAGCTTTTAAAAAATAGTTTCGGTTTTTACGGGTGCCCCGTCGTAAAGTCCAAACGCCAAGGAATGTTGACAGCCGGCACCAGTCTGTTGCAGGATAATGCCGCCGACATGTTGCCAATGTAATCTCACCTACGATGCAGAAGAATCGCTGGGAAGCCCTTACATATCCTCCATACAGTCCCCACCTCTCCGCAGGCGTCTTCCGTGCTTTTTGGAGCCCTGGAGAAACACGTTCGTGGCTTCGGACGAAGAGATACACTCCTGGACGCAACCATCGTTCCGTAGGCAAGCGCAGACATTTTTCCATGTAGGCATTTACCGATTACTTTTGATATAACGAACAGCCTACTTACGTTTTTTTTTCGCATCCGTCTCGTTTTCATTTGACTACCGTTTGTACAACGAGCGAGGTGGCGCAGTGGTTAGCACTCTGGACTCGTATTCGGGAAGACTGAAACGTCCCCTTAGAAAATTAAGAATGACAGTGCTGAAAAAACTCTTACGTTGTTTGATTTTCAGACAGCTGAGCAAAACTAAACGTACTGAGACTGTTTTATCTTCAATTATTCTGATGATGTCAAAACTGACACACAATATTTTAGCCCAACGCAATCAGACTTTCAATAATCCCTACAAAAGAATGGCCCTGACTGACAATAACCTATACCTTTCATGAATCGCTTACCTCACAATAATCTTCGTTACTCGAACTTCTGCAATACAGCGAGTGCCAATACTGCCAGCTAAATAAAAGATTGTAAATACTGAAGGCACTAACTACTGATAGGCATAGTTAGAATTGATAGAGAACAAACAATTTATTTTCCTTAATAGTGTTCAAAAGTCATTATATATATATATATATATATATATATATATATATATATATATATATATATATATATATATTGGTGACATCCAAGTTTACAAATTCCCTTTTCCTGACGGACAGACATCCAGATCCTCCGCTCATAGTAACATCTCAGAACCCTGGCATCTCTCTCCCCACATCCACCACTGCTGGCGGCTCACCTCCAACAGCCCAAAACTACTGGCTCTTCACATCCAACTGCCCAACACTGTACGATTAACTTCCAACGAATCCAACCAGCCACAGACTGCACACGGCGGAGCCAGTGATATTAATACAGAGCGCTACGTAGCGTTACCAACGTAAAAACCTAAAAGGCCTACTCACAAGATGATAGTTGAAAGCCGCGTCTGCTAATTCTGATTTCAGATTTCTGTGATTTCCATAAATCGCTTCTGGCCAATGGCGGGGTGGTTCGTTCGACAGCTCAAGGCCGATTTCCTTCCCCATCCTTGAAACGATCCCAGCCTGTGTTCCGTCTCTAATGACCTCGTAATCTTCCTTCCTTCCTGCCTTCCCTCATACAATCATTATCCCATCTTGGTCTAATTTCGTACGAGTCAAATGGTTCAAATGGCTCTAAGCACTGTGGGACGTAACATCTGAGATCATCAGTTTCCTAGACTTAGAACTACGTAAACCTAACTAACCTGACATCACACACATCCATGCCCAAGGCAGGTTTCGAACCTGCGACCGTAGGAGCAACGCGGTTCCGGACTGAAGCGCCTGGAACCACTCGGCCACAGGGGGCGGCTCGTACGAGTCCGCACACGCTTGACCATTATTCTACGATGGGTCGCATGAGGGATTTTTTTTAGAAATTTCCGTTCTGTCAACCCGTTTCCGTCCCAGAACGGTGTTTGCACCTCAGAGGGAGTCCCCGGTGGTTTCATCGCCACCGAATGCGCCCAGGAGAAACGGTCGTCCTCGGGAAGGCACCGCTGCGTCTGTCACACGCCGCGTACGGGGAAGTGCTTGGCATACCGAATACGAAGGTCGGTCTGGCGGGAAAAAAAGTCAAAACAAAGCGAGCTCCTCCCTCCCCCCACCGCAACCCAGCCCTCCCCTTTCCTGCGGGAAAATAAAAGGCCAGGAGAGAGAATGTTGGAGATAAGTGAGCTTGGAAAGGATCTCTTTCGTCGGAGACACAAAGTTCAAGGCGAGCGTAGGTGCACCGCCGTAGGACGCCCAAAAGGTCAGACGTGCAGGCGCTCCTGGCTAGCTCCTAGCTGCAGTACAGTAATTCCAGTTCCACGCTGGAAGCTGGAAGCCGGCGGAAGGCGTATGTGGTGGGTGATAGAGAAGGCCACAGTAGGTCCAGTTGCACGCTGGAAGCTGGAAGCCGGCGGAAGGCGTATGTGGTGGGTGATAGAGAAGGCCGGGGGCTACACAGATCTGTATTTGAAATTCGAGTGTTAGCAGACATAGGCGACATAAAAGTGAAAAAGCTTGCATACTTTGCCTACTGTCATTCCATAATGTCAACCGATAGAGGTACTCAGGGTACCCTCCGCCACACACCGTCCGGTGGCTTGCGGAGTATGGATGTAGATGTAGATGTAGATGTAAATGGTATAATATTTTGGGGTAACTCTTCAAGTAAAACAAAAGTTTTCAGAGTCCAATACGTATTATTTGTGGAGTAAATTCACGGACGTCTTGTAGAAACCTCTTCAAAGAACTGGGTATACTAACTACTGCCACTCAGCATATTTACTCCTTAATGAAATTTGTCCTAAATAATATATCTCTTTTTCCAACAAACAGTTCAGTTCATACAAACAATACCAGGAACAAAAATGATCTACACAAGGACTTAAAAGCGCTACTCAGGAACACTCAGCTTCAATAAATTGCCAGCAAACATAAAAAATTTAGTTACAAATAAAGATGAGTTTAAAAGGAGCCTGAAAGACTTACTAGTGGCCAACTCCTTCTACTCCATTGACGAATTTTTTAATAGAAAAAAATGATGTAATGTATATATTCATACTATTAGTATTGTTATTTTAGCTTTTTTTTTAAAAAAAAAAAAAAACGTGACATGTTCCACATCCACGAGAATCTCCTCAACACGGATCTATGGAACGAAAAAATAATCTAATCTAATCTAATCTTCTCGTCTTTAGTTTTGTTAGCACTGGGTCCACAGCCTAGACGTATCGGGTTGGTGAATACGTTCGTACCGTTTTTCCACAAGTTCAATAAACACGACAGATACACATAACACGGACTTTATTTGTCAATAATACTGAGTGTTTCGAAATGAATGTACAGCTTTTAAGGCTGTGCAGAATTTATTGCATTCAACTTACAATTATAAAATAATACGTGAGATTCAAGAGCAGCTCAAACAGGTTTGTTTGTATACGTACGCGTAAAGTGTGTAAGTAGGCTGTTTAGTTTTTTATATTGGTAACGTCACGTAGCGTTCTGTATGAAAATCACTGGCTGTGCTGTGTGCAGTCTGTGGCTGGTTTGCATTGTTGGAATGTTTACTACTGTAGTGTTGGGCAGTTGGGTGAACAGCACGTAGCGTTGCGCAGTTGGAGGTGAGCCGCCAGCAGTGGTGGAAGTGGAGAGAGAGAGAGAGAGAGAGAGAGAGAGAGAGAGAGAGAGATATGCCAGAATTTTGAGAGGTTACTACAAGGGAACGACCTGAACGTATGTCCGCCAGAAAAAGGAAATTTGTAAAGATGGATATCATGAATTGATAGATATATATATGATGACTTTCGAACACTTTTAAGGTAAATACATTGTTTGTTCTCTATCAAAATCTTTCATTTGCTAACTATGCCTATCAGTAGTTAGTGCCTTCAGTAGTTTGAATCTTTTATTCAGCTGGCAGTAGTGGCGCTCGCTGTATTGCAGTAGTTCGAGTAACGAAGATTTTTCTGAGGTAAGTGATTTGTGAAAGGCGTAGGT
Organism: Schistocerca gregaria; assembly: GCF_023897955.1. NCBI lineage: Eukaryota > Metazoa > Arthropoda > Insecta > Orthoptera > Acrididae > Schistocerca > Schistocerca gregaria. The sequence goes on along the minus strand of NC_064930.1, from coordinate 105,434,949 downwards.
TATTGTTAGTCAGGGCCATTCTCTTGTAGGTATTATTGAAAGTCAGATTGCGTTGCTCTAAAAATATTGTGTGTCAGTTCATTGATGATGAGAATAAGTAAAGAGAAAACTGAGTACGTTGAGTTTTTCTCAGCAGTCTTTCTATCAAATAACGTAATAGGTTTACCAGTACTGTCGTTTATAAAATTTCAAGAGGGACGTTTCAACTGTAGAGTGTGGAACGATCAAGAACGTGCTGGACGAGTGAGAGCCTTTCATGGCCAGCCCCAAGAAGTCAGCTGGGAAGACCAGTCGTGAATTGGCAGTTCCAGTCACGTCTTTGAGGAGACTTTTAAGAAGACACAACTACTTCCTTATGATCTGCAGATGTTACAAACTCTTAAGGCCTAACGATTTACGTGCGAACTTTACAAACGAAACTTGCTCCGCGACGATGAAGAATTTCTGGACCATGTCATCTGCAGTGACGAATCGACATTTCACCTAAGCAGAAATGGGGACACACATAGTGTTCTCCTATGGAGGTCAGCAAATCATTATGTATGTTGACATTTCTGGTTCCATGAAAAGTCGATTTATCACGGCAGATGACATTGTCCAGAAATTCTTCATCGTCATGCAGCAACGTTTCCTTTGTAAAGCTCGCACGTAAATCGTTAGGCCTTAAAGTTTGCGGGAGGACGACGGTTCAATCCCGCGTCAGGCCATCCTGATTTAGGTTTTTGCCTAAATGGCTCCAGGCAAATGCCGGGGTGGTTCCTTTCAAAGGGCACGGCCGACTTCCTTCCCCATCCTTCCGTATTCCGATGAGACCAATGGCCTCGCTGTCTGGTCTTCTTCCCCACAACAACCCCAACCCTTAAACTTTGTAACAACTGCAAATGATAAGGAGGTAGTTATAAGTGTGTTCTTAAAAGTCTCCTCAAAGACGTGACTGGAACTGCCAATTCACGACTGGTCTTCCGAGCTGATTTCTTGGGGCTGCGCATGAAAGACAGTCTCTCCATCACGTTCTTCACTCACTCTTGATCGTTCCACGCTCTTCACTTTGCCCATAGGTATAAAAAAAAGAAAAAAACTGCTCTTTCATTTCATCTATTATTTATGATTGTAATTTGAGTGCAATAATTTCTGCACAGCCTTAAAACCGGTATACTCATTTTGATACACCCTGTACATTCTTGTGCACTATTTACACCGTCTGCAAAAGCCGCGTTAATTTCTCGATTCTGTGGCCCCAGAAATCACGTCGTTTTGAGGCGAAGACATTGTCGGACCGTGTTCGGGAGCCCATTTTCGTGCGGAAAGGAAGTCTTTGAAGGTTGTTCGATATAGAGTGGAAAAGGTGAAAAATCTGAGGCTGCAAGATCAGATGAATTAGGTGCGTGTGGAATGATTTCCCAACCCAACTGCTCTAGAGTGCTTGGGTGTCAGTCTAGCAGAATGCGGAAGGCCGTTATCGTGGAGTAGCATCGCTTCACACAGTTTTCCTGTTGGTTGTTCTCAGATTGCGTCTGCAACACGTCTCAAGTGTTGGCGACGTCCCGTGAAAGCAATTCGTACTACACCACATATGTCTGTTCCACCGGATGCACTACATTATCTTTTGCGGATGCGCGCAGGTGTTTGTACGGGGTTGCAGCTCTGTTTGGGCTCAGCCATTCCTTTCTTTTCCTTATGTTAGCGGAAGGACATCATTTCTCGTCATCAGTAACGCTAAACTATAGGAACAGTCGGCTTTGCTCACGAGCCAATTGATGACGAGCAAGCACGGTCATATCTTCACCCGCAGATTTTTGTGATATTGGCAGTACCCACACACCCGTTTTTTGTACGTTCCCCGTTTGGATGCAAATGTCGCACGATGGTAGAATGATCACAGTTCGTCACATCTGCAAGTTTTCGAGTACACTGACATGGATCATTATGGATTAATGGGTTGAAACGACCTTCATCAGACCCCGAAGGTCTTCCTGAACGCCGGCCGGTGTGGCCGAGCGGTTCTAGGCGTTACAGTCCGGAACCGCGCGACCGCTACGGTCGCAGGTTCGGATCCTGCCTGGGGGACGGATGTGTGTGATGTCCTTAGGTTAGTTAGGTTTAAGTAGTTCTAAGTTCTAGGGGACTGATGATCTTAGACGTTAAGTCCCATAGTGCTCAGAGCCATTTTTCTTCCTGAACGCGGAGAGTCAGTAATGTCAAAACAACCTCCTTGAAGCGAGAAAACCTTTTCTTGCAGTGCTCTGTCCAATGGCAGTATCCCCATACAGGGCGCAAATGTTTCGTGCTACCTCCGAAGCTGCCATCCCGTTACTGAACACAATCAGGAATTTCCTATTTCCCCACTTGGTACTCATTTCCCACCGTCTACAGCTCCACTCATCTCCAAATGGCTAAATGACAACATTTAAACTCAAACAGCAAACAAGCTGCGACTTTGTCGCGAATAAAACAGTGATCCGTCTATGCAGTAAGTTTCCTTTAATATTTACGTTCGGTTCGGTAATCTGTTAACAAAAAGTTTGTGACCATAGACGTAAATTAAAGGAAACTTATTTCAAACAGCAAAAGTGAACTACTTACAAAAATGACACTTGGAAAATAAAACCATAGCAACCGGAATACCAACATGCAAAACAAAAACACTGCGAACTTATGCATCAGCCTAACATTTCTCGAAACACAACATTGCCCATTGTGCACTGTGCCATTTTCACTATGTTTGCTGTTGAGCAATTTCCAGTTTTTAGTCATTATCAAGCAGCTAAACACAGTTAGGAAAATATACTTAAAAAAAGAAACTATGAAACACATCAGATGCCTGAGTCATTAATTTAACACAGGATACAGTCATGCATTTACATTGAGATAACATCCATGCAGCATGTGGCAACATATGAACTTTTCCATCTGCCTACATGCGAAACTACTTATAAACATTAACACGAGCTTTATCAAGTAGGAACAGAAAGTTTGTAATGCACGTGGGAGAACCAAGCAGAATGCAAGTTAAGTACGCTTCGTATTTAACATCCATCCATAAGAATCTCACGAACTTCGACTTTTTCTCTCGACGCGTACACATGCAATCTCAAGTACAAACGGCTGTCCAATGAACAGCAACGATACTTCCAAAGACCCTATACGTTTATGCTGACAATGTACGCCTATGCATTATACATATTTCTCTGTTCATACTCTAAAGAAGGAAGACAATTAGATGCTTCATTTCCTAAGTACTATACACTTAACATTCGTTACAGTGTCGCAGCTAACTAAAACTAATAACATGAATGTGAACTGTCTATTACGTACGGTGAAGAACATAAATTCTGCGTATCGTACAGCCATTAAAGCAATTGATTTATCCCATTACCTGGTGCATTTGTTTAAAAATGTCGTCGTGAAATTGCGATACGAAATCTCAGATTCTACTAAAGCCCCTCAGTTTCGAAGTACCACTCTTGACTACAAGACGCTGAAGAATTTCTACTGTTGAGCAATTACGTATCGAGTCTCAGCGATAGGTACTGCCTGTGAGTACAGCGAATGGAGCGCCAGTAAGAGGTGCAAAAGATGAACAGGCAAAATCACGCAAAATTTCTAGCACAACCATTTCCGAGATAAAATTTCGACGTTAGGCCGTAAATAAAACTTTGAATAACAAGTAGTTATCGCTAATAACAGAAAATAGGTAACTAAAAAAGGAAAAAACACCATTACAAGCTGTTATTAATAACTATAATGAAAAAAGCGAAATTGAAGAAGTTTTTGTATAAAACTAACGGCGATATAAAGGAAATGAGAAAAACAATGGGAACACAAACATGAGTTAGGGGAAGGAATTCAACTACAGAAAGTTTTGAGATTGTTGCTGTAGTGCTCCTCCGTCCAAAGACTTGTTCGATACAGCTCGTCTCTTCATCAATGCACAACCACTCCCACTTCATTCCATCACCAAACTGTTGAATGCTTGATACCTCAGGATGTCTCCTATCAACCGATCCCTTCTTTCAGTCAAATTGCGCCATAAATTTCTTTTTTTCCAGTTCGATGCAGCACCTTCTTATCAGTTATTCGACGTAACAATCTAATCTTCAGTATTGATTCGTAGCACCACATTTCAAAAGTTCACTATAGCCGATATAATTGTCTTGAGAGATACAGCAACTGCATTGACATTTATGATAATTCTCATTTATTTTTGCATCTCATTTGCACGTTTTTCGTTAGATTACATGTTTCGATCCCTCTGCATCATCTTCAGAACTAAGTGGTACTCTGATACGTGCTACTGAGAAGAGAATCGAGAGAGCTGATAACGCAACTACTTAGATCTGAAAATGATCCAGAAGGATCGAAACATGAAACCTAATTAAAAAAGTGCAACTGAGACGGAACCATAAATGAGAATTATCTTAAATCCAAAAGCTTCTGTTCTCATCTTGTCTGAATTGCTTATCGTCAATGTCTCACCTCCGAAAAGGCTACACTCTGGACAAATAGAAAAGACTTACTAACACTTAAATTTATATGCGATGTTAACAAATTTCTTCTTTCCAGAAATGCTTTTTTGCTATAACCATTATTAGACTTTTATACCCTCTCTACTTCATCATCAGTTGTTTTGCTGCGCAAATAGCAAAACTCATCTGCTATTTTTCGTGTCTCATTTCCTAATATAATTCCCTCAGCCCTGTCTGATTTAATTCCCATACACTCTGTCACCTGTGTTTTACTTTTGATGTTCATCTCACACCCCTTTTAAAGATACTATCCACTCCAATCAAGCATGAGAATAAAACTATAAAGCAAGTAGTTAGAAGTGGAAAAGATAAAACAGAATTATAAATTATGAAACAAAAAAAGATCGCAAAAGATGTTTCCTATATATTTCTACGGTAATTCAATAAAAAAATGAAGTATCGAAAGACTCATTTCTTAGATCCAAATCTTTACTATTATCTTTCCAAGATACACCTATTCTGTTCAGAAATCCCAGAAATGCAAGTAAATCGTGAAATAAAACTACAGGCAGCTGCAGCCATTATAAGGCACTTGTGAAACGTTAAGACTGTTTCCGTGAACCAATTTCCAGCCATTTCAAAACCACCTGACGCATCCAGAAGTATTGATGCCATCTGGAGAAAGGTTTAAAATCGCTCCTGACTGCTTCATGAGACTACAGCGACTTGTACAGGTCACAGCTAGTTGGAGCTATATGTTACTACACGTACAGCCGCGACTGTCGTTCTATAATGTCTGGATAATCTGAACAGAACATAAAATGTCTTTGGGCTATCTTTCTCCAGTTTCTCAGTTTTTACCTCCTACTTTATACTTTAATTCTGTTGCTTTGTCTGAAAAACCATCTGTGATTAGCATTCTTCTCCAAGAACTCACTTTCGTATTTCTAGTGTTAAACAGTATCTTGTCGCATTGTGTGGGGATCAGTAATCATCTGCTGTAGAGAATATCGTGGCTAACATGTGATTTAAAAGCAGAGTCTAAGTACCGTAATTTCGAAATGCTGAGGTAGGTTCTAGAAATGTAAGTATTAATCACAATCTTCTTTAAACGGCTTTCACTAACGCCATTTCTATGTATAATCATCACAAGGCAGCCAAAATATTTGTCATTGCATAACTAGTTTAGGTGACATGACATTTTGTTCCAAAATTTTTTAATTTTTATTTTGTTTATTTTGTAATTCTAAGGTGTGACGAATTATGAAATACGTCCAGATTAGCTGAAGAATAATAAATATTTCAGCAGCTTTATGATGATTATACGTAAAGAAGTCAGAAAGCACAATCGGTGCTATCGCAGTAGTGCAACCTATAGCAGATGAAGTTGAACTGGCGGTCTCAAGGTGATTAGAGGGGAATAGAGCAAGTGAGGTAAACTGCAGCGTGAAAAGACGAAAAAATACAATTCTTGAAACTGTATCTCCACATCATTTGCGTCTGGTACACAACATCGTACCTAAAATGCGATTAAAACACAACTGAAGTTTTGCAGTTTCGGAGCACCGAGTTTAGGTTCCACGAACAAGACACTTCTCTCAATCTTTCTTAAGCAGCTTTCATTAAGGATATTTTTTTATTCAGCTACCAGAAGCCTGCAAAGGTGTGTGTTTTTATGCAATCTATTCAGATTGTATGTCACCACATTGCAGATTCTGGAGTTTTAAAATAAAGAAATGTAGAAAATCTGTAAGATGGTAACATGCTTTCAGAAAAAGATGGTTTAGGGTTATACACAAAAGTTGCTTTTGCATCTGGCCATAGCGTCAGTTGCAAGTTATAATGGTACTTGAATTACCTAACCATTACGGCACTTCACCTCAACCTTTCGATACCAGCAGTATTCTACTGTGTTTCTGTAAAATAGTTAACATATTTCTGTGACAACGTTACGATTTGATTTCATTAATGTAGAGGTACTTTGATACATCGATATGTTTATATCGCAATGATATGATTCTTATGTGTATTCTCTCTTTTGTCACTATGATCTTTGACGTACTTGTAACTCTGATTTTTGGGCGCGAAAGTATTAATTAGAGAGTCATGTCTTGGTCGTCATGTTGAAAAGTCAGATTATGAAATGTCAACTTTAACAGTGAGGGAGATGTTTTCAAGTATGTTTTATACTGTGAAGTGATGTTGCAACAAAAGTAATAAAAAATAAGTGTGAATTAAATTCGGAGTGCTGATTACTTTTTTTACATCACCATTGTCTTAACTTGTCAAAACGTGGTTTATGGAACATATAAAACTTTTGAATATCGCAGAATAACACCTAGGCCTCTTTGCATCCGAGCTTGGAATCATCACTACCTAGATTATCGACGATTGAGCCATGAGTTCACAACGAGACCAGCGTGGGAAAAGATGAGCGCCTAGTTTATCCATTATTTCATGAAATGGCTTTACTAACTGTGTTCTAATGACACCTGCCACATTATATAACTTTGTTGTTGCCCGAAAATGCAATATTTAGCAGTGTGAGTAACACTACAATCATAATTAAGTTTTGACCTTTGTTGTGGTAGGGTTGTTAGAAGGTACAGTGGGCAAAGTTGAACAGGCAGAGCGTCAGTGTTGAGAGTTGAATAGAGTGAGTGAGGTAAAAATCTGGAAATTAAAAAAATCATGTTCTCCATGTTATCTCCACAGTAACGGTGTCTGATGCAGAATATTGTGGGCTAAAAGAAATTTAAAGCCAACGACCTTGCCGCAATGGCAACACCGGTTCCCGTCAGATCACCGAAGTTAAGCGCTGTCGGGCTGGGCTATCACTCGGATGGGTGACCATCCGCTCTGCCGAGCGCTGTTGACAAGCGGGCTGCACTCAGCCCTTGTGAGGCAAACTGAGGAGGTACTCGACTGAGAAGTAACGGCTTCGTTCGCGGAAACTGACATACGGCCGGGAGAGCGGTGTGCTCACCACATGCCCCTCCATATCAGCATCCAGTGACGCGTATGGGCTGAGGATGACACGGCGGTCGGTCGGTACCGTTGAGCCATCATGGCCTCTTCGGGAGGAGAGAAGAGAGAGGAACAAACATTCACAATTCATAGTTCCCACTGACTTATTGGAATTTCGAAGCACTGAGTTTAACTGCCAGAGACTAGTTACCAGTATCAATGTTCTTTAAATAGCTCTTATGACAGACATTTTTATGTACAGGGGTTGTACAAGAATGTGAAAATACCGCGAGAAATTATTGATGGAACATAAATACCGATGCTAGCGAAGACTACAGGTTGCGCTGTTGTATTCGACTGCGAACAACAGCTGCGCAGTTTCCTCAAGACGTTGCAAATGTCAGGAGTGGTCAGAAAAGTGTTCTCTGTAGTTGTGAGTGCACTGGGATTAGCCGAGCGGTCTTAGGCGCTGCAGTCATGGACTGCGCGGCTGGTCCCGGCAGAGGTTCGAGTCCTCCCTCGGGCATGGGTGTGTGTGTTTGTCTTTAGCATAATTTAGGTTAAGTGATGTGTAAGCTTAGGGGCTGATCGCCTTAGCAAGTCCCATCAGATTTCACACACATTTGAACATTTTTTTTGTGAGTGCATTATGTCAGAGGTGAGTGAATTCGAAAGTGGGCGAATTATTGGTGCCTACGGTGGGTACTTGCACAATCAAAGTAGCTGAAGTGTGTATTGTTTCGAGAGGCACCATACAGAAAATTTAGACAGCATACGGGGAAAGCGGAAAAGCATCATCTGCAAAGTCTCCACGCGGAGGAAAGTGTGTGCTGAGTGGTCGTGACAGACGGTAACTGAAGAAGGTTGTGACTAAAAGTAAAAGTCACTGCAGAACTGAATATCGGGCTCGCGAAACCTGTCAGCATCAAAACCAAACGAAGGGAGCTCCAGAGGCAGAGAATTCCAGAACGAGCTGAGATTCCTTGCCGGCCGTGGTGGCCGTGCGGTTCTAGGCGCTACAGTCCGGAACCGCTCGACTGCTACGGTCGCAGGTTCGAATCCTGCCTCGGGCATGGATGTGTCTGATGTCCTTAGGTTAGTTAGGTTTAAGTAGTTCTAAGTTCTAGGGGACTGATGACCTTGGAAGTTAAGTCCCATAGTGCTCAGAGCCATTTGAACCATTTTTTTATTTATTTTATTTTATTTTATTTTTTATTCCAAAACTACACAGCAGTGATTCAAATGCCTGTAAAAAGGAAGCGTGAAACCAAGCCATAAAACCCGGACTGGGAAGCAATGGAAAACTGTCTTTTGGTCGGATGAACACTGTTGAACACTGTTTCCAAACAAATGGTTCAAATGGCTCTGAGCACTATGGGACTTAACATCTGTGGTCATCAGTCCCCTAGAACTACTTAAATCTAACTAACCTAAGGACATCACACACATCCACGCCCGAGGCAGGATTCGAACCTGCGACCGTAGCAGCAGCGCGGTTCCAGACGGAAGCGCCCAAAACCGCACGGCCACTGTTTCCAGCTTCTGGCCGTGTTCATGTCCGAAGGGTGAAACGTGGAGTGGATTCGGTGATGATTTCAGCAGCCACGCCGTGGCTGATGGTTACCCTGCGTTACCACCGAGGGTTATGTGACCATTCTGGCTGATCAGATCTATCCCATGGTACAATGTTTGCTCTTCAGTGGTTATGCTGCGTCTCCTGTTCATACAGCTCGCATAGTCCAGCACTATGCACGAGGATGAATTGTCACATGTAGCCTAGGCACCACAGTTACCAATTCTCTTTATTAGTGAACCTTTATGGCCTACTTTGAAACGTTTTCGCTCCCCACTTCCATAACAGTTACCTCAGAGTGCCACTATTTTGCAGGAAGAATGGTATAGATTCCCTTGAACACCATAGACGTGTTCATCCGTACCGTACCGTAGTAGCAATGGGGGGCTGTTTGCTGATGATGCTGTGGTTTACGGGAAGGTGTCGTCATAGAGTGACTGTAGGAGGATACAAGATGGCTTGGACGGGATTTGTGATTGGTGTATAGAATGGCAGCTAATTCTAAATATAGATAAATGTAAATTAATGCAGATGAATAGGAAAAAGAATCCTGTAATGTTTGAATAATCCATTAGTAGTGTAGCGCTTGACAGTCACGTCGATTAAATATTTGGACGTAACATTGCAGATCGATATGAAGTGGGACAAGCATGTAATGGCAGTTGTGGGGAAGGCGCATAGTTGTCTTCGGTTCATTGGTAGAATTTTGGGAAGATGTGGTTCATCTGTAAAGGAGGCCGCTTATAAAACACTAATACGACCTATTCTTGAGTACTGCTCGAGCGTTTGGGATCCCTATCAGGGATTGAGGGAGGACATAAAAGCAATTCAAAGGCGGGCTGCTAGATTTGTTACTGGTAGGTTTGATCACCACACGAGCGTTACGGAAATGCTTCAGGAACTCGGGTGGGAGTCTCTAGAGGAAAGGAGGCGTTCCTTTCGTGAATCGCTATTGAGGAAATTTAGAGAAGCAGCATTTGAGGCTGACTGCAGTACAATTTTACTGCCGCCAACTTACATTTCGCGGAAAGACCACAACGATGAGAGAGATTAGGGCTCGTACAGAGGCATATATGCAGTCATTTTTCCCTCGTTCTGTTTGGGAGTGGAACAGGGAGAGAAGATGCTAGTTGTAGTACGAGGTACCCTCCGCCACGCACTGTATGGTGGATTGCGGAGTATGTATGTAGATGTAGACGATTGGACGCTGTTTTGAATGCCAACGGTTTTCCTACACCGTATTAGCCATGTAATGCATTCTGGTTTGTGTTTCCGTATTTCCGTAGTTTATGCAATACGTTACTATCTGGAAGTCTGTTTTAGTTTATTTTTAATACGCTAAAGATTTTCAGATTACGACATATATCGAAACTACCCGAAGAATAAAAAAAAATATTTTAGCACCTTTACGGTGATTATACATAAAAGTCTGTAATCGATTTTGATGGATGGATGCAGCAGTAGCCACAGGTACAGTTGATGAAGTTGAACAGGTATTCTGCTTGGATCTGGTTGGAGAGAGTAAGATGAAATGTAGCATGTAAAGACGACATATATCTAAATAATCAACAACAAGTTGTAGAAAATAAATTTAATTTCTTAATCTGTTTTGGGCACTTAGTGACCTTCTTCAGAATGTTATAATTATCGCAGTATTTACGAGTCTCAACAATAATGTGCATACAGCATGTGGTTCATAGTGCCTGTACATATCTGATATAAAGAAGCCAAACAACAACATACAAGCACTATGAACTATAGGAATGGCACTTAACTGTATGCATGTTATTGTTGACACTTGCAAATAATGTGATAGGTACAAGTTTCTGAAGAAGAGCACTAAGTACCTGAAACCAGTTAATAAATTAAATTTCTTTTATACAACCGGTTCTAATGATGTAGGTGTATCCATCTACAGTTTCTGAGGATGGATAAAATGATAAAAGACGATATACTTGTCAACTGGAACGAAAAAAAAATTCTTAAAATGGTATCTCCCCAATACCCGAATCTGAAGAAGAAAATGGTCGCCAAAATGTGATTAAAAAGCAACATACAAGCACTATGAACCATTTGAAGACGGCATTTAACTGTATACATGCTATTGTTGACATTTCCAAGAAATGCGATTGGTATAACTTTTTGAAGAAGGCACTAAGTACCCGAAACCGATAAAGAAATTAAATTTCTTTCAAAAGCTGCGACATCGTCGCAAAAAAACACAGTGACCCGTATATGTAATAAGTTTCCTTTAATTTCCGTCTATAGTCACAATTTTTTTTCCTGTTTCACAGATTACCAGTTTCGGTCTGTAATGACCATCATCAGATCTGTCTCATACAATCAAAGTGCATTAGGACTTTGATTGTATGAGACAGATCTGATGATGGTCATTACAGACCGAAACTGGTAATCTGTTAAACAGAAAAAAAATTGTAACCATAGACGGAAATTAAAGGAAACTTATTAAATTTCTTTTATACAACTGGTTGCTGATGATGTCGATATATAGAACTACAGTTGCTGAGGGTGGATAAAATACTAAAAGGCGATATACTTGTCAACTGGAACAAAATAAAATTAATGCCTACAATGGTATCTCCCCAATATCCAAATCTTAATGTGATTAAAAAGCAGAGTCTCCTCTGAAGTGTTGTAACCTCAAAGCGCCAAATTGAGCTCACAAAACTTGTTACTAATCACTGTTTTCACAAACTCCTTTCATAAAGGATATTTTTCTGTGTAACCGCAAGAAGGTGCTAAAATAATTATTGTTCTCCAACTAGTTTCGCGATTCTATCAACATATGTCAGATTTTTTTTTAATATTTATTTTAAAATTTTCAAGTCTGATTGATGATGACACGTTGACTACATTTAGCTGTCACACAATGGAAATTTTGGAAGCTTTATGGTAGCTGTACATAAAAATTTCACCACTGCATTTGGTCGTACCAGCAGTGATGGGAAAAGTGAAAGAAGTTGAGTAGGCAGGGACTGAGTGTTGAGAGGTGAATAGAGCGAATGAGGTACTCACGTAACAGGGCCGCCCATGTCTGCAGCGGCGGCTGTGCAGTCGACGGTAGGGTGAGTGTGTCCTCGCAGCTGTGTCTGCAGCTGTGGTCCGCAGCTGTGTCCGTCAGCGGCGGCTGCAGCCTGGCATCTGACCAGTCCCGATGAAGGCGCGCCCGGCTGCGGCGAAACGAAAACGAAAACGGCCGCGCGAGAAAGTCACGCCCGATCCACTCTCCCCCTCTCCCTACCGCTCTCTCTGTCTACTTCTTCACTGCCCCCTCTCTCTCTCTTTCTCTCACTGCCTCTCTTGCTCTCGTTTCTACTTCTCCGGCTGCGCGCGACCGCAGACAGTTGAAAAGAGGCCCCACAGCCTCGCGGCCTTATATATATAAACGTCGGTACGGTCACGTGACCACGTCCACAGCCCTTCCCCCACCCCCCTTCGTCAAGAGGACCACTCTCTCTCTTCCTCCCCTCTTTCCGATGCCCCCACCCTTCTTCCTCTTTACATCTCATTACGCACCACACAACTTCCTAAGAACGTCTTCTTCTCCGAAACATATTGATCGTATCTGCCAAACAGTAGCAACGCAGAATTACTATGTCTTATACAGACCTAGTAACAAAAAATGGTTCAAATGGCTCTGAGCACTATGGGACTTAACAGCTGAGGTTATCAGTCCCCTAGAACTTAGAACTACTTAAACCTAACTAAACTAAGGACATCACACACATCCATGGCCGAGGCAGGATTCGAACCTGCGACCGTAGCAGTCGCGCGGTTCCGGACTGAAGCGTCTAGAACCGCTCGGCCACCGCGGCCGGCTCATTAACACGAGCTTTATCAAGTAGGAACAGAAAGTTTGTTATACATGAGAGAGAACCAAGCAGAGAAGAAATTAAGTACGCTACGTATTTAACAGCGAACCTTTGAAGAACTTCCTTTCCGCACGAAAATGGGCTCCCGAACATGGCCCGACGGTGTCTTCGCCTCAAACCACATAGTTTCTGGAGTCACGGAATCGAGAAATTACCGCAGCGTTTGCAGACGGTTGTAAATAGTGGAGAAGAATATACAGGGTGTTTCAAAATGAGTATACTGGTTTTAAGGCTGTGCAGATTTTATGGCACTCAACATAGAATTATAAATAGTACATCAAATGAAGGAGCAGCTCAGACAGTTTTGTCTGTATACCTACCCGCAAAGTGAAGAGCGTCGAACGACCAACAGTGACTGAAGAAATTGTGAGAGTCTTTCATGCCCAACCCCAACAAATCAGTTCGGAAGATTAGCCGTGAATTCCTGTCACGTCTTTGAGGAGACTTTTCAGAAGACACTTATAACTATTTCCTTATCATTTGCACTTTTTACAAACTCTAAGGTCTAACGATTTACGTGCGAGCTTTACAAACGAAGCGTTGCTGCAAGACGATGAAGAATTTCTGGACCACGTCATCTGCCGTGATAAATCGACTTTTCATCTAAGCAGAAATGTCAACACACATAGATTTGCTGACCTCCATATGCGTACACTATGTGTGTCTCCATTTCTGCTTAGGTGAAATGTCGATTCGTCACTGCATATGACATGGTCCAGAAATTCTTCATCGTCATGGAGCAAGTTTCGTTTGTAACGCTCGCACATAAATCGTTAGGCCTTAAGAGTTTGTAACATCTGCAGATGATAAGGAAGTAGTTGTGTCTTCTTAAAAGTCTCCTCAAAGACGTGACTGGAACTGCCAATTCACGACTGGTCTTCCGAACTGATTTCTTGGGGCTGGCCATGAAAGGCTCTCACTCGTTCAGCACGTTCTTCAGTCACTCTTGGTCGCTCCACGCTCTACACTTGAAACGTCCCCCTTTAATCCTAACTAACCTAAGAACATCACACACATCCATGCCCGAAGCAGGATTCGAATCTGCGACCGTAGCGGTCGCGCGGTTCCAGACTGTAGCGCTTAGAACCGCTCGGCCACTCCGGCCGGCAGATCTCGTAACCACGGCGGATTTCAGGAATCGTACCGATACTGGGAAACGTGTCAAATGTCAAGAGGACAAAATTTTCCAAGTACGGCGAATGCAATATTTCGACCTACCGTGGACGTGCGGTAGCGTTCTCGCTTCCCACGCCCGAGTTCCCGGGTTCGATTCCCGGCGGGGTCAGGGATTTTCTCTACCTCGTCATTACTTGGTGTTGTGTGATGTCCTTAGGTCAGCCGGCACGGTAGCTCAGCGTATTCGGTCAGAGGGTTAGCTTCCCTCTGTAATAAAAAATCGATCAACAACGAACTTATCCGGATGTCTTACGACGTCCGCCCCGAGCAGATGAAACGAACACAACCGAACAAAATGAGATTTAAAAACAAAAAAAAAGGTTAGTTAGGTTTAAGTAGTGCTAAGTTCTAGGGGACTGATGACCATAGATGTTACGTCCTATAGTGCTCAGAGCAATTTGAACCATTTTGGAACAAAGTAAACAGATATAACAACAACCAATTTCATGCAATAATCGATTGTTAGCATTCTTATGTCAGCATTTCACCATTCATATCATCAGTGAAATTAGACGTTTCTCTTTGTGGTCTGCGAAATGACTTTGTTGGTAGAAGACAGATTTGAAATTATGGAAGCATATGTGAAAACAAGTTCGATTGAAGAAACTCCCGAAATTTTCGGAGCCTAGTATTCGTATAGAGTCTATATGCAAACAGAGCAATACAGAGTTTGTATAAAAACTGCCGCAACACGGATCTTCGCAAAATGTAAAACGACAAAGAATTCCTCCAGTTCGCACACTAGAAGTTACTATAGGCATTCGCAGAATTATTCAGAGTCTAAAAAAGTCTACACGTAAGTTGGCCCAACAGGCGCATGTAAGTAGGAGGATGTTAAAAAGTCTCAAACTGAAGCGACGGTTGTGCAGCAATTATGGGAGGACAGCAATCAGATATGTATAGAGTAAGGCACGTGACTTTTGAACAAAACCAAGGATGGTTTTTAAGACCCTTTCCATTACATCATGAGTGACGAAGCACCGTATCATATTTCCGGTCATGCGCATTCACAGAACACGAGGTTCTGGACAAGGGAGAACGCAAACACCGTGTGTCAGCAACCACTCCGCGGTGAAAGATTCGGCATTTGTTACGGTGTAACAGGAACCAGCAAATGTCATTGAACTAACATTTTTTCACACTAACCTAAACGTGGTTGCACATATGGAAATTTCTGATATATTTTGTGCTCAATTCACTGGATATGGAATACAATACTGCTTCTTCCAGCAAGACGGGGCAACATGCCACACGCCTTAGGTATCCCTGCATTGTAAATAAATGACAAGTCCACTCTGCTCTTCGTTTCTGTAATTTCACTGCATTTCCTGGGGGTATTTTCGTTCTACATTTACATCTACATGACTACTCTGCAATTCACATTTAAGTGCTTGGCAGAGGGTTCATCGAACCACAATCATACTATCCCTCTACCATTCCACTCCCGAACAGCGCGCGGGAAAAACGAAACTAAACCTTTCAATTCGAGCTCTAATTTCTCTTATTTTATTTTGATGATCATTCCTACCTATGTAGGTTCGGCTCAACAAAACATTTTCCCATGCGGAAGAGAATGTTTGTGACTGAAATTTCGTAAATAGATCTCGTCGCGACGAAAAACTTCTTTGCTTTAATGACTTCCATCCCAATTCGCGTATCTGCCACACTCTCTCCCCTATTACGTGATAATACAAAACGAGCTGCCCTTTTTAGCACCCTTTCGATGTCCTCCGTCAATCCCACCTGGTAAGGATCCCACACCGCGCAGCAGTATTCTAACAGAGGACGAACGAGTGTAGTGTTAGCTGTCTCTTTAGTGGACTTGTTGCATCTGCTAAGTGTCCTGCCAATGAAACGCAACCTTTGGCTCGCCTTCCCCACAATATTATTTATCTATGTGGTCTTTCCAACTGAAGTTATTCGTAATTTTAACACCCAGGTATTTAGTTGAGTTGACAGCCTTGAGAATTGTACTATTTATCGAGTAATAGAATTCCGACGGATTTCTTTTGGAACTCGTGTGGATCACCTCACACTTTTCGTTATTTTGCGACAACTGCCACCTGCCACACCATACAGCAATCTTTTCTAAATCGCTTTGCAACTGATACTGATCTTACCGGGCGGTAAATTACAGCATCATCTGCGAACAACCTAAGAGAATTGCTCAGATTGTCACCCAGGTCATTTATATAGATCAGGAACAGCAGAGGTCCCAGGACGCTTCCCTGGGGAACACCTGATATCACTTCAGTTTTACTCGATGATTTGCCGTCTATTACTACGAACTGTGACCTTCCTGACAGGAAATCACGAATCCAGTCGCACAACTGAGACGATACCCCATAGCTCCGCAGCTTGATTAGAAGTCGCTTGTGAGGAACGGTGTCTAAAGCTTTCCAGAAATCTAGAAATACGGAATCAATTTGAGATCCCCTGTCGATAGCGGCCATTACTTCGTGCGAATAAAGAGCTTGCTGCGTTGCACAAGAACGATGTTTTCTGAAACCATGCTGATTACGTATCAATAGATCATTCCCTTCGAGGTGATTCATAATGTTTGAATACAGTATATGCTCCAGAACCCTACTGCAAACCGACTTCAATGATATAGGTCTGTAGTTTGATGGATTACTCCTACTACCCTTCTTAAACACTGGTGCGACCTGCGCAATTTTCCAATCTGTAGGTACAGATCTATCGGTGAGCGGGCAGTTGTATATGACTGCTAAGTAGGGAGCTATTGTTGTCGTTGCAACTACAAGAAAATCAGTTTCTTTTTCCTTTTTTTCCCCACCAGACACGATCCGCTTTATTGAGGTAAAGCATCATCAGTGGTCTGCAACAAAAGATATTTACAATTTGATTTGTTTTTAACATCGAAAGAGAGTGCGTTAACAATATGTTGCTTTTCACTTACAGTGATTTCTGCTTCATTTCTCGCCTACATCTGGAGGTGCCATCTGCTAACACATCTTTGATGTTTTTCATCACACACTAATGCTTGTAAAGTTTTCACTGTTCTACAGAATTAAGCAGTTCTTATGTTTTGCACAGCACACTTTTCCCTACACCACTATTTTCTGTTTATTTTTGTATTTCTAAGTCTGTATTGTGGTTTCTGTTTTGTAGTGTTGCCAACATAACATTGCGATTATTTTGTCTTTGACTTATACTGCATTTTTTAGTTCATTGTATGTGTGTAATTCTATTCAGTTAGGTTGCTGTGTATTTATATACTGTGACAGAGTAGAGAACTAACAGTGAAGGAGTGGTCTTTTTCATTACTTTATTATTTTTTTTAGGTAGGGGTGGGGGAAGCCATGTTGAGTGGTCGTAAGTGTACAGTAGTGTGGGGGAGTGTGAGTTTGAGGAGAAGATGAGGAGCAAGAAGTGAAATGAAATTATGAGGGTGAAGGATGAAAAAGGCTCTCTTTTCCATGCAGTTTCTTCATTTATTTTACACGGTGTCTGGTTGAATATTTATTTGATCAATGAGAAACAGTTTATTTTGAGCTAATGCTTTGTATATGTGCAAATTTTTTTGGAGAGGGAGGAAATGTCTGTCTTTACTGATTCTTATGACGTTCATATCTTTTTCAATATACCTTAGTCTATGGTATTCTTGTTTTTAGATGCTTGGCAAATGCTGCAACTTATTCTTCATATCTTGTGTCGAATGTCCTGTCCAGTCATTTCAGCGTACATTTGTTTTTTCACAATCTCTGCAACTGACCTGATAGACACAAGATGGTTGATATCTTTCTAGTTTAAAAGTTTCCGCATACAGAAAGCATTAATTCAAAATACACAGTTGGTCACTATATAAAATAACTGAAGAAATTGCATGGAAAATAAGAAAACCTTTTTCACGCTTCACCCTCTCCCACCAAACCCCCTTTTGCTCTCCACCCCTTCTCCCAAAATTTCATGTTACTTCTTGCTCCTTACTGTCTGCTGGAACTCAAACTCCATCACACTACTATACACTTATGACCACTCAACATGACTTCCCCCTCCGCGACCTAAAAGAATAAAAGACTTAAAATAAAGACTACTCATTCACTGTTCGTTCACTCAAACTCCACCACATTATTGTACACTTATGACTACTCTTCATGGCTTCCCCCTCCGCGACCTAAAAAAATAAAAGAATTAAAAAAAAGACTACTCATTCACTGTTCGTTCACTACTCTTATACAGCATATACATACACAGCAATAGAATTAAATAGAATTACACGCATAAAATTAATTAAAAAAAAAGAAGTATAGGTCAGAGACATGCTACTGGCAATGTTAAGTTCGCAACAGTACAGAACAGAAACCACAATACACACTGAGAAATAAAAAAATAAACAGAAAAGAGTGTTACAGGAAAAAGTGTGCTGTGTAAAACATAAGAAGTGCGTATTTCCGTACAGCAGCGATAAATTAGACTGGATGTATTAGTGTCTGATGAAGAAAGCCACCAAAGATGTGTTGGCAGACGGCATCTGTGGATGTAGGCTAGAAAGCAAGCGGAAATCGCCGTAAGTAAAAAGTCGACATATTTTTAACGGACTGTTTTCCCACCTTAAAAGAAATCAAATTATAGATATCTTTAATTACAGAACACTGATAATGTTTACCACAATAAAGTGAAATGTGTCTGGTGGGGAAAAAAACACGCATTTTCTTGTAGTTGCAAAGACAGAGCGAAAACGCCCTCAGGAATTATGAAGCAAATTCGGACAATAAGGCCACGCAAATGAAGAAAATCACTTTATTTCCTTTGTACACACACGGGCATCTTCTATCTGCGCCAACATGTATTTAACCATTCATTCTGTAAGGTGCAGTCAGATGAAAAGATCCAATTGCCGATATCCGGAAAGCTATTGAGGGAGTTGTCAGTCGTGTACATTGTTTATATCCACCTGTGTGTAGGCCATAATAAATGCTACATTTGTTGCTCATTAGTGTAGTGTGCCACAGTGACCACCTTCGTCTCAAAAAATTAGCTGAGTAATGTATGATTGCGTGGGCTAATTACTTGGGTTTTTTTATCTGAATAATAAATTGTTTTGTTTAAACGTTGAGCCGAGCACCCACATTTAATCCCTAGTCATTTTCCAAGTGCCGTAATCTTTCCGAGTGACCTACTTCCTTGAACTGAAAAGCAATTGCTTTCTCTAACTATATTTAATAAAATTTGTGGAATAATTAATTTCATAATTATTCAGTGAGCATTCTTTCTGAAGAACTCCAAGTACAATTTCAAAAAAGGGATGGTTCAAGTTTCTCCAAAGCTAAGAGATGATCTAAAGTGTTTTGCTCCAATTTTATTCTTTTTTAAAACGCCAATACAATAATAAAGTTACGCGAATAAAACTGGAGCTTTCACGAATAGTTACTGGCTGGCAAAACTGAAGGGCCAAAATTAGGAATAATTACTGCACAGGTTTTTAAGTTCCGCTTGCTTCGTCCGCCATACGTTTTTATCGTTCCAACTTAGCGGAATTAACTTCGTCTAAGTTGTATAATGTGCAGACTGAAGTGACGGATGAAAATTTGTAACAACACCGGGGCGCGAACCCAGGTCTGCTGCTCACTAGGCTGATGGGGTAACCACTTTTTTTAAATGTTTTTTCGGATTTTTTTATTTGTTTGTTGATCTCGTTTTGTTCGTTGTACATGATCGGGGCGGACGTCTCATGACACCCATGCAGTTTCTTCGTTGAACCGTTCACTCAGTTTTTTTTTATTACAGAGGGTAGCTAAACCCTCTGACCGAACACGCTGAGCTACCGTGCCGGCACCATTAGGCCACCCAGGCATTGTGGCTTTGCATAACTGCACGCCTCTCTCCTCAACCCAAATTCCCATCAACACCTCAGCCCAGTTTGTATTCCAGCTAAACTCTAACAGTGTTGCAGAGGCTTTAAGGCAATACCAAGTGGGCTTACGTGAATGGCGGTTTCGGCTGAGGAGCTAGCAGCGCAGTTGTGCACAGCCAGAGTGGTTGGCACACATGCCTAGTGCGCAGGAGACACCGGTTCGAACCCTGGCCTTCGTACAAATTTTCATTCGTCGCTTCCGTCGGTATACACGCGTCATAGATGTTTGCGACTACTTTTTCATCCTCAATTTTGATGCTAACTTTGTCGCTAATTTCGTTTCTGCTACATCAAATTACCTCCTTCTTCGGCTTACTCTCAATCCACATTCTGTGGTTAGTAGACTGTTCATTTCATTCAATATGTCCTGCAGTTCTTTTTCACTTTCACTGGGGATGTCATCAACACATCTCATCACTGATACTCTTTCACGCTGAAATTTAACATCAATCCTGATTCTGTCTTTTAATTCTATCTTTGCTTCTTCATTGCATCCTTTTATCCTTTTTTATCTGAGCTTTCTTGGTTTGCTGTTCTCATTTCCGTACTGATTTTTATACATATTGTATATTAGCCTACTCGTCTTTTTCTATGGTTTACATTCAAAGCTATCTAAGTAAATAAAATTATAACAGAAGTACTGCTTCCGAGTGTAAGATCACAGCTCTATTAATAAATGGACTGTCGCGATGAAACTTCTACTCTCGTAATGTGATAGCAAAACTTCACGGTAACAATAATTAATTCTCGTAATGAAAAGGGAAGTGTTTTTTACACTGTAAAAGTTATCAATCTGACTGCGAGAATTTTGAACAGTGTAAACTGCCTGAATAATGAACTTTGATATGAAATCTAGATTATTTGTTTTACAAAAGTGCTCACGAAAACTGTTTCTGAATAAGTTGGCACAGGAAAGTTCGTGGCGGGCCGCATCAAACGAGTCAGTAGACTGATGACCAAAAAAATAAATACCCCTTCCACCTTTCTGCTTTCTCTTCTTTGCTTAGAAGTGGGTTTCCATCTGAGCTCTTGATGTTCATACAAGTGGTTCTCTTATCTCCAAAGGTGGACGCTGCGTAGATTACGAAAACATCCAGAAATTTAGACTTAAAGAAAGGTTTGAAACAGAATGGGCGTGCGAAGCGAACGAAACGAACAACAACAACAACAACAACTCGATACTGAACTAACAATGAGCAGTCGGCTGTGGAAGTGGCCACGCGATGGAGGACGAGTCCGGCCGAGCGAGACCGAGACCGAGACCGAGACCGAGACCGAGACAGACGGGAACGGGACCGAGGCTGGAACGAGAGCGGCCTACGTGCAGTTGCGGGAACGAGACCGACCGTTTCCCGTTCCCGGGAACTACAAGTAGAAAGCCGCGACCGTTGTGAACTACGAAAGACCGTTCCTTAGAATTCGTTCACCGCTCGTTCGTTCATCTTGGTGAAAGTTGCACTGGTCATACCAATATTCAAGAGAGGTAGTAGGAGTAATTCACTTAACTACAGGCCCATACCATTAACGTCGACATGCACCAGGATTCTGGAACATATATTATGTTCGAACACAATGAATTACCACGGAGAAAACGGTCTATTGACACGCAGTCAACATCGGTTTAGAAAACATCCTTCCTGTAAAACACAACTAACTCTTTATTCGCATGGAGTACAAGGTATTTCAGACCGATTCCGTATTTCTGGATTTCCAGAAGGCTTTTGACACTCTAGCACACAAGCAGCTTATAGCGAAATTCCGTACTTATGGAATATCGTCATAGTTATGTGACTGGATTTGCGATTTCCTGTCAGAGAGGCCACAGTTCGTAGTAACTGACGGAAAGTCATTGACTAGAACAGAAGTGATTTCTGGTGTTCCCCAAGGTGTTTTTATAGGCTCTTTGCTGTTTCTTATCTGTATGAACCATTTCGCAGACAATCTGAGCAGCACTCTTAGGTTGCTTGCAGATGGCGCTGTCGTTTATCGACTAATAAAGTCATCAGGAGATCAAAACAAATTGCAAAACGATTTAGAAAAGATATCTGAATGGTGCGAAAATTGGCCGTTGACCCTAAATAACGAAAAGTGTGAGGTCATCCACACGGGTGCTAAAAGGAACTCGTCAATCTTCGGTTACACGATAAGTCAAATCTAAAGGCATCAAATTCAACTAAATACCTAGGTATTACAATTACGGACAAGTTAAATTGAAAGGAACACATAGAAAATGTTATGGGTAAGGCTGACCAAAGAATGCGTTTTATTGGCAGGACACTTAGAAAATGTAACTGATCTGCTACGCTTGTCCGTCCTCTTTTAGAATACTGCTGCATCGTGTGCGATCCTTACCAGATAGGACTGACGGAGTACGTGGAAAAATTTCAAAGAAGGGCAGCACATTTTGTATATCGCGAAATATGGGAGAGAGTGTCACACAAATGATACAGGATTTGGCCTGGGCGTTTTTCGTTGCGACGGAATCTTCTCACGAAATTCCAATCACCAACCTTCTCTTCTGAATGCTAAAATATTTGGTTGACACCGCCGTACATAGGGAGAAACGATCACTGCGATAAAATAACGGAAATGAGAGTTCGTACGGGAAGGTGTAGACGTTCTCTCATTCCGCGCGCTATACGAGATTGGAATAATAGAGAATTGTCAACGTGGTTCGATGAACCCTCTGCCAATCACTTCAATGTGATTTGCGCAGTATTCGTGTAGATGTAGATGTAGAACCGTTCCTTTGGACCCATTAGTTCGCGAACGACCTATCTCTATCCGTAACTCTTTTTCTAGGTCGACAAATTCTAGGAACATGTCTTGATTTGTCTTACTTCTTGCTTCCATTATGAGGTGTATTGCCAGAACGGCCATTCTGGCACCTTCACCTTTCCTAGAGCCAAGCCGATCATCATCAAATGGATCCTCAGTTTTCTTTTGTATGTTATCCGCAATCATAAAAGCGAGAAACGGTCACACGTAGTAGCCTGTACATCTGTAGAGAATCAAAGTAGCTGCCGGTGTTCCGAAGTTGGGAGAGCTGGCGGGTCTGACTCACGCCGCCTGCTCCGCTACTCACGCTGTGTCAGCCTGCAGGTCAAACTCTGTAACGCAACCGCTAAACTGGGAACTCCTCTGGACTGCCCGCAAGCGTCACCGACCTTGCCCTACAGCCAGAAGTCTGTGTCAACATTCCAGGGTGCTTTCAACAGGCTGACACTCATCTCCAAATTCCGAGATCTGAAGACATGCCGCCACACCAACAGCAATACCAGTCTGACTCCACAGGCGCGCAGCAGGCAACAGAAGAAAAAAATCTTCTCCATTCACTTTAGGTGATTCAGTTAAAAAAAAACACACTGCAATTTAACTGTGATGAAGATCGGGACTGTCTTTATGGACTGTGAGAAAGTTTTAGCTTTCGACCAACATTGGATCAATAAGTGTGTGCATTTGATTTCTTTGTTACTGTAATTATGAAATTTTTTTTACAAATTTGTATTGGCCACTGCCCAAAACAATTTGTAAAATTTTTTGAGGGGAGCATGGGGGCTATGTAAGTAGGCTGTTTAGGTTTTTATGTTGGTAACGCCATGTAGCGCTCTATATGAAAATCAGTGGCTGTGTTGTATGCACTCTGTGGCAGGTTTGCATTGTTGGAATATTCGCTTGTGTAGTGTTGGACAGTAAGCAGCGCGTAGCGTTGCGCAGTTGGAGGTGAGCCGCCAGAAGTGTTGGATGTGGGGAGAGAGATGGCGGAGTTTTGAGAGCGGATGATCTGGACGTGAATCCATCAGGGACACTAAATTTGTAAGACTGGATGTCATGAACTGCTATATATATTATGACTTTTGAACATTATTAAGGTAAATGCATTGTTTGTTCTCTATCAAAATCTTTCAATTGCTAACTATGCCTATCAGTAGTTAGTGCCTTCCGTAGTTTGAATCTTTTAGTTAGCTGGCAGTAGTGGCGCTCGCTGTATTGCAGTAGTTCGAGTAATGAAGATTTTTGTGAGGTAAGTGATTCATGAAAGGTATAGGTTATTGTTACTCAGGGCCATTCTTTTTTAGGGATTATTAAAAGTCAGATTGCGTTGCGCTAAAAAATATTGTGTGTCAGTTTAGTGTTGACCAGTATAGGTAAACACTGAATGTCTGAGTACTTTCAGTTTTGCTCAGCTGTTTGAAAATCAATTAACGTAGGGGTTTATCAGCACAGTAATTCAAGGGGTTTATCAGCACACTAATTCACTAAGTTTTCTAAGGGGACGTTTCAAGTTTTTTGTCTGCAGTGTCAATCTCATTCACGAGTAATAAATGAAAACTACAGTTTTTTTTTAATGTGTTCAAATGCGTGTGAAATGTTATGGGACTTAACTGCTAAGGCCGGCCGGAGTGGCCAAGCGGTTCTAGGCGCTACAGTCTGGTACCGCGGGACAGCTACGGTGGCAGGTTCGAATCTTGCCTCGGGCATTGACGTGTGTGATGTCCTTAGGTTAGTTAGGTTTAAGTAGTTCTAAGTTCTAGGCGACTGATGACCTCAGAAGTTAAGTCCTGTAGTGCACAGAGCCTTTTAACTGCTGAGGTCATCAGTCCCTAAGCTTACACACTACATAACCTAAATTATCCTAAGGACAAACACACACACCCATGCCCGAAGGAGGACTCGAACCTCCGCGGGGATCAGCCGCACAGTCCATGACTGCAGCGCCTCAGACCGTTTTTTAAATGAATGAGAACTTGACAAGAAGAATGGACCGGTTGGTAGGACATGTTCTGAGGCATCAAGGGATCACAAATTTAGCATGGGAGGGCAGCGTGGAGGGTAAAAATCATCGAGGGAGACCAAGAGATGAGTACACTAAGCAGATTCAGAAGGATGTAGGTTGCAGTAGGTACTGGGAGATGAAGAAGCTTGCACATGATAGAGTAGTATGGAGAGCTGCATCAAACCAGTCTCTGGACTGAAGACCACAACAACAACAACAGTGGGGGTTTTAACGCTTTATAATGTTTACTATATTAAACTTAGAGTTATAAATGAATACGTAAATTGATAGAGCAACTCAAACAGTTTTATCGAGAACGTTAAAGTGTCCAATGTGAGCACCATTTGTTACACGGCACACATCTATAGCCCAGTTCTTCCCAAACGTTGATAAGTGTGTCTTCAGCGATTGTAGCAACAGCTGCTTCAGTGCGGTTTCTTAATTCAGGGAGGTCTGCTGGGAGCGGAGGCACGTACACACCATCCTTGATGAAGCCCCAAAGGAAAAAAATCGCGTGGCGTTAGGTCGGGTGAACGTGGAGGACGTGCATTGGCCCCCTTGCGGCCTTTCCAGCGCTTGGGCACAGTGAAGTTCAACCAATCGTGTACTTCACTAAGCCACTGAGGTTTAGAAGGGAATTGGTAAAATTGTTTGAGTTTCTGTTTCGTTTGACATAACATTTATAACTGGCAGTTTAATGTAATAAATATTATAAAGCGTTAAAACCCCGATATTCATTTACAAACATTCTGTACTCTGTTGCTTATGTTCTACAGGATTAATTTATTCTGAATAACTTATTTTCAGTTTACACGGCTATCTTCAGCCTTAAGTTGACTATTGTCGCCAAAGAAGTTACAATGTTTTGGAAACAGCATCGAATAAGATGTTACTCATTTAGACTGAGGCACAAACACCCACGAAATGTCATCTTTGACAGAGCAGTGGTAAAGCAGTGTAAGAGATAAGAATTTGAAATGAAAATATATACAAAGAAAGCAAACTGAATAACAAGTAACACTAAACTCCAAAAACAGGGTCTGTGCAACAGTTAACATTAAATGACACACCCAATAAAATAAAATTAATAGTTGATGGGACTTCTGAAAGAAGTGATACACACAAAATATGACACAGCAACAAAGTAAAAGAAATAATTAATAATTGCAAGAATATATGGAGGACATAGGTAATCAAAATAAAAGGAAAAGAAATGAATAAATACATGAAAAAAATTTGAGTTCACAAATAATAAATTTCCTGATCTACCTGCCCGGTTAAGGGGTTAAGGGATCTGACATTCCACGCTCCGATCCGTTGAACGCCAGTTTTCTTTTTCCTGATAACGACGTCCTCTTGAGTAGTCCCCGCCCGGAGATCCGAATGGGGTACTATTTAACCCCCGGAATATTTTACCCAAGAGGGCGCAATCATCATTTATCCATACAGTAAATCGGCATGCCCTCGGGAAAAATTACGGCTGTAGTTTCCCCTCGCTTTCAGCCGTTCGCAGTACTAGCACAGTAAGGCCGTTTTGGTTAGCGTTGCAAGGCCAGATCAGTCAATCATCCAGACTGTTGCCCCTGCAACTACTGAAAAGGCTGCTGCCCCTCTTCAGGAGCCTCACGTTTGTCTGATCTCTCAACAGATACCCCTCCGTTGTGGTTGCAGCTACGGTACGGCCATCTCTATCGCTGAGGCACCCAAGACTCCCTACCAACGGCAAGGTCCATGGTTCATGGGGAAGGCCCTATAACTTAGAACTACTTAAACCTAACTAACCTAAGGACACCACACACATCAATGCCAGAGGCAGGATTCGAACTTGCGACCGTAGCGGCCGCATGGTTCCAGACTGAAGCGCATAGAACCGCTCGGCCACACCGGCCGGCGAGACGGAAAAGCTTACAAAATTTAGTAACACTGTACCAACGGAAGCTATAATGTTATTGCTTCATTAGACAACCAGTTTCGCCTTTTCAATCACGTCATGTTCAGGCCTATCACATGGATGGAGTATTGGTGCCTTGTCTTACGCATGCACGCCTGGTACTTGATATTCATGCGGAAGGCCTGAAGATTATGTCACTGGAGGGTCGAAACTGATTGCCTAATAAAACAATAGCGGCTGTTACTACAATATTATCGCTTTTCAGTGACTAGCCACACGCTCCTGAACCCAGGAAGAAGTTGTATTTACGAGAAGCTTATGCCCACGAACCAACACGGTTTTAAAAAGCATTTCCCGTGCATTGAGAAAGCATTGAGAACTATGGATGAAGGACAACAGCCAGATTTCATGTTTCTAGATTTCCGGAAAGCATTTGGACCGTGTCCCATTGCAGGCTGTTAAAGGAGACAAGAGCATATACAGGTTGGCATATATTTGAGAAACTCGAAGCCAATATGATGTCCTTGACAGCGAGTGTTCATCAGGGACAAGGCTATTGCCAGGATTGACCCAGGGAAGTGTGATGGATCGACCGCTGTTATTTTCTGTATCTACTCTACATCTGCATCCAAACTCCGCAAGCCACCTGACGGTGAGTGGCGGAGGGTACCCTGAGTACCTCTATCGGTTCTCCCTTGTATTCCAGTCTCATATTGTTCGTGGAAAGAAGGATTGTCGGTATGCTTCTGTGTGGACTCTAATCTCTCTGATTTTATCCTCATGGTCTCTTCGCGAGATATACGTAGGAGGGAGCAATTTACTGCTTGACTCTTCGGTAAAGGTATGTTCTCCTACTGAGCGTCTCTTCTGCAGAGTATTCCACTGGAGTTTATCTATCATCTCCGTAACGCTTTCGCGATTACTAAATAATCCTGTAACGAAGCGCGCTGCTCTCCGTTGGATCTTCTCTATCTCTTCTATCAACCCTATCTGGTACGGATCCCACACTGCTGAGCAGTATTCAAGCAGCGGGCGAACAAGCGTACTGTAACCTACTTCCTTTGTTTCCGGATAGCATTTCCTTAGGATTCTTCCAATGAATCTCAGTCTGGCATCTGCTTTACCGACGATCAACTTTATATGATCATTCCATTTTAAATCACTCCTAATGCGTACTCCCAGATAATTTATGGAATTAACTGCTTCCAGTTGCTAACCTGCTATTTTGTAGCTAAATGATAAGGGATCTATCTTTCTATGTATTCGCAGCACATTACACTTGTCTACATTGAGATTCAATTGCCATTCCCTGCACCATCGGTCAATTCGCTGCAGATCCTCCTGCATTTTAGTACAATTTTTCATTGTTGCAGCCTCTCGATACACCACAACATCATCTGCAAAAAGCCTCAGTGAACTTCCGATGTCATCCACCTGGTCATTTATGTATATTGTGAATAGCAACGGTCCTACGACACTCCCCTGCGGCACACCTGAAATCACTCTCCCTTCGGAAGACTTCTCTCCGTTTAGAGTGACATGCTACGTTCTGTTATCTAGGAACTCTTCAATACAATCACACAATTGGTCTGATAGTCCATATGCTCTTACTTTGACCATTAAACGACTGTGGGGAACTGCATCGAACGCCTTGCGGAAGCCAAGAAACACAGCATCTACCTGTGAACCCGTGTCTATGGCCCTCTCAGTCTCGTGGACGAATGGCGCGGGCTGGGTTTCACACAACCGTCTTTTACGAAACCCATGCTGATTCCTACAGAGTAGATTTCTAGTCTCCAGAAAAGTCATTATACTCGAACATAATACATGTTTCAAAATTCTACAACTGATCGACGTTAGAGATATAGGTCTATAGTTATGCACATCTGTTCGACGTCCCTTCTTGAAAACGGGGATGACCTGTACCCTTTTCCAATCCTTTGGAACGCTTCGCTCTTCTAGAGACCTACGGAACACCGCTGCAAGAAGGGGGGCTAGTTCCTTCGCGTACTCTGTGTAAAATCGAACTGTTATCCCATCAGGTCCAGCGGCCTTTCCTCTTTTGAGCGATTTTAATTGTTTCTCTATCCCTCTGTCGTCTATTTCGATATCTACCATTTTGTCATCTGTGCGACAATCTAGAGAAGGAGCTGCAGTGCAGTCTTCCTCTGTGAAACAGCTTTGGAAGAAGACATTTAGTATTTCGGCCTTTTGCCTGTCATCCTCTGTTTCAGTACCATTTTGGTCACAGAGTGTCTGGACATTTTGTTTTGATCCACCTACCGCTTTGACATACGACCAAAATATTTTAGGATTTTGTGCCAAATCAGTACATAGAACTTTACTTTCGAATTCATTGAACGCTTCTCGAATAGCCCTCCTCACACTACATTTCGCTTCGCGTAATTTTTGTTTCTCTGCAGGGCTTTGGCTATGTTTACGTTAGCTGTGAAGTTCCCTTTACTTCCGCAGCAGTTTTCTAACTCGGTTGTTGTACCATGGTGGCTCGTTTCCATCTCTTACAATCTTGCTTGGCACGTACTCATCTAACGCATAGTGCACGATGGTTTTGAACTTTGTCCACTGATCCTCAACACTACCTGTACTTGAGACAAAACTGTTGTGTTGAGCCATGAAGTACTCTGAAATCTGCTTTTTGTCACTTTTGCTAAACAGAAAAATCTTCCTACCTTTTTTAGTATTTCTCTTCACGGCTGAAATCATCGCAGCAATGATCTGGCTTATGGCATGGGCAGCAACCTGCAGCTGTGAGCTGATGATGCTGTGGTGTACGGGAAGGTGTTGTTGACTGACTGCGGGAGGATGCAAGATGACTTAGACAAAATTTTTGGTTAGTGTGGCAGTTTGCTCTAAATGTAGAAAAATGCAAATTAATGCGGAAGAGTTGGAGAAACAACCTGTAATGTTCGGTTACGGTGTTGCTACTGGCCTGCTTGCCACAGTCACACAGCTGGGCGTAACCTTGCAAGGCGCTGTGAAAGGGAACGAGAGTATGAGGATTGTGGAAGGGAGGGCTAATGGTTGACTTCGATTTAATGGGAGAACTGTTGGAAAGTGTGGTTTATCTGTAAAGGCCTGCATACAGGACGCTAATGAGACCTATTCTTCAGTACTGCTCGAGTGTTTGGGATCCGTACCAGGTCAGGCTAAACGGAGACACTGAAGCAACTGAGAGGCGAGCTGCTGGATTTGTTACCGGTAGGTTCGAACAACCCGTGTTGCGGAGATGCTTCGGGAATTGAGATGGGAATGCCAGGAGAGAAGACGACGTTCGAGGAACACTACTGAAAAAAATTACAGAACCGTCGTTTGACGCTGACTGCAGAACGAGTCTACTGCCGCCGACATACATCGCGCCTAAAGACCCCGCTACACTAGGTCAACTGTCGTCTCCACAAACGCCGTCATCGATGTGAACGGTGGCTCGGAACGTGCAGCGCTCCACCGATGCGGGCTGGTGGGAGCAGTATTTTGCTATGGGAGTCGTTGTTCTGCATTTTAATGGGACTTGGGGTCGTAGGCGGAGATACGTTGCCAGCTGCGAACCACCTGCATGCCTTCGTGCATGGTGTCTTTCCGACGGCGATGTCGTATATGAACAGGATAGTTCTTCGTGTCTCGGAGCCACTACCGTGGTACAGTGGTTTGAGGGGCATTATAGTGAACCCAGGTTGATATCTCGGAGACCAAATTCGCCTGATTTAAACCGTGTAGATTCGGATAGCCATCGGACAGCGTCACCGCGAACACAAATCAGCGGCCCGTTTTTTACGCGAATTATGCGACCTGTGCGTACGCTTCTAATGCCACGAACGTCCAAAAATCTACCTACAGACTGTCGGATCAAATGGTGAAAAAGGCTCTCGGCACTATGGGACTTAAGATGTGATGTCATCAGTCCCCTAAACTTTGAACTACTTAAACCTAATGAACCTAAGGACATCACACACAACCATGCCCGAGGCAGGGTTCGAACTTCGCGGTTCCGGACTGAAGCGCCTAGAACCGCTCGGTCAGGGCGGCCGGAAAAACTGTCGGATCCGTTATATCCTGGCCATCACACAGGAATTCCTAACTGCGTCAGGATCCACTGTAAGTAACATGACAGGCGGGAGGTGGGAAAACTTGGATTTCATCGGTGCTCATACGCCACACATCACACCGCTTAATGGCAAACGACGATTCTTTTGGTGTAAGGAGCGTAAACTTTGGACGATTGAACGGTGGAAAACGTTGTGTGGAGTCACGAATCACGGTACACAGTGTGGCTATTTGATGGCAGGGTGTGGGTACGGCGAATGCACGGTGAACGTCATCTGCCAGGTTGTGTAGCGCCAACAGCAAAATTCGGAGGCGGTGGTGTTATGGTGTGGTCGTGTTTCTCATGGAGGGGGGCTTGCACCCCTATCATCGGAAAGGCCTACATTGATGTTTTAAACACCTTGCTTCCCACTGTTGAAGAGCAGTTCGGGGATGGCGATTGCATCTTTCAACATGATCGACCACATGTTCATAATGCACGGAGTGGTTACACGACAATAACATACCTGTAATGCACTGGTCTGCACAGAGTCCTGACCTGAATCCTACAGAACACCTTTGCGATGTTTTGGAACGCCGAGTTCGTGCCAGGTTTCACCGACCGACATCGATACCTCTCCTCAGTGCAGCACTCAGTGAAGAGTGGGCTGCCATTCCCCAAGAAAGCTTCCAGCACCTGATTGAACGTATGCCTGCGAGAGTGGAAGCTGTCATCAAGGCTAAGGGTGGTCCAATTCCATACTGAATTCCACATTACCGGTGGAGGGTGCCAGGAACTTGTAAGTCATTTTCAACCAGGTGTCCGGATACTTTTGATCAGGTAGTGTACATTCGTCGAATGTAAATCCCTCTAGTAGAACTCGGAATTGACCAGAAAACACGTAAGCTCATTGAACAGACACTCTCCAACACAACCTCTAAAGTAAAATTCATGGGGGAAATCTCGGAATGAATTGATATCAGAACTGGAGTAAGACAATTCTGTCCAATATCATTTTGGACAAGGTCATAAGGGAATGGGAGAGTAAGCTAAGAAAACGTGTACCACGGAAACCAGTGAAGACTGGAACGAAAACAAGTCACATCTGTAGTCTTTGCCGATGACCTTGCAATTTTGACAGACAATGAACAAAATGCAATACATCAAATAGAAATACTCAAGGAATACGCCAAGAAGGTTGGCTTGCAAATTTCTTTTGAGAAAACGGAATTTATGTGTACACTCTTAAACATACAGAATCTCACAAAAAAATATGGACACATAAACAGAGTTCCACGATTTAAATAACTGGGGGATATTTTGGAACCCACTGGACTAGAAAAAATATATCAAGAAACTCGAGCACAGAAACTAAAGAGAGCCTACTGTCGAACACACCAACTTTAGAACAAAAAGCGCGTGTCTGTGCACGCAAAACTCAGGCACTACAGCACAGTCATTAACCTGAGGTGCTATACGCAGCAGAAATCTTGTCACTCTATAACAAGATGCTACTACAAAATCTACAAAAACAAGAACGAAAGATAATTAGGAACATCCTTGGACTACGAAAAACTGAAGCTGGGTACAGACTGCTAAACAACAAAATACACAGGAAATTTCAAATATTGCTGCTGACATTAGAAAAAGACGCCTTAAATTCTATGGACACACACGCGGACCCCCTGAGTATAGACTCACATGCCACAAAGGATCTACTACGTGTATAATAATAATAATAATAATAATAACAATACCATCTGCGCCAACCCACTCCACCCGCGGCGTAAGGTGGCTCAGCGGTTGGGGCAAGTTGGCCCATGTGATTTTATCGTTTAATTAGTTACCACAATGATTAGTCAACGGAAAATACATCAACTTTAATACTCACAAATTATTTTACTGTAAATCGTAACAGTTTTATGATAAAAAATGCAATCATACTTTCTGTGATCATTGTTATAGTAACAGTTTAACAGAGATGTATGTCTAGAACTTTCATCAAACTTCGTCTGAATGCCTTACAAGACCTTTACAGTTTAAACACTCTTTAAAACGAGTTCTTTCGCGCCATTTTTAACATATGACGGATGTGCTCGCCGCTTACAACTTGCCCACTTTCCTCGCCAGGGTTGCTGTCAGAAAACAGTTTAAGACACCTAAGACACAGGGCATCTTCATACACATCTTCACATTTATCTTGAAGAACCTTGCCTACGTCCATACTGCTTTTTATTTCAGGAGTTTCATCATGTTGTTTAGTTTGATCATACACACTTTTTTAGGAAATACACCACTGGCCATTAAAATTGCTACACCAAGAAGAAATGCAGATGATAAACTGGTACTCATTGGACAAATATATTATACTAGAACTGACATGTGATTACATTTTCAGGCAATTTGGGTGCATAGATCCAGGGAAATCAGTACCCAGAATAACCACCTCTGACCGTAATAACGGCCTTTATACGCCTGGGCATTGAATCAAACAGAGCTTGGATGGCGTGCACAGGTACAGCTGCCCATGCAGCTTCAACACGATACCACAGTTCATCAAGAGTAGTGGCTGGCATATTGTGACAAGACAGTTAGTTGCTCGGCCACCATTGACCAGACGTTTTCAATTGGTGAGAGATCTGGAGAATGTGCTGGCCAGGGTAGCAGTCGAACATTTTCTGTATCCAGAAAGGCTCGTACAGGACCTGCAACATGCGGTCGTGCATTGTCCTGCTGAAATGTATGGTTTCGCAGGGATGGAATGAAGGGTAGAGTCACGGGTCGTAACACATCTGAAATGTAACGACCACTGATCAAAGTGGCTTCAGTGCGAACAAGAGGTGACCGAGACGTGTAACCGATGGCACCCCATACCACCACGCCGGGTGATACGCCAGTATGGCGATGACGAATACAGGCTTGCAATTGCGTTCACCGCGATGTCGCCAAACACGGATGCGACCATCGTGATGCTGTAAACAGAACCTGGATTCATCCGAAAAAATGACGTTTTGCCAATCGTGCACCCAGATTCGTCGTCGAGTATACCGTCGCAGGCGCTCCTGTCTGTGAAGCAGCGTCAACGGTAACCGCAGCCACGGTCTCCGAGCTGATAGTCCATGCTGCTGCAAACGTCGCCGAACTGTTCGTGCAGATGGTTGTTGTGTTCCAAACGTCCCCATCTGTTGACTCAGGGATCGAGATGTGGCTGCACGATCCGTTACAGCAATGCGTATAAGATGCCTGTCATCTCGACTGCTAGTGATACGAGGCCGCTGGGATCCAGCACGGCGTTCCGTATTACCCTCCTGAACCCACCGATTCCATATTCTTCTAACAGTCATTGGATCTCGACCAACACGAGCAGCAATGTCGGGATACAATAAACCGCAATCGCGATAGGCTACAATCCGACCTTTATCAAAGTTGGAAACGTGATGGTACGCATTTCTCCTCCTTACACGAGGCACCACAACAACGTTTCACCAGGCAACGCCGGTCAACTGCTGTTTGTATATGAGAAATCGGTTGGAAACTTTCCTCATGTCAGCACGTTGTAGGTGTCGCCACCGGCGCCAATCTTGTATGAATGCTCTGAAAAGCTAATCATTTGCATATCACAGCATCTTCTTCCTGTCGGTTAAATTTCGCGTTTGTAGCGCGTCATCTTCGTAGTGAAGCAATTTTAATGGCCAGTAGTGTAGGTTTATACGCAGAACACGCATATTTCCCTGCAAAGATTTGACTGTTCTGTCTGTGGAGGCTTGTTGTTTGTATTCTGATGGATCTTTTACTGGAGTGTCTGTCAGAATTTCTGAAGTTCTTTATAGGTAGTTTCCTGTCGTTTTTTTCTTGGTTGCCATTTATGAAATAGCTGGACAATTTCAGGCCTTGTGTATACGTTCAACTCAATAGGAGTTGTTTAGACAGCAGAGGCATATCATTGCGCTCTCGAGCAACTGAAGGGCCAGCTTCAGTAACGAAACCACAACAGCAGCATTAGCATCAGGCCTATCTGTTATGTACTAAGGCATCGCTGAAAAACAAAACAAAATAAATAAATAAAAATAGAAATTGCACACATATAGCGGTTTAAAATTAGTGCAAGACACGTTTTGCTTACGCAACATTGGCATCGGATATGATTTAGACTTTGATTACGTATGTACTGAAACGTCACCTTTGGAAAAATATGAATTACTGTGTTGGTAAACTTCTACGTTTTTTTTTAATACAAAGACAGCTGAGTAAATCTTTACTTATTCTGATCATCACTGAACTGACACACAATATTTTTAGCGCAACGCAATTTGTCTTTCAATAATCACTAAAAGAATGGCCCTGACTAGCAATAAACTATACCTTTCATGAATCACTTACCTCACAAAAATCTTCGTTACTCGAACTACTGCAGTACAGCGAGCGCCACTACCGCCAGCTAAATGAAAGAAGGCACTAACTACTGAAGGCACTAACTACGGCATAGTTAGCAAATGAAAGATTTTGATAGAGAACAATGTATTTACCTTAATAGTGTTCAGTAGTCATAATATATATCAGTTCATGACATCCAGTCTTACAAATTTCCAGATCGCCCGCTCTCAAAACTCTGCCATGTCTCTCCCCACGTCCACCACTGCTGGCGGCTCAACTCCAACTGCCAACGCTACGCGCTGTTAACATTGAGCTGCCAAACACTACAATAGAGAATATTCCAACAATGCAAACCAGCCACAGACTGCACACAGCACAGCCAGTGATTTTCATACAGAGCGCTACGTGGCGTTACCAACATAAAAACCTAAACAGCCTACTTACAGTACCTACTAGAGAAGAGTGTTTACTTACAACTAGTCAGCAAGGCAGATTGGCACTTGGAGTGACATGCTCCGATTTCAGTGTGCCATTGTGCCGCAACACCATATTCGAACTATTTCAGCTCGTTCACGGAAATGTTTTAAATATTTATCGCTGTAAAAAGAGTCAAAATTATCACGAAACTATGGACTTCAATAGTTGTACTTACTTGCTTAGTAAGAGCGTTGTCTTCAAGTACTCAACAAAATATCTTAAGTAAGTAAACTTTACTTTCACTAACAAGGCACCGGCCGTTGTGACCGAGCGGTTCTAGGCGCTTCAGTCTGGAACCGCGCGAACGCTACGGTCGCAGGTTCGTATCCTGCCTCGGGCATGGATGTCTGTGCTGTCCTTAGGTGAGTTAGGTTTAAGTAGTTCTAAGTTCTAGGGGACTGATGACCTCAGAAGTTAAGTCCCATAGTGCTCAGAGCCATTTGAACCACTAACAAGAAAAACATAAAATGCATGCCCATTCTCGCTCGCTTCTTTAATTTCGTTGATTTCTTTGTAGACTGAAGACTGTATTGTTGTTACCAACCTTCTTGGTCGGTAGCCTATTCTGACACCAATTTAGCGAAATAATACCAATTGGCCGTCGTGCCCTATGCCTAACTTGACCATTATTTATTTATTTACACTCCTGGAAATGGAAAAACGAACACATTGACACCGGTGTGTCAGACCCACCATACTTGCTCCAGACACTGCGAGAGGGCTGTACAAGCAATGATCACACGCACGGCACAGCGGACACACCAGGAACCGCGGTGTTGGCCGTCGATTGGCGCTAGCTGAGCAGCATTTCTGCACCGCCGCCGTCAGTGTCAGCCAGTTTGCCGTGGCATAAGGAGCTCCATCGCAGTCTTTAACACTGGTAGCATGCCGCGACAGCGTGGACGTAAACCGTATGTGCATTTAACGGACTTTGAGCGAGGGCGTATAGTGGGCATGCGGGAGGCCGGGTGGACGTACCGCCGAATTGCTCAACACGTGGGGCGTGAGGTCTCCACAGTACATCGATGTTGTCGCCAGTGGTCGGCGGAAGGTGCACGTGCCCGTCGACCTGGGACCGGACCGCAGCGACGCACGGATGCACGCCAAGACCGTAGGATCCTACGCAGTGCCGTAGGGGACCGCACCGCCACTTCCCAGCAAATTAGGGACACTGTTGCTCCTGGGGTATCGGCGAGGACCATTCGCAACCGTCTCCATGAAGCTGGGCTACGGTCCCGCACACCGTTAGGCCGTCTTCCGCTCACGCCCCAACATCGTGCAGCCCGCCTCCAGTGGTGTCGCGACAGGCGTGAATGGAGGGACGAATGGAGACGTGTCGTCTTGAGCGATGAGAGTCGCTTCTGCCTCGGTGCCAATGATGGTGGTATGCGTGTTTGGCGCCGTGCAGGTGAGCGCTACAATCAGGACTGCATACGACCGAGGCATACAGGGCCAACACACGGCATCATGGTGTGGGGAGCGATCTCCTACACTGGCCGTACACCTCTGGTGATCGTCGAGGGGACACTGAATAGTGCACGGTACATCCAAACCGTCATCGAACCCATCGTTCTACCATTCCTAGACCGGCAAGGGAACTTGCTGTTCCAACAGGACAATGCACGTCCGCATGTATCCCGTGCCACCCACCGTGCTCTAGAAGGTGTAAGTCAACTACCCTGGCCAGCAAGATCTCCGGATCTGTCCCCCATTGAGCATGTTTGGGACTGGATGAAGCGTCGTCTCACGCGGTCTGCACGTCCAGCACGAACGCTGGTCCAACTGAGGCGCCAGGTGGAAATGGCATAGCAAGCCGTTCCACAGGACTACATCCAGCATCCCTACGATCGTCTCCATGGGAGAATAGCAGCCTGCATTGCTGCGAAAGGTGGATATACACTGTACTAGTGCCGACATTGTGCATGCTCTGTTGCCTGTGTCTATGTGCCTGTGGTTCTGTCAGTGTGATCATGTGATGTATCTGACCCCAGGAATGTGTCAATAAAGTTTCCCCTTCCTGGGACAATGAATTCACGGTGTTCTTATTTCAATTTCCAGGAGTGTAGTTTAACTATGAATTACATAACTTCAGTCAAATTAATTAAAGAAAAACGTCAGCTATGCTATTAAAGAATAACGTCAGCTGTGGTAATAAATACAGCCACTTATTATGACAGCCACCAGCAGTTAATATAGTAAAACAGAGTGAGTATATTCATGTTGCAGTTTTATGTAGCAGTCAGATGGCGATCCAGGAACAGTAAAAGAGGTGAGGAACAGTTTTGGGTTATTGCAGGTATTTCGTCGAAATAATCAGAAAATCACTTTTAATAATCAGCATTTAAATTTGTATGCGAAGATTGAGAAAGAAAATTAATTTCAAAGGGAAGATTTCATTTGTTACTATTAAGCAAGAAATAGAAATCGTAACGGGATGTTTCATAGGTTATTGTAAAATGGGAGGTTGCATAACAAAAGAGATATAGAGGAGACGGGAAGGTTTCAATGTCTTTAGATGCCAGAGTGGTAAACAGAGAAAGTTAGATCAACGGACTCAGCAATACGTGTTCGGGCGCACGTTAACTTGACAATGAGGTGTGTCACCCACACGTTTTTTGAATCAGATTATCAGCGCAAGTTACTGCTGTCACAGAATTCATTCAGACGCTTAGTAATGTCTACTATCCTTTCGTTGTGCAAGGTGAGCTATGCCGAAACTTCAATATGTTCTTCTCCTTTTAAAATTGCTGCCACAGAGCGTTATACACCAATATTTAGGTCTTTGTATGTGAAAGGATATTTATTCAGGGCTTGTTTAAGAATATTTAGTGTCACAGAATCCGAAATTGTAGGCAGTTTACAAGCCTAAACGGGAAGAGGAGAGGTTATTAAATGATTAGGGATCTCGTGCCATTTTTTCCCAGTAAAGAACAAAAGCTGAAGACGACAAATCGATTTTATAAATCGACAGTCCAGCTGACACTCTCATATGGATGCACAATTGGGGAGCCACATGTGAAACTAGTGTTGAATCCCTAGAAACACTCCATAACCCTTGCCTGAGGCAATCGCTCGAAGCTGCAAGGTGGGCTAGGATGACGCATATGACGTTGAAGGTCGCGAGAAGTGTAGGAGGCAGAACACGGTGGACCACGCCTCCATAGTACTCGGTAAGACTCGCCTACATCGTGGCGCTGTAGCCATCTGCGTCAAGTGACATCTATTAAATCACAACGGTGCCACAAATAAAGAGTTTCTCCGAGGATAACTACGGAAAGTCCAGCAAGCACCGGTCAAGACTGGTCACAACGACCAGAAACGACGAAGTAAACCGGAACTGAGTACCTACGCTGAAGGGAACAGTAAAATGGACGACAGTAAAGCCCGGACGGATATCTACACTACTGGCCATTAAAATTGCTACACCACAACGAAGACGTGCTACAGATGCTGTGGTATGCAAATGATTAGCTTTTCAGAGCACTGACACAAGGTTGGCGCCGGTGGCGACACCTACCACTTGCTTACATCAGGAAAGTTTCCAACAGATTTCTCATACACAAACAGCAGTTGACCGGCGTTGCCTGGTGAAACGTTGTTGTGATGCCTCGTGTAAGGAGGAGGAATGCGTAGCATAACGTTTCCGACATTGATGAAGGTCGGATTGTAGCATTTCGTGATTACGGTTTATCGTATCCCGACATTGCTGCTCGTGTTGGTCGAGATCCAATGACTGTTAGCAGAGTATGGAATCGGTGGGTTCAGGAGGGTAATACGGAACACCGTGCTGGATCCCAACGGCCTCGTATCACTAGCAGTCGAGATGACAGGCATCTTATCCGCATAGCTGTAACGGATCGCGCAACCAGGTCTCGATCCCTGAGTCAACAGATGGGGACGTTTGCAAGACAACAACCATCTGCACGAACAGTTCGACGACGTTTGCAGCAGCACGGACTATCAGCTCGGAGACCGTGGCTGCGGTTACCCTTGACGCTGCATCACATACAGCAGCGCCTGCGATGGTGTACTCGACGACGAACCTGGGTGCACGAATGGCAAAACGTCATTTTTTCGGATGAATCCAGGTTCTGTTTACAGCATCATGAAGGTCGCATCCGTGTCTGGCGACATCGCTGTGAACGCACATTGGAAGCGTGTATTCGTCATCGCCATACTGGCGTATCACCCGGCGTGATGGTATGGGGTGCCATTGGTTACACGTCTCCGTCACCTCTTGTGCGCATTGAGGGCACTTTGAACAGTGGACGTTACATTTCAGATGTTACGACCCGTGGCTCTAACCTTCATTCGATCCCTGCGAAACACTACATTTCAGCAGTATAATGCACGACCGCATGCTGCAGGTCCTGTACGGGCCTTTCTGGATACAGAAAATGTTCGACTGCTGCCCTAGCCAGCACATTCTCCAGATCTGTCACCAATTGGAAACGTCTGGTCAATGGTAGCCGAGCAACTGGCTCATCACAATACTCAAGTCACTACTCTTGATGAACTGTGGTATCGTGTTGAAGCTGCATGGGCAGCTGTACCTGTACACGCCATCCAAGCTCTGTTTGACTCAATACCCAGGCGTATCATGGCCGTTATTACGGCCAGAGGTGGTTGTTCTGGGTACTTCTTTCTCAGGATCTATGCAGCCAAATTCCGTGGAAATGTAGGCACATGTCAGTTCTAGTATAATATATTTGTCCACTGAATACCCGTTCGTCTTGGTGCAGCAAGCGGCTAACCTAAGCCGTAGCGCAAGATACGGTTGGAGGATGCCAGGGGCAACAATAATCTTGTTTTCAATATATCATACCAATACAGACGGAATTTAAAAATATAAAATGCTGCCATAATATTTCTCATTAAGAAGTGTATACTCTTACGTTAAGATTTTGAGGCTCTATGTCCAGTATTAAAATTATAAATTATGTGTGCGTCTCGTGGCGTAACTCCCAGCGCCCAAACTACCCACGATATATTCATTCAATATTTAAAAATAGCAGCGCTTTGCGACTCCCAACAGACCTTACGCACAATCTCAAACCTTTACGAAACTTGTTCTTGCTCACACCTCCCACGAAGCTATGAAAGGAAAAAAAGTTCATCACTTACTACATTTCCTCTGTTCACAGAGTAAAACTTCAGCGTTAGCCATGATGTTTTAATTTATTACATATTTACCACTAACTCTGTTCGCAACACGTATCTATGTACACACGGAGAATACGGTGCTGCCGACGGCAACGCCTATATAAGACAACAAGTGTCTGGCGCAGTTGTTAGATCAGTTGCTGCTGATACAATGGCAGGTTATCAAGATTATAGTGTACAGTGGGTTTTAACGTGGTGTTATAGTCGGCGCACGAGCCATGGGACACAGCATCTCCGAGGTAGCGATGAAGTGGGGATTTTCCCGTCCGACCATTTCACGAGTGTACCGTGAATATCAGGAAAATCGAGAACACTTCAAACCCCTGACGTCCGGAAAAAATAATGCGAGAACGGAACCAATGACGACTGAAGAGAATCGTTCAACGTGACTGAAGTGCAACCTTTCCGCAAATTTCTGCACATTTCAGTGCTGGGCCATCAACAAGTTTCACCGTGCGAATCATTCAACGAAACATCATCGTCTGGGCTTTCGGGGCCGAAGGCCCACTCGTGTACCCTTGATGACTGCACGATACCAAGCTTTACGCCTCGTCTGGGCCCGTCCATAACGACATTCGGATGTTGCTGACTGGAAACATGTTGCCTGGTCGGACAAGTCTCATTTCAAATTTTATCGCGTGGACGGACGGTGTACGTGTATGGAGGCAACCTCATGAATCTATGGACTCTGCATGTCAGCAGCGGACTGTTCAAGCTGGTGGAGGCTCTGTAATGGTGTGGGGCGTGTGCAGTTGGAGTGATATGGGACAGCTGATACGTCTGACAGGTGACACGTACGTAAGCATCCTGTCTGGTCAGCTACATCCATTCCTGTCCATTGTGCATTCCGACGGACATGGGAAATTCCAGCAGGACAATGCAACATCCCGCGCGTCCACAATTGGCTTCAGAAAACATCGCTCTTGTGCAACGCAGCTAGCTCTTTATTCGCACGAAGTAATGGCCGCTATCGACAGGGGATCTCAAGTTGATTCCGTATTTCTAGATTTCCGGAAAGCTTTTGACACCGTTCCTCACAAGCGACTTCTAATCAAGTTGCGGAGCTATGGGGTATCGTCTCAGTTGTGCGACTGGATTCGTGATTTCCTGTCAGGAAGGTCGCAGTTTGTAGTAATAGACGGCAAATCATCGAGTAAAACTGAAGTGATATTAGGTGTTCCCCAGGGAAGCGTCCTGGGACCTCTACTGTTCCTGATCTATATAAATGACCTGGGTGACAATCTGAGCAGTTCTCTTAGACTGTTCGCAGATGATGCTGTAATTTACTGTCTAGTAAGGTCATCCGAAGACCAGTATCAGCTGCAAAGCAATTTAGAAAAGATTGCTGTATGGTGTGTCAGGTGGCAGTTGATGCTAAATAACGAAAAGTGTGAGATGATCCACATGAGTTCCAAAAGAACTCCGTTGGAATTCGATTACTCGATAAATAGTACAATTCTCAAGGCTGTCAATTCAACTAAGTACCTGGGTGTTAAAATTACGAACAACTTCAGTTGGAAGGACCACATAGATAATATTGTCGGGAAGGCGAGCCAAAGGTTGCGTTTCATTGGCAGGACACAAGTCCACTAAAGAGACAGCTTACACTACACTCGTTCGTCCTCTGTTAGAATATTGCTGCGCGGTGTGGGATCCTTACCAGGTGGGATTGACGGAGGACATCGAAAGGGTGCAAAAAAGGTCAGCTCGTTTTGTATTATCACGTTATAGGGGAGAGAGTGTGGCAGATATGATACACGAGTTGGGATGGAAGTCATTAAAGCAAAGACGTTTTTCGTCGCGGCGAGACCTTTTTACGAAATTTCAGTCACCAACTTTGTCTTGTTGAGCCCAACCTACATAGGTAGGAATGATCATCAAAATAAAATAAGAGAAATCAGAGCTCGAACAGAAAGGTTTAGGTGTTCGTTTTTCCCGCTCGCTGTTCGGGAGTGGAATAGTAGAGAGATAGTATGATTGTGGTTCGATGAACCCTCTGCCAAGCACTTAAATGTGAATTGCAGAGTTATCATGTAGCTGTAGAATTGCTACAGAGTGGCTCCAGGATCACTCTTCTGAGTTTAAACACCAAACTCCGCAGACATAAACATTATTGACCATATCTGGGATGCCTTGCAACATGCTGTTCAGAAGACATCTCCTCCGGATTTATGGACAGGCCTGTAAGATTCATGGTGTCAGTTCCCTCCAGCACTACTTCAGACATTAGTCGAGTCTATGCCACGTCTTGCTGCGGCACTTCTGCGTGTTCGCAGGGGCTCTATACGATATTACCCAGGTGTACCATTCATGTTTTTTATTTTTTATTTTTTTTGGCTCTTCAGTGTACATACTATTGCATGTACCTGCAAAATCATATCATTGACACCGAGCGAGGTGGCGCAGTGGTTAGCAC
Organism: Schistocerca gregaria; assembly: GCF_023897955.1. Classification (NCBI taxonomy): domain Eukaryota; kingdom Metazoa; phylum Arthropoda; class Insecta; order Orthoptera; family Acrididae; genus Schistocerca; species Schistocerca gregaria. The sequence goes on along the minus strand of NC_064930.1, from coordinate 105,391,856 downwards.
ACTGGACTCGCATTCGGGAGGACGACGGTTCAATCCCGTCTCCGGCCATCCTGATTTAGGTTTCCCGTGATTTCCCTAAATCGTTTCAGGCCAATGCCGGGATGGTTCCTTTGAAAGGGCACGGCCGATTTCCTTCCCCATCCTTCCCTAACCCGAGCTTGCGCTCCGTCTCTAATGACCTCGTTGTCGACGGGGCGTTAAACACTAACCACCACCACCATCATATCATTGTGCGTCACACAGTTTAGCTGATATGGCGTCGTTAATGTTGGGATGCGCGAAAAACTAGCTTTCGCTTAAAATGAAGCGCAAATTACCCAGACTAGAATCACCTAGTGTTTGGTAATGGAAGGACTTGGCGTCTTCCAACTAACTTCATGCACAACTCCAAACTTTCGCGGACCTTTTTCTCGTTGCAGGGTTTAGTATTTCCTGGTTTTCCACTTCAGAGAGAATCTGAGAAACCATAGGTGAGCACAAGTCCGTTTTGAAACTTTGGATAACAAAGAACAGTAACGTCGTACCCTCAAATCTCGGACACAACGTGAAGAAATTTCCAAAAAGGGTTAGTTGTGAGTCAAGACAACAAATTAAGGCCAGCGTAAATTTTTCTCGACAGCACAGTGCCCAAAAAGTTATGGAAAATATTTATTTGGAGTGTTCAGGTAACTAACGAACAGAGAAACGATGGTAAGCTCCTGCTGCTCCAGCAACCCAAAAAGATACGTATGAGCCTAGTTTAGATCAACGATCCATAGAATCCTGAAGCTTCCACGCAGAAGCGACGAAATCGCTAAAGAATTCAACCTTATCACGCATGTGGCGAGGGCCAACGGATATAAAAACAGTAAGGTGAAGAAAGCGTTCGACAAGCTGAGTGGAAAATTAGGAAACTAATGACTGTAAAGAAGGTCCCCACAATAAAAAATATGTTACAATGATATATAACGATGTACACTCCAAAGGACTCGCTCATAGTTGCAAAAAAGCTTTGGCAGGAAGACTACACCATGAAATCGGCGAGAAACGTAATCAGTTCAGCTGCCGTTTGTAAAATAAGCTGTCAAGACTACTAAATTTTATGTCGGAGCTTATCAAATGGCTCTGAGGACTATGGGACTTAACTTCTAAGGTCATCAGTCCCCTAGAACTTAGAACTACTTAAACCTAACTAATGTAAGGGCATCACACACATCCATTCCCGAGGCAGAATTCGAACCTGCGACCGTAGCGGTCGCGCGGTTCCAGACTGTAGCGCCTAGAACCGTTCGGCCACCCCGGCCAGCAGGACCTTATCAGGTCCATTTGGCAGGCACAAAAGCGATCGTAACAAGAATGCCCTCGGTAATCGTCTGAGCCCAAGTAACCAAAAATAGATGATGAACAAGATAAACTACAAATTTTACGTAAAATTCCTTGATAAAAGCTACACTACACTTTGTTGCTGTTGTTGTGGTCTTCAGTCAGAAGTCTGGTTCGATGCAGCTCTCCGTCTCTATCCTGTGCAAGCCTTTCCATGTCCGAGTAACTAGTGTAATTTACATCTTTATGTATCTACTTCATCTCTTGGCCTCTCTCGAAGATTTTACCCCCCACGCTTTCCTCCATTACTAAATTGATGATCCCTTGATGCCTTGGAATATGTCCTGCGAACCGATTCCTGCTTCTAGTCTGGTTGTGCCACAAATACGTCTTCTCCACAATTCTATTTACTGGCTACGTGATCTACCCATCTAATCTTCAGCATTCTTCTGTAGCAGCGCATTTCAGGAGCTTCGATCGCCTTCTTGTCTTAACTGCTTATCGTCCATGTTTCACTTCCAACCATGGCTAGCCGGCCGCTGTGGCCGAGCAGTTCCCAGCGGCCGAGCGGTTCTAGGCGCTTCAGTCTGGAACGGCGCTGCTGCTACGGTCGCAGGTTCGAATCCTGCCTCGGGCATGGATGTGTGTGATGCCCTTAGGTTAGTTAGGTTTAAGTAGTTCTCAGTTCTAGGGGACTTATGACCTCAGCAGTTGAGTTCCATAGTGCTCAGAGCCATTTGAACCACTTTATAATACTGGCTTCAAATTCGTCTCCCTTGTATAGACGCTATATATACTCCTTCCACCTTTCAGCTTTCCTTTCTTTGCCTAGGACCGGTTTTCCATTTGAGCTCTTAATATTCATACAGCTCCTTCTCTTTTCTCCAAAGGCCTGTTTCATGTTCCTGTAGGTGGTATCTATCTTTACCCTTCCGATTATGCTTCTAAATACATTTGTGCTCTAGACATTCCTGCTTAGCAGTCCTGCACACCCCATCAATCTCATTGTTTAAGCGTTTGTATTTCTTTTTCCCAAGTTCTTTTGCTGCATTTTTACATTTTCTGCTTTCATTAGTTAAATTGAATAACTTCTGTGTTATGCAAGGCTTTCTACTAGCCTTGTCATTTTACCTGTTTGATCCTCCACTGCCTTCACTTTCAAAGCTACCAATTCGCCTTATAGTATTCCTTTCCCCTGGTCTAGCAATTGTTGTCGAATGCTCCCTGTGAAACTGTCAATAACATCTGGTTCTTTCAACTTATCCTGGTTCCATCTTCTTTATTTCTTACCTTTTCTTGCTGTAATCTACAGTTCATAATCAATAAACTGAGATCAGCGTCCACGTCTTCTCTGGGAAATGTCTCACAAATTAAAATTTTGTTCCAAAATCACTGTCTTACAATTATACAATCAGTCTGAAACCTTCTGGTGTCTCCAGGTCTCTTCCATGTATACGACCCAAGTATTAGCGATGATTAAATTATGCTCTATACAAAATTCTATCAGATGGCATCCTCTTTCATTCTTTCCCCCAGTCCATATTTATCTGCTATTTTTCCCTGTCTTCCTTTTCCTACTATCAAATTCCAATCCCCCATCACGATTTCTTTTATCTCGTCATACATACCTTCAATCTCTTCATCATCTGCGGAGGTAGTTGCACTACTGTGATGGGTGTGGGCTTCATATCCGTCTTGGCTACGGTAATGCTGTTGATAGTAGCTTAAACATATTCCTATTTTCTTGATTATTGAAACTATTCCTGCATTACACCTATTTCATTTTGTATTTATAAATCTGCATTCACCTGACCAGAAGTAGTGTTCCTCTTGCACCAAACTTCACTTCTTGTCACTATATCTAACTTCAAACTACCCATTTCCCTTTTTACATTTTCTAACTTACCTACACAATTAAGTTATCTAACATTGGACGCTCCGATCCATACAACGCCTTGCCCAGAGTTCTGATTGAGAGACTGTTTTACCTCCGTAACATGTTTTTCCCGAGAGGATGCCATCATCATTTAACCATACAGTAGAGCTAGATGTCCTTAGGAAAAATTTAGTTTCCCTTCGCTTTCAACCATTTGCAATGTTCGTTGATATTACAAGACCAGGTCAATCATACAAGCCGTTACCCCTGGAGCTAATGAAACGGCTCCTGCCCCTCTTTAGCAACCACACGTTTTTCTGGTGTCTCAAGCGATGTCCCTCCTTCGTGGTTGCACAAATGGTATGGCTCTCTGTATCTCTGAGACACACGAGCCACCTCACCAACGTCGTAGGTATGTTCGGTAATCAGTGTTTACTGAAAAAATAATACTTCCATTTTCTGCCACACCCTCGAGCATGGCTGTGTGTGTTTGTCCTTAGGACAGTTTAGGTTCAGTAGTGTGTAAGCTGAGGGACTGATGACCTTAGCAGTTAAGTCCACCATTTGTTGCTTTTTTTTCCCCTGTAGCATAGTCTGACTTCAGTCGATCAAAATTAGAATTGTAATCTTTCAACAGAATAGGGCAAGTGATTTTGGTTATTGTTCCGCCTTTCATGCTGCAATTTACTGTGGACACATCTGATGGTGCATGACACGTAGAAATTATGTTGACTGCCCTGTTATCTTCCCATGCAGCTACGTCATCATTGGCAATTCTGTAATCGAATTCCTCTTCCTCAAGTTCCTTTTCCTCCTTGAGTTCTGGCAGTTTTTTCCTTCTGAGATTTATTATTCCACAAACGTGTAGACCACTTGACTTTAGTTCTCGCACAGATCATATGATGCAAAATAATTCTTCGTAAATATAATATGATTCTTTGCAAAAAAAAAAAAAAAAAAAAAAAAAAAAAAAAAAAAAAAAAAAAATCACTGGTTAACCTGCTACTTTCCCTGTACAAGTACCAAATTTCAAGTTGTATGACGATTCACCACGTAACATCCACACATCGTGCCCTCTCTTTACAGGTTCCTCATGTACTACTCGAGATATGATCTGCCTTTGGATTTAACCACGTTACATCGGAAGCGGTGCGCAGCTCGTGGTCTTGCGGTAGCGTTCTCACTTCCCGCACACGGAGTCCTAGTTCGATTCCCGGCGGGGTTACTGATTTTTCCCTGTCTCAAGATGACTCGGTTTTGTTGTGTCGTCTTCATCATCATTCATCCCCATTGCGGTCGGAGGAAGGCACTGGCAAAACCACCTCCGCTAAGACCTTTCCTAGTCGGCAGTGCGTGTCTCCCCTACACTCCTCGGAGTATGGGATCTCATCATCATCATCATCACATCAATAGCGACATAATGTTGTGGCGTACAGCAGTCTTGGAATATCCTGTTCAAATGACCTACCAACGAACGTAGTTTGTATAAGTCGTCGTAATTCTGTTTCTGTCAGCAGCCACAGAATTGTCATTGAAGTGCAAGTTATCAGTAACCAACTAAATCTTTTTACTGGCACTAGCTTCGATAAACAATTACCACCAAGGTCTGGATCAGTGCTGCAATAACCTCTGTAGCTAGGCTTTTTTAATAATGATTTCCATGTAAAGATTTCAAAAATGTCCAAATGTGTATGAATTTCTAAGGGACCAAACTGCTGAGGTAATCGGCCCCTAGACACTACTTAAACTTATACTAAGAACAACACCTATGCCCGAGGTAGGACTCGAACCTCCGGCGGGATTGGCGCTGACGCCGGCCGGGATGACCGAGCGGTTCTAGGCGCTACAGTCCTGAACCGCGCGTCCGCTGCGGTCGCAGGTTCGAGTCCTGCCTCGGGTATGGATGTGTGTGCTGTCCTTAGGTTAGTTAGGTTTAAGTAGTTCTAAGTCTAGGGGACTGATGGCCTCAGATGTTACGTCTTACAGTGCCTAGAGGCATTTGAACCAGTCAGTGACATGACGCCTCAAACCGCGAAGCCACTCCGACTGGTCTGTAAAGATTTATTTCGATAAAAACTTTTATTTCATATTCGTTGGTGGAGGCGAAAGATCTGCCTTTTTTGTTGCATACACATTGGTTTGAAAAGCTACGCGGTTTATATGCGTTTCATCAAACAACTCTCTAAATAATTCACCGGGGTTTTAAGTTCAGGTTGTTCTTTATTTCTGCAGCCTCACCACCTTTTCCAATAAATGACACTTGTTCAACAGTTGTTTCTTGGTTCTAGTCTGTAGTGACTGTTGATGGAACAGCGGCCGACACCGCACAGCTTTCACTTGGCACGTCACTTTCACTGTTACCCCCAGAATCACTACAGGTCCACACGCGACTGTAAACAAAACTAACAGTTGCACAATGTGTAGTGAATCTCGGGTCATTGTCATCACTTTCATCTTTGTCAACACTGTTGTCACTAGAAGCAATTTCATCAAGTAATATTTGGTAACATTCTTCCTCTGTTATCTTTTTTTGGCGAGACATACTATACGGAGAAAAAATATACTGCGTGGCGAAGAGAGGTGGTGGTTAGCGCCACTAACCACACAGAAATCCGACTCTCATACTTACCAAAAATAGCCGTACGAAGAAGAGCTACAGAGAGACATGCATAACACTTTCGCCGGTAGGAGTGGCCGAGCGGTTCTAGACGCAGCCGTCTGGAGCCGCGCGACCGCTGCGGTCGCAGATTCGAATCCTGCCTTGGGCATGGATGTGTGTGATGTCCCTAGGTTAGCTAGGTTTACGTAGTTCTAACTTCTAGGAGACTGATCACCACCTAAGTTAAGTCCCATAGTGCTCAGAGCCATTTCAACCATTTTGGAACAACACTTCCAAGAGCAACACAACAATTTAAGAAATATCAACTCGTGTCGCAAGTAAACGGCTCTTCAGTGTATAATTGGTCTTTTGCGATTTGAAGTCGTAATACAGTTTTTATCTGGTACAAACTGCTGGCAGACAGATAGACGCAGACATTTTCACAGATTGTTTGGCTCACATGGTTCATATGGCTCTGAGCACTATGGGGCATAACATCTGAGGTCATCAGTCCCATGAAACCTAATTAACCTAAGGACATCACACACATCCATGCCCGAGGCGGGATTCGAACCTGCGACCGTAGCGGTCACGCACTTCCAGACTGAAGCGCCTAGAACCGCTCGGTCATCCCGGCCGGCTACAGATTGTTTCACGTAGGTTGCCACGTAATCGTAAATTATTTAGTTTCATAATCGTAAAAAGATATCTTACACTCATACAATTGTCGAAGTTTTGTAGCACTTTTACAACGTCATTTTGGAGACATGGCAGCTCTACCTGAGGACACTAACTTAGACGTCCTAGACACTTTTAACGTAAAAAAATGGTTCAAATGGCTCTGAGCACTATGGGGCTTAACATCTGAGGTCATCAGTCCCCTACAACTTAGAACTACTGAAACGTAACTAACCTAAGAACATCACACACATCCATGCCCGAGGCAGGATTCGAACCTGCGGTAGCGGTCGCGCGGTTGCAGACTGAATCGTGTAGAACCGCTCGGCCACCACGGCCGACTTTAACGTAAAAGGATTTGTCTTTAAACACAGTAATTACCTTGCAGATCAATCAGTTACATCTACAAATTCAAAAGGACGCTTTCAGCTGAAATAGCAAACGGTCTCGAAAACAGATGTAAGACTGGCAGTGTCCTCAAAACATTTAGGAAACTATATCTGTAATTATTTCATTGCCACAATGAATTCTCCAAACGTTGCGTTCACCTTAACGGCAGGGAGCATAGGGAACTGGACTGGCCGGCCAGTGGGGCCGTGCGGTTCTAGGCGCTTCAGTTTGGAACGGTCACAGGTTCGAATCTTGTCTCCGGCATGAATGTGTGTGATGTCCTTAGGTTAGTTATGCTTAAGTAGTTCTAAGTTGTAGAGGACTGATGACCACAGATGTTAAGCCCTATAGTGCTCAGAGCCATTTGAACCATTTTTTGAACTGGACTGGATTTGTGAGAATTTGTCGCTCTTATTATGCGATTTTCTTTGGAAATAAACCTCTATCAAATCAGAAATAACTTGTTTCTCACCTCGCAGTGTCATACAGTTGGCAGTGTGCATTTAAATCTACATAAAATGCTAGGAGTGCAATCCTTCTGGCTCGTTCTATTTTTCGTTCTTGCATTTATTTTCCGTTCATAAATTCAACAAGTTTTAAATCGAAAAATCGATCCAGGCACGCCCCTTTGACTTAACTCTTGGGAGGGTCGGCCTGTCTGTAACACACGGCATACGTAGACGCTTTAAAAGGTCGGCGGTCACTGTGACTAACGGCATATTTATCTCAGTTTACCGCTCAGGGCCGGTAGCTCTGTCAACTAAAGAAGTGGAGGGAACTGACTTCAAGAATCCTGCAGGGCTCTCCATAAACCCGTAAGCGATCGAGGGGCTGGAGATCTCTTGTGAATAGCGCATTGTAAGGCATCTCGGATATAGTCAATAATGTTCATGTCCGCACAGTTTGATAGTCAGTAGAAGTGCTTCAACTCAGACGAGTGTTCCTGGAGCCGCTCTGTAGCAATTCTGGATGTGTGGGGTGTCGCATTGTCCTGCTGGAATTGCCCAAGTCCGTCCTAATGCACAATGGACGTGAATGGGTGCGGGTGATCAGACAGAATGCTTACTTACGTGTCACCTGTCACAGTCGTTTCAGGGGTCCCATATCACTCTAACTACACACGCCTCGTATCATTACAGAGCCTTCATCAGCTTGAACAGTTTCCTGCTGACATGGTCCGTGGATGCGTGAGGTTATCTCCATACCCGAACACGTCCATCCGCTCGATACGATTTGAGACGAGGCAACATGTTTCCAGTCACCAACAGTCTAATATCTGCACGAACGGGCTCAGGCGAGGCGTAAAGCTTTATGTCGCGCAGTAATCAAGGGTACACGAATGAACGTTCGACGCCGAAAGCCCATATCGGTGATGTTTCGTGGTATTGTTCGCACGCTGACACTTGTTGATGGCCCAGCACTGAAATCTGCAGCAATTTGCTCTACCTGAGGACACTAACTTAGACGTCCTAGACACTTTTAACGTAAAAAAATGGTTCAAATGGCTCTGAGCACTATGGGACTTAACATCTGAGGTCATCAGTCCCGTAGAACTTAGAAATACTTAAACCTAACTAACCTAAGGACACCACACACATCCATCCCCGAGGCAGGATTCGAACCTGCGACCGTAGCGGTTGTGCGGTTCCAGACTGACGCGCCTAGAACCGCTCGGTCACACCGGCCGGCAGCAGCAGTTGGGACCACAGCGACACAAACAACTCTTGCAAATAGCTTATTTCAAGGAGAGCTCCGAACCAGACAGGTGACACGCATGTAAGCATCGTGTCTGATCACCTACATCCATTCGTGTCCATTGTGCATTCCGACGGACTTGCGCAATTCCAGCAGGACAATGCGACGACCCATACGTCCAGAATTGCCACAGAGTGGCTCCATTCCATTGACCCAAAAACAGAGCCATGTGCGACTTCAGAGGTGTCAACCGAGAGCCCATTGGAGGGCACAGTGGAAGTCTGTTGTGTTTTCTGATGAAAGCTGGTTCTCCCTCGGAGTAGGAAAGCAATTTAAATCGCTTAAGAAAAGCAAGTCTTCTGGTCCAGACTGTATACCAGTTAGGTTCCTTTAGCAGTATTCTGATGCATTAGCTCCACACTTAACAATTATATACAACCGTTCGCTCGACGAAAGATTCGTAACGAAAGCCTGGAAAGTTTCACAGCTCACAACAGTATTCAAGAAGGGTAGTACGAGTAATCTTCTTAATTACGGGCCCATTTCGTTAAAGTGGATTGCAGCAGGATTTTGGAACATATATTGCGTTCGAACATTATCACACAGTCAACATGGGTTTAGAAAACATCCTTCTTGTAAAAGACAACTCTTTATCCACGTGAAGTGCTGAGTGCTATTGACAAGGGATTTCAGATCGATTCCGTATTCCTGGATTTCCGGAACGCTTTTGACACTGTACCACGCAACCGGCTCGTAGTGAAAGGGCGTGCTTAAGGAATATCATCTCAGTTATGTGACTGGATTTGAGATTTCCTGTCAGAGAGGACACAGTTGGTAGTAACTGACGGAAAGTCATCGAGTAAACCAGAAGTGATTTCAGGCGTTCCCCAAGGCACTGTTATAGGCCCTTTACTTTTATCTATATAAACGATATGGGAGACAATCTGAGCAGCTGTCTTACGTTCTTTGCAGATGACGCTGTCGTTCATCGGCTTACAAGGTCTTTAGAAGATCAAAACAAATTGTGAAACGATTTAGAAAAGATATGTGAATGGTGCGAAAATTGTCAGTTGACCCTAAAAATGGTTAAAATGGCTCTAAGCACTATTGGACTTAACATCGGAGGTCATCAGTCCCCTTGACATAAAACTACTTAAATCTAACTAACCTAAGGACATCACACACATCCATGCCCGAGGCAGGATTCGAACCTGCGACGGTACCCGCAGCGCGATTCCAGACTGAATCGCGTAGAACCGCTCGGTCATAGCGGCCGGCCGGCAGTTGACCCTAATTAACTAAAAGCGTGAGGTCATCCACGTGAGTGCTAAAAGTAATCCGTTAAACTTTGGTTACACGATAAATCTGTCAAATCTAAAGGCGGTAAATTCAACTAAATACGTAAGTATTACAATTACGAACAACTTAAATTGGAAGGAACACATAGAAAATGTTATGGGGAAGGCTAACCGAAGACTGCGTTTTACTGCCAGAACACTTAGAAAATTTAACAAATCTACTAAGGAGACTGCCTGCACTACGCTTGTCCGTCCTCTTTTAGAATACTGCTGCCCTGTGTGGGATCCTTACCAGGCAGGACTGACGGAGTACGTGGAAAAAGTTTTGTATTATCGCGAAATATGGGAGGGAGCGTCACAGAAATGATACAGTTTTTGCGCTGGATATCATTAAAAGGAAGGCATTTTTGTTGCGACGGAATCTTCTCACGGAATTCCAGTCACCAACTTTCGCCTGCAAGTGCGAAATTATATTGTTGATACCGGCGTACATAGGGAGAAACGATTGACACGATAAAATAAGGGAAATCAGAGCTCGTACGGAAAGATATAGGAGTTGGTTCTTTCCGCGCGCTATACGAGACTGGAATAACAGAGAATTGTGAAGGTGGTTCGATGAAACCTCTGCCAGGCACTTAAATATGATTTGTAGAGTATGCATGTAGGCCGCGCGGGATTAGCCGAGCGGTCTCAGGCGCTTCAGCCATGGATCCCGGCGGTGGTTCCAGTCCTCCCTCGGGCATGGGTGTTTGTGTTTGTTCTTAGGATAATTTAGGTTAAATAGTGTGTAAGCTTAGGGACTGAAGAACTTAGCAGTTAAGTCCCATAAGATTTCACACACAGTATCCACGTAGATGTAGATGTATATGGCCCTGTTCTGGTTAGAAGAAGGCCAGGTTAGGTCCTGCAACCAACCTGTCTGCGTGCTAGAGACTATGGTCTGGGACGCGATTTCGTATGGCAGTAGGAGCACTCGCGTGGTCATCCCATGTTTGTACGCGAGTCTGGTTATTCAACCTGTTGTGCTCCCAGTGACGAACAGCAGTCCAGGTGGTGGTTTCCAACACGATAACGCTCGCCCAAGTACCGCTGTTATAACCCGACAAGCTCTGCACAGTGTCAACGTGTTGCCTTGGTCCGCCCGATCACCACATCTGTATCCAATCGAGCAGACACGGGACATCATCAGATGACAACTCCATCGTCATCCACAAACAGGATTAACCGCCCTCTACTGACAGAGCAAGTGCAACAGGCATGCAACTCCACCCCAAAAATTGAAATCCGGCACCTGCACAACACATTGCGCGCACGTTCGCATGCTTGCATTCAACATTCTGGCCATTACAAGTATGTACCAGCATTTCACATTAGCAATGGCCTATTTCGTGCTAATATTAACCTGCGAGCTTGCAATGTTAATCACTTAGATATATTACCTAGACAAATGTATTACAGAAATTTCAATACCCTACGTTAATTATTCTTTGGTGCCGCGATTTCTTTTCATCCTTTTACTAAGGATACAGTCATTCAGTGTCTTGAAAGGAGGTTTAAGATGAACATCAACAAAAGCAAAACGAGGATAATGGAATGTAGTCGAGTTAAGTAGGGTGATGCTGAAGGAATTAGATTAGGAAATGAGACACTTAAAGTAGTAAAGGAGTTTTGCTATTTGGGGATCAAAATAACTGATGATGGTCAAAGTAGAGAGGATATAAAGTGTAGACTGGCAATGGCAAGGAAAGCGTTTCTGAAGAACAGAAATTTGTTAACATTGAGTGTGGATTTAACTGTCAGGAAGTCGTTTCTGAAAGTATTTGCGTTGTGTGTAACCATGTATGGAAGTGAAACGTGGACGATAAATAGTTTAGACAAGAAGAGAATAGAAGCTTTCGGAACGTGGTGCTACAGAAGAATGCTGAAGATTAGATGGGTAGATCACATTAGTAACGAGGTGGTATTGAATAGAATTGGAGAGAAGAGAAATTTGTGGCACAACTTGACTAGGAGAAGGGATCGGTTGGTGGGGAATATTCTGAGGCATTAAGGGTTCGCCAATTTAGTAGTGGAGGGCAGCGTGGAGGGTAAAAATCGTAGACGGAGACCAAGAGATGAATACACTAAACAGATTCAGAAGGATGTAGGCTGCAGTAGGTACTGGGAGATGAAGAAGCTTGCACAGGATAGAATAGCATGGAGAGCTGCATCAAAGCAGTCTCAGGACTGAAGACCACAACAACAATTACATCCTACTTGCTCTGCGAATTTGTATGGAGTGAGTAGGTAGGCTGTTTAGGTTTTTATGTTGGTAACTCCATGTAGCGCTCTGTATGAAAATCACTGACGGTGCTGTGTGCAGTGTGTGGCTGGTTTGCATTATTGAAACATTTGCTATTCTAGTGTTCGGAAGTTGGCTGTTAATAGCGAGTAGCTTTGTGCGTTGGCGGTGAGCTCCCAGCAGTGGTGGATGTGGGAACAGTATTAAGGTAAATACATTGTTTGTGCTCTATCAAAATCTTTCATTTGCTAACTATGCCTATCAGTAGTTAGTGGCTTCAGTAGTTTGAATCTTTTATTTAGCTGGCAGCATTGGCGCTCGCTGTATTTCAGTAGTTCGAGTAACTAAGATTTTTGTGAGGTAAGTGATTCATGAAAGGTATAGGTTATTGTTAGTCAGGGCCATTCTTTTGTAGCGATTATTGAAAATCAGACTGCGTGGCGCTAAAAATATTGTGTGTCAGTTTAGCGTTCATCAGAATAAGTAAAGAGAGAAATGCTGAGTATGTTCAGTTCCGCTCAGTTGTTTGAAAGCCAAATAACGTAAGAGGTTTACCAGCACAGTAATTCATATATTTTTCTAAGGGGACGTTACAAGTGTAGGCATGTATGGAAGTGAAACGTGGACGATAAACAGTTTAGACAAAAAGAGAATAGAAGCTTTCGAACTGTAGTGCTGCAGAAGAATGCTGAAGGTTAGATGGGTAGCTCACATAACTAATGAGGAGGTATTGAATAGAATTGGGGAGAAGAGAAGTTTGTGGCAGAGAAGGGATTGGAGGGTAGGACATGTTCTGAGGCATCAAAGGATCACCAATTTAGTATTGGAGGGCAGTGTGGAGGGTAAAAATCGTAGAGGGGGACCAAGAGATGAATACACTAAGCAGATTCAGAAGGATGTAGGTTGCAGCAAGTACTGGGAGATGAAGAAGCTTGCACGGGATAGAGTAGCATGGAGAGCTGCATCAAACCAGTCTCTGGACCGAAGAAGGAAACAAAAGAAAAATTCGGGGTAGGTATTAAAATCCATGGAGAAGAAATAAAAACTTTGAGGTTCGCCGATGACATCGTAATTCTGTCAGAGACAGCAAAGGACTTGGAAAAGCAGTTGAATGGAATGGATAGTGTCTTGAAAGGAGGATATAAGATGAACATCAACAAAAGCAAAACGAGGATAATGGAATGTAGTCGAATTAAGTCGGGTGATGCTGAGGGAATTGGATTGGGAAATGAGACACTTAAAGCAGTAAAGGAGTTTTGCTATTTGGGGAGCAAAATAACTGATGATGGTCGATGTAGAGAGGATATAAAATTTAGACTGGCAATGGGAACGAAAGCGTTTCTGAAGAAGAGAAATTTGCTAACATCGAGTATATATTTAAGTGTCAGGAAGTCATTTCTGAAAGTATTTGTATGGAGTGTAGCCATGTATGGAAGTGAAACATGGACGATAAATAGTTTGGACAAGAAGAGAATAGAAGCTTTTGAAATGTGGTGTTACAGAAGAATGCTGAACATTAGATGGATAGATCACATAACTAATGAGGAAGTATTGAATAGGATTGGGGAGAAGAGAAGTTTGTGGCACAACTTGACCAGAAGAAGGGATCGGTTGGTAGGACATGTTCTGAGGCATCAAGGGATCACCAATTTAGTATTGGAGGGCAGTGTGGAGGGTAAAAATCGTAGAGGGAGACCAAGAGATGAATACACTAAGCAGATTCAGAAGGATGTAGGTTGCAGTAGGTACTGGGAAATGAAGAAGCTTACACAGGATAGGGTAGCATGGAGAGCTGCATCAAACCAGTCTCAGGACTGAAGACCACAACAAAAACAACAACCTTGAGATTCAGTTGCCATTCCGTGCACCATGCGTGAATTCGCTGCATATCCACCTGCATTTTAGTACAATTTTCCATTGTTACAACCTCGCGATACACCACACCATCATCCTAAAAAAGCCTCAGTGAACTTCCGATATCATACAAGGTCATTTATGTATATTGTGAATAGCAACGGTCCTACGACACTCCCCTGCGGCACACCTGAAATCACTCTTACTTCGGAAGACTTCTCTCCATTGAAAATTACATGCTGCGTTCTGTTATCTAGGAAGTCTTCAATGCAATCACACAATTGGACTGATAGTTCGTATGCTCTTACTTTGTTCATTAAACGACTGTGGGGAACTGTATCAAACGCCTTGCGGAAGTCAAGAAACACGGTATCTACCTGTGAACCCGTGTCTATGGCCCTCTGAGTCCCGTGGACGAATAGCGCGAGCTGGGTTTCTGCAGTATCGCAGAAGCAACATCCAGCTTCTCGTAGCCCTATTACACGATCTCGTTCAAACTAAGTGAGGTGTTGATAAAGGCGTCTTTGTCGCCTTAAAAGTTCACAACGTCCAGTTTCAACGGTACCTAACGCTCAAGACCGTCACAGCGCGTGTTTAAAGCAAACCTGATTTGCGTTCTCACAGTGGCTCTAATATCACCACTCTTACGCTACTTGCGCGAAATTTGAATAGACAACAACTTTGAGGTGTAGAAACACGCCTACTAACTTTCGTTTACGTCGCGTCACCCCTTCTGGCGATCTTTTTTCCGCCAGTGTGTTAGGAAAAAGAATGTCTTGAAGTTCATTTGAATTTCAGCATGAGACGCGTATTTCCATATAACGCCACCGAATGGCCACAGATTGTCAAGCTAGCCTGCATCACTTACTTTAAGAACAGAAAGCAGAAGGTAATTCTCCGCAATATTGAGAGTGGTAGTGATGTTCAGTCCCAATGGGGCACTGTTAAGTGGGGCGTTCCCCAAGGATCGGTGCTGGGGCCACTGCTGTTTCTTTTTTATATAACGGTATCCCTTCTAGTATTACAGGTGATTCAAAAATACTTCTGTTTGCTGATGACACCAGCTTGATAGTGAAGATTCTTGTGTGTAATACTGAAACATTATCAAATAATGTAGCTCATGAAATAAGTTCGTGGCTTGTGGAAAATAATTTGATGCTAAATCACAGTAAGACTCAGTTTTTACAGTTTCTAACTTACAATTCAACAAGAACCGATATTTTGATCAGACAGAATGGGCATGTTATAAGCGAGACGGAACAGTTCAAGTTCCTAGGCGTTCGGATAGATAGTAGCCCATGTCCCGGATCTTATTCAGAAACTAAATGCTGCTTTATTTACCATTAGAACAGTATCTGAAATAAAGTGACACTTCAACACGAAAAGTAGTCTACTTCGCATATTTTCATACGCATATGTCGTATGGTATTATTTTTTGGGGTAATTATTCCAATTCAAAAAGAGTGTTTTTGGCTCAAAAACGGGCTGTTCGAACTATATGTGGTGTAAGCTCGAGAACCTCTTGTCGACCCCTGTTCAATAGTCTGGGAATTCTGACATTGCCCTCACAGTATATACACTCCTGGAAATTCAAAAAAGAACACCGTGAATTCATTGTCCCACGAAGGGGAAACTTTATTGACACATTCCTGGGGTCAGATACATCACATGATCACACTGACAGAACCACAGGCACATAGACACAGGCAACAGAGCATCCACAATGTCGGCACTAGTACAGTGTATATCCACCTTTCGCAGCAATGCAGGCTGCTATTCTCCCATGGAGACGATCGTAGAGATGCTGGATGTAGTCCTGTGGAACGGCTTGCCATGCTAATTCCACCTGGCGCCTCAGTTGGAGCAGTGTTCGTGCTGGACGTGCAGACTGCGTGAGACGACGCTTCATCCAGTCCCAAACATGCTCAATGGGGGACAGATCCGGAGATCTTGCTGGCCAGGGTAGTTGACTTACACCTTCTAGAGCACGTTGGGTGGCACGGGATACATGCGGACATGCATTGTCCTGTTGGAACAGCTAGTTCCCTTGCCGGTCTAGGAATGGTAGAACGATGGGTTCGATGACGGTTTGGATGTACCGTGCACTATTCAGTGTCCCCTCGACGATCACCAGAGGTGTACGGCCAGTGTAGGAGATCGCTCCCCACACCATGATGCCGGGTGTTGGCCCTGTGTGCCTCGGTCTTATTCAGTCCTGATTGTGCCGCTCACCTGCACGGCGCCAAACACGCATACGACCATCATTGGCACCAAGGCAGAAACGACTCTCATCGCTGAAGACGACACGTCTCCATTCGTCCCTCCATTCACGCCTGTCGCGACACCACTGGAGGCGGGCTGCACGATGTTGGGGCGTGAGCGGAAGACGGCCTAACGGTGTGCGGGACCGTAGCCCAGCTTCATGGAGACGGTTGCGAATGGTCGTCGCCGATACCCCAGGAGCAACAGTGACCCTAATTTGCTGGGAAGTGGCGGTGCGGTCCCGTACGGCACTGCGTAGGATCCTACGGTCTTGGCGTGCATCCGTGCGTCGCTGCGGTCCGGTCCCAGGTCGACGGGCACGTGCACCTTCCGCCGACCACTGGCGACAACGTCGATTTACTGTGGAGATCTCACGCCCTACGTGTTGAGGAATTCGGCGGTATGTCCACCCGGCCTCCCGCATGCCCACTATACGCCCTCGCTCAAAGTCCGTCAACTGCACATACGGTTCACGTCCACGCTGTCGCGGCATGCTACCAGTGTTAAAGACTGCGATGGAGCTCCGTATGCCACGGCAAACTGGCTGACACTGACGGCGGCGGTGCACAAATGCTGCGCAGCTAGCGCCATTCGACGGCCAACACCGCGGTTCCTGGTGTGTCTGCTGAGCCGTGCGTGTGATCATTGCTTGTACAGCCCTCTCGCAGTGTCCGGAGCAAGTATGGTGGGTCTGACACACCGGTGTCAATGTGTTCTTTTTTCCATTTCCAGGAGTGTATTTTCTTTAATGTCGTTTGTTGTTAGCAATATTAGCCTATTCCCAAGAGTTAGCAGCTTTCACTCAGTTAATACTAGGCACAAATCAAATCTGTATGTGGAATGCACTTCCTCGACTCTTGTGCAGAAATTCCCAAGAGTTAGCAGTTTTCACTCAGTTAATACTAGGCACAAATCAAATCTGTATGTGGAATGCACTTCCTCGACCCTTGTGCAGAAAGGAGTGCAGTATTCTGCTGCATCCATTTTCAATAAGCTACCACAAGAACTCGAAAATCTTAGCAGTAGCCCAAACTCGTTTAAGACTTTCCTCTTGGCTCACTCCTATTCTGTCGAGGAGCTCCTGGAAGAGCTGAAAAATTAAGCAAATTCCAGTGTTACATTGCTGATTTTCTTTATTTAAACTGTCACCTGAATATGTTTTTTTTATAGTTCATTTTATCTATTTCTAATACAGTGTTATAATTTCATGTACTGACTCGTTCCATGACCATGGAGAATTCTCCTTAATTTGGTACCACGGAACAATAAATAAATAAATAAAACTGACCACCACTGATCTACCAACAAGTGCACGTGAGATCTTACAAGATTTATCAGGTTGCCCTCCATGGGGGTGGGTGCACTCAACGACCGTGGTTATATTGGGTTAGATAGAGCAGCAGTCAGTCGTGGAATTGTTTTAATATGACATTTATAGTCACAACGCAGATCAGATTTAGACCTGTGTCAGGTCATTATCAATTCCGCACTGTATTCATAATGACCTTACACAGGTCGAAATCGGATCTGCGTTGTGACTATAGTTCTAGGCGCGCAGTCCGGAACCGTATGACTGCTACGGTCGCAGGTTCGAATCCTGCCTCTGGCATGGATGTGTGTGATGTCCTTAGGTTAGTTAGGTTCTAAGTTCTAGGGGACTGATGACCACAGGTGTTAAGTCCCATAGTGCTCAGAACCATTAGTACCATGTTCGGTAGGATTCATGGCTGGAGAACATGCTGGCCACTCTAATCTAGCGCTGCGTTATCCTGAAGAAAGTTATTCACAAGATGTGCACGTTGGGGGCGCGAATTGTTTTCCATGGAGACGAATGCCTGGCCAGTATGCTGCCGATATGTTTGCACTAGCGGTCAGGGATGGCGTTCACGTATCGTACGTCCGTTACGGCGCCTTCCTTGACCACCAGCGGCGTACGTCGGCCCCTCATAATGCCACTCCGAAACAGCAGGGAACCTCCACCTTGCTGCACTCGCTGGACAATGTGTAACGCGTTCAGCCTGACCGCCGGCCGGAGTGGCCGAGCGGTTCTAGGCGCTGCAGTCTGAAACCGCGCGACCGCTACGGTCACAGGTTCGAATCCTGCCTTTGGCATGGATGTGTGGGATTTCCTTAAGTTAGGTTTAAGTAGTTCTAAGTTCTAGGGAACTGATAACGTCAGATGTTTAGTCCCACAGTGCTCAGAGCCATCTAAAAATTCTAAAATTTTCTACACCCCGCATCGAAGCTTTAAACTTTACCTTAAACTCTATGACGCATTAAGCTGTGCAGGATTTCACAACTACTTTCTTTTCTGTATCCAATGTGTGCGTTTCTTTTCAGGTGTTAGATGTGTTAAGAAAGCGGAACTCCTCAAACAGAAGAGCTGCATTCAGCTTTGACAATAATAAGTCCTATGTGGAATGGCGTCTTTCGAAGAAGTTGGTGTTCCAACCGCGTATTGAAGTCACCAATGTTGTGTATCTATTGTACAGAGAATTTAGACTCTTCCTTAAGTTCAACAGTTGAGTCCCATAGTGCTCAGAGCCAGTCAGCCTGACCAGGTTGACTCCAAACAGGTCTCCAATGAATGTCTTGTGAAGTCATACGCGACACTCATCGGTGGAGTGAATGTGACGCAAATCCCGAACGGTCCATGCAGGATGTTTTTGGGCTCATCTGTACCGCGCTGCATGGTGTCGTTGCTGCAAAGATGGACCTCGCCATGCACGTCGGGTGTGAAGTTGAGCATCGTGCAGCGTATTGCGCACCGTTTGAGTTGTAAAACGACCTCCTGTGGCTGCACGAAAAGCATTATTCAATATGGTGGCGTTGCTGTCAGGATTCCTCCTAGCCATAATGCATAGGTAGCCGTCATCCACTGCAGTAGTAGCCCTTGGGAGGCCTGAGCGAGCCGTGTCATGGACAATTCCTGTCTCTCTGTATCTCCTCCATGTCCGAGCGACATCGCTTTCGTTCACTCCTAGATCCCTAGACAAATCCCTTGTTGTGAGCCCTTCCTGGCCCAAAGTAACAATGCTGACGCGATCGAGCAGCGGCATGGTTGAACTATAGACATCGCGGGCAGTGTACCTCCTTCCTGGTGGAATGACTGGAACTGATCGGTTGTCGGACCAAATGGCTCTGAGCACTATGGGACTAAACATCTGAGGTCATCAGTCCCCTAGAACTCAGAACTACTTAAACCTAACTAACCTAAGGACATCACACACACCCATGCCGAAGGCAGGATTCGAACCTGTGACCGTAGCAGTCGCGCGGTTCCAGACTGTAGCGCCCAGAACCGCTCGGCCACTCCGGCCGGCGGTCAGGCTGAACGCGTTACACATTGCCCAGCGAATGCAGCAAGGTGGAGGTTCCCTGCTGTTTCGGAGTGGCATTATGAGGGGCCGACGTACGCCGCTGGTGGTCAAGGAAGGCGCCGTAACGGATGTACGATACGTGAACGCCATCCCTGACCAATAGTGCAACCATATCGGCAACATACTGGCCAGGCATTCGTCTCCATGGAAGACAATTCGCGTCCCCAACGTACACATCTTGTGAATGACTTCCTTCACGATAACGACAGCGCTAGACTAGAGTGGCCAGCATGTTCTCCAGCCATGAACCCTACCGAACATGGTTCAATTGGCTCTGAGCACTATGGGACTTAACAACTGAGGTCATCAGCCCCCTAGAACTTAGAACTACTTAAACCTAACTAACCTAAGGACATCACACACAGACATGCCCGAGGCAGGATTCGAACCTGCGACCGTAGCGGTCGCGCGGCAACAGACTGTAGCAGCTAGAACCGCTCGGCCGCACTGGCCTCCGTCTAATAGGCGCTGCTCATGCATGGTTATTTATATCTTTGGGCAGGTTTAGTGACATCTCTGAACAGCCAAAGGGACTGTGTCTGTGATAGAACATCCACAGTCAACGTCTATTTTCAGGAGTTCTGTGAACTGGGGTGATGCAAAACTTTTTTTAATGTGTGTATATCAATATATGTAAAATCAGTAACTCAAAGTAGTTTCTATCACGTTTTTTGGACCATTACATAGTGCAAGTGAGCTTCTACATAGTGTCATAAAATACAATGTGCAGGGATAAATTTGCTAATGCTAAAGTTATCGCTCTTCAATAAGCAGAATAAACCGTTGTAGTCAAATATAACATTTGGACTGTATTCAAAAAGTATTGATATAATCGGTCACCCTTACACTGACTAAGTAGTAAATAATTGTACTAGTGTTAACGAAAGGCGATGGTATAAGTGGGCGAGAGCATATTGAACATCTCAGGCAGAGCGCATACACTGTAAGTTTGATGGCTTTTGCAGGCCAGTTTGAGGCTATTTCCCTGCTTGATAGACAGCAAATGTTCTCTATCAATCTGTTGGCCTCGAGTTCCCCTAGACCACTGTGGTACGTCGTGAGCAGTTATCGCTTACAGACCCGGAACCGCGCGACTGCTACGGTCGCAGGTTCGAATCCTGCCTCGGACATGTCTGTGTGTGATGTCCTTAGGTTAGTTAGGTTTAAGTAGTTCTAGGGGACTGATGACCTCAGATGTTAAGTCCCATAGTGCTCAGAGCCATGTGAACCACTTTTGATGAAAGGAGGAAGCACAAAAATGTTCCGGGAAACTCAGGAATACAGGAATACAAATCGCTGAGGAATGAAATAAATAGGAAATGCGGGGAAGCTAAGATGAAATAGCTGCATGAAAAATGTGAAGAAATCGAATAAGAAATGATTATCGGAAGGACAGACTTTGTACACAGGAATGTCGAAACAACCTTCGGTGACGTTAAAAGCATTTGTGGTAACATTAAGAATTCCTCAGCTAAATGCAGAGGAGAGAGCGGCTATGTGGAAAGAATACATTGGAATCCTCTTTGATGGGAAAAGATTTGTTTGATGTGATAGAAGAGGAAAGAGGAATCGATTTAAAAGAGATAGGGGACCCAGTATTAAAATCAGAATTTAAAAGAGCTTTGGAGGACTTGAGATCAAATAAGGCAGTAGGGATAGATAACATTCCATCAGAATTTTTAATATCATTGGGGAAAGTGGCGACAAAACGACTATTCACGTTGGTGTGTAGAATGTATCAGTCTGGCGACATACCATCTGACTTTCGGAAAAATATCATCCAAACAATTCCGAAGAAGGCAAGAGCTGACAAGTGCGAGAATTATCGAACAAACAGCTTAACACCTGATGCAACTACGTTGTTGACAAGAATAATATACAGAAGAATGGAAAAGATAATTGATAATGTGCTAGATGGCCGATGTGACCAAGCGGTTCTAGGCGCTTGAGTCCGGAACCGCGCTGCTGCTACGGTCTCACATTCGAAACCTGCCTTGGGCATGGATGTGTGTGATGTCGTATGGTTAAATAGGTTTAAGTAGTTCTAAGTTCTAGGGGACTGATGACCTCAGCCGTTAAGTCCCATAGTGCTCAGAACCATTTGAGGATGTGCTACATGACGATCAGTTTGGCTTTCGACAATGTGAAATGGTGCAAGATCTTCGAAATTCTGAGAAAAATAGGGGTAAGCTGTAGGGAGAAACGGGTAATATACAAGAGCCAAGAGGGAATAATAAGAGAGGAAGACCAAGAACGAAGTGATAGGATCAAAAAGGGTGTAAGACTGGGATGTAGCTCTTCCCCCATACTGTTCGGTTTGTTCATCGAAGAAGCTATATTGGAAATAAAAGAAAGGTTCAGGAGAGGAGTTAAAATTCAAAGTGAAAGGTTACCAGTGATACAATTCGCTGATGACATCGCTATTCTGAGTGAAAGTGAAGAGTAATTACACGATCGGCTGAACGGAATGAACAGTCTAATGAGTACACAGTATGGTTTGAGAGTAAACCGGAAAAAGACGAAGGTAATGAGAAGTAGTAGAAATGAGAACAGCGAAAAACTTAACATCAGGATTGATGGTCACGAAGTCAATGAAGTTAAGGAATTCTGCTACCTAGGCAGTAAAATAACCAATGACGGGCGGAGCAAGGAGGACATCAAAAGCAGACTTGCTACGGCAAAAAAGGCATTTCTGGCCAAGAGAAGTCTACTAATATCAAATACCGGCCTTAATTTGAGGAAGAAATTTCTGAGGATGTACGTCTGGAGTACAGCATTGTATGGTAGTGAAATATGGGCTGTGGGAAAACCGGAACAGAAGAGAATCGAAGCATTGGAGATGTAGTGCTACAGACGAATGTTGAAAATTAGGTGGGATGATAAGGTAAGGAATGAGGAGGTTCTGTGCAGAATCGGAGAGGAAAGGAATATGTGGAAAACACTGATAAGGAGAAAGGACAGGATGATAGGACATCTGTTTAAACATCAGGAAATGACTTCCTTCGTACTAGAGGGAGCTGTAGAGGGCAAAAACTGTAAGAGGGAGACAGTGATTGGAATACATCCACCAAATAATTGAGGAGGTAAGTTAAAAAAAAAGGGCCCTATCTGGCACGGGTCCCACACACTTGAGCAATATTCTAGGATGGGTCGCACGAGAGATTTGTAAGCAATCTTTTTTGTGGACTGATTGCACTTTCCCAGTATTCTGTCAGTGAAATGCAGTCTGCTGCCTGCTTTACCTAAGGCTAAGCGTATGTTATCATTCCATTTCATATCCCTACAAAATGTTTCACTGAGGAATTTCTACAATTAGACGGACTCCAATTGTGGCTCACTGATATTGCAACCTTTAATTCGTTTTGTGAAATGCACAATTTTACATTTCTGAACATTTGAAACAAATTACTAATCTTTGCACGACTTAAAAATGTGATAGTACACATGTGTTGGTTTCTGTTTGACAGTAGTTCATTATAGATAAGTGCCTCTACTGGAAGTACTGTGAAGTAAGTACGCTCTACGGGAAAAAACTCCAGGAATCACGAAAGAATCATCGAATTAGACGGAACATGGTAGATATGATGTACATTTAAAGACAAACAAATGATTCCAGTTTCTGAAAAACTGCCTGGTTTATTCAAGGGAAAGAGCTTCACAATCTGAGCAAGTCTGTACCGCATTGCTCCACCTTTGCCACTCATGCAAGCAGTTATTCAGTTTGGCACTGGCTGACAGAGTTACTAGATGTCCACCTGAAAGGCACCGCGTCAATTTCTATCAAACTGGCGCCTTAGATCGTGAAAATCCCGAACTAGTTGGCCAAGCCACTAACTGATTGCGTAAGAGCTAGAGGTGGACGAAAGCGTTGTTGACTTTCTACTTGTGGAGAATACGGCAGACTATTTCCTAACTCTTGTTTGCGAGTGTTTCCACTATTCTTTCTCTTCCTTTCGAATACATCATCCAGTGCTTCTGAAATTGCAATCATCTGTTTGACTGCACAAGTACATCACATCTACCGACTTCCGTCCCATTCGGATAATTCGTTAGTGTTGCATCGTTTCTCTTTTTCATTTTTTTTTCTTACGCTGTAGCTTTCACACAAAGGCACGTGCGTTTTCGTGAGACTTCCAGTGTGAGTTAAGAGTGACATCGCTGCCGTCACGAGTGAAAGCCATTTCGTCAGAAAACAGATATTCGGAACATCTCAGAGCTTCAAAAAGCAACAGCTCCCATAGGACATTTGCTGACCATGAAGCTTCCTGGCTGATTAAAACTGTGTGTCGGACCGAGATTCGAAGTCGGGCCTTTGCCTTTCGCGGGAAAGTGCTCTACCAACCCTTTTTTTTTTTTTACCAACTGAGGTACCCAAGCACGACTCACGCCCCGTCCTCAAAGCTTTACTTCTGCCAGTACCTCGTCTCCTACCTTCCAAACTTTACAGAAGCTCTCCTGCGAACCTTGCAGAACTAGCGCTCCTGAAAGAAAGGATATTGCCGAGACACGGCTTAGCCACAGCGTAGGGGATGTTTGCAGAACGAGATTTTCACTCTGCAGCGGAGTGTGCGCTGATATGAAACTTCCTGGCAGATTAAAACTGTGTGCCGGACCGGGATTCGAACAGCTGTGAGGATGGGGCGTGAGTCGTGCTTTTGTAGCTCATTGGTAGAGCAAAGGTCCCGAGTTCGAGTCTGGGTCCGGCACACAGTTTTAATCTGCCAGGAAGTTTCATATCAGCGCACACTCCGCTGCAGAGTGAGAATCTCATTCTCGATTTTGTAGCCCACAACCACCAACGAACCACAATAGAAACAGACTTAAGAATACTAAAACCCAGCCACAGCCTGTACAGCAAACTGACCATTGAGGAGAACTTCCATATAGAGAAGGCAATAGCAGAAGGAAAACAGGTCGTATGGTTCAAATGGCTCTGAGCACTATGGGACTTAACATCTTAGGTCATCAGTCCCCTAGAACTTAGAACTACTTAAACCTAACTAACCTAAGGACAGCACACAACACCCAGCCATCACGAGGCAGAGAAAATCCCTGCCCCCGCCGGGAATCGAACCCGGGAACCCGGGCGTGTGAAGCGAGAAAGCTACCGCACGACCACGAGATGCAAGCGAAAACAGGTCGTAAACGAAAACACTACACTCTGCAAAGGAACTTTACAAATAAAAACTGAAAGGGTACAGTACCGCCCGACATTCAAAATAGGTACAACATTCTTCGTTATTCTTGTCAGAACAACATATTTTTTTGTAATAATATCTCAATTTCACTTAATACACCGAAGCCGGATAGCAGTGTAGGAAAGAATGACAATTTATTTATTTAATTGATTACATGTGCACTCGCACAAAATAAATCCCTACATCCAGTTTGGTGAGATCTGCGAAATGAATGAATGTATGGTCGTCTGCTAACCACAGATAGTGAATGTGCAATATATGATCATATTTGAGACAGTCCTTTGGTCACCTTTCGTGGAACCAAAGAAATGATATTTACCTGATCTTTGAGCGCCTGAAATGTAGCTGACCAATGGGTAGCATGGTCTTCCCCCACCTCGACGGACGTGCGAGATGGCCTGAAGAACGGCCATGTTTCAGCACTCTGCCGCTGGATCTAGTGTTGGTAAGACCTGTCTTAGGTGTGCTCCGTACAGACAAAAGAGTGGAGACATGGTATGCACGTGAAATACTTAAGAGTAGTGTGGAATAACAATTTCTCTATTTCAGTAACTATTGTGTGGAGAATTAAATGTCAGGCAGGTAATATTAAGGGGATCGTAGTAATCTTCTGAAGTGACCAACGGTCACAATGAAACCACGTGTAGCAATAAGTTGAAATACTTCCGAGTGCTTAAGTTAAGCTGGATTACTGGCGTGTGTACTATAAATTGGAAATATTTAAGAAATGGCGTGTGCAGGACTTGAAATTAGAGACGAGTACTTCCACGTGGTGAGTTCTGTGTGAGTCTCAATCTGTGTGTGAGGCAAAGGATAAGGAGATGTACTCGTCCATGGTATCAGTTGAGGACTCGCGTGTGTGACGAATATGTTCTTAACATGTTTCCGTGTGACGCTTGATTCCAACTACACTCCTGGAAATGGAAAAAAGAACACATTGACACCGGTGTGTCAGACCCACCATACTTGCTCCGGACACTGCGAGAGGGCTGTACAAGCAATGATCACACGCACGGCACAGCGGACACACCAGGAACCGCGGTGTTGGCCGTCGAATGGCGCTAGCTGCGCAGCATTTGTGCACCGCCGCCGTCAGTGTCAGCCAGTTTGCCGTGGCATACGGAGCTCCATCGCAGTCTTTAACACTGGTAGCACGCCGCGACAGCGTGGACGTGAACTGTATGTGCAGTTGACGGACTTTGAGCGAGGGCGTATAGTGGGCATGCGGGAGGCCGGGTGGACGTACCGCCCAATTGCTCAACACGTGGGGCGTGAGGTCTGCACAGTACATCGATGTTGTCGTCAGTGGTCGGCGGAAGGTGCACGTGCCCGTCGACCTGGGACCGGACCGCAGCGACGCACGGATGCACGCCAAGACCGTAGGATCCTACGCAGTGCCGTAGGGGACCGCACCGCCACTTCCCAGCAAATTAGGGACACTGTTGCTCCTGGGGTATCGGCGAGGACCATTCGCAACCGTCTCCATGAAGCTGGGCTACGGTCCCACACACCGTTAGGCCGTCTTCCGCTCACGCCCCAACATCGTGCAGCCCGCCTCCACTGGTGTCGCGACAGGCGTGAATGGAGGGACGAATGGAGACGTGTCGTCTTCAGCGATGAGAGTCGCTTCTGCCTTGGTGCCAATGATGGTCGTATGCGTGTTTGGCGCCGTGCAGGTGAGCGCCACAATCAGGACTGCATACGACCGAGGCACACAGGGCCAACACCCGGCATCA
This sequence comes from Schistocerca gregaria, assembly GCF_023897955.1. Lineage (NCBI taxonomy): Eukaryota > Metazoa > Arthropoda > Insecta > Orthoptera > Acrididae > Schistocerca > Schistocerca gregaria. The sequence continues at coordinate 105,365,307 of NC_064930.1, read as the reverse complement.
TAGTGTGGGGAGCGATCTCCTACACTGGCCGTACACCTCTGGTGATCGTCGAGGAGACACTGAATAGTGCACGGTACATCCAAACCGTCATCGAAACCATCGTTCTACCATTCCTAGACCGGCAAGGGAACTTGCTGTTCCAACAGGACAATGCACGTCCGCATGTATCCCGTGCCACCCAACGTGCTCTAGAAGGTGTAAGTCAACTACCCTGGCCAGCAAGATCTCCGGATCTGTCCCCCATTGAGCATGTTTGGGACTGGATGAAGCGTCGTCTCACGCGGTCTGCACGTCCAGCACGAACGCTGGTCCAACTGAGGCGCCAGGTGGAAATGGCATGGCAAGCCGTTCCACAGGACTACATCCAGCATCTCTACGATCGTCTCCATGGGAGAATAGCAGCCTGCATTGCTGCGAAAGGTGGATATACACTGTACTAGTGCCGACATTGTGCATGCTCTGTTGCCTGTGTCTATGTGCCTGTGGTTCTGTCAGTGTGATCATGTGATGTATCTGACCCCAGGAATGTGTCAATAAAGTTTCCCCTTCCTGGGACAATGAATTCACGGTGTTCTTATTTCAATTTCCAGGAGTGTATAATACTCTGAGAGAGAAGCAAGGCGAGTCAGCCGTCTATCCAGCAACGCCACTTGGCTTGCATTGCACAGGAAGACGTGCACATATCCTCCAGAGTTCATAGTAGGAAAGAAAAGCTACGAAGTGGGGCAGTGTCGCGTGAAACTGGGATGAATTCTAATTGAAGTGGGAAAGCTGAAAGTGATGTGATTATAACGTTGTGACTATTCCTTGTGTTGTATTCCATGTTGCCAGTGTGGTGTATTTCATGTAATTTAAGTATGTGTGGTTTGCATGGGAGAGTAACAAGATAGGTTCAGAGGTAGTGGGTTCTGCATGTTCCTTTTGTACCGCCCGGTCTGGAGGAAATTTTCGTGATGATGGGTGTAAGAGTCGAACTGTGAGATATAGCAAAAGATCCACCATCCTATCCCGAAAGTGCACTGTAGTGTTAGATAATTACGAGACCATAAGCTAGAGAATCACCAATGTAAGGCCATACCCAGTGGCCGGAGTTTCTCATGTGCAATTGTTGTAGAAAATGGAATGGTGTGTTTAGGTTATAGAATTTACCGCAATAAAAAAAGATAGTGAAAATAAAAAGATTGGTGGCCTTTTCCTTCGAATTGTATGTTGTCATGATATCCAGAATGTTTCATGTGTGCGCCATTCATATTCAGTGCGATGGCCACTTGTTGATCAAAGCCGTTGGGTAAGAAAGAAAATGTGGTATTGCCAGTGTGTAGTGAACAGTCAGAGTTGTGTAAATTACTAATAGTCAGATGTGCGTTATCCGTTTCCGTTACGTAATATCCATACAGGAGAATAACTTGTAACTTAATTGTGAGTACGAGAGTTCATGTTTCTCGATAAATAAGAATGAATCCACTCGCTTGGTAGACCACTCATCTTGCAGGCCTGACTGCTTGGTGCCACAGTACGAGCAAGGCATGTGGGAGCCTCTCGTACCACAAACAGAGATAAAATGCAAACAAAATTCAAATTTGGCGCCAAACTCTCTGGTGAACAAATGAACACTGAGTGGTCTGGGACACATAACAAACCATAATCACACTGTGTTCTGGTGTAGCGAAAATGTGTTTTACTACGTTATTTGTGGAAAATACTTGTTATAGTTACGTATCACAACATCTCAGCATGACACGGAGAATGGAAGTGCTTGCCACACGAAAACGTAAGTAAATAAGAAAATAGGGGCGAAAACATAGTGAAAAACTAAATTACATTCCAGAAGATAGGTTAACTCCCAGCAAAAAACTTTCTCATCAACATCGTTTGGTTGCAGATGACTAGCTACCTGCGGTCATTAACACACAAGTGACCCGGAAAAATCATGCACACCAAATGTAAAGGTATTTACAAAAAGAAACGACCTGTTGTTTGAACTAAAAATGCACATAATTCTATTATCATTTAACAAAAATGTTGACATTGCAGAATAAATAAAAACGAAAACCCACTGATGATGGCACAGTGGTGCCGAAACGTGTTTGGGCACTGAGAAAAACGGTGTTTTGCATAACTGGCGGCCCTCACATCCAAAAATTTTAACTGCAAAAACGGCCAATACAAGGAGCTGCAAATCAAAAAGATGGATATGAGTATTAATGGGATTGCTTGGCGATTTGTAATTAGCCAACGACAGCAAAATTACATTTGTCTACTTTCAGCTTCTTCTAAAAAGTCAAAAATCACCTCGAAGGGAACGATCTATTGATACATAATCAGCATGGTTTCAGAAAACATCGTTCTTGTGCAACGCAGCTAGCTCTTTATTCGCACGAAGTAATGGCCGCTATCGACAGGGGATCTCAAGTTGATTCCGTATTTCTAGATTTCCGGAAAGCTTTTGACACCGTTCCTCACAAGCGACTTCTAATCAAGCTGCGGGACTATGGGGTATCGTCTCAGTTGTGCGACTGGATACGTGATTTCCTGTCAGGAAGGTCGCAGTTCGTAGTAATAGTCGGCAAATCATCGAGTAAAACTGAAGTGATATCAGGTGTTCCCCAGGGAAGCGTCCTGGGACCTCTGCTGTCCCTGATCTATATAAATGACCTGGGTGACAATCTGAGCAGTTCTCTTAGATTGTTCGCAGATGATGCTGTAATTTACCGTCTAGTAAGGTCATCAAAGACCAGTATCAGTTGCAAAGCGATTTAGAAAAGATTGCTGTATGGTGTGGTAGGTGGCAGTTGACGCTAAACAACGAAAAGTGTGAGGTGATCCACACGAGTTCCGAAAGAAATCCGTTGGAATTCCATTACTCGATAAATAGTACAATTCTCAAGGCTGTCAATTCAACGAACAACTTCAGTTGGAAAGACCACATAGATAGTATTGTGGGGAAGGCGAGCCAAAGGTTGCGTTTCATTGGCAGGACACTTAGAAGATGCAACAAGCCCACTAAAGAGACAGCTTACACTACACTCGTTCGTCCTCTTTTAGAATATTGCTGCGCGGTGTGGGATCCTTACCATATGGGATTGACGGAGGAGATCAAAAGGACGCAAAAAAGGGCAGCTCGTTTTGTATTATCACGTAATAGGGGAGAGAGTGTGGCGGATATGATACGCGAGTTGGGATGGAAGTCATTAAAGCACAGACGTTTTTCGTCGCGGCGAGATCTATTTACGAAATTTCAGTCACCAACTTTCTCTTCCGAATGCGAAAATATTTTGTTGAGCCCAACCTACATAGGTAGCAATGATCATCAAAATAAAATACGAGAAATCAGAGCTCGAACAGAAAGGTTTAGGTGTTCGTTTTTCCCGCGCGCTGTTCGGGAGTGGAATGGTAGAGAGATAGTATGATTGTGGTTCGATGAACCCTCTGACAAGCACTTAAATGTGAATTGCAGAGTAATCATGTAGATGCGGCAACAAGCCGTGCTGGACAAACGTCACTAAAGCCGGAGAGAGCAAAGAGCATAGCCTTCAGAGGTTACCGCGTTTGTCGACCTTTTTCCGGTCTTGGCGATCCATAGTGGTTCCTCTGGGACGACCGAGCCACAGTTTCGACTTCGTATCCGCAAATCCGCGTTTCGGCATCTGTTACGACTCGATAATTATTGAAGGAGAAGAAATGGATTAAAACGCGTGCTGCGGCCGCGACTCGAACACGAGTCTTACTGCTTGCTAGGCAGAAATGCTAACCATTACGCCACCACAGCACTCTGGTTGACACTGCTGCACGAACTACCCAAGTTGACTGCCTTACCCGACACAAACCTCATTTCACATCTTGTGCTTATTTTCCCTTACATTGTCGCTATCGTAGATAAAGGCTCTGAGCACCATGGGACTTAACATCTGGGGTCATCAGTTGAAAAGAGGCCCCACAGCCTCGCGGCCTTATATATATAAACGTCGGTACGGTCACGTGACCACGTCCACAGCCCTTCCCCCACCCCCCTTCGTCAAGAGGACCACTCTCTCTCTTCCTCCCCTCTTTCCGATGCCCCCACCCTTCTTCCTCTTTACATCTCATTACGCACCACACAACTTCCTAAGAACGTCTTCTTCTCCGAAACATATTGATCGTATCTGCCAAACAGTAGCAATGCAGAATTACTATGTCTTAATACAGACCTCTCTTGCTCTCGTTTCTACTTCTCCGGCTGCGCGCGACCGCAGACAGTTGAAAAGAGGCCCCACAGCCTCGCGGCCTTATATATATAAACGTCGGTACGGTCACGTGACCACGTCCACAGCCCTTCCCCCACCCCCCTTCGTCAAGAGGACCACTCTCTCTCTTCCTCCCCTCTTTCCGATGCCCCCACCCTTCTTCCTCTTTACATCTCATTACGCACCACACAACTTCCTAAGAACGTCTTCTTCTCCGAAACATATTGATCGTATCTGCCAAACAGTAGCAATGCAGAATTACTATGTCTTAATACAGACCTCTCTTTCTCTCGTTTCTACTTCTCCGGCTGCGCGCGACTGCAGACAGTTGAAAAGAGGCCCCACAGCCTCGCGGCCTTATATATATAAACGTCGGTACGGTCACGTGACCACGTCCACAGCCCTTCCCCCACCCCCCTTCGTCAAGAGGACCACTCTCTCTCTTCCTCCCCTCTTTCCGATGCCCCCACCCTTCTTCCTCTTTACATCTCATTACGCACCACACAACTTCCTAAGAACGTCTTCTTCTCCGAAACATATTGATCGTATCTGCCAAACAGTAGCAATGCAGAATTACTATGTCTTAATACAGACCTCTCTTGCTCTCGTTTCTACTTCTCCGGCTGCGCGCGACTGCAGACAGTTGAAAAGAGGCCCCACAGCCTCGCGGCCTTATATATATAAACGTCGGTACGGTCACGTGACCACGTCCACAGCCCTTCCCCCACCCCCCTTCGTCAAGAGGACCACTCTCTCTCTTCCTCCCCTCTTTCCGATGCCCCCACCCTTCTTCCTCTTTACATCTCATTACGCACCACACAACTTCCTAAGAACGTCTTCTTCTCCGAAACATATTGATCGTATCTGCCAAACAGTAGCAATGCAGAATTACTATGTCTTAATACAGACCTCTCTTGCTCTCGTTTCTACTTCTCCGGCTGCGCGCGACTGCAGACAGTTGAAAAGAGGCCCCACAGCCTCGCGGCCTTATATATATAAACGTCGGTACGGTCACGTGACCACGTCCACAGCCCTTCCCCCACCCCCCTTCGTCAAGAGGACCACTCTCTCTCTTCCTCCCCTCTTTCCGATGCCCCCACCCTTCTTCCTCTTTACATCTCATTACGCACCACACAACTTCCTAAGAACGTCTTCTTCTCCGAAACATATTGATCGTATCTGCCAAACAGTAGCAATGCAGAATTACTATGTCTTAATACAGACCTCTCTTTCTCTCGTTTCTACTTCTCCGGCTGCGCGCGACTGCAGACAGTTGAAAAGAGGCCCCACAGCCTCGCGGCCTTATATATATAAACGTCGGTACGGTCACGTGACCACGTCCACAGCCCTTCCCCCACCCCCCTTCGTCAAGAGGACCACTCTCTCTCTTCCTCCCCTCTTTCCGATGCCCCCACCCTTCTTCCTCTTTACATCTCATTACGCACCACACAACTTCCTAAGAACGTCTTCTTCTCCGAAACATATTGATCGTATCTGCCAAACAGTAGCAATGCAGAATTACTATGTCTTAATACAGACCTCTCTTGCTCTCGTTTCTACTTCTCCGGCTGCGCGCGACCGCAGACAGTTGAAAAGAGGCCCCACAGCCTCGCGGCCTTATATATATAAACGTCGGTACGGTCACGTGACCACGTCCACAGCCCTTCCCCCACCCCCCTTCGTCAAGAGGACCACTCTCTCTCTTCCTCCCCTCTTTCCGATGCCCCCACCCTTCTTCCTCTTTACATCTCATTACGCACCACACAACTTCCTAAGAACGTCTTCTTCTCCGAAACATATTGATCGTATCTGCCAAACAGTAGCAATGCAGAATTACTATGTCTTAATACAGACCTCTCTTGCTCTCGTTTCTACTTCTCCGGCTGCGCGCGACCGCAGACAGTTGAAAAGAGGCCCCACAGCCTCGCGGCCTTATATATATAAACGTCGGTACGGTCACGTGACCACGTCCACAGCCCTTCCCCCACCGCCCTTCGTCAAGAGGACCACTCTCTCTCTTCCTCCCCTCTTTCCGACGCCCCCACCCTTCTTCCTCTTTACATCTCATTACGCACCACACAACTTCCTAAGAACGTCTTCTTCTCCGAAACATATTGATCGTATCTGCCAAACAGTAGCAATGCAGAATTACTATGTCTTAATACAGACCTCTCTTGCTCTCGTTTCTACTTCTCCGGCTGCGCGCGACCGCAGACAGTTGAAAAGAGGCCCCACAGCCTCGCGGCCTTATATATATAAACGTCGGTACGGTCACGTGACCACGTCCACAGCCCTTCCCCCACCCCCCTTCGTCAAGAGGACCACTCTCTCTCTTCCTCCCCTCTTTCCGATGCCCCCACCCTTCTTCCTCTTTACATCTCATTACGCACCACACAACTTCCTAAGAACGTCTTCTTCTCCGAAACATATTGATCGTATCTGCCAAACAGTAGCAATGCAGAATTACTATGTCTTAATACAGACCTCTCTTTCTCTCGTTTCTACTTCTCCGGCTGCGCGCGACCGCAGACAGTTGAAAAGAGGCCCCACAGCCTCGCGGCCTTATATATATAAACGTCGGTACGGTCACGTGACCACGTCCACAGCCCTTCCCCCACCCCCCTTCGTCAAGAGGACCACTCTCTCTCTTCCTCCCCTCTTTCCGATGCCCCCACCCTTCTTCCTCTTTACATCTCATTACGCACCACACAACTTCCTAAGAACGTCTTCTTCTCCGAAACATATTGATCGTATCTGCCAAACAGTAGCAATGCAGAATTACTATGTCTTAATACAGACCTCTCTTGCTCTCGTTTCTACTTCTCCGGCTGCGCGCGACCGCAGACAGTTGAAAAGAGGCCCCACAGCCTCGCGGCCTTATATATATAAACGTCGGTACGGTCACGTGACCACGTCCACAGCCCTTCCCCCACCCCCCTTCGTCAAGAGGACCACTCTCTCTCTTCCTCCCCTCTTTCCGACGCCCCCACCCTTCTTCCTCTTTACATCTCATTACGCACCACACAACTTCCTAAGAACGTCTTCTTCTCCGAAACATATTGATCGTATCTGCCAAACAGTAGCAATGCAGAATTACTATGTCTTAATACAGACCTCTCTTGCTCTCGTTTCTACTTCTCCGGCTGCGCGCGACCGCAGACAGTTGAAAAGAGGCCCCACAGCCTCGCGGCCTTATATATATAAACGTCGGTACGGTCACGTGACCACGTCCACAGCCCTTCCCCCACCGCCCTTCGTCAAGAGGACCACTCTCTCTCTTCCTCCCCTCTTTCCGACGCCCCCACCCTTCTTCCTCTTTACATCTCATTACGCACCACACAACTTCCTAAGAACGTCTTCTTCTCCGAAACATATTGATCGTATCTGCCAAACAGTAGCAATGCAGAATTACTATGTCTTAATACAGACCTCTCTTTCTCTCGTTTCTACTTCTCCGGCTGCGCGCGACTGCAGACAGTTGAAAAGAGGCCCCACAGCCTCGCGGCCTTATATATATAAACGTCGGTACGGTCACGTGACCACGTCCACAGCCTTTCCCCCACCCCCCTTCGTCAAGAGGACCACTCTCTCTCTTCCTCCCCTCTTTCCGATGCCCCCACCCTTCTTCCTCTTTACATCTCATTACGCACCACACAACTTCCTAAGAACGTCTTCTTCTCCGAAACATATTGATCGTATCTGCCAAACAGTAGCAATGCAGAATTACTATGTCTTAATACAGACCTCTCTTGCTCTCGTTTCTACTTCTCCGGCTGCGCGCGACCGCAGACAGTTGAAAAGAGGCCCCACAGCCTCGCGGCCTTATATATATAAACGTCGGTACGGTCACGTGACCACGTCCACAGCCCTTCCCCCACCGCCCTTCGTCAAGAGGACCACTCTCTCTCTTCCTCCCCTCTTTCCGACGCCCCCACCCTTCTTCCTCTTTACATCTCATTACGCACCACACAACTTCCTAAGAACGTCTTCTTCTCCGAAACATATTGATCGTATCTGCCAAACAGTAGCAATGCAGAATTACTATGTCTTAATACAGACCTCTCTTGCTCTCGTTTCTACTTCTCCGGCTGCGCGCGACCGCAGACAGTTGAAAAGAGGCCCCACAGCCTCGCGGCCTTATATATATAAACGTCGGTACGGTCACGTGACCACGTCCACAGCCCTTCCCCCACCCCCCTTCGTCAAGAGGACCACTCTCTCTCTTCCTCCCCTCTTTCCGATGCCCCCACCCTTCTTCCTCTTTACATCTCATTACGCACCACACAACTTCCTAAGAACGTCTTCTTCTCCGAAACATATTGATCGTATCTGCCAAACAGTAGCAATGCAGAATTACTATGTCTTAATACAGACCTCTCTTTCTCTCGTTTCTACTTCTCCGGCTGCGCGCGACCGCAGACAGTTGAAAAGAGGCCCCACAGCCTCGCGGCCTTATATATATAAACGTCGGTACGGTCACGTGACCACGTCCACAGCCCTTCCCCCACCCCCCTTCGTCAAGAGGACCACTCTCTCTCTTCCTCCCCTCTTTCCGATGCCCCCACCCTTCTTCCTCTTTACATCTCATTACGCACCACACAACTTCCTAAGAACGTCTTCTTCTCCGAAACATATTGATCGTATCTGCCAAACAGTAGCAATGCAGAATTACTATGTCTTAATACAGACCTCTCTTGCTCTCGTTTCTACTTCTCCGGCTGCGCGCGACCGCAGACAGTTGAAAAGAGGCCCCACAGCCTCGCGGCCTTATATACATAAACGTCGGTACGGTCACGTGACCACGTCCACAGCCCTTCCCCCACCGCCCTTCGTCAAGAGGACCACTCTCTCCCTTCCTCCCCTCTTTCCGATGCCCCCACCCTTCTTCCTCTTTACATCTCATTACGCACCACACAACTTCCTAAGAACGTCTTCTTCTCCGAAACATATTGATCGTATCTGCCAAACAGTAGCAATGCAGAATTACTATGTCTTAATACAGACCTCTCTTGCTCTCGTTTCTACTTCTCCGGCTGCGCGCGACCGCAGACAGTTGAAAAGAGGCCCCACAGCCTCGCGGCCTTATATACATAAACGTCGGTACGGTCACGTGACCACGTCCACAGCCCTTCCCCCACCGCCCTTCGTCAAGAGGACCACTCTCTCTCTTCCTCCCCTCTTTCCGATGCCCCCACCCTTCTTCCTCTTTACATCTCATTACGCACCACACAACTTCCTAAGAACGTCTTCTTCTCCGAAACATATTGATCGTATCTGCCAAACAGTAGCAATGCAGAATTACTATGTCTTAATACAGACCTCTCTTTCTCTCGTTTCTACTTCTCCGGCTGCGCGCGACCGCAGACAGTTGAAAAGAGGCCCCACAGCCTCGCGGCCTTATATACATAAACGTCGGTACGGTCACGTGACCACGTCCACAGCCCTTCCCCCACCGCCCTTCGTCAAGAGGACCACTCTCTCTCTTCCTCCCCTCTTTCCGACGCCCCCACCCTTCTTCCTCTTTACATCTCATTACGCACCACACAACTTCCTAAGAACGTCTTCTTCTCCGAAACATATTGATCGTATCTGCCAAACAGTAGCAATGCAGAATTACTATGTCTTAATACAGACCTCTCTTGCTCTCGTTTCTACTTCTCCGGCTGCGCGCGACCGCAGACAGTTGAAAAGAGGCCCCACAGCCTCGCGGCCTTATATATATAAACGTCGGTACGGTCACGTGACCACGTCCACAGCCCTTCCCCCACCCCCCTTCGTCAAGAGGACCACTCTCTCTCTTCCTCCCCTCTTTCCGATGCCCCCACCCTTCTTCCTCTTTACATCTCATTACGCACCACACAACTTCCTAAGAACGTCTTCTTCTCCGAAACATATTGATCGTATCTGCCAAACAGTAGCAATGCAGAATTACTATGTCTTAATACAGACCTCTCTTTCTCTCGTTTCTACTTCTCCGGCTGCGCGCGACCGCAGACAGTTGAAAAGAGGCCCCACAGCCTCGCGGCCTTATATATATAAACGTCGGTACGGTCACGTGACCACGTCCACAGCCCTTCCCCCACCCCCCTTCGTCAAGAGGACCACTCTCTCTCTTCCTCCCCTCTTTCCGATGCCCCCACCCTTCTTCCTCTTTACATCTCATTACGCACCACACAACTTCCTAAGAACGTCTTCTTCTCCGAAACATATTGATCGTATCTGCCAAACAGTAGCAATGCAGAATTACTATGTCTTAATACAGACCTCTCTTGCTCTCGTTTCTACTTCTCCGGCTGCGCGCGACCGCAGACAGTTGAAAAGAGGCCCCACAGCCTCGCGGCCTTATATATATAAACGTCGGTACGGTCACGTGACCACGTCCACAGCCCTTCCCCCACCGCCCTTCGTCAAGAGGACCACTCTCTCTCTTCCTCCCCTCTTTCCGATGCCCCCACCCTTCTTCCTCTTTACATCTCATTACGCACCACACAACTTCCTAAGAACGTCTTCTTCTCCGAAACATATTGATCGTATCTGCCAAACAGTAGCAATGCAGAATTACTATGTCTTAATACAGACCTCTCTTGCTCTCGTTTCTACTTCTCCGGCTGCGCGCGACCGCAGACAGTTGAAAAGAGGCCCCACAGCCTCGCGGCCTTATATATATAAACGTCGGTACGGTCACGTGACCACGTCCACAGCCCTTCCCCCACCCCCCTTCGTCAAGAGGACCACTCTCTCTCTTCCTCCCCTCTTTCCGATGCCCCCACCCTAATTCCTCTTTACATCTCATTACGCACCACACAACTGCCTAAGAACGTCTTCTTCTCCGAAACATATTGATCGTATCTGCCAAACAGTAGCAATGCAGAATTACTATGTCTTAATACAGACCTCTCTTGCTCTCGTTTCTACTTCTCCGGCTGCGCGCGACCGCAGACAGTTGAAAAGAGGCCCCACAGCCTCGCGGCCTTATATATATAAACGTCGGTACGGTCACGTGACCACGTCCACAGCCCTTCCCCCACCCCCCTTCGTCAAGAGGACCACTCTCTCTCTTCCTCCCCTCTTTCCGATGCCCCCACCCTTCTTCCTCTTTACATCTCATTACGCACCACACAACTTCCTAAGAATGTCTTCTTCTCCGAAACATATTGATCGTATCTGCCAAACAGTAGCAATGCAGAATTACTATGTCTTAATACAGACCTCTCTTGCTCTCGTTTCTACTTCTCCGGCTGCGCGCGACCGCAGACAGTTGAAAAGAGGCCCCACAGCCTCGCGGCCTTATATATATAAACGTCGGTACGGTCACGTGACCACGTCCACAGCCCTTCCCCCACCCCCCTTCGTCAAGAGGACCACTCTCTCTCTTCCTCCCCTCTTTCCGATGCCCCCACCCTTCTTCCTCTTTACATCTCATTACGCACCACACAACTTCCTAAGAACGTCTTCTTCTCCGAAACATATTGATCGTATCTGCCAAACAGTAGCAATGCAGAATTACTATCTCTTAATACAGACCTCTCTTGCTCTCGTTTCTACTTCTCCGGCTGCGCGCGACCGCAGACAGTTGAAAAGAGGCCCCACAGCCTCGCGGCCTTATATATATAAACGTCGGTACGGTCATGTGACCACGTCCACAGCCCTTCCCCCACCCCCCTTCGTCAAGAGGACCACTCTCTCTCTTCCTCCCCTCTTTCCGATGCCCCCACCCTAATTCCTCTTTACATCTCATTACGCACCACACAACTTCCTAAGAACGTCTTCTTCTCCGAAACATATTGATCGTATCTGCCAAACAGTAGCAATGCAGAATTACTATGTCTTAATACAGACCTCTCTTGCTCTCGTTTCTACTTCTCCGGCTGCGCGCGACCTCAGACAGTTGAAAAGAGGCCCCACAGCCTCGCGGCCTTATATATATAAACGTCGATACGGTCACGTGACCACGTCCACAGCCCTTCCCCCACCCTCCTTCGTCAAGAGGACCACTCTCTCTCTTCCTCCCCTCTTTCCGATGCCCCCACCCTTCTTCCTCTTTACATCTCATTACGCACCACACAACTTCCTAAGAACGTCTTCTTCTCCGAAACATATTGATCGTATCTGCCAAACAGTAGCAATGCAGAATTACTATGTCTTAATAGAGACCTCTCTTGCTCTCGTTTCTACTTCTCCGGCTGCGCGCGACCGCAGACAGTTGAAAAGAGGCCCCACAGCCTCGCGGCCTTATATATATAAACGTCGGTACGGTCACGTGACCACGTCCACAGCCCTTCCCCCACCCCCCTTCGTCAAGAGGACCACTCTCTCTCTTCCTCCCCTCTTTCCGATGCCCCCACCCTTCTTCCTCTTTACATCTCATTACGCACCACACAACTTCCTAAGAACGTCTTCTTCTCCGAAACATATTGATCGTATCTGCCAAACAGTAGCAATGCAGAATTACTATGTCTTAATACAGACCTCTCTTGCTCTCGTTTCTACTTCTCCGGCTGCGCGCGACCGCAGACAGTTGAAAAGAGGCCCCACAGCCTCGCGGCCTTATATATATAAACGTCGGTACGGTCACGTGACCACGTCCACAGCCCTTCCCCCACCCCCCTTCGTCAAGAGGACCACTCTCTCTCTTCCTCCCCTCTTTCCGATGCCCCCACCCTTCTTCCTCTTTACATCTCATTACGCACCACACAACTTCCTAAGAACGTCTTCTTCTCCGAAACATATTGATCGTATCTGCCAAACAGTAGCAATGCAGAATTACTATGTCTTAATACAGACCTCTCTTGCTCTCGTTTCTACTTCTCCGGCTGCGCGCGACCGCAGACAGTTGAAAAGAGGCCCCACAGCCTCGCGGCCTTATATATATAAACGTCGGTACGGTCACGTGACCACGTCCACAGCCCTTCCCCCACCCCCCTTCGTCAAGAGGACCACTCTCTCTCTTCCTCCCCTCTTTCCGATGCCCCCACCCTTCTTCCTCTTTACATCTCATTACGCACCACACAACTTCCTAAGAACGTCTTCTTCTCCGAAACATATTGATCGTATCTGCCAAACAGTAGCAATGCAGAATTACTATGTCTTAATACAGACCTCTCTTGCTCTCGTTTCTACTTCTCCGGCTGCGCGCGACCGCAGACAGTTGAAAAGAGGCCCCACAGCCTCGCGGCCTTATATATATAAACGTCGGTACGGTCACGTGACCACGTCCACAGCCCTTCCCCCACCCCCCTTCGTCAAGAGGACCACTCTCTCTCTTCCTCCCCTCTTTCCGATGCCCCCACCCTAATTCCTCTTTACATCTCATTACGCACCACACAACTTCCTAAGAACGTCTTCTTCTCCGAAACATATTGATCGTATCTGCCAAACAGTAGCAATGCAGAATTACTATGTCTTCATACAGACCTCTCTTGCTCTCGTTTCTACTTCTCCGGCTGCGCGCGACCGCAGACAGTTGAAAAGAGGCCCCACAGCCTCGCGGCCTTATATATATAAACGTCGGTACGGTCACGTGACCACGTCCACAGCCCTTCCCCCACCCCCCTTCGTCAAGAGGACCACTCTCTCTCTTCCTCCCCTCTTTCCGATGCCCCCACCCTTCTTCCTCTTTACATCTCATTACGCACCACACAACTTCCTAAGAACGTCTTCTTCTCCGAAACATATTGATCGTATCTGCCAAACAGTAGCAATGCAGAATTACTATGTCTTAATACAGACCTCTCTTTCTCTCGTTTCTACTTCTCCGGCTGCGCGCGACCGCAGACAGTTGAAAAGAGGCCCCACAGCCTCGCGGCCTTATATATATAAACGTCGGTACGGTCACGTGACCACGTCCACAGCCCTTCCCCCAGCCCCCTTCGTCAAGAGGACCACTCTCTCTCTTCCTCCCCTCTTTCCGATGCCCCCACCCTAATTCCTCTTTACATCTCATTACGCACCACACAACTTCCTAAGAACGTCTTCTTCTCCGAAACATATTGATCGTATCTGCCAAACAGTAGCAATGCAGAATTACTATGTCTTAATACAGACCTCTCTTGCTCTCGTTTCTACTTCTCCGGCTGCGCGCGACCGCAGACAGTTGAAAAGAGGCCCCACAGCCTCGCGGCCTTATATATATAAACGTCGGTACGGTCACGTGACCACGTCCACAGCCCTTCCCCCACCCCCCTTCGTCAAGAGGACCACTCTCTCTCTTCCTCCCCTCTTTCCGATGCCCCCACCCTTCTTCCTCTTTACATCTCATTACGCACCACACAACTTCCTAAGAACGTCTTCTTCTCCGAAACATATTGATCGTATCTGCCAAACAGTAGCAATGCAGAATTACTATGTCTTAATGCAGACCTCTCTTGCTCTCGTTTCTACTTCTCCGGCTGCGCGCGACCGCAGACAGTTGAAAAGAGGCCCCACAGCCTCGCGGCCTTATATATATAAACGTCGGTACGGTCACGTGACCACGTCCACAGCCCTTCCCCCACCCCCCTTCGTCAAGAGGACCACTCTCTCTCTTCCTCCCCTCTTTCCGATGCCCCCACCCTTCTTCCTCTTTACATCTCATTACGCACCACACAACTTCCTAAGAACGTCTTCTTCTCCGAAACATATTGATCGTATCTGCCAAACAGTAGCAATGCAGAATTACTATGTCTTAATACAGACCTCTCTTGCTCTCGTTTCTACTTCTCCGGCTGCGCGCGACCGCAGACAGTTGAAAAGAGGCCCCACAGCCTCGCGGCCTTATATATATAAACGTCGGTACGATCACGTGACCACGTCCACAGCCCTTCCCCCACCGCCCTTCGTCAAGAGGACCACTCTCTCTCTTCCTCCCCTCTTTCCGATGCCCCCACCCTTCTTCCTCTTTACATCTCATTACGCACCACACAACTTCCTAAGAACGTCTTCTTCTCCGAAACATATTGATCGTATCTGCCAAACAGTAGCAATGCAGAATTACTATGTCTTAATACAGACCTCTCTTGCTCTCGTTTCTACTTCTCCGGCTGCGCGCGACCGCAGACAGTTGAAAAGAGGCCCCACAGCCTCGCGGCCTTATATATATAAACGTCGGTACGGTCACGTGACCACGTCCACAGCCCTTCCCCCACCGCCCTTCGTCAAGAGGACCACTCTCTCTCTTCCTCCCCTCTTTCCGATGCCCCCACCCTTCTTCCTCTTTACATCTCATTACGCACCACACAACTTCCTAAGAACGTCTTCTTCTCCGAAACATATTGATCGTATCTGCAAACAGTAGCAATGCAGAATTACTATGTCTTAATACAGACCTCTCTTGCTCTCGTTTCTACTTCTCCGGCTGCGCGCGACCGCAGACAGTTGAAAAGAGGCCCCACAGCCTCGCGGCCTTATATATATAAACGTCGGTACGGTCACGTGACCACGTCCACAGCCCTTCCCCCACCCCCCTTCGTCAAGAGGACCACTCTCTCTCTTCCTCCCCTCTTTCCGATGCCCCCACCCTTCTTCCTCTTTACATCTCATTACGCACCACACAACTTCCTAAGAACGTCTTCTTCTCCGAAACATATTGATCGTATCTGCCAAACAGTAGCAATGCAGAATTACTATGTCTTAATACAGACCTCTCTTGCTCTCGTTTCTACTTCTCCGGCTGCGCGCGACCGCAGACAGTTGAAAAGAGGCCCCACAGCTTCGCGGCCTTATATATATAAACGTCGGTACGGTCACGTGAACACGTCCACAGCCCTTCCCCCACCCCCCTTCGTCAAGAGGACCACTCTCTCTCTTCCTCCCCTCTTTCCGATGCCCCCACCCTTCTTCCTCTTTACATCTCATTACGCACCACACAACTTCCTAAGAACGTCTTCTTCTCCGAAACATATTGATCGTATCTGCCAAACAGTAGCAATGCAGAATTACTATGTCTTAATACAGACCTCTCTTGCTCTCGTTTCTACTTCTCCGGCTGCGCGCGACCGCAAACAGTTGAAAAGAGGCCCCACAGCCTCGCGGCCTTATATATATAAACGTCGGTACGGTCACGTGACCACGTCCACAGCCCTTCCCCCACCCCCCTTCGTCAAGAGGACCACTCTCTCTCTTCCTCCCCTCTTTCCGATGCCCCCACCCTTCTTCCTCTTTACATCTCATTACGCACCACACAACTTCCTAAGAACGTCTTCTTCTCCGAAACATATTGATCGTATCTGCCAAACAGTAGCAATGCAGAATTACTATGTCTTAATACAGACCTCTCTTGCTCTCGTTTCTACTTCTCCGGCTGCGCGCGACCGCAGACAGTTGAAAAGAGGCCCCACAGCCTCGCGGCCTTATATATATAAACGTCGGTACGGTCACGTGACCACGTCCACAGCCCTTCCCCCACCCCCCTTCGTCAAGAGGACCACTCTCTCTCTTCCTCCCCTCTTTCCGATGCCCCCACCCTTCTTCCTCTTTACATCTCATTACGCACCACACAACTTCCTAAGAACGTCTTCTTCTCCGAAACATATTGATCGTATCTGCCAAACAGTAGCAATGCAGAATTACTATGTCTTAATACAGACCTCTCTTGCTCTCGTTTCTACTTCTCCGGCTGCGCGCGACCGCAGACAGTTGAAAAGAGGCCCCACAGCCTCGCGGCCTTATATATATAAACGTCGGTACGGTCACGTGACCACGTCCACAGCCCTTCCCCCACCGCCCTTCGTCAAGAGGACCACTCTCTCTCTTCCTCCCCTCTTTCCGATGCCCCCACCCTTCTTCCTCTTTACATCTCATTACGCACCACACAACTTCCTAAGAACGTCTTCTTCTCCGAAACATATTGATCGTATCTGCCAAACAGTAGCAATGCAGAATTACTATGTCTTAATACAGACCTCTCTTGCTCTCGTTTCTACTTCTCCGGCTGCGCGCGACCGCAGACAGTTGAAAAGAGGCCCCACAGCCTCGCGGCCTTATATATATAAACGTCGGTACGGTCACGTGACCACGTCCACAGCCCTTCCCCCACCGCCCTTCGTCAAGAGGACCACTCTCTCTCTTCCTCCCCTCTTTCCGATGCCCCCACCCTTCTTCCTCTTTACATCTCATTACGCACCACACAACTTCCTAAGAACGTCTTCTTCTCCGAAACATATTGATCGTATCTGCCAAACAGTAGCAATGCAGAATTACTATGTCTTAATACAGACCTCTCTTGCTCTCGTTTCTACTTCTCCGGCTGCGCGCTACCGCAGACAGTTGAAAAGAGGCCCCACAGCCTCGCGGCCTTATATATATAAACGTCGGTACGGTCACGTGACCACGTCCACAGCCCTTCCCCCACCGCCCTTCGTCAAGAGGACCACTCTCTCTCTTCCTCCCCTCTTTCCGATGCCCCCACCCTTCTTCCTCTTTACATCTCATTACGCACCACACAACTTCCTAAGAACGTCTTCTTCTCCGAAACATATTGATCGTATCTGCCAAACAGTAGCAATGCAGAATTACTATGTCTTAATACAGACCTCTCTTGCTCTCGTTTCTACTTCTCCGGCTGCGCGCTACCGCAGACAGTTGAAAAGAGGCCCCACAGCCTCGCGGCCTTATATATATAAACGTCGGTACGGTCACGTGACCACGTCCACAGCCCTTCCCCCACCGCCCTTCGTCAAGAGGACCACTCTCTCTCTTCCTCCCCTCTTTCCGATGCCCCCACCCTAATTCCTCTTTACATCTCATTACGCACCACACAACTTCCTAAGAACGTCTTCTTCTCCGAAACATATTGATCGTATCTGCCAAACAGTAGCAATGCAGAATTACTATGTCTTAATACAGACCTCTCTTGCTCTCGTTTCTACTTCTCCGGCTGCGCGCTACCGCAGACAGTTGAAAAGAGGCCCCACAGCCTCGCGGCCTTATATATATAAACGTCGGTACGGTCACGTGACCACGTCCACAGCCCTTCCCCCACCGCCCTTCGTCAAGAGGATCACTCTCTCTCTTCCTCCCCTCTTTCCGTTGCCCCCACCCTTCTTCCTCTTTACATCTCATTACGCACCACACAACTTCCTAAGAACGTCTTCTTCTCCGAAACATATTGATCGTATCTGCCAAACAGTAGCAATGCAGAATTACTATGTCTTAATACAGACCTCTCTTGCTCTCGTTTCTACTTCTCCGGCTGCGCGCGACCGCAGACAGTTGAAAAGAGGCCCCACAGCCTCGCGGCCTTATATATATAAACGTCGGTACGGTCACGTGACCACGTCCACAGCCCTTCCCCCACCGCCCTTCGTCAAGAGGACCACTCTCTCTCTTCCTCCCCTCTTTCCGATGCCCCCACCCTTCTTCCTCTTTACATCTCATTACGCACCACACAACTTCCTAAGAACGTCTTCTTCTCCGAAACATATTGATCGTATCTGCCAAACAGTAGCAATGCAGAATTACTATGTCTTAATACAGACCTCTCTTGCTCTCGTTTCTACTTCTCCGGCTGCGCGCGACCGCAGACAGTTGAAAAGAGGCCCCACAGCCTCGCGGCCTTATATATATAAACGTCGGTACGGTCACGTGACCACGTCCACAGCCCTTCCCCCACCGCCCTTCGTCAAGAGGACCACTCTCTCTCTTCCTCCCCTCTTTCCGATGCCCCCACCCTTCTTCCTCTTTACATCTCATTACGCACCACACAACTTCCTAAGAACGTCTTCTTCTCCGAAACATATTGATCGTATCTGCCAAACAGTAGCAATGCAGAATTACTATGTCTTAATACAGACCTCTCTTGCTCTCGTTTCTACTTCTCCGGCTGCGCGCGACCGCAGACAGTTGAAAAGAGGCCCCACAGCCTCGCGGCCTTATATATATAAACTTCGGTACGGTCACGTGACCACGTCCACAGCCCTTCCCCCACCGCCCTTCGTCAAGAGGACCACTCTCTCTCTTCCTCCCCTCTTTCCGATGCCCCCACCCTTCTTCCTCTTTACATCTCATTACGCACCACACAACTTCCTAAGAACGTCTTCTTCTCCGAAACATATTGATCGTATCTGCCAAACAGTAGCAATGCAGAATTACTATGTCTTAATACAGACCTCTCTTGCTCTCGTTTCTACTTCTCCGGCTGCGCGCGACCGCAGACAGTTGAAAAGAGGCCCCACAGCCTCGCGGCCTTATATATATAAACTTCGGTACGGTCACGTGACCACGTCCACAGCCCTTCCCCCACCGCCCTTCGTCAAGAGGACCACTCTCTCTCTTCCTCCCCTCTTTCCGATGCCCCCACCCTTCTTCCTCTTTACATCTCATTACGCACCACACAACTTCCTAAGAACGTCTTCTTCTCCGAAACATATTGATCGTATCTGCCAAACAGTAGCAATGCAGAATTACTATGTCTTAATACAGACCTCTCTTGCTCTCGTTTCTACTTCTCCGGCTGCGCGCGACCGCAGACAGTTGAAAAGAGGCCCCACAGCCTCGCGGCCTTATATATATAAACGTCGGTACGGTCACGTGACCACGTCCACAGCCCTTCCCCCACCGCCCTTCGTCAAGAGGACCACTCTCTCTCTTCCTCCCCTCTTTCCGATGCCCCCACCCTTCTTCCTCTTTACATCTCATTACGCACCACACAACTTCCTAAGAACGTCTTCTTCTCCGAAACATATTGATCGTATCTGCCAAACAGTAGCAATGCAGAATTACTATGTCTTAATACAGACCTCTCTTGCTCTCGTTTCTACTTCTCCGGCTGCGCGCGACCGCAGACAGTTGAAAAGAGGCCCCACAGCCTCGCGGCCTTATATATATAAACGTCGGTACGGTCACGTGACCACGTCCACAGCCCTTCCCCACCCCCCTTCGTCAAGAGGACCACTCTCTCTCTTCCTCCCCTCTTTCCGATGCCCCCACCCTTCTTCCTCTTTACATCTCATTACGCACCACACAACTTCCTAAGAACGTCTTCTTCTCCGAAACATATTGATCGTATCTGCCAAACAGTAGCAATGCAGAATTACTATGTCTTAATACAGACCTCTCTTGCTCTCGTTTCTACTTCTCCGGCTGCGCGCGACCGCAGACAGTTGAAAAGAGGCCCCACAGCCTCGCGGCCTTATATATATAAACGTCGGTACGGTCACGTGACCACGTCCACAGCCCTTCCCCCACCGCCCTTCGTCAAGAGGACCACTCTCTCTCTTCCTCCCCTCTTTCCGATGCCCCCACCCTTCTTCCTCTTTACATCTCATTACGCACCACACAACTTCCTAAGAACGTCTTCTTCTCCGAAACATATTGATCGTATCTGCCAAACAGTAGCAATGCAGAACTACTATGTCTTAATACAGACCTCTCTTTCTCTCGTTTCTACTTCTCCGGCTGCGCGCGACCGCAGACAGTTGAAAAGAGGCCCCACAGCCTCGCGGCCTTATATATATAAACGTCGGTACGGTCACGTGACCACGTCCACAGCCCTTCCCCCACCCCCCTTCGTCAAGAGGACCACTCTCTCTCTTCCTCCCCTCTTTCCGATGCCCCCACCCTTCTTCCTCTTTACATCTCATTACGCACCACACAACTTCCTAAGAACGTCTTCTTCTCCGAAACATATTGATCGTATCTGCCAAACAGTAGCAATGCAGAATTACTATGTCTTAATACAGACCTCTCTTTCTCTCGTTTCTACTTCTCCGGCTGCGCGCGACCGCAGACAGTTGAAAAGAGGCCCCACAGCCTCGCGGCCTTATATATATAAACGTCGGTACGGTCACGTGACCACGTCCACAGCCCTTCCCCCACAGCCCTTCGTCAAGAGGACCACTCTCTCTCTTCCTCCCCTCTTTCCGATGCCCCCACCCTTCTTCCTCTTTACATCTCATTACGCACCACACAACTTCCTAAGAACGTCTTCTTCTCCGAAACATATTGATCGTATCTGCCAAACAGTAGCAATGCAGAATTACTATGTCTTAATACAGACCTCTCTTGCTCTCGTTTCTACTTCTCCGGCTGCGCGCGACCGCAGACAGTTGAAAAGAGGCCCCACAGCCTCGCGGCCTTATATATATAAACGTCGGTACGGTCACGTGACCACGTCCACAGCCCTTCCCCCACCGCCCTTCGTCAAGAGGACCACTCTCTCTCTTCCTCCCCTCTTTCCGATGCCCCCACCCTTCTTCCTCTTTACATCTCATTACGCACCACACAACTTCCTAAGAACGTCTTCTTCTCCGAAACATATTGATCGTATCTGCCAAACAGTAGCAATGCAGAATTACTATGTCTTAATACAGACCTCTCTTGCTCTCGTTTCTACTTCTCCGGCTGCGCGCGACCGCAGACAGTTGAAAAGAGGCCCCACAGCCTCGCGGCCTTATATATATAAACGTCGGTACGGTCACGTGACCACGTCCACAGCCCTTCCCCCACCCCCCTTCGTCAAGAGGACCACTCTCTCTCTTCCTCCCCTCTTTCCGATGCCCCCACCCTTCTTCCTCTTTACATCTCATTACGCACCACACAACTTCCTAAGAACGTCTTCTTCTCCGAAACATATTGATCGTATCTGCCAAACAGTAGCAATGCAGAATTACTATGTCTTAATACAGACCTCTCTTTCTCTCGTTTCTACTTCTCCGGCTGCGCGCGACCGCAGACAGTTGAAAAGAGGCCCCACAGCCTCGCGGCCTTATATATATAAACGTCGGTACGGTCACGTGACCACGTCCACAGCCCTTCCCCCACCGCCCTTCGTCAAGAGGACCACTCTCTCTCTTCCTCCCCTCTTTCCGATGCCCCCACCCTTCTTCCTCTTTACATCTCATTACGCACCACACAACTTCCTAAGAACGTCTTCTTCTCCGAAACATATTGATCGTATCTGCCAAACAGTAGCAATGCAGAATTACTATGTCTTAATACAGACCTCTCTTGCTCTCGTTTCTACTTCTCCGGCTGCGCGCGACCGCAGACAGTTGAAAAGAGGCCCCACAGCCTCGCGGCCTTATATATATAAACGTCGGTACGGTCACGTGACCACGTCCACAGCCCTTCCCCCACCCCCCTTCGTCAAGAGGACCACTCTCTCTCTTCCTCCCCTCTTTCCGATGCCCCCACCCTTCTTCCTCTTTACATCTCATTACGCACCACACAACTTCCTAAGAACGTCTTCTTCTCCGAAACATATTGATCGTATCTGCCAAACAGTAGCAATGCAGAATTACTATGTCTTAATACAGACCTCTCTTTCTCTCGTTTCTACTTCTCCGGCTGCGCGCGACCGCAGACAGTTGAAAAGAGGCCCCACAGCCTCGCGGCCTTATATATATAAACGTCGGTACGGTCACGTGACCACGTCCACAGCCCTTCCCCCACCCCCCTTCGTCAAGAGGACCACTCTCTCTCTTCCTCCCCTCTTTCCGATGCCCCCACCCTTCTTCCTCTTTACATCTCATTACGCACCACACAACTTCCTAAGAACGTCTTCTTCTCCGAAACATATTGATCGTATCTGCCAAACAGTAGCAATGCAGAATTACTATGTCTTAATACAGACCTCTCTTGCTCTCGTTTCTACTTCTCCGGCTGCGCGCGACCGCAGACAGTTGAAAAGAGGCCCCACAGCCTCGCGGCCTTATATATATAAACGTCGGTACGGTCACGTGACCACGTCCACAGCCCTTCCCCCACCGCCCTTCGTCAAGAGGACCACTCTCTCTCTTCCTCCCCTCTTTCCGATGCCCCCACCCTTCTTCCTCTTTACATCTCATTACGCACCACACAACTTCCTAAGAACGTCTTCTTCTCCGAAACATATTGATCGTATCTGCCAAACAGTAGCAATGCAGAATTACTATGTCTTAATACAGACCTCTCTTGCTCTCGTTTCTACTTCTCCGGCTGCGCGCGACCGCAGACAGTTGAAAAGAGGCCCCACAGCCTCGCGGCCTTATATATATAAACGTCGGTACGGTCACGTGACCACGTCCACAGCCCTTCCCCCACCGCCCTTCGTCAAGAGGACCACTCTCTCTCTTCCTCCCCTCTTTCCGATGCCCCCACCCTTCTTCCTCTTTACATCTCATTACGCACCACACAACTTCCTAAGAACGTCTTCTTCTCCGAAACATATTGATCGTATCTGCCAAACAGTAGCAATGCAGAATTACTATGTCTTAATACAGACCTCTCTTGCTCTCGTTTCTACTTCTCCGGCTGCGCGCGACCGCAGACAGTTGAAAAGAGGCCCCACAGCCTCGCGGCCTTATATATATAAACGTCGGTACGGTCACGTGACCACGTCCACAGCCCTTCCCCCACCGCCCTTCGTCAAGAGGACCACTCTCTCTCTTCCTCCCCTCTTTCCGATGCCCCCACCCTTCTTCCTCTTTACATCTCATTACGCACCACACAACTTCCTAAGAACGTCTTCTTCTCCGAAACATATTGATCGTATCTGCCAAACAGTAGCAATGCAGAATTACTATGTCTTAATACAGACCTCTCTTGCTCTCGTTTCTACTTCTCCGGCTGCGCGCGACCGCAGACAGTTGAAAAGAGGCCCCACAGCCTCGCGGCCTTATATATATAAACGTCGGTACGGTCACGTGACCACGTCCACAGCCCTTCCCCCACCGCCCTTCGTCAAGAGGACCACTCTCTCTCTTCCTCCCCTCTTTCCGATGCCCCCACCCTTCTTCCTCTTTACATCTCATTACGCACCACACAACTTCCTAAGAACGTCTTCTTCTCCGAAACATATTGATCGTATCTGCCAAACAGTAGCAATGCAGAATTACTATGTCTTAATACAGACCTCTCTTGCTCTCGTTTCTACTTCTCCGGCTGCGCGCGACCGCAGACAGTTGAAAAGAGGCCCCACAGCCTCGCGGCCTTATATATATAAACGTCGGTACGGTCACGTGACCACGTCCACAGCCCTTCCCCCACCCCCCTTCGTCAAGAGGACCACTCTCTCTCTTCCTCCCCTCTTTCCGATGCCCCCACCCTTCTTCCTCTTTACATCTCATTACGCACCACACAACTTCCTAAGAACGTCTTCTTCTCCGAAACATATTGATCGTATCTGCCAAACAGTAGCAATGCAGAATTACTATGTCTTAATACAGACCTCTCTTGCTCTCGTTTCTACTTCTCCGGCTGCGCGCGACCGCAGACAGTTGAAAAGAGGCCCCACAGCCTCGCGGCCTTATATATATAAACGTCGGTACGGTCACGTGACCACGTCCACAGCCCTTCCCCCACCCCCCTTCGTCAAGAGGACCACTCTCTCTCTTCCTCCCCTCTTTCCGATGCCCCCACCCTTCTTCCTCTTTACATCTCATTACGCACCACACAACTTCCTAAGAACGTCTTCTTCTCCGAAACATATTGATCGTATCTGCCAAACAGTAGCAATGCAGAATTACTATGTCTTAATACAGACCTCTCTTGCTCTCGTTTCTACTTCTCCGGCTGCGCGCGACCGCAGACAGTTGAAAAGAGGCCCCACAGCCTCGCGGCCTTATATATATAAACGTCGGTACGGTCACGTGACCACGTCCACAGCCCTTCCCCCACCGCCCTTCGTCAAGAGGACCACTCTCTCTCTTCCTCCCCTCTTTCCGATGCCCCCACCCTTCTTCCTCTTTACATCTCATTACGCACCACACAACTTCCTAAGAACGTCTTCTTCTCCGAAACATATTGATCGTATCTGCCAAACAGTAGCAATGCAGAATTACTATGTCTTAATACAGACCTCTCTTGCTCTCGTTTCTACTTCTCCGGCTGCGCGCGACCGCAGACAGTTGAAAAGAGGCCCCACAGCCTCGCGGCCTTATATATATAAACGTCGGTACGGTCACGTGACCACGTCCACAGCCCTTCCCCCACCGCCCTTCGTCAAGAGGACCACTCTCTCTCTTCCTCCCCTCTTTCCGATGCCCCCACCCTTCTTCCTCTTTACATCTCATTACGCACCACACAACTTCCTAAGAACGTCTTCTTCTCCGAAACATATTGATCGTATCTGCCAAACAGTAGCAATGCAGAATTACTATGTCTTAATACAGACCTCTCTTGCTCTCGTTTCTACTTCTCCGGCTGCGCGCGACCGCAGACAGTTGAAAAGAGGCCCCACAGCCTCGCGGCCTTATATATATAAACGTCGGTACGGTCACGTGACCACGTCCACAGCCCTTCCCCCACCGCCCTTCGTCAAGAGGACCACTCTCTCTCTTCCTCCCCTCTTTCCGATGCCCCCACCCTTCTTCCTCTTTACATCTCATTACGCACCACACAACTTCCTAAGAACGTCTTCTTCTCCGAAACATATTGATCGTATCTGCCAAACAGTAGCAATGCAGAATTACTATGTCTTAATACAGACCTCTCTTGCTCTCGTTTCTACTTCTCCGGCTGCGCGCGACCGCAGACAGTTGAAAAGAGGCCCCACAGCCTCGCGGCCTTATATATATAAACGTCGGTACGGTCACGTGACCACGTCCACAGCCCTTCCCCCACCCCCCTTCGTCAAGAGGACCACTCTCTCTCTTCCTCCCCTCTTTCCGATGCCCCCACCCTTCTTCCTCTTTACATCTCATTACGCACCACACAACTTCCTAAGAACGTCTTCTTCTCCGAAACATATTGATCGTATCTGCCAAACAGTAGCAATGCAGAATTACTATGTCTTAATACAGACCTCTCTTGCTCTCGTTTCTACTTCTCCGGCTGCGCGCGACCGCAGAGAGTTGAAAAGAGGCCCCACAGCCTCGCGGCCTTATATATATAAACGTCGGTACGGTCACGTGACCACGTCCACAGTCCTTCCCCCACCCCCCTTCGTCAAGAGGACCACTCTCTCTCTTCCTCCCCTCTTTCCGATGCCCCCACCCTTCTTCCTCTTTACATCTCATTACGCACCACACAACTTCCTAAGAACGTCTTCTTCTCCGAAACATATTGATCGTATCTGCCAAACAGTAGCAATGCAGAATTACTATGTCTTAATACAGACCTCTCTTGCTCTCGTTTCTACTTCTCCGGCTGCGCGCGACCGCAGACAGTTGAAAAGAGGCCCCACAGCCTCGCGGCCTTATATATATAAACGTCGGTACGGTCACGTGACCACGTCCACAGCCCTTCCCCCACCCCCCTTCGTCAAGAGGACCACTCTCTCTCTTCCTCCCCTCTTTCCGATGCCCCCACCCTTCTTCCTCTTTACATCTCATTACGCACCACACAACTTCCTAAGAACGTCTTCTTCTCCGAAACATATTGATCGTATCTGCCAAACAGTAGCAATGCAGAATTACTATGTCTTAATACAGACCTCTCTTGCTCTCGTTTCTACTTCTCCGGCTGCGCGCGACCGCAGACAGTTGAAAAGAGGCCCCACAGCCTCGCGGCCTTATATATATAAACGTCGGTACGGTCACGTGACCACGTCCACAGTCCTTCCCCCACCCCCCTTCGTCAAGAGGACCACTCTCTCTCTTCCTCCCCTCTTTCCGATGCCCCCACCCTTCTTCCTCTTTACATCTCATTACGCACCACACAACTTCCTAAGAACGTCTTCTTCTCCGAAACATATTGATCGTATCTGCCAAACAGTAGCAATGCAGAATTACTATGTCTTAATACAGACCTCTCTTGCTCTCGTTTCTACTTCTCCGGCTGCGCGCGACCGCAGACAGTTGAAAAGAGGCCCCACAGCCTCGCGGCCTTATATATATAAACGTCGGTACGGTCACGTGACCACGTCCACAGCCCTTCCCCCACCCCCCTTCGTCAAGAGGACCACTCTCTCTCTTCCTCCCCTCTTTCCGATGCCCCCACCCTTCTTCCTCTTTACATCTCATTACGCACCACACAACTTCCTAAGAACGTCTTCTTCTCCGAAACATATTGATCGTATCTGCCAAACAGTAGCAATGCAGAATTACTATGTCTTAATACAGACCTCTCTTGCTCTCGTTTCTACTTCTCCGGCTGCGCGCGACCGCAGACAGTTGAAAAGAGGCCCCACAGCCTCGCGGCCTTATATATATAAACGTCGGTACGGTCACGTGACCACGTCCACAGCCCTTCCCCCACCCCCCTTCGTCAAGAGGACCACTCTCTCTCTTCCTCCCCTCTTTCCGATGCCCCCACCCTTCTTCCTCTTTACATCTCATTACGCACCACACAACTTCCTAAGAACGTCTTCTTCTCCGAAACATATTGATCGTATCTGCCAAACAGTAGCAATGCAGAATTACTATGTCTTAATACAGACCTCTCTTGCTCTCGTTTCTACTTCTCCGGCTGCGCGCGACCGCAGACAGTTGAAAAGAGGCCCCACAGCCTCGCGGCCTTATATATATAAACGTCGGTACGGTCACGTGACCACGTCCACAGCCCTTCCCCCACCGCCCTTCGTCAAGAGGACCACTCTCTCTCTTCCTCCCCTCTTTCCGATGCCCCCACCCTTCTTCCTCTTTACATCTCATTACGCACCACACAACTTCCTAAGAACGTCTTCTTCTCCGAAACATATTGATCGTATCTGCCAAACAGTAGCAATGCAGAATTACTATGTCTTAATACAGACCTCTCTTGCTCTCGTTTCTACTTCTCCGGCTGCGCGCGACCGCAGACAGTTGAAAAGAGGCCCCACAGCCTCGCGGCCTTATATATATAAACGTCGGTACGGTCACGTGACCACGTCCACAGCCCTTCCCCCACCGCCCTTCGTCAAGAGGACCACTCTCTCTCTTCCTCCCCTCTTTCCGATGCCCCCACCCTTCTTCCTCTTTACATCTCATTACGCACCACACAACTTCCTAAGAACGTCTTCTTCTCCGAAACATATTGATCGTATCTGCCAAACAGTAGCAATGCAGAATTACTATGTCTTAATACAGACCTCTCTTGCTCTCGTTTCTACTTCTCCGGCTGCGCGCGACCGCAGACAGTTGAAAAGAGGCCCCACAGCCTCGCGGCCTTATATATATAAACGTCGGTACGGTCACGTGACCACGTCCACAGCCCTTCCCCCACCGCCCTTCGTCAAGAGGACCACTCTCTCTCTTCCTCCCCTCTTTCCGATGCCCCCACCCTTCTTCCTCTTTACATCTCATTACGCACCACACAACTTCCTAAGAACGTCTTCTTCTCCGAAACATATTGATCGTATCTGCCAAACAGTAGCAATGCAGAATTACTATGTCTTAATACAGACCTCTCTTGCTCTCGTTTCTACTTCTCCGGCTGCGCGCGACCGCAGACAGTTGAAAAGAGGCCCCACAGCCTCGCGGCCTTATATATATAAACGTCGGTACGGTCACGTGACCACGTCCACAGCCCTTCCCCCACCCCCCTTCGTCAAGAGGACCACTCTCTCTCTTCCTCCCCTCTTTCCGATGCCCCCACCTTTCTTCCTCTTTACATCTCATTACGCACCACACAACTTCCTAAGAACGTCTTCTTCTCCGAAACATATTGATCGTATCTGCCAAACAGTAGCAATGCAGAATTACTATGTCTTAATACAGACCTCTCTTGCTCTCGTTTCTACTTCTCCGGCTGCGCGCGACCGCAGACAGTTGAAAAGAGGCCCCACAGCCTCGCGGCCTTATATATATAAACGTCGGTACGGTCACGTGACCACGTCCACAGCCCTTCCCCCACCGCCCTTCGTCAAGAGGACCACTCTCTCTCTTCCTCCCCTCTTTCCGATGCCCCCACCCTTCTTCCTCTTTACATCTCATTACGCACCACACAACTTCCTAAGAACGTCTTCTTCTCCGAAACATATTGATCGTATCTGCCAAACAGTAGCAATGCAGAATTACTATGTCTTAATACAGACCTCTCTTGCTCTCGTTTCTACTTCTCCGGCTGCGCGCGACCGCAGACAGTTGAAAAGAGGCCCCACAGCCTCGCGGCCTTATATATATAAACGTCGGTACGGTCACGTGACCACGTCCACAGCCCTTCCCCCACCGCCCTTCGTCAAGAGGACCACTCTCTCTCTTCCTCCCCTCTTTCCGATGCCCCCACCCTTCTTCCTCTTTACATCTCATTACGCACCACACAACTTCCTAAGAACGTCTTCTTCTCCGAAACATATTGATCGTATCTGCCAAACAGTAGCAATGCAGAATTACTATGTCTTAATACAGACCTCTCTTGCTCTCGTTTCTACTTCTCCGGCTGCGCGCGACCGCAGACAGTTGAAAAGAGGCCCCACAGCCTCGCGGCCTTATATATATAAACGTCGGTACGGTCACGTGACCACGTCCACAGCCCTTCCCCCACCGCCCTTCGTCAAGAGGACCACTCTCTCTCTTCCTCCCCTCTTTCCGATGCCCCCACCCTTCTTCCTCTTTACATCTCATTACGCACCACACAACTTCCTAAGAACGTCTTCTTCTCCGAAACATATTGATCGTATCTGCCAAACAGTAGCAATGCAGAATTACTATGTCTTAATACAGACCTCTCTTGCTCTCGTTTCTACTTCTCCGGCTGCGCGCGACCGCAGACAGTTGAAAAGAGGCCCCACAGCCTCGCGGCCTTATATATATAAACGTCGGTACGGTCACGTGACCACGTCCACAGCCCTTCCCCCACCGCCCTTCGTCAAGAGGACCACTCTCTCTCTTCCTCCCCTCTTTCCGATGCCCCCACCCTTCTTCCTCTTTACATCTCATTACGCACCACACAACTTCCTAAGAACGTCTTCTTCTCCGAAACATATTGATCGTATCTGCCAAACAGTAGCAATGCAGAATTACTATGTCTTAATACAGACCTCTCTTGCTCTCGTTTCTACTTCTCCGGCTGCGCGCGACCGCAGACAGTTGAAAAGAGGCCCCACAGCCTCGCGGCCTTATATATATAAACGTCGGTACGGTCACGTGACCACGTCCACAGCCCTTCCCCCACCGCCCTTCGTCAAGAGGACCACTCTCTCTCTTCCTCCCCTCTTTCCGATGCCCCCACCCTTCTTCCTCTTTACATCTCATTACGCACCACACAACTTCCTAAGAACGTCTTCTTCTCCGAAACATATTGATCGTATCTGCCAAACAGTAGCAATGCAGAATTACTATGTCTTAATACAGACCTCTCTTGCTCTCGTTTCTACTTCTCCGGCTGCGCGCGACCGCAGACAGTTGAAAAGAGGCCCCACAGCCTCGCGGCCTTATATATATAAACGTCGGTACGGTCACGTGACCACGTCCACAGCCCTTCCCCCACCGCCCTTCGTCAAGAGGACCACTCTCTCTCTTCCTCCCCTCTTTCCGATGCCCCCACCCTTCTTCCTCTTTACATCTCATTACGCACCACACAACTTCCTAAGAACGTCTTCTTCTCCGAAACATATTGATCGTATCTGCCAAACAGTAGCAATGCAGAATTACTATGTCTTAATACAGACCTCTCTTGCTCTCGTTTCTACTTCTCCGGCTGCGCGCGACCGCAGACAGTTGAAAAGAGGCCCCACAGCCTCGCGGCCTTATATATATAAACGTCGGTACGGTCACGTGACCACGTCCACAGCCCTTCCCCCACCGCCCTTCGTCAAGAGGACCACTCTCTCTCTTCCTCCCCTCTTTCCGATGCCCCCACCCTTCTTCCTCTTTACATCTCATTACGCACCACACAACTTCCTAAGAACGTCTTCTTCTCCGAAACATATTGATCGTATCTGCCAAACAGTAGCAATGCAGAATTACTATGTCTTAATACAGACCTCTCTTGCTCTCGTTTCTACTTCTCCGGCTGCGCGCGACCGCAGACAGTTGAAAAGAGGCCCCACAGCCTCGCGGCCTTATATATATAAACGTCGGTACGGTCACGTGACCACGTCCACAGCCCTTCCCCCACCGCCCTTCGTCAAGAGGACCACTCTCTCTCTTCCTCCCCTCTTTCCGATGCCCCCACCCTTCTTCCTCTTTACATCTCATTACGCACCACACAACTTCCTAAGAACGTCTTCTTCTCCGAAACATATTGATCGTATCTGCCAAACAGTAGCAATGCAGAATTACTATGTCTTAATACAGACCTCTCTTGCTCTCGTTTCTACTTCTCCGGCTGCGCGCGACCGCAGACAGTTGAAAAGAGGCCCCACAGCCTCGCGGCCTTATATATATAAACGTCGGTACGGTCACGTGACCACGTCCACAGCCCTTCCCCCACCGCCCTTCGTCAAGAGGACCACTCTCTCTCCTCCTCCCCTCTTTCCGATGCCCCCACCTTTCTTCCTCTTTACATCTCATTACGCACCACACAACTTCCTAAGAACGTCTTCTTCTCCGAAACATATTGATCGTATCTGCCAAACAGTAGCAATGCAGAATTACTATGTCTTAATACAGACCTCTCTTGCTCTCGTTTCTACTTCTCCGGCTGCGCGCGACCGCAGACAGTTGAAAAGAGGCCCCACAGCCTCGCGGCCTTATATATATAAACGTCGGTACGGTCACGTGACCACGTCCACAGCCCTTCCCCCACCGCCCTTCGTCAAGAGGACCACTCTCTCTCTTCCTCCCCTCTTTCCGACGCCCCCACCCTTCTTCCTCTTTACATCTCATTACGCACCACACAACTTCCTAAGAACGTCTTCTTCTCCGAAACATATTGATCGTATCTGCCAAACAGTAGCAATGCAGAATTACTATGTCTTAATACAGACCTCTCTTGCTCTCGTTTCTACTTCTCCGGCTGCGCGCGACCGCAGACAGTTGAAAAGAGGCCCCACAGCCTCGCGGCCTTATATATATAAACGTCGGTACGGTCACGTGACCACGTCCACAGCCCTTCCCCCACCGCCCTTCGTCAAGAGGACCACTCTCTCTCTTCCTCCCCTCTTTCCGATGCCCCCACCCTTCTTCCTCTTTACATCTCATTACGCACCACACAACTTCCTAAGAACGTCTTCTTCTCCGAAACATATTGATCGTATCTGCCAAACAGTAGCAATGCAGAATTACTATGTCTTAATACAGACCTCTCTTGCTCTCGTTTCTACTTCTCCGGCTGCGCGCGACCGCAGACAGTTGAAAAGAGGCCCCACAGCCTCGCGGCCTTATATATATAAACGTCGGTACGGTCACGTGACCACGTCCACAGCCCTTCCCCCACCGCCCTTCGTCAAGAGGACCACTCTCTCTCTTCCTCCCCTCTTTCCGATGCCCCCACCCTTCTTCCTCTTTACATCTCATTACGCACCACACAACTTCCTAAGAACGTCTTCTTCTCCGAAACATATTGATCGTATCTGCCAAACAGTAGCAATGCAGAATTACTATGTCTTAATACAGACCTCTCTTGCTCTCGTTTCTACTTCTCCGGCTGCGCGCGACCGCAGACAGTTGAAAAGAGGCCCCACAGCCTCGCGGCCTTATATATATAAACGTCGGTACGGTCACGTGACCACGTCCACAGCCCTTCCCCCACCGCCCTTCGTCAAGAGGACCACTCTCTCTCTTCCTCCCCTCTTTCCGATGCCCCCACCCTTCTTCCTCTTTACATCTCATTACGCACCACACAACTTCCTAAGAACGTCTTCTTCTCCGAAACATATTGATCGTATCTGCCAAACAGTAGCAATGCAGAATTACTATGTCTTAATACAGACCTCTCTTGCTCTCGTTTCTACTTCTCCGGCTGCGCGCGACCGCAGACAGTTGAAAAGAGGCCCCACAGCCTCGCGGCCTTATATATATAAACGTCGGTACGGTCACGTGACCACGTCCACAGCCCTTCCCCCACCGCCCTTCGTCAAGAGGACCACTCTCTCTCTTCCTCCCCTCTTTCCGACGCCCCCACCCTTCTTCCTCTTTACATCTCATTACGCACCACACAACTTCCTAAGAACGTCTTCTTCTCCGAAACATATTGATCGTATCTGCCAAACAGTAGCAATGCAGAATTACTATGTCTTAATACAGACCTCTCTTGCTCTCGTTTCTACTTCTCCGGCTGCGCGCGACCGCAGACAGTTGAAAAGAGGCCCCACAGCCTCGCGGCCTTATATATATAAACGTCGGTACGGTCACGTGACCACGTCCACAGCCCTTCCCCCACCGCCCTTCGTCAAGAGGACCACTCTCTCTCTTCCTCCCCTCTTTCCGATGCCCCCACCCTTCTTCCTCTTTACATCTCATTACGCACCACACAACTTCCTAAGAACGTCTTCTTCTCCGAAACATATTGATCGTATCTGCCAAACAGTAGCAATGCAGAATTACTATGTCTTAATACAGACCTCTCTTGCTCTCGTTTCTACTTCTCCGGCTGCGCGCGACCGCAGACAGTTGAAAAGAGGCCCCACAGCCTCGCGGCCTTATATATATAAACGTCGGTACGGTCACGTGACCACGTCCACAGCCCTTCCCCCACCGCCCTTCGTCAAGAGGACCACTCTCTCTCTTCCTCCCCTCTTTCCGATGCCCCCACCCTTCTTCCTCTTTACATCTCATTACGCACCACACAACTTCCTAAGAACGTCTTCTTCTCCGAAACATATTGATCGTATCTGCCAAACAGTAGCAATGCAGAATTACTATGTCTTAATACAGACCTCTCTTGCTCTCGTTTCTACTTCTCCGGCTGCGCGCGACCGCAGGCAGTTGAAAAGAAGCCCCACAGCCTCGCGGCCTTATATATATAAACGTCGGTACGGTCACGTGACCACGTCCACAGCCCTTCCCCCACCCCCCTTCGTCAAGAGGACCACTCTCTCTCTTCCTCCCCTCTTTCCGATGCCCCCACCCTTCTTCCTCTTTACATCTCATTACGCACCACACAACTTCCTAAGAACGTCTTCTTCTCCGAAACATATTGATCGTATCTGCCAAACAGTAGCAATGCAGAATTACTATGTCTTAATACAGACCTCTCTTGCTCTCGTTTCTACTTCTCCGGCTGCGCGCGACCGCAGACAGTTGAAAAGAGGCCCCACAGCCTCGCGGCCTTATATATATAAACGTCGGTACGGTCACGTGACCACGTCCACAGCCCTTCCCCCACCCCCCTTCGTCAAGAGGACCACTCTCTCTCTTCCTCCCCTCTTTCCGATGCCCCCACCCTTCTTCCTCTTTACATCTCATTACGCACCACACAACTTCCTAAGAACGTCTTCTTCTCCGAAACATATTGATCGTATCTGCCAAACAGTAGCAATGCAGAATTACTATGTCTTAATACAGACCTCTCTTGCTCTCGTTTCTACTTCTCCGGCTGCGCGCGACCGCAGACAGTTGAAAAGAGGCCCCACAGCCTCGCGGCCTTATATATATAAACGTCGGTACGGTCACGTGACCACGTCCACAGCCCTTCCCCCACCGCCCTTCGTCAAGAGGACCACTCTCTCTCCTCCTCGCCTCTTTCCGATGCCCCCACCTTTCTTCCTCTTTACATCTCATTACGCACCACACAACTTCCTAAGAACGTCTTCTTCTCCGAAACATATTGATCGTATCTGCCAAACAGTAGCAATGCAGAATTACTATGTCTTAATACAGACCTCTCTTGCTCTCGTTTCTACTTCTCCGGCTGCGCGCGACCGCAGACAGTTGAAAAGAGGCCCCACAGCCTCGCGGCCTTATATATATAAACGTCGGTACGGTCACGTGACCACGTCCACAGCCCTTCCCCCACCGCCCTTCGTCAAGAGGACCACTCTCTCTCTTCCTCCCCTCTTTCCGACGCCCCCACCCTTCTTCCTCTTTACATCTCATTACGCACCACACAACTTCCTAAGAACGTCTTCTTCTCCGAAACATATTGATCGTATCTGCCAAACAGTAGCAATGCAGAATTACTATGTCTTAATACAGACCTCTCTTGCTCTCGTTTCTACTTCTCCGGCTGCGCGCGACCGCAGACAGTTGAAAAGAGGCCCCACAGCCTCGCGGCCTTATATATATAAACGTCGGTACGGTCACGTGACCACGTCCACAGCCCTTCCCCCACCGCCCTTCGTCAAGAGGACCACTCTCTCTCTTCCTCCCCTCTTTCCGATGCCCCCACCCTTCTTCCTCTTTACATCTCATTACGCACCACACAACTTCCTAAGAACGTCTTCTTCTCCGAAACATATTGATCGTATCTGCCAAACAGTAGCAATGCAGAATTACTATGTCTTAATACAGACCTCTCTTGCTCTCGTTTCTACTTCTCCGGCT
This sequence comes from Schistocerca gregaria, assembly GCF_023897955.1. NCBI lineage: Eukaryota > Metazoa > Arthropoda > Insecta > Orthoptera > Acrididae > Schistocerca > Schistocerca gregaria. The sequence goes on along the minus strand of NC_064930.1, from coordinate 105,329,906 downwards.
GCGCGCGACCGCAGACAGTTGAAAAGAGGCCCCACAGCCTCGCGGCCTTATATATATAAACGTCGGTACGGTCACGTGACCACGTCCACAGCCCTTCCCCCACCGCCCTTCGTCAAGAGGACCACTCCCTCTCTTCCTCCCCTCTTTCCGATGCCCCCACCCTTCTTCCTCTTTACATCTCATTACGCACCACACAACTTCCTAAGAACGTCTTCTTCTCCGAAACATATTGATCGTATCTGCCAAACAGTAGCAATGCAGAATTACTATGTCTTAATACAGACCTCTCTTGCTCTCGTTTCTACTTCTCCGGCTGCGCGCGACCGCAGACAGTTGAAAAGAGGCCCCACAGCCTCGCGGCCTTATATATATAAACGTCGGTACGGTCACGTGACCACGTCCACAGCCCTTCCCCCACCGCCCTTCGTCAAGAGGACCACTCTCTCTCTTCCTCCCCTCTTTCCGATGCCCCCACCTTTCTTCCTCTTTACATCTCATTACGCACCACACAACTTCCTAAGAACGTCTTCTTCTCCGAAACATATTGATCGTATCTGCCAAACAGTAGCAATGCAGAATTACTATGTCTTAATACAGACCTCTCTTGCTCTCGTTTCTACTTCTCCGGCTGCGCGCGACCGCAGGCAGTTGAAAAGAAGCCCCACAGCCTCGCGGCCTTATATATATAAACGTCGGTACGGTCACGTGACCACGTCCACAGCCCTTCCCCCACCCCCCTTCGTCAAGAGGACCACTCTCTCTCTTCCTCCCCTCTTTCCGATGCCCCCACCCTTCTTCCTCTTTACATCTCATTACGCACCACACAACTTCCTAAGAACGTCTTCTTCTCCGAAACATATTGATCGTATCTGCCAAACAGTAGCAATGCAGAATTACTATGTCTTAATACAGACCTCTCTTGCTCTCGTTTCTACTTCTCCGGCTGCGCGCGACCGCAGACAGTTGAAAAGAGGCCCCACAGCCTCGCGGCCTTATATATATAAACGTCGGTACGGTCACGTGACCACGTCCACAGCCCTTCCCCCACCCCCCTTCGTCAAGAGGACCACTCTCTCTCTTCCTCCCCTCTTTCCGATGCCCCCACCCTTCTTCCTCTTTACATCTCATTACGCACCACACAACTTCCTAAGAACGTCTTCTTCTCCGAAACATATTGATCGTATCTGCCAAACAGTAGCAATGCAGAATTACTATGTCTTAATACAGACCTCTCTTGCTCTCGTTTCTACTTCTCCGGCTGCGCGCGACCGCAGACAGTTGAAAAGAGGCCCCACAGCCTCGCGGCCTTATATATATAAACGTCGGTACGGTCACGTGACCACGTCCACAGCCCTTCCCCCACCGCCCTTCGTCAAGAGGACCACTCTCTCTCTTCCTCCCCTCTTTCCGACGCCCCCACCCTTCTTCCTCTTTACATCTCATTACGCACCACACAACTTCCTAAGAACGTCTTCTTCTCCGAAACATATTGATCGTATCTGCCAAACAGTAGCAATGCAGAATTACTATGTCTTAATAGAGACCTCTCTTGCTCTCGTTTCTACTTCTCCGGCTGCGCGCGACCGCAGACAGTTGAAAAGAGGCCCCACAGCCTCGCGGCCTTATATATATAAACGTCGGTACGGTCACGTGACCACGTCCACAGCCCTTCCCCCACCGCCCTTCGTCAAGAGGACCACTCTCTCTCTTCCTCCCCTCTTTCCGATGCCCCCACCCTTCTTCCTCTTTACATCTCATTACGCACCACACAACTTCCTAAGAACGTCTTCTTCTCCGAAACATATTGATCGTATCTGCCAAACAGTAGCAATGCAGAATTACTATGTCTTAATAGAGACCTCTCTTGCTCTCGTTTCTACTTCTCCGGCTGCGCGCGACCGCAGACAGTTGAAAAGAGGCCCCACAGCCTCGCGGCCTTATATATATAAACGTCGGTACGGTCACGTGACCACGTCCACAGCCCTTCCCCCACCCCCCTTCGTCAAGAGGACCACTCTCTCTCTTCCTCCCCTCTTTCCGATGCCCCCACCCTTCTTCCTCTTTACATCTCATTACGCACCACACAACTTCCTAAGAACGTCTTCTTCTCCGAAACATATTGATCGTATCTGCCAAACAGTAGCAATGCAGAATTACTATGTCTTAATACAGACCTCTCTTGCTCTCGTTTCTACTTCTCCGGCTGCGCGCGACCGCAGACAGTTGAAAAGAGGCCCCACAGCCTCGCGGCCTTATATATATAAACGTCGGTACGGTCACGTGACCACGTCCACAGCCCTTCCCCCACCCCCCTTCGTCAAGAGGACCACTCTCTCTCTTCCTCCCCTCTTTCCGATGCCCCCACCCTTCTTCCTCTTTACATCTCATTACGCACCACACAACTTCCTAAGAACGTCTTCTTCTCCGAAACATATTGATCGTATCTGCCAAACAGTAGCAATGCAGAATTACTATGTCTTAATACAGACCTCTCTTGCTCTCGTTTCTACTTCTCCGGCTGCGCGCGACCGCAGACAGTTGAAAAGAGGCCCCACAGCCTCGCGGCCTTATATATATAAACGTCGGTACGGTCACGTGACCACGTCCACAGCCCTTCCCCCACCCCCCTTCGTCAAGAGGACCACTTCCTCCCCTCTTTCCGATGCCCCCACCCTTCTTCCTCTTTACATCTCATTACGCACCACACAACTACCTAAGAACGTCTTCTACTCCGAAACGTATTGGTCGTATCTGCCAAACAGTAGCAACGCAGAATTAATATCTGTCTTATATAGACCTCGTAACAAAAAAAGGGTTCAAATGGCTCTGAGCAATATGGGACTTAACAGCTGAGGTTATCAGTCCACTAGAACTTAGAACTACTAAAACCTAACTAACCTGAAGACATCACACACATCCATGCCCGAGGCAGGATTCGAACCGGCGACCGTAGCGGTCACGCGGTTCCAGACTGAAGCGCCTAGAACCGCACGGCCACACCGACCGGCGGAGAATTTTAGAAAATCGTGGTTCACTTGTAAAGGAGACAGCATATGGGACGCTAGTTCGACCCAATCTTGAGCACTGTTCGAGTGTTTGGGATCCGTGCCAGGTCGGATTGCCGGAAGATATCGAAGCATTTCAGAGCCGGGCTCCTAGATTTGTTACCGGCAGGTTAGAACAACACTTAGGTCTCGGGATCTCAAATGGAAGCGCTGGAGGGAAGCCGACGTTCTTTTCGATAAACACTATTTAAAAAATTTAGAAAAGCGACGTTTCAAGCTGACTGTCGAACGAGTCTACTGCCACCAACATCCATTGCGTGTAAGGAGCGCGAAGGTAAGGTAAGGAAAGATAGAGCTCATACGGAGACATACAGAGAGACGTTTCCCGTCACTATTTGTGAGTGGCAAAGGAAAGGAAATTACAAGTAGTTGTACAGGATACTCTCCGCCACGCACCGCACGGTGGCTTGCGGAGTAACCATGTAGTTGTAGATGAAGATGTAGATGCTGGTGCTCGGGTGTCTTCACTTGAGTTGGCGTAACACCTGCGTTACGATATTTGCTGTGTGAGGACGAGCGCTGACTAGCAGCATCCCACTCCACAAAAGTGGTCTCTGACAGACATGCTTCCCCATAAACATTCTTCATCCTCCGACGGATGTGTTTGTTCTCTGCAGCAAAGAAATGCACCTCATGCACGTTTGTCATGCCTGAAAGCATTTGGTTATAACATCGCCATAGTTCAAGTGTCCTCATTTACTGTACGCACGTCGGAAAGACTCGAATGCCACAGTGATACCTAGCGTACAAGTCGGTGTGTACAGGTGCTGAGAGATTGAGTACGGGAGTCCTTTATTTTCAATAAAAGAAAAGACAATTTTTTTCCTAAATGCGTGAGCTATGGATGGTAATGGATCTTCACAAAGCCGTGTACGGGCCCTGGGTTGGCGACACATCAGATTTTTCCAGTATATGCCGCTATCCCATGGCTTGTTCACGTGCTCGACGAGCAAACACCCTTTCTGCTGACGGGGTGGCGCTTAGGGAAGCGTCGCTTGCCTAGGCAGAGCTCCTACAGCAGCCAATCAGAAAGGTCCAGGAGATCACGTGTGAGCGTCCACCGCGCCGAGCAGCGCGATCGAAGCTCCCGACGAGGTCAGACGCATTGGCCGGTTGCCGCCGTGCACTGTTCCAGCCCCGACTCAATCTGCTTGCGCCTTAGGGCCGCTAAACTCACATAGTGTACCCCGGCTAGGTCATCAGTTAACCATTTTTTTTTCCGGTAAACGTGGGGCAGTTTGCCGACCGGAGTTGAAAAATTAAACTTGTTCTTTTTTAGATCCCACTTCCACCTCAGCCACATCCTGACATGTACACGGTGCTTATACAGGGTGTTACAAAAAGGTACGGCCAAACTTTCAGGAAACATTCCTCACACACAAAGAAAGAAAATATGTTATGTGGATATGTTTCCGGAAACGCTTACTTTCCACGTTAGAGCTCATTTTATTACTTCTCTTCAACTCACATTAATCATGGAATGGAAACACACAGCAACAGAACGTTGTTACAGGAAATGTTCAAAATGTCCTCCGTTAGCGAGGATACGTGCATCCACCCTCCGTCGCACGGAATCCCTGATGCGCTGATGCAGCCCTGGAGAATGGCATATTGTATCACAGCTGTCCACAATACGAGCACGAAGAGTCTCCACATTTGGTACCGGGGTTGCGTAGACGAGAGCTTTCAAATGCCCCCATAAATGAAAGTCGAGAGGGTTGAGGTCAGGAGAGCTTGGAGGCCACGGAATTGGTCCGCCTCTACCAATCCATCGGTCACCGAATCTGTTGTTGAGAAGCGTACGAACACTTCGACTGAAATGTGCAGGAGATCCATCGTGCATGAACCACATGTTGTGTCGTACTTGTAAAGGCACATGTTCTAGCAGCACAGGTAGAGTATCCTGTATGAAATAATGGCGGTGAATAGACGGAGTACAGTACATACTGACGAAACTAAAATGAGCTCTAACAATGAAATTAAGCGTTTCCGGACACATGTCCACATAACATCTTTTCTTTATTTGTGTGTCAGGAATGTTTCCTGAAAGTTTGGCCATACCTTTTTGTAACACGTTCTATACCCGCATCAGAGTATGTAAGGAAAAACTACTGGGTGTTACAAAAATGACCGGTATATTTGAAACGGCAATACAAACTAAACGAGCAGCGATAGAAATACACCATTTGTTGCAATATGCTTGGGACAACAGTTCATTTTCAGGCAGACAAACTTTCGAAATTACAGTAGTTACAATTCTCAACAACAGATGGCGCTGCGGTCTGGGAAACTCTATACTACGATATTTTCCACATATCCACCATGCGTAGCAATAATATGGCGTAGTCACTGAATGAAATTACCCAAAACCTTTGACAACGTGTCTGGCGGAATGGCTTCACATGCAGATGAGATGTACTGCTTCAGCTGTTCAATTGTTTCTGGATTCTGGCGGTACACCTGGTGTTTCAAGTGTCCCCACAGAAAGAAGTCACAGGGGTTCATGTCTGGCGAATAGGGAGGCCAATCCACGCCGCCTCCTGTATGTTTCGGATAGCCCAAAGCAATCACACGATCATCGAAATATTCATTCAGGAAATTAAAGACGTCGGCCGTGCGATGTCGCCGGGCGCCATCTTGCATAAACCACGAGGTGTTCGCAGTGTCGTCAAAGGCGGTTTGTACCGCCACAAATTCACGAAGAATGTCCAGATAGCGTGATGCAGTAATCGTTTCGGATCTGAAAAGTGAGCCAATGATTCCTTTGGAAGAAATGGCGGCCCAGACCAGTACTTTTCGAGGATGCAGGGACGATGGGACTGCAACATGAGGCTTTTCGGCTCCCCATATGCGCCAGTTCTGTTTATTGACGAAGGCGTCCAGGTAAAAATCAGCTTCGTCAGTAAACCAAATGCTGCCCACATGCATATCGCCGTCATCAATCCTGTGCACTATATCGTTAGCGTATGTCTCTCGTGCAACAATGGTAGCGGCGCTGAGGGGTTGCCGCGTTTGAATTTTGTATGGATAGAGGTGTAAACTCTGTCGCATGAGACGATACGTGGACGTTGGCGTCATTTGGACCGCAGCTGCAACACGGTGAACGGAAACCCGAGGCCACTGTTGGATCACCTGCTGCACTAGCTGCGCATTGCCCTCTGTGGTTGCCGTACGCGGTCGCCCTACCTTTCCAGCACGTTCATCCGTCACGTTCCCAGTCTATTGAAATTTTTCAAACAGATCCTTTATTGTATCGCTTTTCGGTCCTTTGGTTACATTAAACCTCTGTTGAAAACTTCGTCTTGTTGCAACAACACTCTGTTCTAGGCGGTGGAATTCCAACACCAGAAAAATCCTCTGTTCTAAGGAATAAACCATGTTGTCCACAGCACACTTGCACGTTGTGAACAGCACACGCTTACAGCAGAAAGACGACGTACAGAATGGTGCATCCACAGACTGCATTGTCTTCTACATCTTTCACATCACTTGCAGTGCCATCTGTTGTTAAAAATTGTAGCTGCTGTAATTTCGAAAGTTTGTCTGCCTGAAAATGTACTGTTGTCCCAAGCATATTGCAACAAACGGTGTATTTCTATCGCTGCTACATCTATATCTACATCTACATCCGTACTCCGCAAGCCACCTGACGGTGTGTGGCGGAGGGTACCCTGAGTACCTCTATCGGTTCTCCCTTCTATTCCAGTCTCGTATTGTACGTGGAAAGAAGGATTGTCGGTATGCTTCTGTGTGGGCTCTAATCTCTCTGATTTTATCCTCATGGTCTCTTCGCGAGATATACGTAGGAGGGAACAATATACTGCTTGACTCTTCGGTGAAGGTATGTTCTCGAAACTTCAACAAAAGCCCGTACCGAGCTACTGAGCGTCTCTCCTGCAGAGTCTTCCACTGGAGTTTATCTATCATCTCCGTAACGCTTTCGCAATTACTAAATGATCCTGTAACGAAGCGCGCTGCTCTCCGTTGGATCTTCTCTATCTCTTCTATCAACTCTACCTGGTGCGGATCCCACACTGCTGAGCAGTATTCAAGCATTGGGCGAACAAGCGTACTGTAACCTACTTCCTTTGTTGTCGGATTGCATTTCCTTAGGATTCTTCCAATGAATCTCAGTCTGGCATCTGCTTTACCGACGATCAACTTTATATGATCATTCCATTTTAAATCACTCCTAATGCGTACTCCCAGATAATTTATGGAATTAACTGCTTCCAGTTGCTGACCTGCTATTTTGTAGCTAAATGATAAGGGACCTATCTTTCTATGTATTCGCATCACATTACACTTCGCTACATTGAGATTCAATTGCCATTCCGTGCACCATGCGTCAATTCGCTGCAGATCCTCCTGCATTTCAGTACAATTTTCCATTGTTGCAACCTCTCGATACACCACAGCATCATCTGCAAAAAGCCTCAGTGAACTTCCGATGTCATCCACCAGGTCATTTATGTATATTGTGAATAGCAACGGTCCTATGACACTCCCCTGCGGCACACCTGAAATCACTCTTACTTCGGAAGACTTCTCTCCATTGAGAATGACGTGCTGCGTTCTGTTATCTAGGAACTCCTCAATCCAATCACACAATTGATCTGATAGTCCGTATGCTCTTACTTTGTTCATTAAACGACTATGGGGAACTGTGTCAAACGCCTTGCGAAAGTCAAGAAACACGGCATCTACCTGTGAACCCGTGTCTAAGGCCCTCTGAGTCTCGTGGACGAATAGCGCGAGCTGGGTTTCACAAGATCGTCTTTTTCGAAACCCAAGCTGATTCCTACAGAGTAGATTTCTAGTCTCCAGAAAAGACATTATACTCGAACATAATACGTGTTTTTATTGCCGTTTCAAATATACCGGTCATTTTTGAAACACCCTGTAAATTATTTGCAAAAAACTTTTTCCATAATTTTTTGAAGAGGCCTTGTACATTCGAACATCTTTTTGATGTTGTAGCTCTTCTATTTTCACCTAGATGTCTAGGAAAAACTTGTTCTTTGCCGATGGATAATATGAGACGCGTACGTACCAACAAGAAATGATAACAGCAAAAGAAATAATTGCTTTAATACTCCAAAAACATGGTGTAACAACGAATATGCAGATAAAATACCTTATGCACAATCCAAAATTTTTCGCCGTTTAATAGCCGTTAATAACTTTTAACATACTGCTATTTTTGAATCTGTAAGCTTTACTGCAGAAACTTAATGTAGTACGTAATCGATGTACTAGTGTATTTAATTTTGAGTGTATACACACTACTGGCCATTGAAATTGCTACACCACGAAGATGACGTACTACAGGCGCGAAATTTAGCCAACAGGAGGAAGATACTGTAATATGCAAATGATTAGCTTTTGAGAGCATTCACACATGGTTGGCGCCGGTGGCGACACCTACAACGTGCTGACATGAGGAAAGTTTACAACCGATTTCTCATACACAAACAGCAGTTGGCCGGCATTGCCTGGTGAAACGCTGTTGTGTTGCCTCGTGTAAGGAGGAGAAATGCGTACCATCAAGTTTCCGACTTTGATAAAGGTCGGATTGTAGCCTATCGCGATTGCGGCTTATCGTAGAGCGACATTGCCGAGATCCATAGACTGTTAGCAGAATATGGAATCGGTGGGTTCAGGAGGGTAATACGGAACGCCGTGTTGGATCCCAACGGCCTCGTATCACTAGCAGTCGAGATGACAGGCATCTTATCCGCATGGCTGTAACGGATCGTACAGCCACGTCTCGACGTCTCGATCCCTGAGTCAACACATGGGGACGTTTGCAAGACGACAACTATCTGCACGAACAGTTCGACGACGTTTGCAGCAGCACGGACTATCAGCTCGGAGACCGTGGCTGCGGTTACCCTTGACGCTGCATCACAGACAGGAGTGCCTGCGATGGTGTACTCGACGACGAAAGTGCTTGCAAGAGTGGCAAAACGTCATTTTCTCGGATGAATCCAGGTTGTGTTTACAGCATCACGATGGTCGCATCCTTGTTTGGCGACATGGCGCTGAACGCAGATTGGAAGCGTGTATCCGTCATCCCCATACTAGCGTATCACCCGGCGTGTTGGTATGGGGTGCCGTTGGTTACATGTCTCGGTCACCTCTTGTTCCCATTGACGGCACTTTCAAAAGTGGACGTTACATTTCAGATGTGTTACGACCTGTGGCTCTACCTTTCATTCGATCCCTGCCAAACCCTACATTTCAGCAGGATAATGTAACACAGTATGTTGCAGGTCCCGTACGGGACTTTCTGGATACAGAAAATGTTCGACTGCTGCCCTGGCCAGCACATTCTCCAGTTCTCTTACCAACTGAAAACGTCTGGTCAATGGTGGCCGAGCAACTGGCTCGCCACAATACGCCAGTCACTACTCTTGATGAACTGTGGTATCGTGTTGAAGCTACACGGGCAGCTGTACCTGTACACGCCATCCAAGCTCTGTTTGACTCAACGCCCAGACCTATCAGAGGTGGTTGTTCTGGGTACTGATTTCTCAGCATCTATGCACCCAAATTGCGTGAAAATGTAATCACATGTCAGTAATAGTATAACATCTTTTTCCAATTAATATCCGTTTATCATCTTCTTCTTGGTGTAGCAACTTTAATGACCAGTAGTGCACTTCGTCGTCCGCACCGCTACAACACCGTAAGACTGTTAACTCATATTGTAGAGGCACTGTCCGTGGCATTTTTCTCACAACCCTGATAACCAACTTTCTTGAATAATAATCTGCGATATTAAACGTTGTAGGGCATCTATGTTGTCATTGACCTCAGACATTATTTCCAAGCAGGATACCTCACCCATCCATGCGATCACCAAGTGTTGAAAAATTTGAAAACTGCTTAACTATCTTTGTTGTTTGCTAATGACCTTCCCCCCGTCGGAGGTTCGAGTCCTTCCTCGGGCATCGGTGTGTGTGTGTGTGATGTTTAGCGTAAATTAGTTTAAATTAGAGTAAGTAGTGTGTAGGCTTAGAGACCGATGACGTGAGCAGTTTGGTCCCATAAGACCTTACCACAAATTTCCAAATTTTTCCAGTTGTTAATCACCAGTTTCAGACTAAATGTTGCTGCCTCACTAACTCTGCATTCTTGTATTGCATAACAAAGTCCTCACTAATTTGCAGTTTTGAGTATTAAGTTTACTCACTGAAAGTAACATGAAATTTCAAAAAAAGAAAAAAAGGGTTCAAATGGTTCTGAGCACTATGGGACTTAACAACTGGGGTCACCAGTCCCCTATAACTACTTAAACCTAACTAACCTAAGGACATCACACACATCCATGCCCGAAGCAGGATTCGGACCTACGACCGTAGATGTCGCACAGTTCCAGACTGAAGCGCCTAGGACCGCTCGTTCACAACGGCCGGCCTCATGGAATTTCACTGGCAAAACTGATAACTAAAGATACAGCACAAATGAAGAGTGCGTAATTTAATTTATTCTATATTTAGCTTAGCGGGAGACTTTTGCTGGCTTGGTACGTATCTCACTGTTCTTACGTCAAAAATAAAACAGTTTCTCATGCCATTAAAACAAATTCACTGCAGTATTTCATTAATTAAAAGTAAATAGCTTGCTTTTTTCCACATTACTTTATGCTTAGGTTACTGAAAGTGGTTAGTCAATGATTTATTTAACCAGCGACTTCACTTAACTTTCCTTTCAAAATTTAGTCACTCCTGGAAATTGAAATAAGAACACGGTGAATTCATTGTCCCAGGAAGGGGAAACTTTATTGACACATTCCTGGGGTCAGATACATCACATGATTACACTGACAGAACCACAGGCACATGGACACAGGCAACAGAGCATGCACAATGTCGGCACTAGTACATTGTATATCCACCTTTCGCAGCAATGCACGCTGCTATTCTCCCATGGAGACGATAGTAGAGATGCTGGATGTAGTCCTGTGGAACGGCTTGCCATGCCATTTCCACCTGGCGCCTCAGTTGGACCGGCGTTCGTGCTGGACGTGCAGACCGCGTGAGACGACGCTTCATCCAGTCCCAAACATGCTCAATGGGGGACAGATCCGGAGATCTTGCTGGCCAGGGTAGTTGACTTACACCTTCTAGAGCACGTTGGGTGGCACGGGATACATGCGGACGTGCATTGTCCTGTTGGAACAGCAAGTTCCCTTGCCGGTCTAGGAATGGTAGAACGATGGGTTCGATGACGGTTTGGATGTACCGTGCACTATTCAGTGTCCCCTCGACGATCACCAGAGGTGTACAGCCAGTGTAGGAGATCGCTCCCCACACCATGATGCCGGGTGTTGGCCCTGTGTGCCTCGGTCGTATACAGTCCTGATTGTGGCGCTCACCTGCACGGCGCCAAACACGCATACGACCATCATTGGCACCAAGGCAGAAGCGACTCTCATCGCTGAAGACGACACGTCTCCATTCGTCCCTCCATTCACGCCTGTCGCGACACCACTGGAGGCGGGCTGCACGATGTTGGGGCGTGAGCGGAAGACGGCCTAACGGTGTGCGGGACCGTAGCCCAGCTTCATGGAGACGGTTGCGAATGGTCCTCGCCGATACCCCAGGAGCAACAGTGTCCCTAATTTGCTGGGAAGTGGCGGTGCGGTCCCGTACGGCACTGCGTAGGATCCTACGGTCTTGGCGTGCATCCGTGCGTCGCTGCGGTCCGGTCCCAGGTCGACGGGCACGTGCACCTTCCGCCGACCACTGGCGACAACATCGATGTACTGTGGAGACCTCACGCCCCACGTGTTGAGCAATTCGGCGGTACGTCCACCCGGCCTCCCGCATGCCCACTATACGCCCTCGCTCAAAGTCCGTCAACTGCACATACGGTTCACGTCCACGCTGTCGCGGCATGCTACTAGTGTTAAAGACTGCGAGGGAGCTCCGTATGCCACGGCAGAGTTGCTGACACTGACGGCGGCGGTGCACAAATGCTGCGCAGCTAGCGCCATTCGACGGCCAACACCGCGGTTCCTGGTGTGTCCGCTGTGCCGTGCGTGTGATCATTGCTTGTACAGCCCTCTCGCAGTGTCCGGAGCAAGTATGGTGGGTCTGACACACCGGTGTCAATGTGTTCTTTTTTCCATTTCCAGGAGTGTATTTCAAAGTAAGTATCTCCAACCTCAGTGCTCTCTGAGTCATTTATTTTCTCGTGAACTCTTGTGTTGTGGAAACGGGTGACAACCTTCTGTTGCCCCGCCAGTGATTATTTGCCTAAATTCTTTGCCACTACCTTTCTTAGGATTCTGGATATTCATTGCCTTGGTGGGCTGTCGACCCTGTAACTATCCCTTGTTTGCTAATCAGTGTCTTTTGTATTAAATATTACGCGGTACCCGTTTCTCCCTGTGTGATTCGTGGGCGGTGTCACTATATTCCACCCATTTCGAAATTATCGGAATTTAGATTAGGTTTAGAATAGGTTTTTGCTTCAGAACTGTCTGTTGTGAACTGTACTCCTACCAACCCGCTTTATTTTCCTTCGGCAACGATAGCCTCACTCATTGTGAAATTTCGTTACGCCCATCAAATAGGCAGATTAGGAAGTCGGGGAATACACAGGCAAGCGACACTATGACCTCTAGGGAAAAAAAATCATGACAAGTTGTAGAACGTGCAGTACATATAAAACCACCAGCATAACAAGAAACATCGTCATATGAGAAGGGAACTAAACAAAATAAAAAAAAACTGAAGATAGCACGTAAAGTGGTGAAACATCTTTGTGGGTAGCTATAAAACGGTGCTTTGCATAAGGCGGAATTTCTCTCCGGTATTACACCTTGTAAGCTACACCTGTGTGGCGTGACTGAAGTCATGCGGTGGTGGGTCACGTGACGACGTGGTACCTGTTCTACACATATAGTAAATACAGGGTGTTTCAAAAATGACTGGGTATATTTGAAACGGCAATACAAACTAAACGAGCAGCGATAGAAATACACCGTTTGTTGCAATATGCTTGGGACAACACTAAATTTTCAGGCAGACAAACTTTCGAAATTACAGTAGTTACAATTGTCAACAATAGATGGCGCTGCGGTCTGGGAAACTCTATACTACGATATTTTCCACATATCCACCATGCGTAGCAATAATATGGCGTAGTCTCTGAATGAAATTACCCGAAACCTTTGACAACGTGTCTGGCGGAATGGCTTCACATGCAGATGAGATGTACTGCTTCAGCTGTTCAATTGTTTCTGGATTCTGGCGGTACAGCTGGTCTTTCAAGTGTCCCCACAGAAAGAAGTCACAGGGGTTCATGTCTGGCGAATAGGGAGGCCAATCCACGCCGCCTCCTGTATGTTTCGGATAGCCCAAAGCAATCACACGATCATCGAAATATTCATTCAGGAAATTAAAGACGTCGGCCGTGCGATGTCGCCGGGCGCCATCTTGCATAAACCACGAGGTGTTCGCAGTGTCGTCAAAGGCAGTTTGTACCGCCACAATTCACGAAGAATGTCCAGATAGCGTGATGCAGTAATCGTTTCGGATCTGAAAAATGGGCCAATGATTCCTTTGGAAGAAATGGCGGCCCAGACCAGTACTTTTTGAGGATGCAGGGACGATGGGACTGCAACATGGGGCTTTTCGGTTCCCCATATGCGCCAGTTCTGTTTATTGACGAAGCCGTCCAGGTAAAAATCAGCTTCGTCAGTAAACCAAATCCTGCCCACATGCATATCGCCGTCATCAATCCTGTGCACTATATCGTTAGCGAATGTCTCTCGTGCAGCAATGGTAGCGGCGCTGAGGGGTTGCCGCGTTTGAATTTTGTATGGATAGAGGTGTAAACTCTGTCGCATGAGACGATACGTGGACGTTGGCGTCATTTGGACCGCAGCTGCAACACGGCGAATGGAAACCCGAGGCCGCTGTTGGATCACCTGCTGCACTAGCTGCGCGTTGCCCTCTGTGGTTTCCGTACGCGGTCGCCCTACCTTTCCAGCACGTTCATCCGTCACGTTCCCAGTCCATTGAAATTTTTCAAACAGATCCTTTATTGTATCGCTTTTCGGTCCTTTGGTTACATTAAACCTCCGTTGAAAACTTCGTCTTGTTGCAACAACACTCTGTTCTAGGCGGTGGAATTCCAACACCAGAAAAATTCTCTGTTCTAAGGAATAAACCATGTTGTCCACAGCACACTTGCACGTTGTGAACAGCACACGCTTACAGCAGAAAGACGACGTACAGAATGGCGCACCCACAGACTGCGTTGTCTTCTATATATTTCACATCACTTGCAGCGCCATCTGTTGTTGAAAATTGTAACTACTGTAATTTCGAAAGTTTGTCCGCCTGAAAATATACTGTTGTCCCAAGCATATTGCAACAAACGGTGTATTTCTATCGCTGCTCGTTTAGCTTTTATTTCAGTTTCAAATATACCGGTCATTTTTGAAACACCCTGTATCTCTGGGGTGAGCATTGCGTTGTCAACATTAAACCAGGATTGTCACGTGTTTTCGGGACTTCGCTGTGCGTCTGTGCTTCCCGCAGAGTTTGAAGTTTACAATATCAACAGTTTTTGTTATTTTTTCACCGTTTGTTGATAGTGTAATAGCGATGGTGAATTACTATTGTTGCTACGAATGCAAAGAAAAATATGTCAAATGAAGGATAGTAACTTTCCATGGGTACTATGTTTAAAAATTTGGAGACGCATTATAATTAAGGCTAGATTCATAAGACCTATTTTTCTACGAGTTTATGACTATATAATAGATATTACGGCCCGTACAAAAGCTTACAAACAATCGCTTCCTCTCGCAAATTTGCTAGTGGAACAGGAAAGGGAATGGTTACTTGTTTCAGCAAATACTATCCTCTATGCATTTATCAGTGACTTGTTGCTTATGTATATAGATCTGAAAGACGGGAGACAGATAAATTCAATAGAGTTGGAGTCTGTAATTGTCTTCGTATAATATGTGTGTCCAAACCTTTTTGTTTACTATAAAGTTACAGTAGGAGACCATGTTAAGTGTGTCTAGGACATGGAGAATGATTATGTATGATTTATATTTTAGTTTCCCGAAGGATGAACAACGATTAAAGATGTGGTTCCAGAAAAGGAGTAATTTTGTCCCCACAAAATATTCCAAAGTGTGTTCAAACCGCTTTAAGGAGGAATGTTTAGACAGAGAAGAATTTGGACGTGTGTGGCGGAAGGTAGATGCTATACCAACTATTTTTAATTTTCCACAGCACCTACTACCAATTTCTGCATTCAGCTTAAATATATTTTTTGCACAAATCAAATAAAAAACACAATAGTGTAGCTAATCAAAGTACACACTCATCTTCTTTGGTGTATTTTGCCTTCACTCTATTTTCTGCACCATTTGGTTAAGAAGCGTGAAATATTAGTTAACATGTCCCCAAACTGTTTCATTTGTGCGACTTTCCACTTCCCTTAATGGTGTTATATGGGTTGACTGTTATATGACCAACTGTATTTGCTTTACAGTACATTTAATCTCCGATCGCCTTTTTTCCCCTTCTTACTGAGTCTACTATTTATTTAAGAAACTGTGAGCAAGTACGTAAAATGCGTTAAATAAACACTTCATAGAGTCACCAGCAAGAAAAATTGTGCTTTAGGTCGCAAAAACAAAAAAATAATTACGCAGAAATAGCAGAAAAAAAGGACGAAATAGCAGGGATATAATCACTAATGTGTGGCAAATTCGATGTTTTTCGGACACTTGCAAAAGTACTAGCGTACTGCCAAGTCGCTTTGCAAGACTATCACTGCAAAAATGTACGTCGGGCTCTGTAATACTATAAAGTGCCGTATCACACCGAAAACTACCAAAAATCGAGTGCATCTGAACTGTGACACCTACCGCAAAGAAACAGAATGCAATATCACTTGCCCTTAAAAGTTACGTAGCTGGTTTATTCCCGGTATGAAATGTATACTGTTAAAATATCTGCGAAACATATATAAATAATCCACTACACGTACGAAAAGAATCCGTCTGCACTAGGAATGTAGTGACATTCGAAATACACAGGGCGCTATACGGACAAACACACGGCATCCCGATAACACGTGATCAGGCCGGCAATACATGTCGACAACACAAAATCTGTTCTGCGCGTGTGAATTCTCACTCCAGAGATATTTTCTCTATGGTTCTACACCGTCTACCGAGGGGCTGTGCGATTCAAGGCCTGCGGGCACGAAAAATCCGGTCCACCATAGCCCGACGATGAGGTAGTCGCACACACAGTAGAAAGTAGGGCAATGTTTTAAAATTAACCTCCTTTGTC
Source organism: Schistocerca gregaria (assembly GCF_023897955.1). NCBI lineage: Eukaryota > Metazoa > Arthropoda > Insecta > Orthoptera > Acrididae > Schistocerca > Schistocerca gregaria. The sequence continues at coordinate 105,313,501 of NC_064930.1, read as the reverse complement.
GATATTTTGTAATTGAGGAATTACTTGCCTTGCGTTCAATGAAAGGTATAACAATAGGACGAGACGTACACGAGCATGTAAGTGATTGAACGGAAAAGATCGGTCTTCATGGCGAAAAATTTCCGGCTTAACAACACATCCTGCGCCAGGGATGACGGGGAGAACATACGGAACTGTGATACTGATGAGAGTAATATCACAACTTTAAAAGCACCACTGTATTATTCACAAAAAAATACCTGTGCGCCAAAGTTCACGATTTGAAGAACTGTTGTAACCGCAGAAAAGCCAAGTCTAAATGCAGTTGTTCTCAGACGATACACCATAAATCATACGGGGAGATAGAGTTAACAGGGGACGCCAGGCGTGTCAGAGGGGTCACAAAAGATAACGACGCAGCCAGATAGCCGAGGCGGCGGTCCAAGCGGCCAGGCAGCTGCGCGTGATAAGCAGGGAAGCAGACTCAGCTATTAAGATAAACAGGGCGCTCTGGGCAGGTCCCTTAATAAACAATAACTTGCAGTATCAACACTCTTGGCTGGAGGGAGAAGTCTGGGAGCGGAGAGAGAAAGAAAGAGGGCCCTAGGTGGGGACCGCACTACGTCATGAGGAGCCAATGAAGGGCTCAGGACGCAGTGCGTGACCATATAGGGAGAGGCCCCTCTACCCCTCCACCCAGCTTCTGAAGAAAAGTACTGAAGTTAATACTAAAACAATCCCTAATAAGGAAAAGTTGCACTCGACGCTACGTCATGCCAAGCGCTGGCGGGGTCGAAGGGGAAGAGCTAACAAAACTCGGAGGCACGCCGCTTCGGGGATCTCTCTCTCTCGGGTTTAGGCAGCGACGGTAGTCAGCGTGAGTAGCAGCCGACTTGGGCTGAGGGCGGGCTGCAGGCAGACAGTTGGAGATAGTCGCCGATGAGCGTTTAGGCAGCGACCGCGGGACTCTGACGTAGGGTGCTAGTGTGGGCAGTAAAGTGCTGGAAAGTTCTATCAGGCAGCCAGAACGGTGGAAGTCAGTCACCGTCTCTGTAATGGGCTTGGCTATTCTGTAGGTACAATCACTACGCAGTTAGGGTGATCTGTATTCTTTATGAATAAATTAGAACTTTTATAACGTCCATACGAGTTTACTTCTACCAACATCCTAGCCTTGTACCTTCACACCAGGGAATTTAACATCTTAGCCAGATCAAAAGTCTCCCTCTCAATTAGGTCAACCGGCTAATTCCCGTTTACGAACCGTGTCGCTCAATCCCTCGCAAAACCCACGCTTGGGACGCGACAGAACGTAATGGAAAAGGTAATATTCGCGCAACGGCACAAAATCGTAGACAATTTCGGACCTTCCTGTCTGAAGTACGCCTGGGGCATGATGATATATACCACCGCCGACTTCGCTGGCTCAACAGATCAGCTACACTCACAAGATTTTATTCTCTGTTGGGAGTAATAAAGATCTTTATTACTGGCAAAGAGCAAAATGTCAGATTTTTGGAGAACGAACAATGATTGAAGTAACTACTTACCTCGCCTACTGAAATTTGAAACAATAAGATAGAAATCAACTACGTGTGTGAAAATGTGTAGATATATTGAAGCAATTGTTAAAAACCTTATTTTGTTCGAGAAACAGATAGGGGTCATTCGGAAACCTTGTCTACGCGCAATCAAGAGACACTGTGTGTTGCTACTCGCTAGTATTTAAAGCAATTCAACACAGAAACTCCAGTTCACAGATCTGTTCGCAGCGTCCATTACTGTTCCAGTCTCAGTTATGTACACACACTGGAGAGGGCAGCACAGTCTACAGTTTCGTATACAACGTCAACAGAGGCCGGTATTACACTATCAAATTTCTTTGTCCAATATCTTCTGACTAAGATATTTTATGGTGTAATAGGGACTTTGTCAAATGTCGTCCAATATTTGATCAAATCTAGGGCCTCGCTGTACATTTGATCAAAGAAATCGCTTGTCTTCTGTTCACTGCAATGTGACATGTTACCACATGGAGCGCTAGCGTCGCTGCAGCGTTCTGTCGTCTGTAGTGTTTTTATAAACATTGCCAGTAAATACAATTGATGTGTACCGACAACTACAAAATTAATAGAGATGTATGAAGCTGATGAGGCGCTTTACAACGTGAGGCACCCTGAATACAAAAATAGATTAAGAAGATTGGAGACCTAACCTAACCTAACCCTCTCCTGTAGCAAGGAATCGGAGTGTTACAGTGAGCCTGTCCTTTGAAGATGTAGCAGTTCTTAAGTGAATATTGTGCTTTGTGATATGAGGATAACTTCACTGAGCACATACAGAAATTTATGCTCATCCAGTCTTAAGTAATTGTTGTACAACTTGACGACTTCCACTGTGAGCTCACGTAACAAGTTTTGTTGAATGCTTTTATCGTGTCGCCGTAAAACCCACGGCCTCACCCAGATTAAACTATTTTTTCGTTCCATAGATCGGTGCTGAGGAGATCCGCGTGGATGTGGAACATGTCAATTTATTTTTAAGCTGAAATAACAATACTGATAGTATGAGTATATACAATACATCATTTGTTTGTATTAAAAAAAATTCGTCAATTGAGTAGAAGGAGTTGGTCACTAGTAAGTCTTTCAGGCTCCTTTTAAACTGATCTTTATTTGTAACTAATTTTTTTATGTTTGGTGTCAAATTATTGAAGATGAGTGTTCCTGAGTAGTGGACCCCTTTTTGAACTACAGTAAGTGCTTTTAAGTCCTTGTGCAGATCATTTTTGTTCCTGGTGTTGTATGTATGAACTGAGCTGTTTGTCGGAAAAAGAGATATATTATTTAGGACAAATTTCATTAAGGAGTAAATATACTGAGAGGCAGTAGTTAGTATACCCAGATCTTTGAAGAGGTTTCTGCAGGACGTCCGTGAATTTACTCCACAAATAATACGTATTACACACTTTTGGACTCTGAAAACTTTTGTTTGACTTGAAGAGTTACCCCAAAATATTACCCCATATGACATTATGCAATGAAAGTAGGCTAAGTATGTAAGCTTTTTCATTATTATGTCGATTGTCTGCTAACACTCGAATTGCAAACACAGATTTGTTAAGGCGTTTCTGCAGTTCTGTTGTGTGCTCCTCCCAACTGAATTTATTATCAAGTTGTAAATTTAAGACTGTCAACGTCGTATGTATGGTTCCTCCCCCCCCCCCCACTTCTTTTCCGGATGTGCACACAATGCAATTGCGGTACGTGCAACTGCTGCGGTTAATAACAAGTTGTTGTCAGCCATCTTGAGGTTTGACGAAAAATTTGATGACATTGTAATACCCCTTCTAGTGCTGCGTCAAAGATCTTTGTCAAATATGCACTCCTGGAAATTGAAATAAGAACACCGTGAACTCATTGTCCCAGGAAGGGGAAACTTTATTGACACATTCCTGGGGTCAAATACATCACATGATCACACTGACAGAACCACAGGCACATACACACAGGCAACAGAGCATGCACAATGTCGGCACTAGTACAGTGTATATCCACCTTTCGCAGCAATGCAGGCTGCTATTCTCCCATGGAGACGATCCTAGAGATGCTGGATGTAGTCCTGTGGAACGGCTTGCCATGCCATTTCCACCTGGCGCCTCAGTTGGACCAGCGTTCGTGCTGGACGTGCAGATCGCGTGAGACGACGCTTCATCCAGTCCCAAACATGCTCAATGGGGGACACATCCGGAGATCTTGCTGGCCAGGGTAGTTGACTTACACCTTCTAGATCACGTTGGGTGGCACGGGATACATGCGGACGTGCATTGTCCTGTTGGAACAGCAAGTTCCCTTCCCGGTCTAGGAATGGTAGAACGATGGGTTCGATGACGGTTTGGCTGTACCGTGCACTATTCAGTGTCCCCTCGACGATCACCAGAGGTGTACGGCCAGTGTAGGAGATCGCTCCCCACACCATGATGCCGGGTGTTGGCCCTGTGTGCCTCGGTCGTATGCAGTCCTGATTGTGGCGCTCACCTGCACGGCGCCAAACACGCATACGACCATCATTGGCACCAAGGCAGAAGCGACTCTCATCGCTGAAGACGACACGTCTCCATTCGTCCCTCCATTCACGCCTGTCGCGACACCACTGGAGGCGGGCTGCACGATGTTGGGGCGTGAGCGGAAGACGGCCTAACGGTGTGCGGGACCGTAGCCCAGCATCATGGAGACGGTTGTGAATGGTCCTCGCCGATACCCCAGGAGCAACAGTGTCCCTAATTTGCTGGGAAGTGGCGGTGCGGTCCCCTACGGAACTACGTAGGATCCTACGGTCTTGGCTTGCATCCGTGCGTCGCTGCGGTCCGGTCCCAGGTCGACGGGCACGTGCACCTTCCGCCGACCACTGGCGACAACATCGATGTACTGTGGAGACCTCACGCCCCACGTGTTGAGCAATTCGGCGGTACGTCCACCCGGCCTCCCGCATGCCCACTATACGCCCTCGCTCAAAGTCCGTCAACTGCACATACGGTTCACGTCCACGCTGTCGCGGCATGCTACCAGTGTTAAAGACTGCGAGGGAGCTCCGTATGCCACGGCAAACTGGCTGACACTGACGGCGGCGGTGCACAAATGCTGCACAGCTAGCGCCATTCGACGGCCAACACCGCGGTTCCTGGTGTGTCAGCTGTGCCGTGCGTGTGATCATTGCTTGTACAGCCCTCTCGCAGTGTCCGGAGAGAGTATGGCGGGTCTGACACACCGGTGTCAATGTGTTCTTTTTTCCATTTCCAGGAGTGTACTTCCACATTTTTCCATGGTGGACCCAGTAACGTTTTATGTCAGTTTGCTGGAATGGTTTGAAGAACTCAGACAGTTCTGTGTTGGCTGCAGAGAACGCCATAACATTGTCTGAGTAAATAGTGAGTGCAGGGTTCTACAAGCAACAAAGTGTTGCACGGCCATCATAAATCTATCAGTGGACATATCGGTGACAAGTTCCACGTGACGCTTATGAATACGACCGTGGAGAACGTCTTGATCTGTTGTCCCATTTTAACATATAATGGTCCAGAAAATCTGTTCCTGTTACTGAAAACAGTCTTGCAGGTTCAGCTCTGTCTAGTGGTAGCGGAGGCTCCATTTATTCATATCGACGACTGCAGGGCAGGAAAGAGTGAATCGCTCTCCGAAAGGCTTGTCGTCTTCGCAAAATCCAAAACTCTTCATGTCGTTCTTTTAGTACGATGTGTACTGCAAGATGGTGCTGTCTTACATGGGTGTTCAATAATGATCAAACGGCTCCAAGCACTACGGGACTTAATATCTGAAGTCATCAGTCCCCTACAACTTAGAACTACTTAAACCTAACTAACCTAAGGACATCACACACATCCATGCCCGAGGCAGGATTCGAACCTGCGGTCGTAGCAGCAGCGTGGTTCCGGACTGAAGCGCCTAGAACCGCTCGGCCACACCGCCCGGCTTACATGTGTGTGTTCGATGAGAAGTTCCGTGATATGGTGACTTCCGTCCAGTATAGTCGCATGCTTCTCTGAATTGGACACTGCAGCTCATTTTAACCTAGCACCGAGCCGAATAACGCCATTGAACAAGAAAGGATTATACCATACTATCTTTCATTCTTTGGTTAAAGGTTCTCCCTTGTGCATCGCAGGGAGTTCGGTAGTGAACTCTCCTGATCCAGTATCTTCGGGCGTTGTGTAACTTCAAAGCACTCAGGCTACCAGTGTTTCTAATCTTCTTATTCGTATTCTCAATAAATCGAAATACAAGGGCAGTTATGCGAAGTTTTCGCCCATAGTACGTAAACACTGCTGGCCATTAAAATTGCTACACCAAGAAGAAATGCAGATGATAAACGGGTATTCATTGGACAAATATATTGTACTAGAACTGACATGTGATTACATTTTCAAGCAGTTTGGGTGCATAGGTCCTGAGAAATCAGTACCCAAAGCAACCAGCTCTGGCCGTAATAACGGCCTTGATACGCTTGGGTATCAAGACAGAGCTCGGATGGAGTGAACAGGTACAGCTGCCCATGCAGCTTCAACACGATACCACAGTTCATCAAGAGTAGTGACTGGAGTATTGTAACGGGCCAGTTGCTCGGCCACCACTGAAAAGACGTTTTCAATTGGTGACAGAACTGGAGAATGTGCTGTCCAGGGCAGCAGTCGAACATTTTCTGAATCCAGAAAGGCCCGTACAGGACCTGCAACATGTAGTCGTGCATTATCCTGCTGAAATGTAGGGTTTCGCATAGATCGAATGAAGGGTAGAACCACTGGTCGTAACACATCTGAAATGTAACGTCCATGCGAACAAGACGTAACCGAGACGTGTAACTAATGGCACCCCATACCATCACGCCGAGTGATACGCCAGTATGGCGATGACGAATACACGCTTCCAATGTGCGTTCGCCGCGATGTCGCCAAACACGGATGCGACCATCACGATGCTGTAAACAGAACCTGGGTTCATCGGAGAAAATGACGTTTTGCCATTCGTGCACCCAGGTTCGTCGTACAGTACACCATGGCAGGCGCTGCTGTCTGTGATGCAGCGTCAAGGGTAACCGCAGACACGGTCTCCGAGCTGATTGTCCATGCTGCTACAAACGTCGTCGAACTGTTCGTGCAGATGGTTGTTGTCTTGGAAACGTCCCCATCTGTTGACTCAGGTATCGAGACGTGGCTGCACGATCCGTTACAGCCGTGCGGATAAGATGCCTGTCATCTCGACTGCTAGAGATACAAGGCCGTTGGGATCCAGCACGGCGTTCCGTATTACCCTCCTGAACCCACCGATTCCATATTCTGCTAAGAGTCACTGGATCTCGACAAACGTGAGCAGCAATGTCGCGATACGATAAACCGCATTCGCGATAGCCTACAATCCGACCTTTATCAAAGTCGGAAACGTGATGGTACGCATTTCTCCTCCTTACACGAGGCATCACAACAACGTTTTACCAGGCAACGCCGGTCAACTGTGTATGAAAAATCGGTTGTAAACTTTCCTCATGTCAGCACGTTGTACGTGTCGCCACCGGCGCCAACCTTGTGTGAATGCTCTGAAAAGCTGATCATTTGTGTATCACAGCATCTTCTTACTGTCGGTTAAATTTCGCATATGTAGCACGTCATCTTCGTTTTGTAGCAATTTTAATGGCCAGTAGTGTAGTTCCACATGATTCCTAGGTGAGCCCAGTAAAATTGTGTGCCAGTTTGTTGGTATATAAAAGCCAAACGTTGTAGCATTTTCTGGGTAAATAGTGAGTGGTAAGCTTCTAAATGCTGCGAAACATTCCACAGCCATAATAAATCTATCGGTGAACTTATCGGTGACAAGTTGCATGTGTATTGCTCGTGTTGGGATGCATGTGAATAGGACCAAGCAGGAATTCATGCTCTGTTGTCCTATTTTAACATATAATGGTCCAGAAAAATCATATCCTGTTACTGTGAACAGTCTCGGAAGCTCAGCTCTGTCTAGTGATAGTGGAGGCTCCATTTCTTCGTATCGACGATTGTGTATTACCCTCCAGGGCAGGCGAGAGTGAATAACTCCCCGGATGGCTTGTGGTCCTCACAAAATCCAAAACTCTACACGTAGTTCTTTTATTACGATGCGTACTCCAAGATGGTGCTGTCTTACATGCATTTGTTTGATGAGAAGTTCTGTGATACGGTGACTTACGTCCAGTAAGTTGGATGCTTCTCTAAATTGGACAGTGCAGCTGATTTCAACCTACCACTGAGCCGAATGACGCCATCGGACAAGAAAGGATTGTGTCAAACTATCTTTGATACTTTGGGTAATGGTTCTCCCTTGCGCATCACAGAGTCTTCGGTAGTGAATAGCTCTTCATGAACTCTTCTGATCCAGTATGTTCGGGCGTTGTGTAACTTCAAAGCACGCAAGCTACCAGTCTTTCTAATCTTCTTCTTTGTACTCTCAATAAATCGAAATACAGGGGCACTGATGTGAAGTATTCGCCCATAGGAGGAGTATATACACTAATGACTCAAACCATAATGACCGCTGCCCACCGTAGGGTTGAAAGCCACCTTGTGGGTGTTATGCGCACATGACGCAGAAAGGAAAGAATGCAAGTGGAACAGAGACGAATGGGTAGTCATTAGAGCAAAGATGTGAGTCGTAAATGCGCAAATCTGCATCGCTTCATGCTTTAAGTCCCCCTCGTCGGCAGTGACATCTTCCAACAGGATAACTGTCCATATTTCAAGGTCACAATCGTGCTACACTGGTTTGAGGAGCACATTGTCGTAGTGGTGCGGCTGGAAACGAGAATCTCTGAAACGGCGAGGTTCTACATCTACATTCATACTCCGCAAGCCACCCAACGGTGTGTGGAGGAGGGCACTTGGTAACCTGTCGTGATTACCTGTGAAAAGTGGTTGAAGGATGATGGAATAACGAGTAGGCCGTATGGTACTGGACTCCCTCTCATCCCAAAACGTAGAGGATGGAGGATCCCCCAATGTGTAATCCAGGGCAGGCAGCGATCTGTGGCAGATCTGACAGTCAGAGTACAATGCTAGTGTAGGCACAATTGTTTCAGAACATTGTTGAACACGGAGCTCCACATCACACGAACCTTACATGTTCAAGTGTTGACCCAGTAACATCGTCAGTTATGATTGTAGTGGGCACAGCATCATTGCCTTTTCCCCATTGGCCAGTAGAAACATGTCACCTGTTGAATGATTCTCATTTCTTGTTACAACAGGTCGATGGATGGGTCCCCATACCCCACCATCCAGGCGAATGGCTGCACGGAACATGCATTGCGCCGCATATGTACGTCAATGTGGGCAGAATTGTGCTATGGGGTACACTGAATTGGGCTTCCATGGGATCTGTGGTGGTAATCGAAGGCATCATGGCAGTAGTGAACTGGATGAAGGCTATTGCGTGCCATCAGCATAGCTTCATGCTTTAAGTCCCCCTCTACGGCGGTGACATCTTCCAACAGGATAACTGTCCATATTTCAGGGTCACAATCGTGCTACACTGGTTTGAGGGGCATTATAGCGACCTCACACTGATGTCTTGGCCAGCAAATATGCATGATCTCTACCTATTGGAACACATATTAGGCGCCAGCTGCATACCTGTAAACCACCATCCTGTAATTTGTCGGAATTGCTTGGACTGTGTGTACACATCTGATGCCACATACTTTTGGCATCCTGTCGAGGACTTACAGAATCCACACCACGCGGTATCGCTGTTGCATTGTGCTTGAAATGTGGAACACTCGCTGTTAAACAGGTAGTTGGTTGGGTTGGGTTGTTTGGGGGAGGAGACCAAACAGCGAGGTCATCGGTCTCATCGGATTAGGGAAGGATGGGGAGGGAAGTCAGCCGTGCCCTTTCAAAGGGACCATCGCAGCATTTGCCTGGAGCGATTTAGGGAAATCACAGAAAACCTAAATCAGGATGGCCGGACGCGGGATTGAACCGTCGTCCTCCCGATGCGAGTGCACTGTGCTAACCACTGCGCCACCTCGCTCGGTTTAAACAGGTAGTCATAATGTTTTGGCTCATCGGTATAACAGACTGAAACTGTAATGGACGTTATGAATGAATCTGTGAGCTGAAGTTACTGCTCTGAATTCCTTTTGGGAGTGTAGCTGCACTTAATCTCTTCATATACTTCCGGGTTTCGGCACCATAATGTGCTACTCACTAATATTTAAAGCAATTCAACACAGTAACCCGTTAGAGTTTCAGTGTGTTATATACACACGCCGCAGAGAGCAGCGCAGTCAACAGTTTTGTATGAAACACCAACAGATGGCATAAGAGCCACTTTCCCCAACACCGTATTTCGACATGTTTTGTTGCAAAAAATAAGGAATGAGTTTGAGGAAGGATTCACAGATATTAAAAGTCAAGAACCCTGTATATAAGTGTTCCAAAATCCTTTCGAAGTGAAAGTTTAAGACCTCACGTTATACATACAGATCGAACTTAAAAGTAATGAAAGCCTTTAAATAGCCTTCCATGGTTGCCTGCAGAATGGACTGATTTTTTTTTTTTAATATGGAAGATCCGATCAGTATCCCAATGTTCTCTACTTATCACGTCAGCAGGTGTGCTTTTTCGGAAGCACGTATATCTGTGAGCAACTTTTTCTCCACGAATGAAAAATCTAAAATATAAAACGAGGTCTTCGTTAACATATGGCCATCCGAGTAGGATTCTCAGAATGTCGACGTCGAATGTACCTCCAAATATAGAATGGAAATGGAAATGAGCGTTTGGCGTCATTGGCCGGGAGGCTCCTTACGGGGTAGGTCCGGCCGCCTTGGTTCAAGTCTTACTACATTCGACGCCACATTGGGCGACCTGCGATCCGGATGGGGATGAAATGATGAAGAAAGCACATCATCCAGCCCCCGAGCGGAGTAAATCCCCGACCCAGCTGGGAATGGAACCCGGGCCCGTATGACGGCAATCCGTCACTCTGACCACCTCCAAATATAGAGGAACTGTACGAGCTAAGAAAAAAAAGTCTTATTTCTGTCATTAAGTTTTCGTTTTATTATTATTCATTAATTCTAAGTTTAATTTTAAGTTCGTAACATTCTAGTGTAAGTACATATTGATTGCTTAACTAGGAAAATTTGTTTTACTTCCGTTGGCTGATTTCCTCTACAATTTTTTTTCTTTTTTGTCTGGCTCACCTCAGTGATAAAAGGCAGTAATGTGACCCACTTAGAAATTTATCTGAACACTCTTCTACATGGCTGGTAATATTTCGTGTGTTGGTCTTCTTTGAATAAATTATGCTGTGCGGTCTTATTTACAATAGAGCTCTGTGCCACCTGCATTTACATCTGCCTACACCGATGAGCAAAAACATTTCGACCAGCTGCCTAACACCTTGTTTATCCATCTTTGGACCGAAAAACATCACTGATTCTCCGTGTCACGCATCCGACAATTTGTTGGTAGGTTGGTGGAGGTATGTGGCATTACGTAGTTCGCGTAAATAACAGGTCTCTGATTTGCGTATGCGCTGTTGGCGGCCCATAGCGACCCAGGTGCGTTCCATAGGATTTACATGAGGCGAATTCGGTCCTTCACTTACTATAATGCTCCTCAAACCACTGTAGCACCGTTCTGACTCACAGATGCGGACAGTCATACTGCTTAACCGTGGCATCGCCGGCGGGAAAGACATCGTCCGCAGCTCGTGGTCTTGCGGTAGCGTTCTCGCTTCCCACGCCCGGGTTCGATTCCCGGCGGGGGTCAGGGATTTTCTCTGCCTCGTGACGATGCCCTTAGGTTAGTTAGGTTTAAGAAGTTCTAAGTTCTAGGGGACTGATGACCATAGCTGTTAAGTCCCATAGTGCTCAGAGCCATTTGAACCATTTTGGAAGACATCAAGCGTGAAGGGATGCAGCTGCAAGCGTGTCCTCGATTACTACCATAGCATAGCCTGCATCCGTGGCGCGCTGCACGCCTCCAGCCGCAGTTCACCTCGACAACGGCGCTGTGAAGGCGGCCAACTACCTAGTGTAAGAATAATGTGATTCATCCAAAGAGCCGACGGTCGAATCCCGATTGTCCTACGCAGGCTGAAATCGTACCTGACGATCATCATGTGGTCTGTTGCGGAGGTCCATGGTCGACGATCTACGATGAACGGTGTGCTCTGGAACAATTGCACATGTGCGTGCACCAGCGTTGTGTTCTTTCGGCAGAGATGCCACAGATCACCATCTATCTTTACAGAGCCCCTCGTCCAACCCCCACGTCCAACCGTTTGTCGCCTAGTGGTAGTTTCTCTGTCATTCCACCTCTTTCCGTATATGCTCACGACAGTAGCACGTGAACATTCGACCAGCTTCGCCGTTTTCCAGACATTCTTTCACATATTCTGCATAATAATACACTACTGGCCATTGAAATTGCTACACCACGAAGATGACGTGCTACAGACGCGAAATTTACCGGCAGCAAGAAGATGTTCTGATATGCAAATGAACAGCTTTTCAGAGCATTCACTCAAGGTTGGCGCCGGTGGCGACACCTACAACGTGCTGACATGACGAAAGTTTCCAATCGATTTCTCATACACAAACAGCAGTTGACCGGCGTTGCCTGGTGAAACGTTGTTGTGATGCCTCGTGTCAGGAGGAGAAATGCGTACCATCGCGTTTCCGACTTTGATAAAGGTCGGATTGTAGCCTATCGCGATTGCGGTTTATCGTATCGCGACATTGCTGCTCGCGTTGGTCGAGATCCAATGACTGTTAGCAGAATATGGAATCGGTGGGTTCAGGAGGGTAATACGGAACGCCGTGCTGGATCCCAACGGCCTCGTATCACTAGCAGTCGAGATGACAGGCATCTTATCCGCATGGCTTTAACGGATCGTGCAGCCACGTCTCGAACCCTGAGTCAACAGATGGGGACGTTTGCGAGACGACAACCAGCTGCACGAACAGTTCGACGACGTTTGCAGCAGCATGGACAATCAGCTCGGAGACCGTGGCTGCGGTTACCCTTGACGCTCCATCACAGACAGGAGCGCCTGGGATGGTGTACTCGACTACGAACCTGGATGCACGAATGGCAAAACGTCATTTTTCTGGTTGAATCCAAGTTATGTTTACAGCATCACCGTGGTCGCAGCCGTGTTTGGCGACATCACGGTGAACGCACATTGGAAGCGTGTGTTCGTCATCGCCATACTGGCTTATCATTCGGCGTGATGGTATAGGGTGCCATTGGTTACACGTCACCTCTTGTTCGCATTGCCGGCACTTTGAACAGTGGATGTTACATTTCAGATGTGTTCCGACCCGTGGCTCTACCCTTCATTCGATCCCTGCGAAACCCTACATTTCAGCGGTATAATGCACGACCACATGTTGCAGGTCCTGTACGGGCCTTTATGGACACAGAAAATGTTCGAGTGCTGCCCTGACCAGCACATTCTCCATATCTCTCACCAACTGAAAACGTCTTTTCAATGGTAGCCGAGCAACTGGCTCATCACAATACTCCAGTCACTACTCTTGATGAACTGTGGTATCGTGTTGAAGCTACATGGGCACCTGTACCTGTACACGCCATCCAAGCTCAGTTTGACTCAATGCCCAGGTGTATCAGGGCCGTTATTACGGCCAGAGGTGGTTGTTCTGGGTACTGATTTCTCAGGATCTATGCACCCGAATTGCGAGCAAATGTAATCACATGTCAGTTCTAGTATAATATATTTGTCCAATGAATACCCGTTTATCATCTGCATTTCTTCTTGGTGCTCAAATGGCTCTGAGCACTAAACTTCTGAGGTCATCAGTCCCCTAGAACTTAGAACTACTTAAACCTAAATAACCTAAGGAAATCACACACATGCATGCCCGAGGCAGGATTCGACCTGCGGCTTAGTTGTGGCGCGGTTCCAGACTGTAGCGCCTAGAACCGCTCGGACACTCAGGACGTCTCTTCTCGGTGTAGCAGTTTTAATGGCCATTAGTGTATTCTGCCCTTTGTCAAAGTCGCTTAGCTCAACGGACTTCCCCATCTTCAGCACATGTTTTATCTAGGATGCCCCTGTCCATGTCTCCTCTTCTTAGACACTTTTGTAACCGCGTCATGTGCCCGCTAGTCCACCAGCCGACATCCCACGTGGTGGTGGGCTGTGGTCATAATGTTTTGGCTCATCTGTACGCACCATTCAAGCCACTGTGCGGTGCATGGTGCAGGGTACCTGGCATCACTGCTATATAACGAGCGTGGTGGTGCAGTGGTTAGCACACTGGACTTGCATTTGGCCGGCCTTATACTTCGTTCTCTGCCGGCCGGGGTGGCCGAGTGGTTCTAGGCGCTACACTCAGGAACAGAGCGACCGCTACGGTCGCGGGTTCGAATGCTGCCTCGGGCATGGATGTGTGTGATGTCCTTAGGTTAGTTAGGTTTAAGTAGTTATAAGTTCTAGGGGACTCATGACCTCAGAAGTTAAGTCCCATAGTGCTCAGAGCCATTTTCGCACTTGCATTCGGGAGGACGACGGTCCAAATCCGCGTCCGACACTCCAGATTTGGGGTTTTCGTTATTTCTAAAATCGCTCCAGGAAATGCCAGGATGGCTCCTTTGAACGGACACGGCCGATTTCCTCCCCGTCCTTGACGCAATCCGAGCCTGTGCTCTGTCTCTAATGACCTCGCTTTCGACGGCACGTTCTGCGTCCGTACAGACCCGTACCTTGTCTTCACGGTCCTTAGACGAGATCTTCGTTGGTGGCAGTATATCGGTTCTATCATCTGTCGTAAATGTCAGTTCTCTCTACATTTTCTCAATAGTGTTCCACGAAAAAAACATCGCCTTTCGTCCAGGGATTCTCATTTCAGTTCTCAGAGCATTTCCATAATATCAACATCTTGTTCGAAGCTACATGTAGCAGCACGCCTCTGATCTGCTTCGATGTCTTCGTTTCACCTGACTTGGTTGGGACCCCAAACACTCGAGAATGTGCCGCACTGGTGTCCTACATGAAGGCTCCTTTACAAATCAACCACACTTTCCTAAAATTCTCCTAATTAATCCCAGTAGACCATTCCAGTTTCCTACAACCTGTCCTACATTAGAACTACTGACAGCCTTGGGAGGCCCAGGCCTAACAAAACTCTACCATCTGGTGAGTAAGATGTATGAGACAGGCGAAATACCCTCAGACTTCAAGAAGAATATAATGATTCCAATCCCAAAGAAAGCAGGTGTTGACAGATCTGGAAATTACCGAACTATCAGTTTAATAAGTCACATCTGCAAAATACTAACGCGAAATCTTTACAGACGAATGGAAAAACTGGTAGAAGCCGACCTCGGGGAGGATCAGTTTGGATTCCGTAGAAATGATGGAACACGTGAGGCAATACTGACCCTACGACTTATCTTAGAAACTAGATTAAGGAAAGGCAAACTTACGTTTCTAGCATTTGTAGACTTAGAGAAAGCTTTTGACAATGTTGACTGGAATACTCTTTTTCAAATTCTGAAGGTGGCAGGGGTGAAATACAGGGAGCGAAAGGCTATTTACAATTTGTACAGAAACCAGATGGCAGTTATAAGAGACGAGGGACATGAAAGGGAGGCAGTGGTTGGGAAGGGAGTGAGACAGGGTTGTAGCCTCTTCCAGATGTTATTCAATCTGTATATTGAGCAAGCAGTAAAGGAAAAAAAGGAAAATTCGGAGTAGATATCATAATCCATGGAGAAGAAATAAAAACTTTTAAGTACGTCGATGACATTGTAATTCTGTCAGAGACATCAAAGGACCTGGAAGAGCAGCTGAACGCTATGGACAGTGGTCTGAACGGAGGGTATAAGATGAACATCAACAAAAGCAAAACGAGGATAATGGAATGTAGTCGACTTAAATCGGGTGATGCTGCGTGAATTAGATTAGGAAATGAGAGGCTTAAAGTAGTGAATGAGTTTTGGCATTTGAGGAGGAAAACAACTGACGATGGTCAAAGTAGAGAGGATATAAAATGTAGACTGGCAAGGGAAGCGTTTCTGAAGAAGAAAAATTTGTTAACTTTGAGTATAGATTTAAGCGACAGGAGACCGTTTCTGAAAGTATTTGTATGGAGTGAAGCCATGTATGGAAGTGAAACATGGACGATAAATAGTTTCGACAAGAAGACAATAGAAGCTTTCGAAATGTGATGCTACAGAAGAATGCTGTTGATTGGATGGGTAGATCACATAACTAATGAGGAGGCATGAAATAGAATTGGAGAGAAGAGAAGTTTGTGGCACAACTTGACTAGAAGAAGGGATCGGTTGGTAGGACATGTTCTGAGGTATCAAGGGATCACCAATTTAGCATTGGAGGGCAGCGTGGAGGGTAGAAGTCGTAGAGGGAGAACAAGAGATGAATACACTAAGCAGATTCAGAAGGATGTAGGTTGCAGTAGGTACTGGGAGATGAAGAAGCTTGCACAGGATGGGGTAGCATGGAGAACTGCATCAAACCAGTCTCAGGACTGTAGACCACAACAACAACAACATCCTACATGCTCTGCCAATTCATTCGTTTTGCCCCCTTACGTCTTCGTCTACATCTATAAACCGTAAGCCACGTTACGCCGTGTGGCGGAGGGTACTTTGCGTTCTACGGTCAGTTTCCGCTCTCCTGGAGTAGCCGCCTATGATTTGCTGGAAGAACCATTGTCAATATGCCTCCAGGTCGGCTGGTATCTCTATAATTTAATCTTCGGGGCCTTTTCGCAAGTATGCAGCGTGGCCTTGTAATTCGTTAATAACAACTTTCCAATGTTATTAGCGACTCTGGTGCTATATATGGACCAGTTTCGTCCTTAAGTGCTCTTAGCCACTAATTACTCTTCACACTGGCTACGAATATTATCCTGTTAAGGCCTTAACTTTACGAGAATTTGCAAAGTGGGGAGGTATCGGCGTCTCCTTTCCCGAAGAAATACTTCTTCCCAGCACATTCTTGTTTAATAGGAACTGTCTTATAAGGCGCTTGTTCGCCCGATTATTGAGCATTGTTCATCGATCTAGGATCCCTATCAGGTAGGACTGATAGAGGAGGTAGAGGAGATCCAAAGAAGAGCGGCGCGTTTCGTCACGGAATCGTCTAGCTGGCGAGAGAGCGTTACGGAGATGCTAAACAAACTCCATTGGAAGACGTTACGAGAGAGGCCTTGTGCATCACGCAGAGATTTACTATTGAAATTTCGGGACAGTACTTTTCAGGATAATTTTCTCTCCCCCCCCCCCCCCCCCCCCCCCCCACATGCATCTCGCGTACTGACCACGAGGAGAAAATTCGAGAAATTTGATCCAATACAGAGGCTTACCGACAATCATTCTTCCCACGCACTATTCGCGAGTGGAACAGGGTTGGAGGAATCAGATAGTGGTTCCGAAAGTACCCTCCGCCACACACTATTAGGTGGCTTGCGGAGTGTGATGTAGATGTAGGTAGGATTGGCGAGCATTAACTGTGTAACTGTGATAAATCTGTTCATAATCTTAAGTAATAACGTATTATTCCACTGCAGGAGTACACATCACATATCGGAAAGAAAAGCGACGCAAGTAAAAAAAAAAAAAATCATCTGTAGCTTATGACAATGAAAAATACGTGTCGAGTGTCCCTACATGCACGAAAAATATAATAGAATTTCCTGCCAGTTACTCGACATTTGGAGAAAGGTTGCACAATTTCAGTATAATTTTTATTGTGTTAATTCTTTAAGCTGAGTTGTCTCAAGTGCTGGATTTTCTAGTCGTTTCACTGTTCTTGTCTGGGTGAGATGTAGGGTTCTAGGCGCTACAGTCTGGAGGGCTATGCGAGAGGCGTTCAATGAATTCGAAAGTAAAGTTCCATGTACTGACTTGGCAGAAAATCCTAAGAAATTTTTGTCTAATGTCAAAGCGGTAGGTGGATCAAAACAAAATGTCCAGACACTCTGTGACCAAAATGGTACTGAAACAGAGGATGACAGGCAAAAGGCCGAAATACTAAATGCCTTTTTTCAAAGCTGTTTCACATAGGAAGACTGCACTGTAGTCCCTTCTCTAGATTGTCGCACAGATGACAAAATGGTAGATACCGAAATAGACGACAGAGGGATAGAGAAACAATTAAAATCGCTCAAAAGAGGAAAGGCCGCTGGACCTGATGGGATACCAGTTCGATTTTACACAGAGTACGCGAAGGAACTTGCCCCCCTTCTTGCAGCTGTGTACCGCAGGTCTCTAGAAGAGCGAAGCGTTCCAAAGGATTGGAAAAGGGCACAGGTCATCCCCGTTTTCAAGAAGTGACGTCGAACAGATGTGCGGAACTATAGTCCTATATCTCTGACGTCGATCAGTTGTAGAATTCTGGAACACATATTATGTTCGTCTTTTCTGGAGACTAGAAATCTACTCTGTGGGAATCAGCATGGGTTTCGAGAAAGACGGTTGTGTGAAACCCAGCTCGCGCTATTCGTCCACGAGACTCGGAGGGCCATAGACACGGGTTGTCAGGTAGATGCCGTGTTTCTTGACTTCCGCAAAGCGTTCAATACATCTCCCAACAGCCGTTTAATGAACAAAGTAAGAGGATATGGACTCTCAGACCAATTGTGTGATTGGATTGAAGAGTTCCTAGATAAGAGAACGCAGCATGTCATTCTCAATGGTGAGAAGTCTTCCGAAGTAAGAGGGATTTCAGGTGTACCGCAGGAGAGTGTTGTAGGACAGTTGCTATTCACAGTATACATAAAAGACCTTGTATGACATCGGAAGTCACTGAAGCTTTTTGCGGATGATGCTGTGGTGTATCGAGAGGTTGTAACAATGGAAAATTGTACTAAAGTGAAGGAGGATCTGCAGCGAATTAACGCATGTTTCAGGGAATGCCAACTGAATCTCAAGGTAGACAAGTGTAATGTGCTGCGAATACATAGGAAGATAGATCCCTTACGATTTAGCTACAATATAGCAGGTCAGCAACTGGAAGCAGTTAATTCCATAAATTATCTGGGAGTACGCATTTGGAGTGATTTAAAATGGAATGATCATATAAAGTTGATCGTCGGTAAAGCAGATGCCAGACTGAGATTCATTGGAAGAATCCTAAGGAAATGCAATCCGACAACAAAGGAAGTAGGTTACAGTACGCCTGTTGGTCCGCTGCTTCAATACTGCTGAGCAGTGTGGGACCCATACCAGAAAGGGTTGATAGAAGAAATAGAGAAGATCCAACAGAGAGCAGCGCGCTTCGTTACAGGGTCATTTAGTAATCGCGAAAGCGTTACGGAGATGATAGATAAACTCCAGTGGAATACTCTGCAGAAGAGACGCTCAGTAGCTCGGTACGGGCTTTTGTTAAAGTTTCGAGAACATACCTTCACCGAGGAGTCGAGCAGTATATTGCTCCCTCCTACGTACATCTCGCAAAGAGACCATGAGGATAAAATCAGAGAGATTAGAGCCCACACAGAGGCATACCGACAATCCTTCTTTCCACGAACAATACGAGACGGGAATAGAATGGAGAACCGATAGAGGTACTCAGGGTACCCTCCGCCACACACCGTCAGGTGTATTGCGGAGAAAGGATGTAGATGTAGATGTAGAATCAGCAGCGACGAGTGAAAAGGTGTTCTGCACCGGGACTCGAACCCGGGACCTCCTGCTTACTGGGTAGTTCTGTTAACCAGGAACCACATGGCTGCTACAGTCGCAGGTTCGAATCCTGCCTCGGGCATGGATGTGTGTGACGTCCTTAGGTTAGTTAGGTTTAAGTAGTTCTAAGTTCTAGGGGACTGATGACCTCAGATGTTAAGTCCCTTAGTGGTCAGAGCAATTTGAACCATTTATTAATCAGGGCGCAGAGTGTTCATTGCAGGTTTTCGGTCTATCTTATCACGCTCCCCAACTGACCCACATCCCCACCTAGAGCCACCTATCCACAATCCCCATCCATGTCTTTCACATTTTTAGATTCCTGCTGGAGGTCGAACGAAACGTGCATCTGCACTGGAGATTGTACTTATATTGCCATGCAAGACGAATCACTTATATGAATGTCTTGTGTCTGTTCTTTTGGAGATGTCTTATAACTACAGTGCATTGTTGTTAGAAGAGGGGCAAGTTCTTTCGCATGTTCTGTGTAGAATCGTACTGGTTTGCTCTCAGTCCCAAAGGCCTCTCCCTGTTGAACTATTTACGCTGCTTTTCTCCCATGGGCACTTACTTCGGTACCTGTCATTCTGACGATCGTGTAGGTTTTGAAAATGGCATTTAGTACACCGCCTCAGAAAAAAAAGTGAAGCACCTAGAAGAGACGATCAAATACCAATGTAGCTTCGTACGTGTACACACCATCAGTGGATATGCAAAAGATTAGATTTCTGATAGAACGCGCCCCACAGTTAATTACATTTGTTTGGGCCTGGCTCAAGAGGGAGGGGTAGAGTATACGTCTGCCCCGAGCGACAATTTCAGGAAGCGCCACATTCATATTCTTGGAGCAAAAAAAGTCTTGTTTCACAAAGCGCCTACCATCCAGCGCACGTTGGTCTATCGATTATTCAAATGTTCAAAAATGTTCAAATGTGTGTGAGATCTTATGTGACTTAACTGCTAAGGTCATCAGTCCCTAACCTTACACACTACTTAACCTAAATTACCCTCAGGACAAACACACACACCCATGCCCGAGGGAGGACTCGAACTTCCGCCTCGACCAATCACACAGCTCATGACTACAGGGCCTGATTCCGCGCGGCTATTCATATGTGTTTGAAAGGCATCCCTGTCGTTTATTGAACGTTTTTGGAGACATTCTAAGTTTATTACTGAACGAATGGTAAGTTGATCTTTTGAATTCCTGCATAGTGTACGTGGTGGCTCTGCCAGAGGAATCCCCGTCACATCCAGAAATAAAACACTTTCCCGCAAACAAAAGGAGACTGACCTACTCGAGCTGAGCCAAATAAACCAGAACGGGTGAATACCAATTGCTTTTTATTATGTGGTTGATTGGGTGTCCGACCTTTGGAGGACTTACAGTCAAATAAGGCAGAAGGGATAGATAACTTTCCATCAGAATTTCTAAAATCATTAGGGGAAGTGGCAACAAATCGACTATTCACGTTGGTGTGTAGAATATGTGAGTCTGGCGACATACCATCTGACTTTCGGAAAAGCATCATCCACACAATTCCGAAGACGGCAAGAACTGACAAGTGCGAGAATTATAGCACAATAAGCTTAACAGCTCATGCATCGAAGCTGCTTACAAGAATAATATACAGAAGAATGGAAAAGAAAACTGAGAATGCGCTAGGTGACGATCAGTTTGGCTTTAGGAAAAGTCAAGGCACGAGAGAGGCAGTTCTGACGTTACGGCTAATAATGGAAGCAAGGCTAAAGAAAAATTAAGACACGTTCATAGGGTTTGTCAACCTGGAAAAAGCGTTCGACAATATAAAATGGTGCAAGTTCTTCAAGATTCTGAAAAAAAGTAGGGGTAAGCTATAGGGAGAGACGGGTCATATACAATATGTACAACAACCAAGAGGAAATAATAAGAGTGGACGATCAAGAACGAAGTGCTCGTATTAAGAAGGGAGTAAGACAAGGCTGTAGCCTTTCGCCCCTACTCTTCAATCTGTACATCGAGGAACAATGATGGAAATAAAAGAAAGGTTCAGGAGTGGAATTAAAATACAAGGTGAAAGGATATCAATGATACGATTCGCTGATGACATTGCTATCCTGAGTGAAAGTGAAGAAGAATTAAATGATCTGCTGAACGGAATGAACAGTCTAATGTGTACACAGTATGGTTTGAGAGTAAATCGGAGAAAGACGAAGGTAATGAGAAGTAGTAGAAATGAGAACAGTGAGAAACTTAACATCAGGATTGATGGTCATGAAGTCGATGAGGTTAAGGAATTCTGCTACCTAGGCAGTAAAATAACTAATGACGGAGCAAGGAAGACATCAAAAGCAGACTCGCTATGGCAAAAAAGGCATTTCTGGCCAAGAGAAGTCTACTAATATCAAATACCGGCCTTAATTTGAGGACGAAATTTCTGAGGATGTACGTCTGGAGTACAGCATTCTATGGTAGTGAAACATGGACTGTGGAAAAACCGGAACAGAAGAGAATCGAAGCATTTGAGATGTGGTGCTATAGACGAATGTTGAAAATTAGGTGGACTGATAAGGTAAGGAATGAGGAGGTTCTACGCAGAATCGGAGAGGAAAGGAATATATGGAAAACACTGATAAGGAGAAGGGACAGGATGATAGGACATCTGCTAAGACATGAGGGAATGGCTTCCATGGTACTAGAGGGAGCTGTAGAGGGCAAAAACTGTAGAGGAAGACAGAGATTGGAATACGTCAAGCAAATAATTGAGGACGTAGGTTGCAAGTGCTACTCTGAGATGAAGAGGTTAGCACAGGAAAGGAATTCGTGGCGGGCCGCATCAAACGAGTCAGTAGACTGATGACCCAAAAAAAAAAAAAAAAAATGGTGTCCGAATGACACACGCTGTTATAATTTGCAGCAGAATAATAGATTCAAACTACCGGAGTGGAAATGAACGACTAACACGAATAACAGTTAAGAAAGTTTACATGTTAAAGTTCTCGGTGTATACAAGAAAATGAAATTTTGACAGAATTGTTTTGCCAAATCGCCACACAGAGCCAGTTGTACAGTTCCTGGTGAGCAGCCGCTTAAGTTCTGTACTCCGAATGTCGCGGGAAACGCGTAGTACGAACCCGTAATAATGCCTAAATGGGGAGTAAGGGCGGAATAACTGAACAGGTGATTATGGTTGTTGTTGTTGTTGTCTTCAGTCCTGAGACTGGTTTGATGCAGCTCTCCATGCTACTCTATCCTGTGCAAGCTGCTTCATCTCCCAG
This sequence comes from Schistocerca gregaria, assembly GCF_023897955.1. NCBI lineage: Eukaryota > Metazoa > Arthropoda > Insecta > Orthoptera > Acrididae > Schistocerca > Schistocerca gregaria. The sequence goes on along the minus strand of NC_064930.1, from coordinate 105,291,036 downwards.
TACCTACTGCAACCTACATCCTTCTGAATCTGCTTAGTGTACTCATCTCTCGGTCTCCCTCTACGATTTTTACCCTCCACGCTGCCCTCCAATGCTAAATTTGTGATCCCTTGATGCCTCAAAACATGTCCTACCAACCGATCCCTTCTTCTAGTCAAGTTGTGCCACAAACTTCTCTTCTCCCCAATCCTATTCAATACCTCCTCATTAGTTACGTGATCTACCCACCTTATCTTCAGTATTCTACTGTAGCACCACATTTCGAAAGCTTCTATTCTCTTCTTGTCCAAACTAGTTATCGTCCATGTTTCACTTCCATACATGGCTACACTCCAAACAAATACTTTCAGAAACGACTTCCTGATACATAAGTCTATATTCGATGTTAACAAATTTCTCTTCTTCAGAAACGCTTTCCTTGCCATTGCCAGTCTACATTTTATATCCTCTCTACTTCGACCATCATCAGTTATTTTACTTCCTAAATAGCAAAACTCCTTTACTACTTTAAGTGTCTCATTTCCTAATCTAATTCCCTCAGCATCACCCGATTTAATTTGACTACATTCCATTATCCTCGTTTTGCTTTTGTTAATGTTCATCTTATATCCTCCTTTCAAGACACTGTCCATTCCGTTCAACTGCTCTTCCAAGTCCTTTGCCGTCTCTGACAGAATTACAATGTCATCGGCGAACCTCAAAGTTTTTACTTCGTCTCCATGAATTTTAATACCTACTCCAAATTTTTCTTTTGTTTCCTTCACTGCTTGCTCAATACACAGATTGAATAGCATCGGGGAGAGGCTACAACCCTGTCTCACTCCTTTCCCAACCACTGCTTCCCTTTCATGCCCCTCGACTCTTATAACTGCCATCTGGTTTCTGTACAAATTGTAAATAGCCTTTCGCTCCCTGTATTTTACCCCTGCCACCTTTAGAATTTGAAAAAGAGTATTCCAGTCAACATTGTCAAAAGCTTTCTCTAAGTCTACAAATGCTAGAAACGTAGGTTTGCCTTTTCTTAATCTTTCTTCTAAGATAAGTCGTAAGGTCAGTATTGCCTCACGTGTTCCAACATTTCGACGGAATCCAAACTGATCCTCCCCGAGGTCTGCATCAACCAGTTTTTCCATTCGTCTGTAAAGAATTCGCGTTAGTATTTTGCAGCCGTGGCTTATTAAACTGATAGTTCGGTAATTTTCACATCTGTCAGCACCTGCTTTCTTTGGGATTGGAATTATTATATTCTTCTTGAAGTCTGAGGGTATTTCGCCTGTCTCATACATCTTGCTCACCAGCTGGTAGAGTTTTCTCAGGACTGGTTGTCCCAAGGCCGTCAGTAGTTCTAATGGAATGTTGTCTACTCCGGGGGCCTTGTTTCGACTCAGGTCTTTCAGTGCTCTGTCAAACTCTTCACGCAGTATCGTATCTCCCATTTCGTCTTCACCTACATCCTCTTCCATTTCCATAATATTGTCCTCAAGTACATCGCCCTTGTATAAACCTTCTATATACTCCTTCCACCTTTCTGCCTTCCCTTCTTTGCTTAGAACTGGGCTGCCATCTGAGCTCTTGATATTCATACACGTGGTTCTCTTCTCTCCAAAGGTCTCTTTAATTTTCCTGTAGGCAGTATCTATCTTACCCCTAGTGAGATAAGCTTCTACATCCTTACATTTGTCCTCTAGCCATCCCTGTTTAGCCATTTTGCACTTCCTGTCGATCTCATTTTTGACACGTTTGTATTCCTTTTTGCCTGCTTCATTTACTGCATTTTTACATTTTCTCCTTTCATCAATTAAATTCAATATTTCTTCTGTTACCCAAGGATTTCTAGCAGCCCTCGTCTTTGTACCTACTTTATCCTCTGCTGCCTTCACTACTACATCCCTCAGAGCTACCCATTCTTCTTCTACTGTATTTCTTTCCCCTATTCCTGTCAATTGTTCCCTTATGCTCTCTCTGAAACTCTGTACAACCTCTGGTTCTTTCAGTTTATCCAGGTCCCATCTCCTTAATTTCTCACATTTTTGCAGTTTCTTCAGTTTTAATCTACAGGTCATAACCAATAGATTGTGGTCAGAGTCCACATTTGCCCCTGGAAATGTCTTACAACTTAAAACCTGGTTCCTAAATCTCTGTCTTACCATTATATAATCTATCTGATACCTTTTAGTATCTCCAGGGTTCTTCCACGTATACAACCTTCTTTCATGATTCTTAAACCAAGTGTTAGCTATGATTAAGTTGTGCTCTGTGCAAAATTCTAGTAGGCGGCTTCCTCTTTCATTTCTTAGCCCCAATCCATATTCACCTACTATGTTTCCTTCTCTCCCTTTTCCTACACTCGAATTCCAGTCACCCATTACTATTAAATTTTCGTCTCCCTTCACTATCTGAATAATTTCTTTGATTTCATCGTACATTTCTTCAATTTCTTCATGATCTGCAGAGCTAGTTTGCATATAAACTTGTACTACTGTAGTAGGTGTGGGCTTCGTATCTATCTTGGCCACAATAATGCGTTCACTATACTGTTTGTAGTAGCTTACCCGCATTCCTATTTTCCTATTCATTATTAAACCTACTCCTGCATTACCCCTATTTGATTTTGTGTTTATAACCCTGTAGTCACCTGACCAGAAGTCTTGTTCCTCTTGCCACCGAACTTCACTAATTCCCACTATATCTAACTTTAACCTATCCATTTCCCTTTTTAAATTTTCTAACCTACCTGCCCGATTAAGGGATCTGACATTCCACGTTCCGATCCGTAGAACGCCAGTTTTCTTTCTCCTGATAACGACATCCTCCTGAGTAGTCCCCGCCCGGAGATCCGAATGGGGGACTATTTTACCTCCGGAATATTTTACCCAAGAGGATGCCATCATCATTTAATCATATAGTAAAGCTGCATGTCCTCGGGAAAAATTACGGCTGTAGTTTCCCCTCGCTTTCAGCCGTTCGCAGTACCAGCACAGCAAGGCTGTTTTGGTTAATGTTGCAAGGCCAGATCAGTCAATCATCCAGACTGTTGCCCCTGCAACTACTGAAAAGGCTGCTGCCCCTCTTCAGGAACCACACGTTTGTCTGGCCTCTCAACAGATACCCCTCCGTTGTGGTTGCACCTACGGTACAGCCATCTGTATCGCTGAGGCACGCAAGCCTCCCCACCAACGGCAAGGTCCATGGTTCATGGGGGGAGGGTGATTATGGTAGGGTTCGCGAAGTTAACCGGATAATGCGCCCGCCCCGTTGGCCGTGCGGTCTAACGCACGGCTTTCCGGGCGGGAAGGAGCGCCTGGTGCCCGGCGCGAATCAGCCCGGCGGACATGCGTCGAGGTCCGGTGAGCCGGCAAGTCTGTGCATGGTTTTTAGGGGGTTTTCCATCTGCCTCGGCGAATGCCGGCTGGTTCCCCTTATTCCGCCTCAGCTACACTATGTCGGCGATTGCTGCGCAAACATGTTCTCAACGTACGCGTACACCACCATTACTCTACCACCCAAACACAGAGGCTACACTCATCTGGCCGGCCGCGGTGGTCTCGCGGTTCTAGGCGCGCAGCCCGGAACCGTGCGACTGCTACGGTCGCAGCTTCGAATCCTGCCTCGTGCATGGATGTGTGTGATGTCTTTAGGTTAGTTAGGTTTAAGTAGTTCTAAGTTCTAGGGGACTGATGACCACAGCCGTTAAGTCTCTAAACATTCATGGTGGTGTCTGATTGTTCTATATCGTGTCTCACTACCACTTTCGCGCAACGACGCTCTGAGCGTTTTTTTTAGGGAATTGACTAGTTTGAACCTGGGACCTGTTGCTGGTAAGGAGACGCCAGACCACACATGACATGTAGAGTTCAGAAGAGTTCAGTGAGACTAGCGATGATATAATCAAATACTAAATGAGAACGAATATTTCCTGAATGGGTTCCCAAGTTCTACAATCGATCGAAGGATGACCTATGCCATATCACATCTATAATCTAGGTTTAATTTAAGTTTCACAAAAGAAAAAACTATCAAAATGGTCTACAGTGACCCTCAATTATCTTTAATTACTTATCTAACTTGCTGTAAATTACAGTGGCTGATATGGCTTCTCAATAACTATATAAAAGAAAAATCATCGCGTTTCAGATCTGTTCTTCAAGTGGCAAATGTGAACACCATGAGTTTTAATTAACGATCGACACTGGTATTACGCAAAAAGGGGGTGTAACAGATGAGACTTCTGCAGTTCTGAGTGAAGCCTTATGCTCTCAAAAATGCGGCATCGCGTGCGTTCATTACCTTGTCGGTGGTTAGGCAGCGTCAGGGCAGCGGCGGGCAGCACAGCTCCGCTCACCTCGCCATTTCGGAAGCAACTCTCCTCACTTCTCCTTACTACAATTTACCGAAGTTGGTTTAAAAAACTATCTGGCTATGTTTTCATCTGACCAGTCAGGGTCTCAATGTTAACCTTAAGCTCCGCCTGCAAAATTTCTGTCTATCCAATGAGAAACGTTATACTTTTCGTGGTGGGGCAATGTTTTTAAAGTTTGCAACGTAACAGAGACGCTAAAGAGTCTCACGCTAAAACCTGCAGCTGGTGCGGTCCTTTTAGCGTTATCGTAAGATCTATACTGTTCTTCTGGAGGGCTCTATTTTTTAACATGGACTGGAGGATTGTCCTAATGTAACAGACACGCGAAAAAGTCTCACGCTAAAACTTGCGGGTGGTAGTGGCCGTTTTTGTGTTATCGTAAGATCTATACTGTTTTTCTGGAGGGCTCTAGCTTTTAACATGGGCTGGGGGGTGGTCCTTGACGTAACAGACACGCGAGAAAGTCTCACGCTAAAACTTGCAGCTGGTGTTCTCCTAGTGGTTAGCTGGAAACGTGGGTGTCCGTCCCTTATCGTAGGGCCTTCTAGCTTAACAAGGTTCTGCTCTCGGCTTCTCTTCTCGTTTCTCCCTTCGGAACTACGTCGGTCTCACGGTGGGAAGGTACGACATGCATTCAGGCATTCTTGTGTTAGTCTGTGGTATTCCATTTGCTCACTCGTTACTCGTATTACTTTGGTTAATTTAATGTCACGATTTATTCGGAGCTGTGTGACATACTACTGGATTTGCTTATCATGTCAGGGTTTTCATGGAAGGTGTTGGATTTGCCTGGCACATTACAAGTCCCATAGTGCTCAGAGCCATTTGAACCATTTTGAACACTCATCTGGTGTAAGACGTTCCCTGGGGGGTCCACAGGGGGTCTAACCACGCAATAACCCTGGGTTCGGTGTAGGGCAGTGGAGGGGTGAAGTGGACTGAGGTAGTCGTCGTGGGGTTGTGGACCACTGCGGCTGCGGCGGGCACGAAGCCTCTCCGTCGTTTCTAGGCCCCCGGTTAACATAAAATAACATAACCGGAGAATAAGTTTCGACAATGGCAGGAACAGTTACAGAATTAGTGATGCCAAGATCCTTCGTTAGAACGACGAAGGAGGTGAGATGGAGAAATCACACGAATTATATGGAAGAATAGGGCGATTCCAGATTTATATAAAAATTTCGCACTACTACTACATTTCGATGTCATGCTTGAAGAACTCAAGATTGTGAATGAAACGTGTAACTATTTCCGAGCCTAAAACTTTTATCTTGTAATAGGTCTAATTGGCATAATTGGTTCACGTTCAAGTGGCTCTAAGCGCTGTCGGACTTAACATCTGAGGTCATCATCAGTCCCCTAGACTGGGAACTACTTAAACCTAACTAACCTAAGGACATCACACACATCCATGCCCGAGGCTGGATTCGAACCTGCGACCGTAGCCAACCTCGTGGTTCCGTACTGAAGCGCCTGGAACCGGTCGGCCACAGCGGCCGGGTGGTATTGGTACTTCGGCAATTATATTCTGTCGTGTTATTTATGTAAATGACGTAGACGCGCGTGTGTTACATTTGCTGAAATTCTACAAGGTCTGCTTCGTTTTGTCTAGCAGACAGTGACAAGATGTATGTAATAAAATCGAGAAACCACACCAGTCTTGGATACTATTCGAATTAACTACTTTTTCAGTATTAGAAAATGACATTTTGATTTTCACGAAATTTGATGAAGTAATAGATTCTTTCTCAGAAAGGAAAGCACACCGTGAAAACTGTAACAAGATTAGGGAGAAAAAATCCTGGGATCTGAGGACTGAAGAAATGTATACTGTCTTGCTTATCTCTGGGTTTTATGTTTCCTATACTCGATTTTGTGTCACACAAAAGAGAAAGTTATCAGCCAATAGGCAATAAAAGGTACGAATTTTCTGAAGAGTTCTTATCCTCCCGGTTACAAACAATACTACTCCTTATTAGCTGCGAGCTTTTTTTTTAAGGTGTGTATGACGTCAAACCGACCGACTGGGAGCACAAGACACCACAGGACATTATAATTTCCACTGTACTGAGTTAAGGTTTGATGACTTGCATTACAGAATAGGCACGTTTGAATTCCACAGAGCGAAATACAGGCACCGGGGCACTGGTAAGTGGGGCGTTCCCCAAGGGTCAGTGCTGGAGCCACTGCTGTTTCTTATTTATATAAATGATATGCCTTTTAGTATTACAGGTGATTCAAAAATATTTCTGATTGCTGATGACACCAGCTTGATAGTGAAGGATCTTCTGTGTAATATTGAAACAGTATCAAATAATGTAGTTCATGAAACAAGTTCATGGCTTGTGGAAAATAATTTAATGCTAAATCACAGTAAGACTCAGTTTTTACAGTTTCTAACTGACAATTCAACAAGAACCGTTATTTTGATCAGACAGAATGGGCATATTATAAGCGAGACGGAACAGTTCAAGTTCCTAGGCGTTCGGATAGATAGTAACCTGTTGTGGAAAGCCCATGTCCAGGATCTTGTTCAGAAGCTAAATAATGCTTTATTTACCATTAGAACAGTATCTGAAATAAGTGAACTTCAACACGAAAAGTAGTCTACTTCGCATATTTTCATACGCTATGTCGTATGGTATTATTTTTTGGGGTAATTCTTCAAATTCAAAAAAGGTATTTACGGCTCAAACACGGGCTGTTCGAGCTATATGTGGTGTTAAGTCCGAGAACCTCTTGTCGACTCCTACTCAATAGTCTGGGAATTCTGACATTGCCTTTTCAGTATATATTTTCTTTAATGTCGTTTGTTGTTAGCTATATTAGCCCATTCCCAAGAGTTAGCAGCTTTCACTCAGTTAATACAAGGCATGTGGAATGCACTTCCTTGACTCTTGTACAGAGAGGAGTGCAGTATTCTGCTGCATCCATTTTCAATAATCTACCACAAGAACTCAAAAATCTTAGCAGTAGCCCTAACTCTTTTAAGTCTAAACTGAAGAGTTCCCTCATGGCTCACTCCTTCTATTCTGTCGAGGAGCTCCTGGAAGAGCTAAAAATTAGGCAAATTCCAGTGTTACATTGTTGATTTTCTTTATTTAAACTTACGACTTGTCACCTGAATATGTTTTTTTTATATTTCATTTTATCTGTTTCTAATATCATGTTTTAGTTTTATCTATTGACTCGTTCCATGACCATGGAGACTTCTCCTTAATTTGTCCCACGGAACAATAAATAAAGAAATAAAATAAAATACAACAATGCGCATAGAAGAATGCTGTGTGAAGAGGTGTGGCACTGCACTTAGCACACTTAAAACCAAATAACATATCTTACATTTTCGCGAACATATATGTTTTATATATCAAACTGCTCAGAAAGACGTGCGCTACAAAGTGAACATTTTTTTTAAATTTTTGACGTTCTATCTGAAACTCTTGAGGAAAAGTGGGGGGGGGGGGACTATCAAGTTTTTACCACGGTTCGGAAGTACCGTATATCTGAGACTGCAATTGTTCATGTTTAGTGTTGCTGTCACGCCTGGTATGAGTACATAAGGAGCGTGAACAGCATCAGATGGAGAGTGGTTACTGTGGAGGGCATTCGTGTGAGACAGCGTTGTCAGCACGTAACAGAGTTTGAAATGGTCTAATTGTGAGCCTCCATTTGGCCTGCTGGTGAAGTAAAGTGATATGGCATGAATGGCTGGGAGAGTGAGCTGCCTGAACTGGAAATGTGTCTCCTATCCTACTGCCACGTAGGTATATTTCCTTCACAAAGTGTGAGGGTTAAGAGTAGGTGAGTGTGGTGTCATATATGTGCTGAATGATGAAGAGAGAACGGAGAGACTGAATCCACATGCTGGTACATAGCCCAAGCCTCTCAAATAGCACGAAAGGGTCCTCCAAGCTCAGCTTCCTCATTTGACAGGTGGAGTGCCATGAACAGAGTCACGTGCCCTCATATCGTGAGACACGGTGTAGAGGTTTGAGTTGGGTTGTTTGGGGGAAGAGACCAAACAGAGAGGTCCGGTCTCATCGGATTAAGGAAGGATGGGGAACGAAGTCGGCCGTGTGCCTGTTCAAAGGAACCATCCCTGCATTTGCCTGGAGCGATTTAGGAAAATCACGGAAAACCTAAATCTGGACGGCCGGACGCGGGATTGAAACGTCGTCCTCCCGAATGCGAGTCCAGTGTGCTAACCACTGCGCCACCTCGCTCGGTGTAGAGGTTTGGAGTGTATCCCAGGACAATGGAGCAAAGAATGGGGATCAGGGACATTACATCATCGCCCATCCTGCCCCACCTGGTGTGAAGTCAAATGGAAACCATCAACAGCGTGCGGCATACTTGGATAGTCACCCACCCTAGGAGTGGCCACATCCGACAGTGCTTCATATCAGCGATCTGAAGGGCATTCACAGCCTTGGCACCAGCTGGTCGAATCGTGCAGTGTCCAGATTCGTGGAGCATTCACATTCAGATGTGACAGTCGCCTGATTCGCTATATTGGAATGTGAGGATAGCCACAGTTTGGTCCATTGCCTCTGACCACCAGAAGGAAGGATCGCCGTATTATGCATTAGGTACATCTTAAACACATCACATCCGCACCTGTCATGCGAGAACAAGTACTGCTCTCTCTGCGAAATTCTATTATTCCGCACTGCTGGCCAGAGGCTAGCAGCATCAGATCAATGGACCTGCTGTCCTACGTGCAGGCTGCCACTGGTACGACAGTACAAACGGCTGCGTTTGGGGTGGGGGAGGCATTTAATGCTGACGAATGGCGTCGAATTGTGTTGACTGATGAATTGCGGTTCTGTACTACCCTGGGTGATCATCGTCGGCGAGTAAGACGACGACCTGGAGAGAGATCACATTCTTCCAGTGTTCTGGAGAGGCACATTCGTGTTGCTTCTGGTGTGACAGTGTGGGGGATCCATCAGATATGATTCTAGGACATAGCTGGCTGCGAGTGAGGGAACGGTTCTTGAACCTGATTCTTTACACATTACAAGCGACAGTACAGTGGTAACGTTTTCCAACAGGACAATGCTCAGCCACACACGGCACGTGTCTCCATGAACTGCTCACGTGATGCTGAAGTACTGTGGCCAGCGTCGCTCACAGAATGTGTATGGGGTCTACTCAGACTTCAGTTCCATCCTAGTTAGAGTATCCAGGATACCGAGACCAGTTACAACAGCTGGAAACCAATTTGGTTCATGAGAGAACAGGTCGGCCGGAGTGGCCGTGCGGTTCTAGGCGCTACAGTCTGGGGGTCGCAGGTTCGAATCCTGCCTTGGGTATGGATGAGTGTGATGTCCTTAGGTTAGTTAGGTTTAAGTTTTTCTAAGGTCTAGTGGACTGATCACCACAGATGTTAAGTCTCGTAGTGCTCAGAGTTATTTGAACCATTTTAATTAGTTCTAGGTGACTGATGACCTCAGAAGTTGAGTCGCATAGTTCTCAGAGCCATTTGAACCATTTTTTGAGAGAACAGAACAGGTCGACAACACCCATCCCAACTGAAACATCCATCAAGGTCAAAATGGGCGCAAAGCTGTACCCATAAGTGGGCTCATACTGCCAAATTCTTTGTAAATTTGACTCGATTTTTCAACCAACAAAATAATGTCTCATTTCAAATAGGTACCCCAATCATACAATTATAGTTGGTGCTGACTTCAATCTGCTCTTGATATGGTGGATAAATTACACGTTTAAAGCCGATGGCAGGCACAAAACGTCATCCGAAATTGTACTGAACGATTTCTCAGAAAATTATTTTGAACGATTAGTTCATGAGCCCACTCAAAGAGTAAATGGTTGTGAAACGAACTTGACCTCTTAGCAACAAATCATCATCATCATCATCATCATTTTCTTTGGGCCTTTGTCCCACTTCAACACCGTATCGGCCTTAGTACTATTGATTTGACGATGTTACTGTCAGAGTGTCGTGCCGGATGCCCTTCCTATTGCCACCACGTACCCCCCACCCCCACCCCCACCCCCCACCCCCGGGATGGAATTAATCTACCCCAACTGTCTGCGTCTAGTGTAAACCGTGAAGTAGTGCGAACGTGTTTCAAATGTCTGTGAATCATGTCACTGAGGCGCGACGTGGGGACCAGCCTAGTATTCACCTAGTGTGATGTGGAAAACCGCCCAAAAGGCACATCCAGGCTGTCTGGCACACTGGCCCTCGCTGTTAATCCGCCGGGCGGAATCGATCCAGGACCAGAGTCCAGGAAGCACCGAGTTAGCGCTCTCAGCTGATCTGGCAGGTTACCTCGGAGCAGTAAATAATCATGGCCAAATACGGAGTGTAATGACGGACGCAGGGATTAGCGACCAAAGGGCAGTTGCTGCTAGGCTCAATACTGTAACACCCCCAACCATCAAGAAGAAACCCAAAGTATATGTATTTAAAAAAGCTGATAAAATGCACTTAACCCCTTTTAAAGAGTCTCCATTCCTTCCGATCTGATCACGTAAGTGTAGAAGAGATGTGGAATGATTTCAAAGTGATGGTATCGACGGCAGTTGAGACATACACTCCTGCAAATTGAAATAAGAACACCGTGAATTCATTGTCCCAGGAAAGGGAAACTTTATTGACACATTCCTGGGGTCAGATACATCACATGATCACACTGACAGAACCACAGGCACATAGACACACGCAACAGAGCATGCACAATGTCGGCACTAGTACAGTGTATATCCACCTTTCGCAGCAATGCAGGCTGCTATTCTCCCATGGAGACGATCGTAGAGATGCTGGATGTAGTCCTGTGGAACGGCTTGCCATGCCATTTCCACCTGGCGCCTCAGTTGGACCAGCGTTCGTGCTGGACGTGCAGACCGCGTGAGACGACGCTTCATCCAGTCCCAAACATGCTCAATGGGGGACACATCCGGAGATCTTGCTGGCCAGGGTACTTGACTTACACCTTCTAGAGCACGTTGGGTGGCACGGGATACATGCGGACGTGCATTGTCCTGTTGGAACAGCAAGTTCCCTTGCCGGTCTAGGAATGGTAGAACGATGGGTTCGATGACGGTTTGGATGTACCGTGCTCTATTCAGTGTCAACTCGACGATCACCAGAGATGTACGGCCAGTGTAGGAGATCGCTCCCCACACCATGATGCCGGGTGTTGGCCCTGTGTGCCTCGGTCGTATGCAGTCCTGATTGTGGCGCTCACCTGCACGGCACCAAACACGCATGCGACCATCATTGGCACCAAGGCAGAAGCGACTCTCATCGCTGAAGACGACACGTCTCCATTCGTCCCTCCATTCACGCCTGTCGCGACACCACTGGAGGCGGGCTGCACGATGTTGGGGCGTGAGCGGAAGACGGCCTAACGGTGTGCGGGACCGTAGCCCAGCTTCATGGAGTCGGTTGCGAATGGTCCTCGCCGATACCCCAGGAGCAACAGTGTCCCTAATTTGCTGGGAAGTGGCGGTGCGGTCCCCTACGGCACTACGTAGGATCCTACGGTCTTGGCGTGCACCCGTGCGTCGCTGCGGTCCGGTCCCAGGTCGACGGGCACGTGCACCTTCCGCCAACCACTGGCGACAACATCGATGTACTGTGGAGACCTCACGCCCCACGTGTTGAGCAATTCGGCGGTACGTCCACCCGGCCTCCCGCATGCCCACTATACGCCCTCGCTCAAAGTCCGTCAACTGCACATACGGTTCACGTCCACGCTGTCGCGGCATGCTACCAGTGTTAAAGACTGCGATGGAGCTCCGTATGCCACGGAAAACTGGCTGACACTGACGGCGGCGGTGCACAAATGCTGCGCAGCTAGCGCCATTCGACGGCCAACACCGCGGTTCCTGGTGTGTCCGCTGTGCCGTGCGTGTGATCATTGCTTGTACAGCCCTCTCGCAGTGTCCGGAGCAAGTATGGTGGGTCTGACACACCGGTGTCAATGTGTTCTTTTTTCCATTTCCAGGGGTGTATATACCACATAAATTAGTAAGTGATGGTACTGTTCCCCCATGGTACACAAAACGGGTTAGGTCGCTGCTGTAGAAGGAACGGCAAAAGCATCCAAATTTAAAAGAACACAAAATCCCCAAGATTGACAAAGTTTTGCACAAGTTCGAAATATAGTGCGTTCTTCCATGCGAGATGATTTTAATAATTTCCACAACGGAATCTGGCAGAAAACCCAAAGAGATTCTGGTCATACATAAAGCACACCAGTGGCAAGACGCAATCAATAACTTCACTACGCCATAACAATGGTGAAGTCACTGATGAGAGTTATTAAACACAGCGTTCCGAAACTCCTTCACCAAAGCAAATATACCTGAATTCCAATCAAGAACAACTGCCAAGACGAGAAACATAGAAGTAGATATCCTCGGTGTGACAAAGCAGCTCAAATAACTTAATAAAGGCAAGTACTCTGGTCCAGATTGTATACCAGTCAGGTTCCATGCAGAGTGACTGATGCAATAGCTCCATATTTAGCAAATGTATACAACCGCTCGGTCACAGAAAGATCAGTACCTGAAGACTGTAAAATTGCTCAAGTCACACCAATACTCAAAAAGGGAAATAGGAGTAATCCGCTGAATTACAGGCGCATATCGCTAACGTCGATTTGCAGTAGGGTTTTGGAACATATACTGTGTTCGAAAATTACGAAGTACCTGGAAGAAAACGATGTATTGACACGTAGTCAGCACGGATTCAGAAAATATCGTTCTTGCGAAACACAACTAGCTCTTTATACTCATTAAGTAATGTGTGCTATCGACAGCGGATGTCAAATTGATTCCATATTTTTAGATTTCCAGAAAGCTTTCGACACCGTTCCTCACAAGCGTATTCTAACCAAACTGTGTGTCTATGGAGTATCGCCTCAGCTGTGCTACGGCATTCGTGATTTCCTGTCAGAAAGGTCACAATTCGTAGAAATAGACGGAAAGTCATAGAGTAAAAGACAAGTAATATCCGGCGTTCCCCAAGGAAGTGTTATAGGCCCTCTGTTGTTCCTGATCTATATTAACGGCATAGGAGACAATCTTAGTAGCCGTCTTAGATTGTTTGCAGATGATGCTGTCATTTACCGTCTTGTAAAGTGATCAGGTGACCAAAAAGAATTGCAAAATGATTTAAGTAAGATATCTGTATGGTGCGAAAAGTAGCAATTGACACTGAATAAAGAAAAGTGTGAAGTTATTTACATGTGTACTAAAAGGAATCGGTTAAATTTCGATTACGCGATAAGTCACACAAAGTTGAAGGCTTTAAATTCTGCTAAATACTTACGGATTAGAGTTACAACTAACCCAAGTTGGAACGATCACATAGATAATATTGTGGGTAGACAAACCAAAGACTGAGATTCATTGGCGGAACACTTAGAAGGTGCAACAGGTCTACCAAAGAGGCTGCTTACACCACACTTGTCCGCCCTATTCTGGAGTACTGCTGTGCGGTGTGGGATCCGCATCAGGTGGGACTGACGGATGACATCGAAAAAGTACAAAGAAGGGCAGCTCGTTTTGTTAGTATCGCGAAATAGGGGAGACAGTGCCGCAGACATGATACGTGAATTGGAGTGGCAATCATTAAAACAATGGCGTTTTTCGTTGCGATGGGTCTTCTCATGAAATTCCAATCACCAGTTTTCTCCTCCAATTGCGAAAACATTCTGTTGGCACCCACCTACATAGTGGGAAATGATCAGCACGGTAAAATAAGAGAAATCAGGGCTTGCACAGAAAAATTTAAGCGTGATTTTGTCATCGCTGCACTGTTCGCCTGTGCAGACACATGGTGTTCCGACTGCTTTGACACACTTATCATTCGGTTTCACAAAAACTATTTGCCCTAAAAATTAGATTTTTACACATCTTCTTAACTGATACCTCCCCCCCATAAATGACTTAATTTTGTTTCGATGTTCAACGCAGTTATTATGCAACATTAAATATAGTAAACCTTTGCACGAAATTTTGAAGAGTTTGCAGAGGTAAAAGTCCATAGCGTATACTTTCCGTATGGTCGATTTTAATTGCCACAATGTTGAGAATGAAATGTGGACAAGGTACCTAAATTTCATATCAAATTTACTGTATAACAATATCGCAATTGATTGAAGTACCACATAGGTGTCGTATGTAATATTGAGAAATATTCCGTCTTTCGCGACTGTAATAAAAGTTTTATTTACACCGGGAGCGTTTGGCTTTTCTTTTTAAAGCACTTCAATCAGTGAAAGGTATGGCACATACACAATGGTACTCAAGTTATCTTTCTTGTTTTTGTTCCACAGTCGCAGTTTTACCAATGCTATTGAAATATATTCCTCTTTTGCAACTGTAATAAGCGACTTATTTAGACCAGACGCTTTTCTCTTCTTTGAAGCATTTTCAGTGGACAGTATTTTGTCTCCTCCATTGCCAAGTCACCTTTCGTAGTTTTGTGCTGTGGTAACACAATATTCAATGTTTGTGTCGGCTGATCAGTGTTTTAGCAAATAAATGCTGTTTGTGTGAGCCACACACAAAAATTATGTTTGACATAGCTCAGAGCACTTCACTGATAGACGGTATATTCAAGTCCTAATGTTTTTGCAAGTCCACGGTTTTGTTTAATGTATTTTGCCTACTTCCTTTTGAGTGATTGAAGTGCTTTAAAATAAAGCCAAATGTGCCCGGTGTAAATAAAACTTTTGTTACAGTCGCAAAAGACGGAATATTTCTCAATATTACATACGACACCTATGTGGTACTTCAATCAAATGAGATATTGTTATACAGTAAATTTGATATGAAATTTAGGTATCTTGTCCACATTTCATTCTCAACATTGTGGCAACTAAAATCGACCATACGGGAAGTATACTCTGTGGACTTTTACCTCTGCAAACTCTTCAAAATTTCGTGCAAAGGTACTATATTTAATGCTGCATAATAACTGCGTTGAACATCGAAACAAACTTAAGTCATTTATGGGGGGAAGGTATCAGTCAAGAAGATGTGTAAAAATCTAATTTTTGGGCCAAATAGTTTTTGTGAAACCGAATGATAAGAGTGTCAAAGCAGTCGGAACACCGTGTGTCAGCACAGGCGAGCAGTGCAGCCATGAAAAAATCGCGCACAGCGCGGAATGCGGCGAGCACGTCTCTGTAGCAGCGAAAGGGTTAATGCGGCCGTGGCGGCTTTACTTCATAAACTGCGCGCTTCCCCCTAAACGCAAGTTTGCGAACTACCCTATACTATGGCGCTGCTTCTCTTGGCGCGTACAACTGGCAACGCAGCAATCTCCCGCATTGGGTGGGCATGGGCGAACCGCCAAGATAATTGAACTATAGTACGTTATGCTTCGAAGGCAACTTCCGAATCATGCCGAGTCGTGGCGAATCATTACGACCGCCAGATGGCAGTCAAGTGGAAGATGCGTGTGAACAAAGGAAGCAATTTTGCACCACCTTTCGCACAAATGGACTCCTCTTTCCTGGCATACTGAAATAAAACAATAGATGCAATCAAATCAAACGTGACCTTTCATCAATTAAGACATTACACGTATAAATCGAGAATCACACTTCTAACGTTATATGCATGTTTACTCGTAAATAAACTATTTCTGGCATAGTTTACAGTGACACAGTTCGATTCTAACCCCATTGAAAATTTCAGACATGTCCTGCCATCTGTGAGTAAGATGCAGAATTTTTTGCTTTCCGTAAGAATCGTGCCATCGCACGCTAGAATGAATCGTGAAGGAATCTTCGACCATAAATATAACAGACTGGCCCTGACGTCATTTTCGTGGCTCCAACATCTCTGGGCTGAAGTCACGTGAATGTTGGCAAAACATGGTTGTTTCGTGTTGCGCTTATGGCTGCACTCAGCGTTTTGTCGGGGGAAATGGCATTACATTTCACGTGTGTTTCTATGATAGTGCAGATGCGTTTATTGAAATCTGCTGGAGTGACGTTTATATGTTTTTTACATTTGTAATAGAGTATCACGTAATTTAAAGTGCTGAAAATGATGCCTGTAAAGTCAGACTCATATTACATTTGGGAAAGTATCTGTGATAATTCGGTTATAGTAAGTATAACTGTTTCTCGTTCCTACTCATAGGTTCCCTAAGGATCAAAACCGAAGGCAGCTTTGGATACAGGACCTGAAACGGAAAAACTTTAAGCCATCAGCACATACGCGCCTTTTGGCATATATAAGTCAAATTATAATAAGGTTCGAGCACCTATAGTCGACACATGAAGAGAATTTTTTTCTACCTTCTAATACTATTAAATAAATGTAGGCTCCGAAATTATTTTCTGAAACTTCAAAGTCTCACCTTTCATCTAAAATATCATTATTTTAAACTGATAGTTTAAACTTTTGTAAAAATAGTAGGAACTGAACCTTTGAAGTGCACCTAAAATTGATACTCTAAAGCGGACCTGCTCGTAAAGTCGACGAGTTTTGCACCAATAGTTGACAAAATTCCCATATCCCATTTTCTTTTGTAAGTGACTAGAGCTCAAAACGCGTCGAATCCAATATTTAAAGTTGTGACACGAGCCCACTCTTACTGTTTAAAAGAATTTTAACGACATTTTACTTTAATTGATAGTTTATAGTAATTTCGTCCCGCTGCCCACCAGAGGGGCGTTCGATGTATTTGTTAGATTTTATAAATGGTACTGTGAACAAATCCACGTCAAATGTAGTTCTGACAATTTTTCGCAAATAAAAAAGCAATTTTCGTTTGAAGCGTTTGGCAGTCAATTGATAAATGTGGGGAAAATACGACACAAACATAAGATGGCAGACCGCTGATTTGATATCCCGCCACGTTTTGCCAACAGTCACGTGGTTTATGTTGGAGCCACACCAGCCGTATAGCTTCTGCACAGCACAAGGCCAGTCTACTAGTATCCATGGACGAAGGGAGGAATCGTGAACGAATCGTAGGAATCGACTCGCAATGTGAGACTGAATCGTAGGAATCGAATCGGAAAAAGAGTCGTGTTGGCCAACTGTACTACGGACACGGTGCCTGGTGCCCGCCTGCTAGCCAAGGAGGTCCCGCCCCTTGCTGATGACCCTGTCCTTGGCTGGGATGACGGCAGAGCTGCCAACAGCCGGCCGCGGCGTGGCCACTGTCCGTGTTGTGTTGTTTTCTCCGCTGGCCCGGCGCCCACCCACTCTCTCCCGGTTTCTAGCGTGGCTGCCAGACGCAGCATCCAGGGAAAACTGCTGACGATGGCGCGCCGCCGATCGGCCGAAACAACAGCCAGCGCCGCGGAGAAACTCGGGTCGCCAGTCTAAGGGGAAAAAAATGGCTCTGAGCACTATGGGACTTAACATCTGAGGTCATCAGTCCCTAGAACTCAGAAGTACTGAAACCTAACCAACCTAAGGACATCACACACATCCATGCCCGAGTCAAGATTCGAACCTGCGACCGTAGCAGTCGCTGAGGAGCCTAGAACCGCTCGGCCACACCGGCCGGCGCCAGTCTAATAGGCTGGCATTTATCAAATTAGTAAGGCCTGGAAGACTGTAAAAATGTATTACTCCATCTAATACACCAGAAGGGCGAGAGAACAGATGTAGATAACAGAAGACCTAGAAAGCAGCGCATACTGGAGCCGGGGTAGATGCCGTGGTCATTGACTTCCAGAAGGCGTTCGATACACTTCTTTACTGTCCCCTAATGAAGGAAATAAGAGCGTACGGAATATCAGACCAAATGTGTGACTGGACACAAGAGCTTCTGTGGAAATCAACATGACATTCTCGACTTCTGCAGTGCTGCCCATTAAAATTGCTACACCACGAAGATGGCGTGCTACAGACGCGAAATTTAGTCGACAGGAAAAGGTTGATGTGCTATACAAACGATTAGCTTCTCAGAGCATTCACACAAGCTTGGCGCCGGTGGCGACACCTACAACGTGCTGACATGAGGAAAGTTTGCAACCGATTTCTCATACACAAACAGCAGTTGGCCGGCGTTGCCTGGTGAAACGTTGTTGTGATGCCTCGTGTAAAGAAGAGAAATGCGTACCATCACGTTTCCGACTTTGATAAAGGTCGGATTGTAGCCTATCGCGATTGCGGTTTATCGTATAGCGACATTGCTGCTCGCGTTGGTCGGGATCCAATGACTGTTGGCAGAATATGGAATCGGTGGGTTCAGGAGGGTAATACGGAACGCCGCGCTGGATCCCAACGGCCTCGTATCACTAGCATTGGAGATGACAGGCATCTTATCCAGATGGCTGTAACGGATCGTGCAGCCACGTCTCGATCCCTGAGTCAACAGATGGGGACGTTTGCAAGACAACAACCATCTGCACGAACAGTTCGACGTCTGCAGCAGCACGGACTATCAGTTCGGAGACCGTGGCTGCGGTTACTCTTGACGCTCTATCACAGACAGGAGCGTCTGCGATGGTGTACTCGACGAAGAACCTGGGTGCACGAATGACAAAACGTCATTTTTTCGGATTAATCAAGATTCTGTTTACAGCATCGTGACGGTCGCATCCGTGTTTGGCGACATCGCGGTGAACGCACATGGGAAGCTTGTATTCGTCATCGCCATACTGGCGTATCACCCAGCGTGATGGTATGGGGTGCCATTGGTTATACGTCTCGGTCACCTCTTGTTCGCACTGACGGCACTTTGAACAGTGGACGTTACATTTCAGATGTGTTACGACCCATGGCTCTACCCTTCACTCGATCCCTGCGAAACCCTACATTTCAGCAGGATAATGCACGACCGCATATTGCATGTCCTGTACGGGCCTTTCTGGATACAGAAAATGTTCGCTGCTGCCCTGGCCAGCACATTCTCCAGATCTCTCACCAATTGAAAACGTCTTTTCAGTGGTGGCCGAGCAACTGGCTCGTCACAATACTCCAGCCACTACTCTTGATGAACTGTGGTATCGTGTTGAAGGTGCATGGGCAGCTGTAACTCTACACGCCATCCAAGCTCTGTTTGACTCAACGCCCAGACGTATCAGAGGTGATTGCTCTGGGTACTAATTTCTCAGGATCTATGCACCCAAATTGCGTGAAAATGTAATCACATGTCAGTTCTAGTGTACCATGTGTGTCCAATGAATACCCGGTTACCATCTGCATTTCTTCTTGGTGAAGCAATTTTAGTGGCGAGTGGTGTAGATAACAGGTGACCTAGGAGCCAAGGAAAAAAAACTCTGAAATAGTTACGTCGTGTAGGAAGAGCAGTAACGGATGTCTTACTGCCTGTGACAGGTCGTGCAAGGGTAGGCTTTTTTAGTAGTGGGTTTCATGCATGTCGATATCTTTGACGTTGTGCGGTGCTGTTACTTGGGGGCTGCCACTGGGTGACGGTGTTGATCTCTCGATCAGCATCAGCATACCTGTAACAGGTTCCTCATCGGGTCATATATCGGATGTACAGTGTAGGGTGACGTTGGCGATTTGTTGTGCGTCATTGTGCGAACTTGTCGGTCTCCCTGCTGAAGCCTGTTGGTCGGCTTTAATAGCAGCTGGTAAACCCAGTCAACGTTACTGATTGGAGGCGCTTGCCGACGATTGTCGCTTGTTGATGTCCACTACTGGCCATTAATACTGGTACACCAAGAAGAAATGCAGATGATAAACGGGTATTCATTGGGCAAATATATTATACTAGAACTGACATGTGATTACATTTTCACGCAGTTTGGGTGCATAGAGCCTGAGAAATCAGTACCCAGAACAACCACCTCTGATACGTCTGGGCGTTGAATTAAACAGAGCTTGGATGGCGTGCACAGGTACAGCTCCCCGTGCAGCTTCAACACGATACCACAGTTCATCAAGAGTAGTGACTGGAGTATTGTGATGAGCCAGTTGCTCGGTTACCATTGAAAAGACGTTTTCAGTTGGTAAGAGATATGGAGAATGTGCTGGTCAGGGCAGCAGTCAAACATTTTCTGTGTCCAGAAACGCCCGTACAGAACCTGCAACATGCGGTCGTGCATTATCCTGCTGAAATGTAGGGTTTCGCAGGGATCGAATGAAGGGTAGAGCCACGGGTCGTAACACATCTGAAATGAAACGTCCACTGTCCAAAGTGCCGTCAATGCGAACAAGAGGTGACCGAGACGTATAACCAATGGCACCCCATACCATCACGCTGGGTGATACGCCTGTATGGCGATGACGAATACAAACTTCCCATGTGCGTTCACCGCGATGTCGCCAAACACGGATGCGACCGTCACGATGCTGTAAACAGAATCTGGATTAACCCGAAAAAATGACGTTTTGTCATTCGTACACCCAGGTTCTTCGTCGAGTACACCATCGCAGACGCTCCTGTCTGTGATGCAGCGTCAAGAGTAACCGCAGCCACGGTCTCCGAGCTGATAGTCCGTGCTGCTGCAGACGTCGTCCAACTGTTCGTGCAGATGGTTGTTGTCTTGCAAACGTCCCCATCTGTTGAATCAGGGATCGAGACGTGGCTGCACGATCCGTTACAGCCGTGCAGATAAGATGCCTGTCATATCGACTGCTATCGATACGAGGCCGTTCGGATCCAGCATGGCGTTCCGTATTACCCTCCTGAACCAGCCGATTCCATATTCTGCTAACAGTCATTGGATCCCGACCAACGCGAGCAGCAATGTCGCGATACGATAAACCGCAAACGCGATAGGCTACAATCCAACCGTTATCAAAGTCGGAAACGTGATGGTACGCATTTCTCTTCCTTAAACCAGAGCCGGCCGCGGTGGTCTCGCGGTTCTAGACGCGCAGTCAGGAACTGTGCGACTGCTACGGTCGCAGGTCCGAATCCTGCCTCGCTCATGGATGTGCGTGATGTCCTTAGGTTAGTTAGGTTTAAGTAGTTCTAAGTTCTAGGGGACTGATGACCACAGCAGTTGAGTCGCATAGTGCTCAGAGCCATTTGAACCATTTTTCCTTAGACCAGACACCACAACAACATTTCACCAGGCAACGCCAGTCAACTGCTATCTGTATATGAGAAATCGGTTGGAAACTTTCATTCATGTCAGCACGTTGTAGGTGTCGCCACCGGCGCCAACCTTGTGTGAATGCTCTGAAAAGCTAATCATTAGAATATCACAGCATTGTCTTCCTGTCGGTTAAATTTCGCGTGTGTAGCACGTCATCTTCGTGGTGTAGCAATTTTAATGGCCAGTAGTGTATGTTAGCTTGCCGTAGGTGGTTATGACCCAGCTAGGAGAGTCTTTGACCGCTTTTCCTTCCACCTACGGCTTGATCGTAGTTTCCCAGAGTAAGGATGATAGGATTGTTCGAGTGTCTCTCTTGTATAGTCGTGTGTCGTGATTTTTGAATACTTCCTTGAGCGTTTCAAGGCGGTATTCATTGTGAAGATCCACGGAGCGTGTGCACCGTGGAGCGTTGCTAATGACGCGTAGTACTTTGTTCTGTACGATCTGCAGGCGGCGCAGGTGTGTAGACGCTGCGTAACGCCAGACGGGACCTGCGTACGTCATCAGAGATCTAATCAGTCTCATGTATATTGACCTCTCCACCCTCCTATTCAGTGTGCTTTCCTTGTTGAGCCTCGCGTATAACCTTTTGGAAACAGCAACAAGTCCTCAAGTCGTAACCAGTATTTTTTTTTTTTACCGGTTTCTCTCTTCAGGTGAACAAGACCGTCATCAGAATATATACGAGGGTCGGTCAAAAAGTAATGCCTCCCATTTTTTTTCTATTTAAAAAAATTAAGTTAAGTGAAAAATTTGAATTTGGCGCCATTCCTCAAACCTTCTTCTGCAATCCACTGCAGTAGTAACTTACTGTGTCAACAGGTGGCAGCACAGCAGAAGTTTGTAAGATGGCCGACATCGATGTTCGTTTGAGACAGCGTTGTGTGATTGAATTCTTGAATGCAGAAGGTGAAGCGCCCATACGCATTCATGAAAGACTGAAGAAGGTGTATGGTGTTGTGACAGTGGATGTCAGCACTGTTAGACGATGGGTTCGTCGTTGTAAGGAAGCTGAAGGGCAAACACCGTTGACTGACGAAAAGCGGAGCGGCAGGCCGGTGAGTGCAGTGACTCCACACAACATTCAGCAAGTTGATGACATCATTCGTGGTGACCGTCGGGTGACTGCAGATGAAGTGTGTCGCATTATTTCTCTTAGTAAAGGCAGTGTGATCACGATTATTAAACAATTGGGGTACTCAAAAGTTTGTGCACGGTGGGTTCCAAGAATGTTAACCAATCAGAATAAAGAGGCAAGGAAAACAATAGCCTCCCAACACTTGCAGCGCTTCCGTTTGGAGGGAGATGAATTTCTGAAAAAAATTGTGACCGGGGACGAAACATGGGTGCATTTTTTTGAACCCGAATCAAAGAGGCAGTCAATTGGAGTGGCGTCACACAAGCTCGCCGAGGAAGAAAAAATTCAAAACTGTGCGATCAGCAGGGAAAGTTATGGCAACAGTTTTCTGGGATACAGAGGGTGTGATTCTGGTTGATTTTTTGGAGCAGGGATGCACAATAAATTCTGTTCAATACGTCACAACCCTCAAAAAACTTAAAGCACGTCTTCAGCGAGTTCGC
The DNA here is from genome assembly GCF_023897955.1 of Schistocerca gregaria. Classification (NCBI taxonomy): domain Eukaryota; kingdom Metazoa; phylum Arthropoda; class Insecta; order Orthoptera; family Acrididae; genus Schistocerca; species Schistocerca gregaria. The sequence goes on along the minus strand of NC_064930.1, from coordinate 105,268,062 downwards.
CCAACAAAATCAATGGCAGATGTTCTTCTTTTGCATGACAATGGAAGACCACACACCAGTCGTCACACCTCTGACGAGATTGTCGAAATTGGATGGGAAGTTTTGCCTCATCCCCCATACAGCCCTGACCTGGCACCATCAGACTTCCATCTGTTCGGGCCACTAAAAGAAGCTCATCGTGGGATTCATTTTGAAGATGAGGAGGCCGTCAAAACATCCGTGCGTCAATGGCTTAGGAAGCAGAGCTGTGATTTTTACCGTGCTGGGATACATGCCCTTGTTCAAAGATGGACCAAAACTGTAGAGATGGGCGGAGATTACATTGAAAAATGACAAAATGATCCTCAATGTTGTGGTTTTCAACCTATGTAATTGCATTTAAATTTCCTGACAATTAAACGTAGAAAAAAAATAGGAGGCATTACTTTTTGACTGACCCTCGTAGTTTATAGTTGGCTGACTGCACTATAGTTTCAGCTGGCTGTTCTGCTATACTTAGATACATGTTTAAAATACAGCAGTAAATGAGGACATTGGCGCTGTCTGTGTCATCTTCTACTACTGTGCTTTACAAAGTAAATTTAAGTACTATAGTACGGTCAGCTTAATATTTAGAGCCGTTAGTCAACTTTAAACTGTATATTGTGATAGTGATGTTGTTCATTTGAAAAGCGATAGCAGTAAATAAAAAAATACTAAGTACTGCTTGCGGCTGTAAAACAGTGTGAACAGTCGGTTCTCCTGCAGGGACAGCCTGCTCTCGCTGTATGTATACAGTGCGGTCCATTGATCGTGACCAGGCCAAATATCTCACGAAATAAGCGTCAAACGAAAAAACTACAAAGAACGAAACTTGTCTAGCTTAAAGGGGGAAACCAGGAACCCCCATTTTTATTACATATTCGTGTAGTTCGTAAAGAAATATGAATGTTTTAGTTGGACCACTTATTTCGCTTTGTGACAGATGGCCCTATAATAGTCACAAATATATGGCTCACAATTTAAGACGAACACGTGATAACACGTAAGTTTTTAAATTAAAATACATAACATACGTACAGAACGAACGTACGTTTGAACATTTTATTTCGGTTGTTCCAATGTGACACATGTACCTCTGTGAATTTATCATTTCTGAGACCGAATGCTGTTACAGCGTGATTACCTGTAAATACCAAATTAATGCAATAAATGCTCAAAATGATGTCCGTCAACCTCAATGCATTTGGCAATACGTGTAACGACATTCCTCTCAACAGCGAGTAGTTCGCCTTCCGTAATGTTCGCACATGCATTGACAATGCGCTGACGCATGTTGTCAGGCGTTGTCAGTGGATCACGATAGCAAACATCCTTCAACTTTCCCCACAGAAAGAAATCCGGGGACGTCAGATCCGGTGAACGTGCGGGCCGCGGTATGGTGCTTCGACGACCAATCCACCTGTCATGAAATATGCTATTCAATACCGCTTCAATCGCAACGCGAGCTATGTGCCGGACATCCATCATGTTGGAAGTACATCGTCATTCTGTCATGCAGTGAAACATCTTGTAGTAACATCGGTAGAACATTACGTGGGAAATCAGCATACATTGCACCATTTAGATTGCGTTCGATAAAATGGGTGGGCCAATTATCCATCCTCCCATAATGTCACACCATACACTAACCCGCCAAGGTCGCTGATGTTCCACTTGTCGCAGCCATCGTGCATTTTCCGTTGCTAAATAGCGCATATTATGCCGGTTTATGTTACCGCTGTTGGTGAACGACGCTTCGTCTCTAAATAGAACGCGTGCAAAAAATCTGTCATCGTCCCGTAATTTCTCTTGTGCCCAGTGGCAGAACTGAACACGACGTTCAAAGCCGTCGCCATGCAATTCCTGGTGCATAGAAATACGGTACGGGTGCAATCGATGTTGATGCAGCATTCGCAACACCGACGTTTTTGAGATTCCCGATTCTCGCGCATTTTGTCTGCTACTGATGTGCGGATTACTCGCGACAGCAGCTAAGACACCTACTTGGGCACCATCATTTGTTGCAGGTCGTGGTTGACATTTCACATGTGGTTCAACACACCCTGTTTCCTTAAATAACGTAACTATCCGGCGAACGGTCCGGATACTTGGATGATGTCGTCAAGGATACCGAGCAGCATATATAGCACACTCCCGTTCGGCGTTTTGATCACAATAGCCATACATCAACACGATATCGACCTTTTCCGCAATTGGTAAACGGTCCATTTTAACACGGGTAATGTATCGCGAAGCAAATACTGTCCGCGCTGGCGGAATGTTACGTGATACCACGTACTTACACGTTTGTGACTATTACACCGCCATCTATCGGGAAGCGAAAAAAGTGGTCCAACTAAAACATTCATATTTCTTTACGTACTACACGAATATGTAATAAAAAATGGGGGTTCCTATTTTAGAAAAACGCAGTTGATATCCGCCATCTAGCGGGCCAACCACAGTTTTTTCGTTTGACGCTTATTTCGTGAGGTATTTGGCCCGCTCACTATCAATGGACCACCCTGTATATATATGTATCTATCAGAAGGTAACTTGGTAACTTCCATGAGGGTTTTCGCGGGTGATACGGTTGGGTTCAGAGAAGTCGCAACGCTAGAAAATCGTGCCGTAATGCAGAGGACTGATTCTTACAAGGGGAGGCCGCCAGTTGTGAAATTCAGATTCGATTCACACTGCGCATAATAAAAGCTCATGGCCAGAGGTGTAATGTGGCAAAGCACCAAGATGCACTTCTCAGCCGTTGTCGAGAAAATCGGCAGTTAAAATGAACCGTTGCTGTGAAATACTACGATTTCTGATTTCCTACAGCGTCGTGCCGCAGCGGTACGCGCTCGGGTTCGTAATCCAAAGGTCGCCGGATCGAATCTCGCGCCAGGCAACTTATTTTTAGTATATATATATATATATAATTCGCGGCAATCAGTTGCAACAATTATGCATATAATAAGTTGTTGAAAGTCGTTTGTCGTGGAAAAACTGGCGACTATGAACATGATTATGTTTTCCGCAAACAAAGTTGTATTTCACAAATGTTATTAATTGTTTTCATAATGTTTACTTGTGTAGTTAACGGAAGACGTAGAAACGATATTCCGAAACGAATACGTATAGTGTAAGTCAAACGTTCCAATTAGAGTAGAGACCCCACGATATATATATATATATATATATATATATATATATATATATATATATATATATATATATATACTCTCTACGATTTATGATTTCCTACAGCGTCGTGGCGCGCAGCGGTAAGCGCTCGGGTTCGTAATTCGAAGGTCGCCGGATCGAATCTCGCGCCATGCAATCTTTTTTTTTGGTATTTGTTCTTTGTAATTCAAATATATATAAAAGCTTGCATGGCCCGAGATTCGATCCGGCGACCTTCGGATTACGAACCCGAGTGCTTACCGCTGCGCCACGACGCTGTAGGAAATCATAAATCGTAGAGTATTTCACCGCAACGGTTTCTTTAAACTGTCGATTTTCTCGACAACGGCTGAGAAGTGCATCTCGGTGCTTTGCCACATTACACCTCTGGCCATGAGCTTTTACTATGCCCAGTATGAATCGAATCTGAATTTCACAATTGGCGGCCTCCGGTTTTTAGTACAGGGAGCGGCAGTTGACCCTTTTCTTAAACAAATGTAACGTATTAATCGTAAACAGGCAGGGAAACTTTTCATTGTGTGATTACACGACTGCGAAAGATCACTGTAAAATGCTTACTTCCACACAATATCTGTGACTATGTGCACGGAGTGATTTAAAGTGGAGCGACCACATAAAAACAGTCGTAGGTAAGGCAGATGCCAGGCTGGGATACACTGGAAGAATCTTCGAGAAAAGCAACAAAGGAAGCAGCTTCCAAAACACTCGTTCGGCCAATACTTGAATGTTCCTCTTCATTCTGGGTCCCGTATCAGAGGTGGTTGATAAAGTAATAGAGGAGATCCAAATAAGAGCAGCACATTTCGTTACATGTTCGTTTAGTAAGCGCGAGAGCGTCACAGAAATGCCCAGGCCTCACCAGAGGCAGACGCTGCGAGAGAGGAGTTACGCATCACGACGTCGTCTCCTGTTAAAAGTTCCGAGAGTGTGCGTTGCGAGAGGAGTCAACCAGTGTATTGTTTCCCCTCCCTTGAAGACAAGCAAGATAAAATCTGTGAGATTCGGGTTCACACAGAGGTTTAGCAGCGATCGTTTCTCAAACGGGAAAAGGGGGAAAACACTGGTACACATAGTACCCTCTGCCACACACAGTGAGGATGCTTGTGGAGTATAGATGTAGATGTAGGAGGAGCTCACTAATGTCAGTTGCAGACAAAAAAATTTCCCTGTGTCTTCTCGATCAAGACAGAAACAATTTCAACCAAAAATTGGCAGGGAGCAGATTACGCCGTTAGTGACCGTAGCACATCTTGGACCAAGACATCAGATTTTTGTTGCAAAAATTTAGTCCGTACATCTGCATATTTCGAAAAAAAACCGCATGAACCAGGTGAGCGTGAAGCACTCTTCTAAATATCTCCATTATTAGTGGCAGCTCGCTGTTATGCCATCTACATAAAAAAAAAGTCAAATGTCGTGTATACGAGATATGATCGACCGACAAAGGCTCGGCAGATTTGGCTGACTTTTGTCTTTGTTGTGACTTGGCTGACACGGTGGGCAGCAATCTGCGGTTGTTTGCTGATGACGCCATGGTGTACCGGTAGGGTCTCTAAGTTGGGTGAATGTAGGGAGATAGATACAAGACGACTTAGACAAAATTTTCAGTTGGTGTGATGAATGGCAGGTAGTCCTGAATGTGGAAAAAAGGAAGTTAATGCGGATCAGTAGGGTAAAAAAAACCGTAATGATCGGATAGAGTATTACTAGTATTCTGCATGACACAGTTATGTCTGTTAAATATCTGCGCATAACGTCGAAAAGCGGTGTGAGGTGGAACGATGACGTGAGAATTGTGGTAGGGAAGGCGAATGGTGACGTCGGTTTATTGGCAGAATTTTAAGAAAGGGTGGTTCACCTGTATAGGAGACCGTGTACAGGGTGTTACAAAAAGGTACCGCCAAACTTTCAGGAAACATTCCTCACACACAAATAAAGAAAAGATGTTATATGGACATGTGTCCGGAAACGCTTAATTTCCGTGTTAGAGCTCATTTCAGTTTCGTCAGTATGTACTGTACTTCCTCGATTCACCGCCAGTTGGCCCAATTGAAGGAAGGTAATGTTGACTTCGGTGCTTGTGTTGACATGCGACTCATTAATCTGCAGTCAGTGCAATGTATACAAACGCGCAGTTGGGAGATGCCCATTTGATGTATGGATTAGCACGGCGCAATAGCCGTGGCGCGGTCCTTTTGTATCGAGACAGATTTCCAGAACGGAGGTCTCCCGACAGGAAGACGTTCGAAACAATTGATCGGCGTCTTAGGGAGCTCGGAACATTCCAGCCTATGACTCGCGACTGGGGAAGACCTAGAACGACGAGGACACCTGCAATGGACGAGGCAGTTCTTCGTGCAATTGACGATAACCCTAATGTCAGCGTCAGAGAAGTTGCTGCTGTACAAGGTAACGTTGACCACGTCACTGTATGGAGAGTGCTACGGGAGAACCAGTTGTTTCCGTACCGTGTACAGCGTGTGCAGGCACTATCAGCAGCTGATTGGCGTCCACGGGTACACTTCTGCGAATGGTGCATCCGACAATGTGCCAATCCTCATTTCAGTGCAAATGTTCTCTTTACGGATGAGGCTTCATTCCATCGTGATCAAATTGTAAATTTTAACAATCAACATGTGTGGGCTGACGAGAATCCGCACGCAATTGTGCAATCACGTCATCGACACAGATTTTCTGTGAACGTTTCGGCAGGCATTGTTGGTGATGTCTTAATTGCGCCCTATGTTCTTCCACCTACTCTCAATGGAGCACGTTATCACGATTTCATACGGGATACTCTACCTGTGCTGCTAGAACATGTGCCTTTACAAGTACGACACGACATGTGGTTCATGTACGATGGAGCTCCTGCACATTTCAGTCCAAGTGTTCGTACGCTTCTCAACAACAGATTCGGTGACCGATGGATTGGTAGAGGCGGACCAATTCCATCACCTCCACGCTCTCCTGACCTGTTGACTTTCATTTATGCGGGCATTTGAAAGCTCTCGTCTACGCAACCCCGGTACCAAAAGTAGAGACTCTTCGTGCTCGTATTGTGGACGGCTGTGATACAATACGCCATTCTCCAGGGCTGCATCAGCGCATCAGGGATTCCGTGCGACGAAGGGTGGATGCACGTATCCTCGCTGACGGAGGACACTGTGATCATTTCCTGTAACAAAGTGTTTGAAGTCACGCTGGTACGTTCTGTTGCTGTGTGTTTCCATTCCATGATTAATGTGATTTGAAGAGAAGTAATAAAATGAGCTCTAACATGGAAAGTAAGCGTTTCCATGTCCACATACCATATTTTCTTTCTCTGTGTGTGAGGAATGTTTCCTGAATGTTTGGCCGTACCTCTTTGTAACACCCTGTATAGGATGCTGGTGCGACCCGTTCTTGAGTACTCCTCCAGTGTTTGGGATATGTACCAGGTCGGATCGAAGGAAGACCTCGGAACAGTTCAGAGGCGGGCTTCTAGATTTGTTACTGGTAGGTCAGAACAAAACGTAAGTGTTACAAAGATGCTTTGGGAACTCAAACGGGAATCCTTGGAGGGAAGGCGACGTTCTTTTCGAGCAACACTACTGAGAAAATTGAGAGAACCGGCGTTTGAAGCTACGATTGTTCTGCCGTCAACATACGTTGTGCGTAAGGAGCACGAAGATAAGATGCGAGGAATTGGGACGCATGCAGAGGTATACAGACAAACTTTTTTTCCCACGCTCTGTTTGCGAGCGGAACAGGAAAGACAATAACAAGTAGTGGCATAGAGTACCCTCCGCCACGCACCGTGTGGTGCCTTGCGGAGTATCTGTGTAGGTGTAGATGTGGAAGCGGCGGGACAAAATTTTTGAAAAATCTGCCTGAAAAGTCTCAAATTAAAATCAATTATCAAAGATCGTCGCTTGAGAACTGATCAACTGAATTGCTTGACTTTTTGTGTTGTGTTCTGAAATGTGGATGATTATTAGATTTTTCTTATAAGAACGAAAGAAAAATTGCGTCGGTTTGAAAATTATGATGTCACATGTTTTCATAACAGAAAACAATTATTACACAGTTATTATGAATGACATATGTAAATATATATGTAATAGGTAAAGGGGAAACGTTCTCACCGAAAATCTCGAAAAGTTCTTGTGCAATTTACTACAGATTTTTACACAACACTGACGACCTCCTTTCATTTTTTACATGGTATGTCAATGGGCAAAAAAAAATGGTTCAAATGACTCTGAGCACTATGGGACTCAACTGCTGTGGTCATTAGTCCCCTAGAACTTAGAATTATTTAAACCTAACTAACCTAATGGCATCACACACATCCATGCCCGAGGCAGGATTCGAACCTGCGACCGTAGGAGTCGCACGGTTCCGGACTGCGCGCCTAGAACCGCGAGACCACCGCGGCCGGCGTCAATGGGCATTCAAACTGACATATGATATATATTTTTTGTAATATTCGAGGGCTATCCACAAAGTATATTACGTTTTTGAATTAAAAATAGATGAAGTATTGGAAATTTTTTTTATTATCTACAGATGAAAGCCACACTTAAATACTACTTTTCTACTTAGTTGCCATTTAAACTGAGGCACTTATCGTAGCGATAGACGAGCTCGGAAATTCCTTCGTCGTAAAATTCGGCCGCCTGCTCCTTCAACCACCTGGTTACCTCTTCTCGAAGCTGTGCGTCGTCATCAAAACGCTGCACAGCCAACCACTTCTCCATTGCTGGGAATAAGTGGAAGTCGGTCGGTGCCAGGTCGGGACTGTACGGCGTATGAGGAAACGACTCCCACTTAAAAGATTCGAGAACTCCACGAGTGGCATTTGCCGTGTGGGCCCGGGCGTTATCGAGAATCAGCAAGATCTTTGAGCCCAACTTTCCGCTGCACTTGTATTGCTCTTCTGTGGTTGTGCAGAGTTTGGCAATACCTTTGAGAGTTTATTGTAGTGCCTCTTTCCAGGAAATCCACAAAAATCACAGCTTTTCTGTCCCAAAAGACAGTCGCCATCGCCTCCCTTGCCGACATTGTCTGCATGCATTTCTTGGGGTTTTTTTTTTGGGGGGGGGGTTGGTGTGCCCCTACTGCATTGCCTGCAATTTTCTCTCGCAGTTCACGTGCTTAACCCATGCCTCGTCACCATTAACGATGCGATCGAGTAATGAGTCGCCATCTTTCTCGTAAGCGTCCAAAAATGTTAACGCTGCAGCCATTCGCTGATTTTTGTGAATCTGTGTCAAGATTTTTGGTATCCGTCTTGCACAAAACTTGGGGTAACCGAGCTTTTCAGTAATGATTTCGTGCAACAAACTTCGTGAAACTTGTGGAAAACTCACAGAGACTTCCGTTGTTGTGAAATTACGGTTTTCACGGACCGCGGCATCGAATTTTCCACAAGTTCGGCAGTCACTATGCCGGGTCTTCCACTTTGCTCCTCGCCGTGAACGTCAGTTCGGCCATATTTAAATTTTATGCCCCATTGACGTACTCCAACTACAGTGATTATGTTGTCCCCATACACTCCACAAAGCTGCTATAGATTTCTATCGGTGTACAGTTTTTTTGCAGTCAGAAACCTTGTTACAGCACGCATTTCACACTTGGCGGCATTTTCAATTAACGCTGACATTTCAAACTGTCACAGTAACTCAACGGAGTACAGCACGAACCTCTCACTAGCACGGCAGGATACCGACTGAGCGGCAGAATGCCATGACACCAAGATGGCCGCGCCAGCCACGCCCCTAACGGACACAAACGAAAACGTAATGTACTTTGTGGATAGCCCTCGTATTACATAACAGGGTGGTCCATTGATCCTGACCGAGCCAAATATCTAACGAAATAAGCGTCAAACGAAAAAACTACAAAGAATGAAACTTGTCTAGCCTGAAACCAGATGGCGCTATATGGTTGACCCGCTAGATGGTGCTACCATAGGTCAAACGGATATCAATTGCAATTGTTTAAAATAGGAACCCCGATTTCTTATCAGCACCGTAGGGACCGTAGCAGGAGCACGGTTCCGGACTGAAGCGCCTAGAACCGCTCGGCCACAACGCCGGCAGAGAGTTTGTCATTCACGATGACACACAATGTAGATTTCAGGAACGGCGTAAGTAAATTGAACGTGTGTACATTTTTTCAGCTGATGTTCCATTTTGATCGAGGATACTTTTGCTCACATCGGTAACAGTGATTCTGGCTTCAGGATACTGTAGATGTCTGTTGGTAAATAACTTCGGTTTGTCTGCTTCACTGTTTATATAATAAAAATCAAGGTAATACTGACTGACTGCCAGTTACGTTACTGTCGCCACCTGTCAAAGGACTCAACAACCTCCTTTTGTAGCGCAACTGCTGTGAGACGTGCAGGAAGAGAGTCGTTGCGGTTTTAAGGTGGCATGGTCTCCTGACCTTCATTTCTTACATATTCCGTCCTCACAATCGTACTCTGCACATCAAGACACTTCATTCAAACCTAAACCCAATAAGGTAGTGACAATTTTGTATGAATTCATGAAAGCAATATGTAAATCTAATAAGTAAATCGCAAGTGCGCACTGAGGTTGACAAAAGTCGAGGCTGGCGTACACAACATGACGCCCACAGGAATTTTCGTTCTAAAGAGGAAACCGGCCCACTGGGAAGACCGTCTCTTCAGAGGGCTAGGTCAACAACATACCTACTTTGGCCAAAGTGACCACCCAGAGAGAAGACAGCTTTTGCCGAAGTGAAGGGATAACGACCCCCATGTTCAACTTAAAAGCAAATTCCGCTACTTTGTGTTGGAGCGCCCAGAAGACGATTTTTTCACGGACTGACTGCGTAGTTAACGGAGTTCTTACAGGACAGTTTACTCCTATTGGAGATGCTACAGATATCTGTATTGGTCGACTGAAACAAAACGTCATTCTCCTGTTTAAAAGAGAAACGCTGATTGGCGGAATATTTCTGACGCAAACAGCCAGAGGAGTGAGGGAAGACAGCGAATGATATACCCTTGCAACTTTTGCAGCAAAAGGGGCCGTTTCATTGTCGCTCTTGGAGCAGAAACATGTAACGAGAGCGAGTTCACTCGTACATGTACTCAAAGAGCGAAGAACAAAGTCTCTCCTCAGTACTTCACTGGGAGAGCGAATCGTAGTGACACTCAATATTGCGTCGCTCGTGATTAAGCATTGTTCATTGTGTTGGCCACCACATTTATTGTGTGGTGTGAACACAGAGTACTGAGTGGCATCATGGTGGACTGGTTATCTGACTGGTGTACCACACCATTAGTTAGACTAGGGCGGATAGGAGTCCTTTTCATCAAGGTGTAGGGAGAGTTTGATCGGCGAGGGTCAGTCCAGATAGAAAGAGATAGTTGTGTTATTTGTCAGCAGCGAGCGACGAAGGCAGCAGTCGTCGCAACTCACGGTATTGTGCACTAGAGCGTATGCGAGCCCCATCTGTCCTCCATAACAGTACACTCCGCTACATTTCTCACGCGACAGCCTTGACCGTAACTAGAAAAGTTATTCATGTTGTGTAGGCGCGTATCTCAGCCATTCTGCCGAGTAAATAACATTCTTAAAGGAAAAGGAGAAAAGAACCTTTCCACACTTTGTAAAATAATAGCATTCCTATCCATAAGAGTCAATCAAAAAATGGCTCTGAGCACTATGGGACTCAACTGCTGTGGTCATTAGTCCCCTAGAACTTAGAACTACTTAAACCTAACTAACCTAAGGACATCACACACAACCATGCCCGAGGCAGGATTCGAACCTGCGGCCGTAGCAGTCGCACGGTTCCGGACTGCGCGCCTAGAACCGCGAGACCACCGCTGCCGGCTAAGAGTCAATCTACTGTCCCGAAAAGGACCCGGAAATTTATTATTATTTCATAAGATAAAGTTTCACTTGATTTCTTAGAATTTTTTTTGTAATAAATAATATTTTTTTGTTCGTTTAATGTTTTTCTTGCACTAAGTAGCAATACTCCCGTACCCAAGCATTCCATTAGTTTCGTAAGAATATAGAATATTTTTGTGCCTTTTCCTTATAGCGGACGACTCCGGAATGTTTTTCAAGCACTTCTTGTTGGCGCATTAGCAGCCCCTGCAACCACTGAAAAGGCTGCTGCCCCTCTTTAGGAACCACACCTTTGTCTGGCCTCTCAACAGATACCCCTCCGTTGTGGTTGCACCTACTGTACGGCCATCTGTATCGCTGAGGCACGCAAGCCTCCCCTCCAATGGCAAGGTCCATGGTTCAAGGGGGGGGGGGGGGGGGAGGTTAACGGAGTTACGGCTAATAAAAGATTTTGCCCGAAATTCAGCAACTTCGCTAATATGAAGCCACCGCAAAACTGTACGAGGTTAAAAAAAATGGTTCAATTGGCTCTGAGCACTATGGGACTTAACATCTGAGGTCATCAGTCCCCCAGAACTTAGAACTACTTAAACCTAACTAACCTAAGGACGTCACACACACGCATGCCTGAGACAGGATTCGAACCTGCGACCGTAGCGCTCATGTGGTTCCAGACTGTAGCGTCTAGAACCGCACGGCCAGTCAGGCCTGCACAAGTAAATTTGTTTACTTTCCATTAATAACGTAGAAATGTTTATGTGATTGTTTGCAATCGTTAGTGAGTTGTTTCAGTCGTTTCCTAACCTTGAAACGAGTTAGTTTTCTGTATTGTTAAGTGAAACCTCAGAGTAACTGTTGTAGTGTGTAGATTATTTATGAAATATGGATGCTATTCAAATTTACGACAGACGAAAAGGCCGATATGGTGTTTATTTTTGGCAAATGTGATGGTAATGCTACGGCTGCAGTTCTACATCTACATCTACATTCATACTCCGCAAGCCACCCAACGGTGTGTGGCGGAGGGCACTTTACGTGCCACTGCCATTACCTCCCTTTCCTGTTCCAGTCGCGTATGGTTCGCGGGAACAACGACTGTCTGAAAGCCTCCGTGCGCGCTCGAATCTCTCTGATTTTACATTCGTGATCTCCTCGGGAGGTATAAGTAGGGGGAAGCAATATATTCGATACCTCATCCAGAAACGAACCCTCTCGAAACGTGGACAGCAAGCTACACCGCGATGCAGAACGCCTCTCTTGCAGAGTCTGCCACTCGAGTTTGCTAAACATCTCCGTAACGCTATCACGCTCACCAAATAACCCTGTGGCGAAACGCGCCGCTCTTCTTTGGATCTTCTCTATCTCCTCCGTCAACCCGATCTGGTATGGATCCCATACTGATGAGCAATACTCAAGTATAGGTCGAACGAGTGTTTTGTAAGCCACCTCCTTTGTTGATGGACTACATTTTCTAAGGACTCTCCCAATGAATCTCAACCTGGCACCCGCCTTACCAACAATTAATTTTATACGATCATTCCATTTCAAATCATTCCGCACACATACTCCCAGATATTTTACAGAAGTAACTGCTACCAGTGTTTGTTCCGCTATCATATAATCATACAATAAAGGATCCTTCTCTCTATGTATTCGCAATACATTACATTTGTCTACGTTAAGGGTCAGTTGCCACTCCCTGCACCAAGTGCCTATCCGCTGCAGATCTTCCTGCATTTCGCTACAATTTTCTAATGCTGCAACTTCTCTGTATACTACAGCATCATCCGCGAAAAGCAGCATGGACCTTCCGACACTATCTACTAGGTCATTTGTATATATTGTGAAAAGCAATGGTCCCATAACACACCCCTGTGGCACGCCAGAGTTAAGGAATATCGCGTACGTTATGCAACTCGGAGGATTCCAAAAGCACGAACCATTAGTGGAGTATTTGGAATGTTACGGGAGACAGGTTCTCTGCCTAGCGTTCATAATCAGTACGAGCGTTTGACACGTGAAACGATGACGAGGGTATAATGGATGCTGTTGAAAGTAGCACGGGTACCAGTAAACGAAGTATCTCTCAACGATTAGGCACTTCACGAGCTAAAGCATGGCGTACACTTAAGTACAATAATCTGTATCCTTACCATAAATAAAAAGTTCATTATGTACATCCGGGAGATCCTACTTGCAGTTGTGCAACTGGTTAAATACTAATCGGCAGTTACACAAATACATTTTATTCACTGATGAGACTCAGTTTACTCGAGATGGTATAAACAGTTTACATAACGAGCACGTATGGTCTGAAGCAAACCCACATGCAACGGTGCACCTCAGTTTCAAGCAGCGACTGGAGCATTCATTTTTCCGGGACGTCTAACTGGCGAGACGCACTTACAATTCCTTCGAGAAGAAACGTACCGCTCCTCGAAGACGTTCCACTTGCAAACGTATTTTCAATGCAGTACTTGTATAATAATCTATGCCTCTCTGGATGTTACGGAAAACTAGTGCAGATACACATCTGGGACATGTTTTATTACATTCACCATCGTGAGGCAATACTGACCTTACGACTTATCTTAGAAGAAAGATTAAGGAAGGGCAAACCTAAGTTTCTAGCATTTGTAGACTTAGAGAAAGCTTTTGACAATGTTGACTGGAATACTCTCTTTGAAATTCTAAAGGTGGCAGGGGTAAAATACAGGCAGCGGAAGGCTATTTACAATTTGCACAGAAACCAGATGGCACTTATAAGAGACGAGGGACATGAAAGGGAAGCAGTGGTTGGGAAGGGAGTAAGACAGGGTTGTAGCCTCTCCCCGATGTTATTCAACCTGTATATTGAGCAAACAGTAAAGGAAACAAAAGAAAAATTCGGAGTAGGTATTAAAGTCCGTGGAGAAGAAATAAAAACTTTGAGGTTCGCCGATGAGATTGTAATTCTGTCAGAGACAGCAAAGGTCTTGGAAGAGCAGTTAAATGGAATGGACAGTGTCTTGAAAGGAGGATATAAGATGAACACCAACAAAAGCAAAACGAGGTGATACTGAGGGAATTAGATTAGGAAATGAGACACTTAAAGTAGTAAAGGAGTTTTGCTATTTCGGGAGTAAAATAACTGATGATGGTCGAAATAGAGCGGATATAAAATGTAGACTGGCAATGGCAAGGAAAGCGTTTCTGAAGAAGAGAAATTTGTTAACATCGAGTATAGATTTAAGTGTCAGGAAGTCATTTCTGAATGTATTTGTATGGAGTATAGCCATGTATGGAAGTGAAACATGGAAGATAAATAGTTTGGACAAGAAGAGAATAGAAGCTTTCGAAATGTGGTGCTACAGAAGAATGCTGAAGATTAGATGGGTAGATCACATAACTGATGAGGAAGTATTGAATAGGATTGGAGAGAAGAGAAGTTTGTGGCACAACTTGACCAGAAGAAGGGATCGGTTGGTAGGACATGTTCTGAGGCATCAAGGGATCACCAATTTAGTATTGGAGGGCAGCGTGGAGGGTAAAAATCGTAGAGGGAGACCAAGAAATGATTCAGAAGGATGTAGGTTGCAGTAGGTACTGGGAGATGAAGAAGCTTGCACAGGATACAGTAGCATGGAGAGCTGCATCAAACCAGTCTCAGGACTGAAGACAACAACAACAACAACAACAACATACCAATAACAAAAAATAAATATATGGAAATCGTGCTTTACTTTACACTTTTGCGGTGGCTTCATATTAGTGAAGTTGCTAAATTTCAGGCAAAATTTTTTATTACCCGTAACTCTATAACGAAACATTTTCTGACATATCTTTATATGAAATGTTTTCTTTAGTTTTACTTGTAGAATAACGTATTAAAGTATTTGCATCTCTTCGTGAACAACTCTGTATATTCTCCATTGCTAGTGCTGCCATCTACCATATGTGAGTGGTTACTGCACTGACATGAAACGTAGGCGGTGGTCACATTAATGCAGGGGTGGCCAAACGCTGCACGGTGTGCAGACGTGCGGAAGTGCTGCACATGTGCGCACGTAACGTCTGTTATTAGACATGTGTCCTAAATGAACGGCGGCGGCTCCACTTCCCTGTGGTACAAGCAAGAGCGCAACGTATCCAGTCTCGTTTAACCCTGGTGACCGTAACCTTAACAGAGAAGTACTGAGAAATGGCAAGTAATGTGAAAAAGCAAAGGACGGGAGATCTATGCTCTCAGTCGTTTAAAAATGACTGGGTACTGCAATTCTTTTTTGTAGTCGCTGGTGAAAACTCAGAGTGTTTGCTGTGCCGCCGAATAATAGGCGTCCAGCGTAAGTTTTCAATTGAAAGACGAGTACAGTGTACTCGACAGTGAAGAACGGCAAGCAAAACTAAATGTCCTTAAGGAAATGGACGAGACATCAACTCGATTTTACTCTACGTCAAAGTAACTGATATTTCTTGAACTCTTAGTTTCTTGTGTTACGTCTGTTTTACTGTACGCTGTACAATGCACTGTTTTCAATTTCCCAGAGTGACAACCACACTAAATCTTCACTGCGAGCAAGTTTTAAAATCGCACAATCTAGGACACCCTTTTCCGAAGGGGAGTTTGTGAAACGGTGTCTGATTGATGTTGCAGAACTCGTGTGTCCCACGAACGTTAGCAGGTTTCAAGGAATCAGTCTATCCAAACAAACAGAGACAAGATGTATCAGTGCTATGGCCGGCGATCTGCACAGGCAGCTAATAAATAAGGCTAAATACTTTGTTGTTTATCTTTTGCACTCGATGAAGCAACGGATGTTACAGTTACAGCCTAGGTTGTGATATACATACGAAGTGTCGATAACGCACTTTGTGTAACAGAGGAGCGACATCTGCGCGTAGAAACATGCGCTACGTGAACGCTGACGGCTGCGGCGTGCACGCTATGACCCGGAAGTTGCACATGTGCAGGAGCACCGCACGCGTGCAGAATTCCTGGCCGGCCCTGCATTAATGTGACTGCACCGTGTAAAATGTTAATTTCAGCTACATTTGTCGGTGGCGTGATGCTTACAGACGAAAGTCTGAGTTCTAGATTTGGGATTACTCTTACATTTTGCTTTCTACGTTTTTGCTTAAGCGGTTAATTAAAAGCGGTCTCACGCTCACAAGACTGAAGCCTCCCCTCGGAAGTGGGAGAGTTAGCGTGTCGAATTGCATTTTGAACAGATTACCTTCTCCGTAACAAGCAGTAAAAAACTCGTTGGAGTTGGTTGACCTGTGGGTGAGGGGAAGGCCCTTATGCGCCATGTACCTCAATTTACACTCCTGGAAATGGAAAAAAGAACACATTGACACCGGTGTGTCAGACCCACCAAAGTTGCTCCGGACACTGCGAGAGGGCTGTACAAGCAATGATCACACGCACGGCACAGCGGACACACCAGGAACCGCGGTGTTGGCCATCGAATGGTATTAGCTGCGCAGCATTTGTGCACCGCCGCCGTCAGTGTCAGCCAGTTTGCCGTGGCATACGGAGCTCCATCGCAGTCTTTAACACTGGTAGCATGCCGCGACAGCGTGGACGTGAACCGTATGTGCAGTTGACGGACTTTGAGCGAGGGCGTATAGTGGGCATGCGGGAGGCCGGGTGGACGTACCGCCGAATTGCTCAACACGTGGGGCGTGAGGTCTCCACAGTACATCGATGTTGTCGCCAGTGGTCGGCGGAAGGTGCACGTGCCCGTCGACCTGGGACCGGACCGCAGCGACGCACGGATGCACGCCAAGACCGTAGGATCCTACGCAGTGCCGTACGGGACCGCACCGCCACTTCCCAGCAAATTAGGTACACTGTTGCTCCTGGGGTATCGGCGAGGACCATTCGCAACCGTCTCCATGAAGCTGGGCTACGGTCCCGCACACCGTTAGGCCGTCTTCCGCTCACGCCCCAACATCGTGCAGCCCGCCTCCAGTGGTGTCGCGACAGGCGTGAATGGAGGGACGAATGGAGACGTGTCGTCTTCAGCGATGAGAGTCGCTTCTGCCTTGGTGCCAATGATGGTCGTATGCGTGTTTGGCGCCGTGCAGGTGAGCGCCACAATCAGGACTGCATACGACCGAGGCACACAGTACCAACACCCGGCATCATGGTGTGGGGAGCGATCTCCTACACTGGCCGTACACCTCTGGTGATCGTCGAGGGGACACTGAATAGTGCACGGTACATCCAAACCTTCATCGAACCCATCGTTCTACCATTCCTAGACCGGCAAGGGAACTTGCTGTTCCAACAGGACAATGAACGTAAGCATGTATCCCGTGCCACCCAACGTGCTCTAGAAGGTGTAAGTCAACTACCCTGGCCAGCAAGATCTCCGGATCTGTCCCCCATTGAGCATGTTTGGGACTGGATGAAGTGTCGTCTCACGCGGTCTGCACGTCCAGCATGAATGCTGGTCCAACTGAGGCGCCAGGTGGAAATGGCATGGCAAGCCGTTCCACAGGACTACATCCACCATCTCTACGATCGTCTCCATGGGAGAATAGCAGCCTGCATTGCTGCGAAAGGTGGATATACACTGTACTAGTGCCGACATTGTGCATGCTCTGTTGCCTGTGGTTCTGTCAGTGTGATCATGTGATGTATCTGACCCCAGGAATGTGTCAATAAAGTTTCCCCTTCCTGGGACAATGAATTCACGGTGTTCCTATTTCAATTTCCAGGAGTGTACTTGCCTCTGGTAAGTCTGACGCTTTCTCATTTAAGTAGCGCGACAGTGTTAGGAATTCGAACTGAGACGTGGTCGTGGGCCCACATCGGCAGTGTATGTCTGTACTACACAGGTCTATGACATATCGTATGCGTTCGTTAATGACGAAGAGACACCGACTGCCGTTCCGTTACTGCCTGAAGCATTCCATTGCTCGCCTCTTCTCCTCTCCGCATGTAGTCCGTACGCGACTCGAGCCAAGTGTTTACTTTTGGTTTCGCTCCAATGTACAGGTTATATCTAAAAGAATCATAAATCTTATGTCATTTGAGATATGTGCGTGAACAACGCAGTGTTGGGAAGAGCCAACTCTCGAGTTTTATGGGGTTCTAGATAGATGAAGCAGCCGGCCGCGGTGGTCTCGCGGTTCTAGGAGCGCAGTCCGGAACCGTGCGACTGCTACGGTCGCAGGTTCGAATCCTGCGTCGGGCATGGATGTGTGTGATGTCCTTAGGTTAGTTAGGTTTAAGTAATTCTAAGTTCTAGGGGACTAATGACCACAGCAGTTGAGTCCCATAGTGCTCAGAGCCAGTTCCAGTAGAAATGGTTTCGGGACAACAGAAAGCGTTTTCTGTTCTATCTTTTACGCTCTGAGTACCAGTAATAACTCTTCAGCGTGACTTTTTGTACTAGGTATGGTGTGCATCCCCCTACAGCACAGATCATTAGACGGTGGCACGAACAATTCCGAGAAACAGGTTGTTTGTTTAAAGGCAAATAGCCGGGCCGTCCTTGAGTGTGTGACACAGAGAGTCCGCAGAAGTCCGTTCGCCGTGCAGCTCGACAGCTCAACATGACCCCTAAGTGCGTCTGGCGTCTGTTGCGAAGGTGTCAAAAAACAACTGTAATTTCGTTCTTGATACGATGGAGGATGACAGTTTAGTGTTCAGAGGCGAGACAACATCCAATTTAAATGGATAGGTGAGAATATGGGGCACAGAACTACCACATAATGTTGTTCAACATGACGGGGACTCTCCAAAATGTAATGTGTTTTGTGCAGTTTCAGGGCGAAAGGTGTACGGTCCATTTTTTTTTGCCGAGAACGCTGTTACAGGAAGCACATATCTCTATATGCGGGAGAACTTTCTTTTCCCACAGTTGGAGACTGAGCAGAAAGACTTCATTTACCGTCAGGACGGAGCACCGCCACAGTGGCATCTGGAAGTGGGGGAATTTTTAAATCAAAGGATTACTGAACGATGGATCGGTCGCGCTGTACCAAATGCCTTACACTACTGGCCTCCAAGGTCACCCGTGTTGACTGTATGTGTTTATTTCTTGTGGGTTTTATAATAGACTGTTTATGTGCCTCCGTTACCAACAGCAATGAATGAACTGAGATATCACAGCCGTAGATCCTGTAACTCAAGACATGCTGGCTGCAGTGTGGGTTCAAATGGCTCTGAGCACTACGGGACTTAACTTCTAAGGTCATCAGTCCCCTAGAACTTAGAACTAATTAAACCTAACCAACCTAAGGACAGCACACACACATCCATGCCCGAGGCAGGATACATTACAACCCAACCATTTGTTTAAAGGTAGCCACCGGTAGCTGAGTGAATGCCGGCACCGTAGCTCAGCATGTTCGCCCAGAGGGCAGCTCGCTCTCTGTAATAAAAAAAAAACTGAGTAAAGGAATCAACGATCAACTTAAACGCGTGTCTTGTGACGTGCGCCCAGACCAAACGCAACGAACAATACCGAACAAAATGAGAAAAAAGTCGTCAGCGCGACAGAATGTCAATCCTAGAGGCCCGGGTTCGATTTCCGGCTGGGTCAGAGATTTTTCTCGGCTCAGGGACTTGGTGTTGTGTTGTCCTAATCACCATCATTTCATCCCCATCGACGCGCAAGTCGCCGAAGTGGCGTCAAATCGAAAGAATTGCACCAGGCGAACGGTCTACCCAACGGGATGCCCTAGCCACACGACATTTAAATTTTTTAATGACATAGACGTTTCTACATTCTTAATGGAAAGCAAACAAATCTGCCTGTATAATAATCCAGAGAACTGGATGTTCTGGAAAACTACTGCAGATACACGTCTGGGGCATGTTTTATTAGATTCACCAGATCAATAACAAATAAATAAATAAATTGGCATCGTGCTTTATCTTAACCTCGTACAGTTTTGCGATGGCTTCGTATTAGCGAAGTTGCTAAATTTCAGGCAAAATCTTTTATTAGCCTTAACGCCCTAACTAAACATTTGCAAATCTATGTTTATCCCTTTATTTGGCAGTGTTGCTCTCAAGCAACATCAAATGTACGTTGGCCTTATGGGACAACAAACGCTCCCCAGTGCCTTTTACTGGCATTGTTGCCTCCAGGCAGCGTTCCTTTACACACTGCGAATGCCAGTTGTCGAAATAGTTCAAGGTTTTCCACACGAGATGGCAGTATGTGCAGTGGCGTTACTGAGATCTCCTCGTGTGAACAACAGGGGTGTGTTATATTGGTTCTGAAAGAGTGAATTTCCATAAACTGGCAGTAATCTTAGCAGATTGTCTTCAAGAAATAGCCAGAGGTGAGTTTACAGTAGAAATATTTCAGTCTAATGTTGTTTTGAATTACGTAAATAGTGTTGTTGTTGTTGTGATCTTCAGTCCTGAGACAGGTTTGATGCAGCTCTCCATGCTACTCTATCTTGTGCAAGCTTCTTCATCTCCCAATACCTACTGCAACCTACATCCTTCTGAATCTGCTTAGTGTAGTCATCTCTTGGTCTCCCTCTACGATTTTTACCCTCCACGCTGCCCTCCAATACTAAATTGGTGATCCCTTGGTGCCTCAGAACATGTCCTACCAACCGATCCCTTCTTCTGGTCAAGTTGTGCCACAAACTTCTCTTCTCCCCAGTCCTATTCAATACTTCCTCATTAGTTATGTGATCTACCCATCTAATCTTCAGCATTCTTCTGTAGCACCACATTTCGAAAGCTTCTATTCTCTTCTTGTCCAAACTATTTATCTTCCATGTTTCACTTCCGTACATAGCTACACTCCATACAAATACTTTCAGAAACGACTTCCTGACACTTAAATCTATTCTCGATGTTAACAAATTTCTCTTTTTCAGAAACGCTTTCTTTGCCGTTGTCAGTCTAGATTTTATATCCTCTCTACTTCGACCATCATCAGTTATTTTGCTCCCCAAATAGCAAAACTCCTTTACTACTTTAATAAGTGTCTCATTTCCTAATCTAATTCCCTCAGCATCACCCGACTTAATTCCACTACATTTCATTATCCATGTTTTGCTTTTGTTGATGTTCATCTTATACCCTCTTTTCAAGACACTATTCATTCCGTTCAACTGTTCTTCCAAGTCCTTTGCTGTCTCTGACAGAATCACAATGTCATCGGCAAAGCTTAACATTTTTATTTCTTCTCCATGGATTTTAATACCTAATCCGAATTTTTCTTCCTTTTCCTTCACTGCTTGCTCAATATACAGATTGAATAATATCAGGGAGAGACTACAACCCTGTCTCACTCCCTTCCTGACCACTGCTTCCCTTTCATGTCCCTCGACTCTCATAACTACCATCTGGTTTCTGTACAAATTGTAAATAGCCTTTCGCTCTCTGTATTTTATCCCTGCTACCTTCGGAATTTGAAAGAGAGTATTCCAGTCAACATTGTCAAAAGCTTTCTCTAAGTCTACAAAGCTAGAAACGTAGGTTTGCCCTTCCTTATTCTAGCTTCTAAGGTAAGTCGTAGGGTCAGTATTGCCTCACGTGTTCCAACATTTCTATGGAATCCAAACTGACCTCCCCCGAGGTCGGCTTCTACTAGTTTTTCCATTCGTCTGTAAAGAATTTGCGTTAGTATTTTGCACCTGTGACTTATTAAACTGATAGTTCGGTAATTTTCACATCTGTCAACACCTGCTTTCTTTGGGATTGGAATTATACGTAAATAGTATAAAACTTTCATGTTGCCTGTGAGCAACATTGCCCATAGTTGGGAAATGTGTCATTAGTATATTACATATGACTATGGTGGATATTCAAAACAATAAAATCTGACAGTTGCAAGCTCATTTTGTGGTGTCCAGCCACTATCAACAGTAAAATGATGGGACAGCAATGAAAAAAGAAGAATTGATGTGCCCTGTCCCAGTATTGTACGTCAGTATGGGAGAAATTGATCATGCTGCTATGCTGATAGAGCTCTACAGAGTACCAATGACAACTAGGTGTTGGTACATGAGATTGTTTGCATTTATGCTAGATCCGAGTGTTGTAAATGCCGGGCTGGTATTTCGAACAGATTATCTGGACAAGAAGACCTCACTGAAGTCATTCAGGGCAGGTATTGCCAATGGGTTGATGTTTTCAGGGAAAGGAAAGTAGGAAGGCCCTCAATAGACATAACACCATCACGAAAGAAGAGGAGGAAACCAACAGCTCCGACTGTTACACAAGATGTCCGATTTGATAATATGGGGCACTGGCCTGTATACGGTCCCAAACGTTGTTGTCGTTATTGTCCATCTGGATTTTCTACAGTCATGTATTCAAAATGCAATCTAGTATTGCGCTCCGTTCCAAAGAGGAACTGTTTCCAAAAATTCCATTGCAAGAAGAGCTAGAAGGGAAAATGAAACAGTTCTATTGCACAGCAGGAATGCATAAATGTGTTTATAAATTAAATTATTCACATACAGGAAACCTTTTGCTTGAGGTTATTGGCAAACACTTTTTTTTCTACAATATGTGTAAATGTGGTCTACTGCTGGCAATGTTGCTTGTAAGCAACAGTTCATAATTTTCATAATTTTTGTCAAAAATTTCTAAAACTGTCTGAATTGTATTTCTTTAAGCATAATAAATAAATATAAGTACAGAAATTTTTTTGTTTATATTTTCACCATTTGCCAAATAAAGGGATAATTCTTTCTTTAGTTTTACTTGTAGAATAACATATTAAAATCTTTGCATATCTTCATGTATCACCCTGTAAGCAGCAAAGTTCCCTCAAGTTTCGTTGAGGACATACAGATGCTAGCTCCTTGGTTCATCTGGCAGGGCAGTTGTTCAACAGTTGCAGGTCTGCTCGCCCGTACACGTCTCCACAGCCTGTTATTTATGACCCTTGTTGCGCGACAGCTGCCGTAGCGGAGGTTTTGGATACTGCCATTTTTTCACCTGCAGTTTACTTTAACATCGACGTCATGCGAACGGTTTAGAGACACAGCCTTTCGGTAACGCTTCTACCTTGGCCCAAAGCATATGATCGTCTTTTGAACGTCAGATAAACCGTTCCGTTTCCGCATTACTTTCCATGTTAGAGCTCATTTTATTACTTCTCTTCAAATCCCATTAATCATGGAATGGAAACACACAGCAACAGAACGTACCAGCGTGACTTCAAACACTTTGTTACAGGAAATGTTCAAAATGTCCTCCGTCGCATGGAATCCCTGATGCGCTGATGCAGCCCTGGAGAATGGCGTATTGTATCACAGCCATCCACAATACGAGCATGAAGAGTCTCTACATTTGGTACCGGGGTTGCGTAGAGAAGAGCTTTCAAATGCCCCCATAAATGAAATTCGAGAGGGTTAAGGTCAGGAGAGCGAGGAGGCCACGGAATTGGTCCGCCTCTACCAATCCATCGGTCACCGAATCTGTTGTTGAGAAGCGTACGAACACTTGGACTGAAATGTGCAGGAGCTCCATCGTGCATGAACCACATGTTGTGTCGTACTTGTAAAGGCACATGTTCTAGCAGCACAGGTAGAGTATCCCGTATGAAATCATGATAACGTGATCCATTGAGCGTAGGTGGAAGAACACCAGGCCCAATGAAGACATCACCAACAATGCCTGCCCAAACGAACACAGAAAATCTGTGTTGATGACGTGATTGCACAATTTCGTGCGGATTCTCGTCAGCCCACACATGTCGATTGTGAAAATTTACAATTTGATCACGTTGGAATGAAGCCTCATCCGTAAAGAGAACATTTGCACTGAAATGAGGATTGACACATTGTCGGATGAACCATTCACAGAAGTGTACCCGCGGAGGCCCATCAGCTGCTGATAGTGCCTGCACACGCTGTACGTGGTACGGAAACAACTGGTTCTCCCGTAGCACTCTCCATACAGTGACGTGGTCAACGTTACCTTGTACAGCAGCAACTTCTCTGACGCTGACATTAGGGTTATCGTCAACTGCACGAAGAATTGCCTCGCCCATTGCAGGTGTCCTCGTCGTTCTAGGTCTTCCCCAGTCGCGAGTCATAGGCTGGAATGTTCCGTGTTCCCTAAGACGCCGATCAGTTGCTTCGAACTTCTTCCTGTCGGGACACCTTCGTTCTGGAAATCTGTCTCGATACAAACGGCTATTGCCCCCTGCTAATCCATACATCAAATGGGCATCTGCCGACTCCACATTTGTAAAGATTACGCTGACTGCAAAACCACGTTCGTGATGAACACTAACCTGTCGATGCTACGTACTGATGTGCTCGATGCTAGTACTGTAGAGCAATGAGTCGCATGTCAACACAAGCACCGAAGTCAACATTACCTTCCTTCAATTGGGCCAACTGGCGGTGAATCGAGTAAGTACAGTATGAAACTAAAATGAGCTCTAACATGGGAATTAAGCGTTTCCGGACTCATGTCCACATAACATATTTTCTTACTTTGTGTGTGAGGAATGTTTCCTGAAAGTTTGGCCGTACCTTTTTGTAACACCCTGTACACGTCATTCCTTACACCAGAGGGGAGAAAGGTGCGTGTAATGTATGGCGCTCATTGCAGATGCCTACTTTGAGGGAGGCCGAAAACTAACAGGGCGCAAAGAGTTCCGTTTCGTAGCCAGTACAAAGAGTTTCTGAATGTCTCGTTATTAGTGAAAGTACAATGAACCGAATTTCGAGAGAATATAGAGAAACTTCGTATCCTGTTGCACGAAAAAAACATTTCTGCTAGTTGACCAAAGTTTGTGTTGGACGAGTTTATAAAGACAGTCATGGGAAGGAAAATCTTCGACTTCTATGTTGAAAAGAAGTTTCCAACAGTAGCAGATGTATTCAAATAGTTGAAAACTGAAGTGGAAGCCGGCCGCGGTGGTCTCGCGGTTGTAGGCGCGCAGTCCGGAGCCGTGCGACTGCTACGGTCGCAGGTTCGAATCCTGCCTCGGGCATGGACGTGTGTGATGTCCTTAGGTTAGTTAGGTTTAAGTAGTTCTAAGTTCTAGGGGACTGATGACCACAGCAGTTGAGACCCATAGTGCTCAGAGCCATTTGAACCATTTTTGAACTGAAGTGGAAGACTTTCCTGATATAAAACTTTTGGCGTGCTGTTCAGTTGTTCAGCTTCAGGTACGAATTGTTCAACGAAAACTTGTGTTGATGGAATATAACCGAGCAGAAGGAAAAAGAGATGAGTACTTCCGGGAAATACGAAATACTCCTCAAGAACTGTAACGAGGTTGACCATTCAGTGCACACGGTGGCCGGTAACTTCCTTAACATAACCTTCCAGATCGATAAAAAGTATTTTGGTACCGCGAACGGCTGAAATCAAGGGGAAACTACAGCCGTAATTTTTCCCGAGGCCATGCAGCTTTACTGTATGGTTAAACGATGATGGCGTCCTCTTGGGTAAAATATTCCGAAGGTAAAATAGTCCCTCATTCGCATCTCTGGGCGGGGAACACTCAGAAGGACGTCGTTATCAGGAGAAAGTCGCAGCAGATTCAGAAGGATGTAGGTTGCAGTAAGTACTGGGAGATGAAGAAGCTTTGAGAATTGCATCAAACCAGTCTCAGGACTGAAGACAACAACAACAATATTCAGAAACTTCGTATCCTGTTGCACGAAAAAAACATTTCTGCTAGTTGACCAAAGTTTGTGTTGGACGACATATAAAGACGGTCATGAGAAGAAAAATCCTCGACTTCTATGTGGAAAAGAAGTTTCCAACAGTAGCAGATGTATTCAAATAGTTGAAAACTGAAGTGGAAGACTTTCATGATATAAAACTTTTGGCGTGCTCTTCAGCTGTTCAGCTTCAGGTACGAATTGTTCAACGAAAACTTGTGTTGATGGAATATAACCGAGCAGAAGAAAAAAGAGATGAGTACTTCCGGGAAATACGAAATACTGCCCAAGAGATGTTACGAGGTCGACCATTTAGTGCACACGGTAGCCGGTAAGTTCCTTAAAGGCCTGGCCAGACGGAAGGCATGCCACACAGGCAACGGCCGGCCGCAGCAGCGACTCTTGATGCGTCAGCTGTCACACTGAGGAAGGGGCCGAACCCCATTATTAAGCTTGCATGCGTAGCGCGATTGTTTGGGCGTTAGACGATTTGGAAGCTTCACGCGGGACACGTTATCTTTGTGCGATGAAATGAGTAGCTCACACTAGCGATACGAAATGGCACCAAGAAGAGGAGATGTTGGGTACACGACATTAATAGCGAGAGAGAGAGCTTAGGAGAACACCATCGTCTGTGTATTGATCTAGAGTCTGACGAAGATAGGTTCTTCAAATATTTTCGTATGTCGCGAGAATGTTTCGAGGAACTGCATCGCCTGATAAAATGTAGGACCGAGAAGTTCACAACGAACTGGGGAAATCCAATTGATACAAGGCACAGACTAGCCACTTGTTTGGGATAAGTTTTACCATTTGTGGCCTGTTTGTGCTTCAAACAGAAGTCATATAATTTATTCCATTTCAGTTTTGCTGTATCATATTAAACACTCGGCGGAAGAAAGTGCTATCCCACAACGTAGTTACGAGTGGAGCGATAAATTTATCTGCAGTGTTTACGAATACAGCAAACGATAGTAACATCTAGTTCCGTATGTCCCGCTAGAGAGAACTTTCTACTTAATAGATTGTTTCGTTTCGTTGTATTCATAACATTGTCATTGAATTTAAAAAAACATATCTTTGGTTAACTTATCTGTTCGTTCTGTTGGCATAATTTATTTTAGTCTTTTCACAATCTTGACTACAGGTGACAGTCACCAGACCATAGCTTTTTCTTTTCGGTTAGGACGCTCAACAGTTTCAGAAATTGTGAAATAAGAGTGCCAGGCAATATGGACTGTTCTACAACCCAAGTGTTTACCTACTCCTACAACAGAGATGTGGAAGAAATCTGAAGAAGGATTTGTAGAACTTTGAGGGTTTCCGAACTGCCTTGGAAGCATAGGCGGAAAGCGTATCAGGTTAAAATGCCCGAAGGATAGTGGATCCCAGTTCTTCTGTTACAAACAATTCTTTTCGCTGGTTCTCCTGCCGATCGCTGATCCATACTACGAGTTTACAGTAGTTGATACTGGAAATTATTGACGTCACAGCGACAACACTATTTCTGAGAATTCAGCTTCCTATAAAGAATATATCGAGGGCAAAAGTATTGTACCTCCAAATCAGGATCGCGTGTATCATACAAAACGTTGCATTGCTTCACCTCCTCTATAAGGCTAGACGCAAATTGAGGCTATAGCGCGTGTGGCGCGACGCAGCGCAGCGCGTGTGTTTGTAACGTCACACAGGGTCAAATGGGGCCGCGGCGCAAACTGCGACGCGACGCGACTGGGACGCGACTCGCGTCTGCGCCAGGTCGCGCGGCGTTGTGGTTGCGGCACAGTTTCTCGCACGTGCCTCGCTAGCACCGTGGGAATTTTGTGGCGGGGAGCGGAAAAGTAGCCCGGCCATATGCTCACATCGGAACGGCGCATTTGAGTATTGCCCATATGATAAATATTACCTTACTGTGTACTAAATTTTATTGCCTTTGGGTAGTGTTTCGTTTTTCGCCATTTCAACGCTCTATCTTTCTTCGTTAGTACATCATACTTTTCTGTTATTTATATCTGTGTAGTTTTGTTTTGTTTTTCTTCTGTCAAGAAAAATGTATACTTCAGTAACTGATGAGCCATTGGCCGCTGGAATTGCACCATATGCCTCCGCGATGTTTCAGATCGCAAGAAGGGACAGAGGGTAGTCAATAAGGAAGCAAGGAATATTATAAAATCATGTGATTATGAATCAAGGCAAGAAAGTAAAGCAAGGTTATCTTCTCGCTGCCTAGTAAGCTAGCGTATCTGTGCGATCTGTTACAAAAATTTAGAAAGGGGCAATCTCCACAGGTGTGATGCCTTTGTGCTTCTGGTAAAAAGCGTCCAAGACCTGAAGTATAGAAGTTTAACTGTGATTACTCTTATAGGGATGTAATAATGTAATACGACATACTGTACTCCATGCACGTGAACAACATATTTCCACTGCAAGCTAGAAACAATCGAAAAGCAGTCATAAATAACAATGTTTTAATTGGTTCACCGTCATGAGAAAAAGCATTTCAATTGTTGCATGGACATTATCAGCATTAATAAACTAATAATACAACAAGAGGCTACACAAATGAAGAAAATGGTCGGTGTTATTACGAAAGTAGGAATATCCTAAAAGAGTGTTACGATTAGATATATTTAATTTGTTGAAATGTGCTACTGACAAAGGCAGATCTACTTTCATGACAATGTTTTTCGAACTCCATCTCACAAGGCACACATGGCCAGCTTGTGCATTGCTGTCGCACGCATTATCCTTCGCTGCTGACAATACACTGACCATTGTGTTGTGCGACAGATCAGTTGTTTATTTTTCTCAATAACAACTATTTTATTCGCGATCACGCATTGTCAGTTTGGCAAGCCCTAGGTGAGTAAACAGTATCTGGCATGTGCCTATCATTCCGCCTGAACCGACTCTCGTCATTATTTTGATACTGCTCAGATCAAGAGAAGGAATAAAATCCTTTGGTAAGTTTCCATTCCAGTCGCTCAGTGTTAAAAATACGATGGGTGACAGGGATTCCACTAAAATTCCAACAGAATTGCCAATCTGTTTTTGTGTGAGTTGTTAACCTTTTCTCGTTCGAAGAAGCATCACCATTTATGAGTAAAGGCCACATTTCTCTTGGTGACTGGTTTAATTGTACTTCCTTTGTCACAATGTAATTTGCCAAACTCATCTCACAGCAGCTATTGAGACAGAATTCCGAAACGGAGGGCCTCATTAAACAAGTAATTGGCAATCACAGAGCTCAATAGCTCACGAAAAACCTCATAGTATCGGTTTGCAGTAACATAAAAGAAGAAATTTCATGTTTATTTTCATACTAGGAAGCTCTTGTTTCGCTAGCTGTCGATAACTCTTAAAAAATTACAATCACTGGAGGGCAATAAATAAAAAAAGAAGTAGTGATATATCGCCATAGATAAGAAAGTTCCATGTGTTTAATAATTGGCAAAACACTCTCCTCGTTGTGTGCTGTCATTTGCCAAACTTTCGTTTCGATGTCTCGAGCAGTTTAGGAGATAAGAAAGATGTTGCGAGTATTTCATTCCCGCGGGTGTGAGATCGGCAGTGAGCGCGCTACATGGGATCCATTTTCTCGAGATCGGTGGCAGATAGAGATCTCCTCCAAAGTCTAAACAAAAATTCAGCATGTTAGCTAAATTTCATACGCAGCAACATATGGTGTCATACGCACCAAACGCAAAATCATAGCGACCCCTAATTTCCGTTGCAAACTTTTTGAGTTTTGCGTAGTGTCTTACTAAAATGTGTACATCACAATAAGAATGGTCATTAGAGAGGTGATGGGCTCTTCGTCGCGAAACTGACAAATGACGCTACAAGTGAGGCAAAAATCATATATTTTCAAAGAATAGTTTCTGTAAAATCGTTTGAGAAAGATAGGTTGCGCGCGCTTCGGTTCTGTCAGCGCAGAGCGAAGTTGGTGTACGCGTCGCAATATGCGCTGCAGCCGTGCGGCACGTGCGTGTCGTGTTGTAGTGTCGTGTCACGTCACACGGGCTGTACGCTTCTCAATTTGCGCCTAGCCTTAGTCTGTGTCCATGATGTATGCACTACGAGCTGCAAGACAAAATCCGCCTCACGCCGCTGCTTCTAGAATCTAGTGGGACAGCAGAGCAGTTGAATGCGCCAACAGAGGCCTGCAGCCGCTCCGGCTTGCGTCCAATCTGTAATCTGCGACGGTGCCTCAGAGCCGCACCCTGTGTGACCGCCGCCATACAGTAACGAGCGATCCAACAGTGCAGCCTGCCGGCTGCGGTTGAAGGCCACAGGCCGGACGGCCAGGCCGCATTCTGTCTGGCCAGACCTTAACCTAACCTTCCAGATCGAAAAAAAAGCATTTTGAGCATCGTCGGCATGAGAATGACGTAATCCCATATTTATTTGCCATATTTTGTATCAATAACAACTGTTTTTGTTGTTTCGCTTCGTATCGGCTATAAACAAAGGCGACGAATCGTACTCCCACTACATTGTCAGCTGACGATTAGAGCTGAACCAGACTTTGAACCGCGAATTTCCGCCAGTCAAATACACTCCTGGAAATTAAAATAAGAACACCGTGAATTCATTGTCCCAGGAAGGGGAAACTTTATTGACACATTCCTGGGGTCAGATACATCACATGATCACACTGACAGAACCACAGGCACATAGACACAGGCAACAGAGCATCCACAATGTCGGCACTAGGACAGTGTATATCCACCTTTCGCAGCAATGCAGGCTGCTAATCTCCCATGGAGACGATCGTAGAGATGCTGGATGTAGTCCTGTGGAACGGCTTGCCATGCCATTTCCACCTGGCGCCTCAGTTAGACCAGCGTTCGTGCTGGACGTGCAGACCGCGTGAGACGACGCTTCATACAGTCCCAAACATGCTCAATGGGGGACAGATCCGGAGATATTGCTGGCCAGGGTAGTCGACTTACACCTTCTAGAGCACGTTGGGTGGCACGGGATACATGCAGACGTGCATTGTCCTGTTGGAACAGCAAGTTCCCTTGCCGGTCTAGGAATGATAGAACGATGGGTTCGATGACGGTTTGGATGTACCGTGCACTATTCAGTGTCCCCTCGACGATCACCAGAGGTGTACGGCCAGTGTAGGAGATCGCTCCCCACACCACGATGCCGGGTGTTGGCCCTGTGTGCCTCGGTCGTATGCAGTCCTGATTGTGGCGCTCACCTGCACGGCGCCAAACACGCATACGACCATCATTGGCACCAAGGCAGAAGCGACTCTCATCGCTGAAGACGACACATCTCCATTCGTCCCTCCATTCACGCCTGTCGCGACACCACTGGAGGCGGGCTGCACGATGGGGCGTGAGCGGAAGACGGCCTAACGGTGTGCGGGACCGTAGCCCAGCTTCATGGAGACGGTTGCAAATGGTCCTCGCCGATACCCCAGGAGCAACAGTGTCCCTAATTTGCTGGGAAGTGGCGGTGCGGTCCTCTATGGCACTGCGTAGGATCCTACGGTCTTGGCGTGTATCCGTGCGTCGCTGCGGTCCGGTCCCAGGTCGACGGGCACGTGCACCTTCCGCCGACCACTGGCGACAACATCGATGTACTGTGGAGACCTCACGCCCCACGTGTTGAGCAATTCGGCGGTACGTCCACCCGGCCTCCCGCATGCCCACTATACGCCCTCGCTCAAAGTCCGTCAACTGCACATACGGTTCACGTCCACGCTGTCGCGGCATGCTGCCAGTGTTAAAGACTGCGATGGAGCTCCGTATGCCACGGCAAACTGGCTGACACTGACGGCGGCGGTGCACAAATGCTGCGCAGCTAGCGCATTCGACGGCCAACACCGCGGTTCCTGGTGTGTCCGCTGTGCCGTGCGTGTGATCGTTGCTTGTACAGCCCTCTCGCAGTGTCCGGAGCAAGTATGGTGGGTCTGACACACCGGTGTCAATGTGTTCTTTTTTCCATTTCCAGGAGTGTATGATCCGACTTGAAGGCTATATAATCTAGCATTAAAATTCACATAACGCAGATTTCCAGGTTAAGCTTGATCTAAGGCCGTTTTCCTTCTTAACCTAAGGTAAACACTTTACGCAATCGGTCCTTAGTGTGTTGAAACTGTAGGATTGTCCCTCTTAATGAGTATCTTATGGCAGAGTTTTAAGTTTTCAAGTTCGGTCAATAATTATATGAAACACTGAACATCAAATTTGTATTGCCCCTGCAACTCATACAGGCAATCCGCAACTGGGACCGGGTGCCGGTTTATCCGTTTAGTAATACAGACGAATGTGGTTGCTGGTAGAGTTGAGAGGTGAAACAAAAGAAAGCAAAAGTAAAGATAATTTTCGGTGCCACGTAACAGTGTAGCACCGTAATTTAACGCAAACTAGAACAGAAGAGGTATGCCAAATCATTATATAAGACAGGTGGGTGAAATTGTTAGTACACGTTATGCGGATTCCAAAGGAAATTGTAGTGTTTGGTATAGTCCATTTCAGATCAATATAAACAAATCTGTGGCCTCTATTGTTGAGAGAAATCAGTACTTTCTAAGAAAAAGTGCTTAATAATAATCATAAATTCGTTTTTTCTCAACGATTTTATTTCTTCTCCATGGATTTTAATACCTACTCCGAATTTTTCTTTTGTTTCCTTTACTGCTTGCTCAATATTCAGATTGAATAACATCAGGGAGAGGCTACAACCCTGTCTCACTCCTTTCCCAACCACTGCTTCCCTTTCATGTCCCTCGACTCTTATAACTGCCATCTGGTTTCTGTACAAATTGTAAATAGCCTTTCGCTCCCTGTTTTTCACTCCTGCCACTAACAGTAGGAGCAGAAGTTTTTTTCGTCACACCCAAGCAGTGATGCAAAAACCACACCACACAGAACCCTGAAAATGTGAAATCAAATATCAAACCGCAAAATATTTTTTAAATGTGGTAGATTTGTCCACCGGCAATTTTCACTCTGTCATCTGCCGCGCCAGTCGTTTGTCAACAAGCACGAGTTTGGTCATTCTTGCAGGACGTGGTTAGTGCTCCTGCGTAAATTGAAGCGCCGGCACGCCAGTCGGGAACGAGAGAGCAGAGAGGGCTGTGAAGGAGACGTCAGCCAATCGCACTCCGACCGACCCCTCTCCAGGACGACAACGCGACACCAGCGGCATCTATGCGGAAAGGACGTAAGCGCCGCTCCCGACAGGTCGCGGCCCAGTTCTCCAGAAGGTTCAAGACTAGTCATTTCGGTAGCACCATGTAGCATTTTCTATGCTGAAGAAGCTTGTTTATTTTGTAGATCACCCTTTGCTTGCTCCACTTCTGAGTGACTGTCAAATTATTGTCATTGTTCATTTCATAATAAAGCTCATTACTACAATTTGTTTGAATGGTTAGTCTAGCGATCCTAGAAAGCAGGTTTCCTGGACACCCCATCCCCCCCCCCCTGTCCATCCTGTTTTCTCCCTGCCAAACCTGTCCCTACCACCCTTCTCCGCCTCCCCTCCCGCCGAGTCCTTTTGTTACTGTCCTCTGCCTTTCCCCATTCCCTGTCGTGTCTGTCCATCACCTTCCACCCGTCTTCTGGCTCCTCATCCTCCATCGGCTCCTTTCCTCCCTCCCCCTTCGCTTTTCCTCTCCTTCCCCCCTTTTTTATTTTCTACATCTACATCTACATCCATACTCCGCAAGCCGCCTGACGGTGTGTGGCAGATGGTACCCTGAGTACCTCTATCGGTTCTCCCTTCTATTCCAGTCTCGTATTGTTCGTGGAAAGAAGGATTATCGGTATGCCTCTGTGTGGGCTCTAATCTCTCTGATTTTATCCTCATGGTCTCTCCGCGAGATATACGTAGAAGGGAGCAATATACTGCTACACACCTCAGTGAACGTGTGTTCTCGAAACTTCAACAAAAGCCCGTACCGAGCTACTGAGTGTCTCTCCTGCAGAGCCTTCCGCTGGAGTTTATCTATCATCTCCATAACGCTTTTGCTATTACTAAATGATCCTGTAACGAAGCGCGCTGCTCTCTGTTGTATCTTCTCTATCTCTTCTATCAACCCTATCTGGTACGGGTCCCACACTGCTGAGCAGTATTCGAGCAGTGGGCGAACAAGCGTACTGTAACCTACTTACTTTGTTTTCGGATTGCATTTCCTTAGGATTCTTCCAATGAATCTCAGTCTGGCATCTGCTTTACCGACGATCAATTTTATATGATCATTCCATTTTAAATCACTCCTAATGCGTACTCCCAGATAATTTATGGAATTAACTGCTTCCAGTTGCTGACCTGCTATTTTGTAGCTAAATGATAAGGTATCTATCTTTCTATGTATTGGCACCACATTACACTTGTCTACATTGAGATTCAATTGCCATTCCCTGCACCATGCGTCAATTCGCTGCGGATCCTCCTGCATTTCAGTACAATTTTCTATTGTTACAACTTCTCGATACACCACAGCATGATCTGCAAAAAGCCTCAGTGAACTGCCGATGTCACCCACAAGGTCATTTATATATATTGTGAATAGCAACGGTCCTACGACACTCCCCTGCGGCACACCTGAAATCACTCTTACTTCGGAAGATTTCTCTCCATTGAGAATGACATGCTGCGTTCTCTTATCTAGGAACTCTTCAATCCAATGACACAATTGGTCTGATACTCCATATGGTCTTACTTTGTTCATTAAACGACTGTGGGGGACTGTATCGAACGCCTTGCGGAAGTCAACAAACACGGCATCTACCTGTGAACCCGTGTCTATGACCCTCTTAGTCTCGTGGACGAATGGCGCGAGCTGGGTTTCACACGACCGTCTTTTACGAAACCCATGCTGATTCCTACAGAGTAGATTTCTAGTCTCCAGAAAAGTCATTATACTCGAACATAATACGTGTTCCAAAATTCTACAACTGATCGACCTTACAGATATAGGTTTATAATTCTCCAGATCTGTTCGACGTCCCTTCTTGAAAACGGGGATGACCTGTGCCCTTTTCCAATCCTTTGGAACGCCACGCTCTTCTAGAGACCTGCGGTACACCGCTGCAAGAAGGGGGGCAAGTTCCTTTGCGTACTCTGTGTAAAATAGAACTGGTATCCCATCAGGTCCAGCGGCCTTTCCTCTTTTGGGCGATTTTAATTGTTTCTCTATCCCTCTGTCGTCTATTTCGATATCTACCATTTTCTGATCTGTTCGACAATCTAGAGAAGGAACTACAGTGCAGTCTTCCCCTGTGAAACAGCTTTGGAAGAAGACATTTAGTATTTCGGCCTTTCCCATCATCTGACCAGTTTCCCCCCACCTGCTCTCGGCTGTGGTATGTCACATTTGCCATCTTTTTAGTGCAGTGTTCCAGTAAATGTTCAGTGTTGTTCGTCTTTCTACTGTTGCGAACAAAAACCGTGCTGTCGCTGGGTGTGAATATGTCTTTTGCGAGCAGAAACCAGAGTGTTGCCGTGTTTTTTAATTGTCTGTCTATTATTTTACCTGTCTGCTTCGTACGTATTTTAGTAGCATCATCATCCCTTTGTTCTGTGTTTTAAGTTCCACGATTTTTTTCACCATGTTACTATTTAAGACTCCGACTTTATCGCCTGTTTTTATTATTTATTCTCTTCATCTTTTTAACAAAGTCTGTGGGCTGAAGAGCAGCGTACTAAGTTGCTGCCAGCCCGCCCTCTTCGGGGGGAATTGAAATTCAGTAAAGGAAATAAAAGCACCCCATATTCGACGACTAAGCAGGATTCAACATTTGGCGACGAGTAAGAAGAAAACAGTGCCTGCCGGCCACGGGTTTTCTCTTGTGTTTTGCTGGCACCTTGACTCTACTTTGTCTTCTCTTTGCAGGGGTGTGCGTAGTGTCTCTGACAATGTTTATGTTAATCAGTGTTTTGAGGTGGGCGTTGCAGAAATTTTCTTTACTTGTGTGTTTATTTTTCTTGCTTGCCTTGTCTGTTTATTGCATCTGTCTCGTCCAAAATGAACAACCCACCTCCCCCACCACGTGCTCGCGCGCCTCCGCTGGAAGCGACACATGCAAGGCAGCTAACAACAGATGTTTCAGTTTCAGACGCAACGGATTGCCTCACTGCTGAACACAGAACAGCAGCCCCTGGTGAACCAAACCATTAATGCAGTGCAAAATACAACAACTGTAGCTCTGAAGGCCATACCACCTGTTCGCCAGTTCAATGAAAAAGATGAGGAAAAGCTTGAGTGCTTGCAACAGTTTGAAACAGACGTCATTGCTCACAACATACCGGGTACTGTGAAACTACAGTAGTTTTTGTCCACAATAGGAAGTCCAGTGTTTCGCCTAATTCAGGAATTGTTCCCTACCGCCACTCCGACTGAACATTCCTATGATCAGGTTATACAGGGTGTTACAAAAAGGTACGGCCAAACTTTCAGGAAACAAAATCCGGAAACGCTTAATTTCCATGTGATTTTCGCAATCAACATGTGTAGGCTGACGAGAATCCGCACGCAATTGTGTAATCACGTCTTCAACACAGATTTTCTGTGAACGTTTGGGCAGGCATTGTTGGTGATGTCTCGATTGGGCCCCACGTTCTTCCACCTAAGTTCAATGGAGCACGTTATCACGGTTTCATACGGGATACTCTACCTGTGCTGCTAGAACATGTGCCTTTACAAGTGCGACACAACATGTGGTTCATGCACGATAGAGATCCTGCATATTTCAGTCGAAGTGTTCGTACGCTTCTCAACAACAGATTCCGTGACCGGTGGATTGGTAGAGGTGGATCAATTCTGTGGCCTCCACGCTCTCCTGACCTCAACCCTCTTGACTTTCATTTATGGGGGCATTTGAAAGCTCTCGTCTACGCAACCCCGGTACGAAATGTAGAGACTCTTCGTGCTCGTATTGTGGACGGCTGTGATACAGTACGCCATTCTCCAGGGCTGCATCAACGCATCAGGGATTCCGTGCGAAGGAGGGTGGATGCACGTATCCTCGCTAATGGAGGACATTTTGAACATTTCCTGTAACAAAGTGTTTGAAGTCACGCTGGTACGTTCTGTTCCTGTGTGTTTCCATTCCATGGTTAATGGGATTTGAAGAGGAGTAATAAAATGAGCTCTAACATGGAAAGTAAGCGTTTCCGGACACATGTCGACATAACATAATTTCTTTCTTTGTGTGTGAGGAATGTTTCCCGAAATTTTGGCCGTACGTTTTTGTAACACCCTGTAGATTCTAACTAACTATTATGGCCAATAAATGAATGTGGTGACAGCTAGGTACCAATTATTTCGTGGCAGGAAGTGGTACCTAGCTGCAACCAATGCGGCCTGAAGGTTTGGGGAGCAAAACCAGTGGACGTGCCCATTGACTAGCTTGTACGGACGCAATAGCTCCGCTATCTTGCAACTCTTTAAGTTCAGCGGCAGTTCTGCCCCAGCAAAATTTCGGTCGAGCATTGTCTTTCACAGGAATATGTGCAACAACATTTTTAGCCTTGACTAAACCGTCAGAAAAGAGTTCTGGGATTTTTTTCAGTAAGCTAGCTACACTGTCTTTTGCAGTGAATGCAGTCACTGACAACACATTGTCCTGAATTAGAAAGCCAAACAATTGAAACCGATCAAAGTATGTTCTCACAATCGCGTGATTGTAGCACAGTGAAAATCACAGCTCGCGTGTGTGAGCGATATACGACAGGCAAAGTACGTTTTCCGAGAACGGGAACGATTCATCAATTATAAGGGGTCAGGTGCATGGTAGTTTTAGGCAGGCATGGGAAGCCTAACAGTTCATATGTGTTACGATTCAGAATTGTAACAGAGGCACTTGTGTCCAACTGAAATTTCACATATTTTCCACTCATATGCAAATGAAAAAAAGTTTGATGGACTGGCATAGCACTGAAGAAACTTTTGCTTGCTAGTTTTGTTAATGCCTACAGCAGGCTTTGGATACACTGCATTGATTACATGGGCCGTCCAACGAGAATTATTATTTAATAAAATAAATATAATAAAATAGCCATATACCATTACTTTTCTTAACATTTTACATTTACATTTTATATTTTTGCCTATTAATTTATCGATTTCACTCTTTTACTGCACAGTTCTATGTGATATCGCTCACAGGCTTCGTTACACAGTTCGCATACACATGTTGTGGTTGGGTCGTGATAAGTTTTGATTTTTTTCAGATTAGATGATGAAAGCCGTGAATAGAAAGTCTAGTTACGACATGTCGCTGTTCGAAGTTTGGTGCTGTCCATGAGCGGTTAGTCATTGCTTCGGTGCCATAGAACTCCGGCCATATTTTTTCTCGTTTGTCCTCCATGACCTTCAGTTGCTTTCTGGAAGCCCTGGTGTGTATCATATATCGAAGGCTGATGTCCTCAATTAGGAATGTCTCTCTCGCTAGCAGGTACACTAGATCTTGTTATCTTTGAGAGACCTAGTGCTCTTTTTAGATAGGTCGGTTTTACCTTTTCTAGTGTTTCTAGATTTTTTTCTGACAGGTGGTCCCATATAACCTCCATCCCGTAGGCCAGGATTGGCAATATTTTTGTGTTGAACGATTTCATGGCTGTTTCTAGACTGAGCAGGCGGATGTTTTTGATGCCCTGTATTGCTATTACCGCTTGGGTTGCACGTCCTGTTGTATGTTTTGTGAAGCATTTGGGTGATGGTTGCAATGTCACTCCTAGGTATTTAAAGTCTGATGAGATTTTTATTTTTTGGCCTCTGATGCTGATTTCCGCCTTCTTGGGTGTTTTGCCTCCTTTTCTGAAAATTACCATTTCTGTCTTTGTTATGTTTATGAGTAGTTTGTGTTCACTGCACCATTTGTCTATTTTCTCAATGATTCTCTGCAGCTTCTGTATATCTGTTGAACCCAAGGCTATGTCGTCAGCGTATATATATATATATATATATATATATATATATATATATATATATATATATATATATATATATATATATATCTGGAACAATAACAGCTATTGGAAAACGACTTTCACCGGTATCAATGTAGGGCTGGGCCCCATGAATGTACATATTTGGAAACATTCTAAAACGAAAGCATATGTGTTTTTTAAAACAAACTTTTTTTTTTAAATTGACCTCCTATATTTTTTCTTCACCAATCCATAGCATGACAAAGAACATACACAATGGCGTTGATTGCATCGCAATATTCCCATTACATCCCGAGATATTGAGACGCGAAGTTGACGCTTCAAACACCCGACATGCGCTGCTAGCGTACGTCCTGAGGCTCAGGCGTGAACCCCATGCTGCCCGTAATCGCGATGTGATTGACAAGTAAGTGTCCCTCTTGATAAGTATGGAGGTGTGATTACACATGTCAATCACATCGCGATTACGGGCAGCATGGGGTTCACGCCTGAGCCTCAGTTTGTGTTAAAAAAAACACATATGCTACATTGATACCGGTGAAAGCCGTTTTCCAATAGCTGTTATTGTTCCAGAGATATTTTGGGTGGACAAGATAGCTGGGACACCATATATATATATATATATATATATATATATATATATATATATATATATCTTCTTCATTTTCTCCAATTCGGAGTACTTCTTCAGTGATAAGAATGTACAGCAAAGGGCTCATTGGGTCACTGTGTAAGACGCAGTTCGATTGCAGAATGGAGTTTGAAAAAGAGAGGTTGTCTGACATTGTGAATAAGTTGTATTCGATGATAGACTTGATTATTCTTGCCCACACGCTATCTTCTCCCATTGTGTTTTCCAGTTTTCTGACTATGGGATCTCCTTCCAGTAGGTCAAAGGTTTTGGTAAAGTCTATGCAACGAGAATTACGGCAGTGGGGATAATCCTTGTATTTGTTCAATTGCAAACAAACTGATTGTACGTGTCCTTTGTTTGTACAAGTGTAACACCGTGATTCTCTGGACTGGCTGTCTTGACGTTTGTGCCATGAATAGCTCTGAGGACATTACTTTAAATTCTATTCACCGGTTTCGAGAGCTGCTTACGCGGCACGGAGAACTGTTTACACAGCGTAGCACATGCGAGCTTCCGCTGCCTACCGGGATGGTCGTAAGCAAGGGACGATTCAACCCGAAAAACTGGTGGCAGCTCAAATTTTTTATTGCCCCACATGACACCTGAATCCTAGTAATCTAGTAGATAGATGGTTCAAATGGCTCTGAGCACTATGGGACTTAACATCTGTGGTCATCAGTCCCCTAGAACTTAGAACTACTTAAACCTAACTAACCTAAGGACATCACACACATCCATGCCCGAAGCAGGATTCGAACCTGCGACCGTAGCAGTCGCGCGGTTCCGGACTGAGCGCCTAGAACCGCTAGACCACTGCGGCCGGCAGTAGATAGATCTGACTGTTTCAAAATCTGTTGTCAAAGTATGACATCAGTTACATTGTACACGATTGCATTACACAGCCGAACGGGATTAGCCGTGTAAAAAAAAAAAAAAAAATGTTAATGGATCAAGGACGAACTAAAACGGGTGTCTTGCGACATCCGCCCCGAGCAGAAACAACGAACGAAAAGGAACAAAATGAGATTAAAGAAAAAAGTTGTCTAAGGCGCTGCAGTCATGGACTGTGCAGCTAGTCCCGGCGGAGGTTCGACTCCTCCCTCGGGCATGGGTGTGTGTGTTTGTCCTTAGGATAATTTAGCTCAAGTAGTTTGTAAGTTTAGGGACTGATGACTTTAGCAGTTAAGTCCCAAAAGATTTCACACACATTTGAACATTTTTTGCATCACACAATGTAACATCTGAATATAAAGCACCCCAGGCACATATCAGTTTGCATCTTCTTGTCATGCCCTGCAAACCTGTTACCACTCGTGATAATTTTGTACTGATCGTTTCTTGCAACTCTTTTCTGATGGTTTAGTCACGGCTATAAATGTTGTTGCACATATTACTGTGAAAGAGAATGCTCAGCCGAAATTTTGCTGTTCCAGAACTGCTGCTGAACTTAAAGAATTGCACGGTAGCGGAGCTATTGCGCCCATACAAGCTAGTCAATGGGCAAGTCCACTGGTTTTGCTCCCCAAACCTTCAGGTCGCATTCGCCTCTGTGTTGATTTTAAGTCTACAGTCAACCCACAAACTGTGATTGCTACTTATCCATTGCCACATCCAGAGGAACTCATGGACAGATTAGGCTCTGATCGCTACTTTTCAAAAACTGATTTGCGCGATGCATATCTTCGAATACCACTAGATGAAGAACCGCTTCCACTAAATTTAGTTAGTATTAAGATTCTTTTACAGGGAGTGCAGTGGAGCTGACGCTGAAATCATTAAGTATTTGGTTATATCATCGCTAGTCTCACTGAACTCTTCTGAACTCTACATGTCATGTGTGGTCTGGCGTCTCCTTACCAGGCAACAGGTCCCAGGTTCAAACTAGTCAATTCCCTAAAAAAACACGCTCAGAGCGTCGTTGCGCGAAAGTGGTAGGGAGACACGATATAAAACAACAGACCACGCAGAATGTTAAACATTAATTATGTGATCTACCCATCTAACCTTCAGCATTCTTCTGCAGCACTACATTTCGAAAGCTTCTATTCTCTTTTCGTCTAAACTGTTTATCGTCCACGTTTCACTTCAATACTTGGCTACACTTGTAACGTCCCCTTAGAAAATTTAATGAATTACTGTGCTGATAAACCTCTTACATTATTTTATTTTACAAACAGTTGAGTAGAACTGAACGTACTCAGACATTTCGCTCTTTCCCTATTCTGATAAACACTAAACTGACACACAATATTTTTAGCGCAACGCAATCTGACTTTCAATAATCCCTACAAAAAAAATGACCCTGACTAACAATAACCTATGCGTTTCACAAATCACTTACCTCACAAAAATCTTCGTTACTCGAACTACTGCAATACAGCGAGCGCCACTACTGCCAGCTAAATAAAAGATTCAAACTACTGAAGGCACTAACTACTGATAGGCATAGTTAGCAAATGAAAGATTCTGATAGAGAACAAACAATGTGTTTACCTTAATAGTGTTCAAAAGTAATAATATATGTATATAGCAGTTCACGGCATCCAGTCTTACAAATGTAGAAGTAGTACTAGTAGTTTTATTCATCCGTAGATCTCTTTTTACAAGGATATAGGACATGTCAAAATATTTACGAGCTTAGATCAATTTACAATAAGCTAATT